>NC_138863.1:112204079-112866579 GCF_965194805.1 Balaenoptera borealis | reverse complement strand
CCAACAATAGTTGCAGGCACAGAAGTGAACAGAAAAATCCCTGCCCCCCGGCCTCACAGTTTGGTAGCGGAGACAGACACACAGGCAGTGTTTTCAGGATCTTTCCTAGCTCCAAGCCATCCCTCTGTGTCACCCTCTAATGACATAGGTCTCTCATTACAGGGAACCGTGTGCAGCCTCTAGGAAGGCAGCCGTGCAGTGTGTCCAACTGGGCTGGGAGAGAACACAAAAGATTTCACAGACAAGCTGAGGTCTATTTTAAGTTAGGCAGGATTTCAACAGGTGATGAACATTCTACATCACCACAAGGCACATTTTGGGGAGACAATCTCCGAGCAGTACTGAGTCCCCAGGAGAGGCACTGAAGCAGAGCAGGACCCTGTGGGGCTCCTGGGCACAGAAGCTTTTCTGTCCCCGGTTTCTTCTTTGTAGGGAACAGCCTCCAGCCTCCGTGGCCTTCCCTGAGTTCCAAAGGGCAGATTAGAACAGTTGCTAATCAGGGAAGGGAGGGGATGCAGAAACAGGGGAGGGGCAGCCAAGAAACAATAGTGCAGCCTCAAGGGATACATATAACAGTCTCTTTGATCTCTTTACAGAACTAAAACCCCCCAACAAATGGAAGGTGTTAGTATTCCTCATTCCAGATTAAAGGAACCAGAGAAACTCATAAAGATTAGGAGACCTCCCTGGTGGTGCAGTGGTTAAGAATCCGCCTGCCAAGGCAGGGGACACGGGTTCCAGCCCTGGTCCGGGAAGATCCCACGTGCCGCGGAGCAACTAAGCTTGTGTGCCACGATTACTGAGCCCGCGTGCCTAAAGCCCGTGCTTCGCAACAGAAGAAACCACCACAGTGAGAAGCCGGCACACCACGACGAAGAGTAGCCCCCGCTCGCCGCAACTAGAGAAAAGCCCACGCACAGCAACGAAGAGCCAACGAAACCAAGATAAATTAATTTATAAAAAAAAGATTAGGAGACCGCCTGCTGAGACCAGATTAGAGACATTCAGGCCCTGCACACACCCTAATCTTATCAGCAACCCCAGCCTTGAAACATTGCTATAAAACTCCCCAAATTCTCCCGGGTTGGGGGACACAGTTCTCAAGGGCATGAGCCCACAGTATCTCCCTTTGCCTAGCAAAGCAATAAAGCTATTCTTTTCTAATTTACTCAAAGCTCTGTCTCTGAGATTTGATTCAGCACAGGTGCACAAGGGCGGAGCTTTCGGCATCAGCACTAGGCTTGTGGAGGGCCCGGGGGTACCTATGGAAGAGGAGTTCTCCACGGAAAGAAGGTTGAGGAAGGACCCTGGGGACTGCCTATGCTTAAGAGTTGGGCAAAGATGGAAGAGTCAGTGAAAAAAGAAAAGGAGCCACGGGGAGGAGAAAAATGAGGGCTGGGAGGTTTAGTGCCTTAAGTGCTTAAGGGAAGGGCTGGCGGGGCGGGAGCGTCTACAGGATCCACAGGTGGACAGGCCCCCGAGGAAAGGACACTTGACTGGTCAGCTGAGCAGGTGAAACGGAGACAAGGGACACAAAGGAAGAATAGAGGGAGTATGAGGGTTGTGAAAACTCTTGGGGCTCTTAAAAAGGAGGTCACAAAATATTAGGTGCGGGATTATGACCTGCCTGTGAAATTCTACAAAGTGGTTTTAGTCATGAAGGGTCCGTTGCTGTTATATTTCTCACTAAGCCCTAAATTGGGAACCCAATTAGGGCCACTGGTGTTCACGTTTTCGGGGAAAGCTGCACACCTGGTTATAAGGGCCTGACCCCAGAGGAGCCTAATTCTAGCTTGCAAAGCAGCTCTCCCAATACAAAAGGCCACCCGTTATGCGGCAGTGAGAATTTTAAGCTTGAACAAATGGCCCAGCAGGATTCCTTACCAATCTGGCTGAATGCCTCTCAGAGGCCAAGGTTTTCTTTTTTAGGAGAGAAAGGTCTCCCACACAAGCCAGCAGGAGCGCAAGATAATGGCCGAGCCTCGCCTGAGCCTCTCTGCTTACAAAGCTGAGGGTTTAGGGCTGGCAGGGGACATGGCTCTCCCCACATCTAATGCATCGGCAAACATTTCAAACACTCTTTGCAAACAGGTCCACCCCCGTTCTTCTGATGCACAGGGTTCCTTTCTCCCGGTTATAAACGCTAAGGATAGGAGGTAGGGACAACCCTTTAAAGTCTCCTAAATGGACTTATCATTAAACAAAGATACTAATACATCCTCCCTGCTGATATGCTGCAGAGCCAGCACTTTCTAAGTCTTGCAGATACCTTTATCTGTGCGCTGTCACAGCCCATCCAAACCAGTTTGCTTGTTCTGACTTCTCCAGCCTGGAAACTCTCGGCAGCTGCAACTATCTTATTCCCATTTGTAAGCCCCTCCTCCAACCTCACCCCAGTGCCAAGCAAGAGGCTGACCCAAAACAGGCACCCAATAAATATTTCCTGAAGTTAATGAAGGCAGCAGCCTTTTTTTTTTTTTTAGCCTTTGAGATACACAGACATATACATGTCATATACATGAAACAAGCAGGACCCTAAGGGGTCCTCCCTGTACAAGTCCTTCCTTTGTCCCCTGTTTCTTGTTGGTAGGATAGGCTTCATTCACCCTCCTTGACCTTCCCTGAGTTCCAAAGGGCAGATTCAAACAGATGCTAATCAGGGAAGAGAGGGAATGCAGAAACAAGGGAGGAGCAGTCAAGAAACAAAAGTGCAGCCTTGGGGCAGGGTCCTGGTTCCTCCTCGAGGAATATACAGAACTGTATCTTCAGTTCTGCAGGAACTAAGGCCCTCACCCAGGTGGAGGACGGCAACTTCAGGCTGAGCACAAGATTCCTGGAGCACCACCCTGTTCCCTCACCACCAACCAATCAGAAGAAAGTCACACACCCTGCAGCCCTCACCCCAAATTCCGTCTACAATACACATACACACGCATATGCACCACACATCACAATACACCATGCACAGAAAGATATGTATACGCATGGACTCTAAGTCAACTCCCCTTGAGAAATGAAATATGTGTTCTTCCTCTATGGGAACCACATCCTCTTTCTTCTGGATGGTCCTTTCCCTGCCTCAAGAATCCCTTCTATCAACCAAGGTCCCAGCAGGGAACAGAAGTCACCCCAAATGGCGCAAATCAACAGACCTTACCTTGCAGGGTTAAGGGAGCAAAATTAAGATGGTGAGTCACCCAGGCATGTAACATTCAGAAGCCGGTTCCGCTCCTAAGGCTGGAGTGACAAGGGGAGGGGACGGTGTCCCCAGAGCCAGCAGGAGCCTGGAGCCCAGCAAGAGGTGCCACTCCTGAAAGAAGTCCCTGTGGGGCCCCTGTTCCAGAGGCTCAGAGCCAGGACGGAGGGAGCAGGGAAGCGTCCCAACCTCCCTCTCTACCTGCCATCACCCGCAGGAAGCTCCCAGGTGCCCAGGCCACACCCACACCAGCTGGGAGGCATTTCCCTGCTCTCCCCCACCTGCCACTGTGAGCCTCGGGGCCCACAGGATATTTACATCTATCCTAAATGAGGGGAAATTATGGCTGAATGACTCCTTTAATTTTCCAATTTTCCTACTTTTGATAACACAGTTATATTAGCTTCAAAATTTTAAAATAAGAGAAGGGATGGTTTTCAAATGAGCTATTCAATGTTCTGGCAGGTTTGTTCATCCAAGTTCATGTGCCCGAAGCACAGTGAGGGCAAACAAACTGCAACGTCGGAGTTTGGAGCAGAGAAAAGTTTACTGCGAGGCCACGCAAGGAGAAGAGGTGGCTCATGCCCTGAAAAGCCTCAAGCTCCCCAAAGGGTTTCGGCAAAGCATTCTTAAAGGCCAGGAGAGGGTGGATCGTGTGTGCTCAGCTCATGCACGATTCTCTGACTGGCTGATGGTGAGGCAGCAGGGGTTAACATTATCAGTCCTTAGGCTCCAGGAGGCCTGGGGCTATGTGCTCAAGGTCTTCAAGTAGTTCTTCCATTTGGGGGAGGAGGGGGGTTGGTTCACATCTGCAAAACAACTCAGGAAAGTTGCATCAAATACTATTATCTAGGTACTTCGGAGAGTAGCTAAAGCAGAGGATATGCGGGAAGGCCTGTCCTGGGAAGGCCCCATAGGGTCCTGCTCCATTACAGGTTTACATTAAGTCTTAATCACAGGACTTAACTAGAAAAAAAAGTTCACATATAGATTCTGCTCACACTTTTGTGTTCTGGATTTGCCCATTTCAAAATGATCACTCTCACCAAAGTCAAACAGGAGAACCCAGACAGACCCACCTAAGGGAAGAGCAGAACATTTTGGTTATGTTAATGCCTCCACTGCACTGATATAGCCTTTCTGAAACCAGAAATGTAATGGGTGACATTCATGTCAGCCAATTATATTTCCATCTTGCTACACAAGTGAATAGTCAAGCATCCTGGTTAGGTTACCAAGGCTGTTGCCCCAGAATCATATCCCTACCCCTTCCTGGAATGGAAAATAACTGCTCTTATCTGAGTTTCAGGCCCAGTTACAAAAGGAGGAAGCTGCAAAGAGAAAAACAAAAACTGGTTAGAACCTACTAGGCCCAGGATGGCAGAAGACCTGACCTCCAGGGGACCTTGAGCCTCATTATATGCTCATTATAATACATTAGCATATGCTAAAGGACACACCCACCAGCACCATGACAGTTGATGACCGCCATGACAACAACAGGAAGAGCATATATAAGGACTGAAAAGGAGTGTTGCCTCAGTTCTGGATCCAAACCACACCCCTGTCATCAGAGAATTCATGAATATTCTTTCTTCTCTTTACTCAATTCCCTCCCTTTTACCTGGACCCTCCTATACATATGGTGTCTCATCCCAAATCGGGTTGAGAAGTTGATTTGCAGATTAAGTTCCTGCTTCTCCATTCTTTGGCCATTGAATAAAACCTCGTGCTCCTTATTGGCTGTGCAAATTCAAGCAGAAAAAGAACTTTCCCGACTGAGGCAAGGGGCCTCTGCCTGGGCTAGGACCCTGGCACGGGTCCAGGTGACCAATTTGCTAACAATTAGATTTTGCATGTGTAATGTTGCATGCAGCTATTTTGAGAAGATTAATTTGGTAACAAACTGCAAAAGGCATCAGATAACACACATGGTACACTTAATATGAAAAATACTCTACACATCCAAAGTGATACTAATATGCCGTGGTGATTACTCCCCTTTCATCTTATCCCAGGAATCTGACAAACAACCTAGACAAGGTAATTCTGATCATGTGAAACCTCGTGGCCTAAGTGGATATATAAATAACTCTGTGTGTGTGTGTGTGTGTGTGTGTCTCCACGTACATGTGCATATATATAAAGCAACAATTTTTTTATAGCTCAGCCAAGTGGCACCTGACAACGTTCTCAGGAAAGAGAGAGGTAAAAGAAGACTACTCTATTCCCCAACAAATAAACTTACTATTATACATTCCCTCCATCCCCAAATTCCGTACCACAGAGTTACAAACCTCTATCCTGAACCCATCCAGTATTTAAATGGACAATCACAAAAACAAATAGGATGGTTCAATTATTCCTACAGGAGATCAAAGGAAGGAGCAGAAGTTTCCAGCAGGTAGAACACTTGGAAGGAGTCCACCGAAAGGGCAGGATGGCACCAAGCCCTCCTGTACTGGGGAGAGAGTCTGGTCCATCCACGCCCCACCCCACTTTTCTACAGCAGCCCCAGACCCTGTAACTGCTTCCCTGCAGCCCCCAGCTCACCCAAGTCCATTCAAGGGGGTGCTATTATATCTACAAAAGGGAAACTATTCCCATAAGGGCTTTCAATACAAAGATTACTGGTAAATTTTCCAGTTCGTTGAAACATATATAACATATATATATATAGTGTGGACATAGAATTCTTTTTCAGAACTCGATTTGTTTTTCTCACATTACAAAACAAAATGGATTTTAAAAAAACACACCACCATAAACCATAATACCTTGTAGGTATTTACCTACAAGTAGGACATTGATGCTATAACTGCCTCTGAAAAATTTTCAGGATGATTCATTCCTCCTTATTTTCTTTTTAAGTAAATTTGAAGTTTCTGTCACTAAGTACTTTTTTCCCCCTAATTGCTCCATTACAAGGAAGGACAAGTGCTCTTTTACGGGTAGTGAAGTTGGCTACACGAGGCATTGAGACAGATTTGGATTTGAATCCAGTTATGACCCTACATCAGCCATAAGTCAGGGCAAATTGTTTAATGTTTCTAAACCTCAGTTTTCACGTCTGAAAAGTTAGATACTAACTCATAAAGTTGTGAAAATTAGAAGGAACGTATGTAAAATATCAGTAAACAATTTATTTCTCACTGCATGGGCATTTCTTGCTAAAAAAAAAAAACAAAACCTAATTCTTGGCTCTTGGTTAATGGTAAGGATTTCTTTTCTTACATACAACATGAAAGATCATATGTGATACCAAATTGAAAAACCTAGTCTTACAGAAACAAAGTCACAGGAAACAAAAAGTACCTTATGTATCAAAGATTGATTATTAAACCAGGGAAGATTTGGTACTTAAAAGAAATCTAAACCCCAGGCTTTCATCAAGAGCTTCAATAAGCAAAGCAGAAGTATTTTACTTCTGCAATTACATGTTAATAAAGGAATTCTCTTAAACTTAGAAGATGAATTTTCATGGCACTTTAAATGCTGCTGTCTGGACCTCACTGACTTTTATAGTGAGGCAAACAAAGGTGAAACGAGTTAGAATTCATTAAAGGTTGCAAATTAATTAGCCTGTCTCAATCCCATGAGTCAACAGCCATCAATTTAAGAGACATAACACCATACAATGGATTTTAATTAGGAGAGTTACTAAACTGTGTAAGAACCAAAACCTGATTGTTAAGCCCAATTAAGCAGGTTGATGGAACAGACTATGTGATGCTGTAAAGTTCTCCTTTTGCAAGAGAAGAGTAAAACAAAATCCTGTTCAGGAGCTCACCAGCTTCCCCTCAAAATATATAATAATATACATGTAATAAAATTCATTCATTCATTCATTGTGCAAAGGATGTCAGTCTTTGGGACAACAAGAAATGAATCTGGAACTGGGTCCAAGACTAATGCATTTATAAGTCAACAACCTTGGGACACAGGCAAGATGTGAATAGGGGTTCTGGCTCAATCTGGCTCTGGCCGACCAACCTCTCCAGGTAAGGTTTCATAAGATGACGACTGAGGCTCAATTCAGTTCCAAGATGCTATAATGAAGACAAACTTTGTGACTATTGCAGATACTGGTGCCGGTGGGAACAGAGTCAGGGCAAGGAGAAGACATTCAGGGTCAGAGACACATTGGGCAAATCGGGCAGAAAAGAACTTGGAGTCCAGAAGGTACCAGCAGTATCCTGAGACAGCACTTCCAGTTAGCCCTGCTCTTTCTTTCCCTTTTTTTTTTTGTTTGTGAAAACCAAGCTTCTGTCACCTAGAGTAGCTCTTTGAAAAATAACTCACCAGCCTTTTTCCTCTTAAAAAGTCAATTACTTTTTTAAAAATTAACTAGAAAATACATACCACAGAAACAATCTTCACACCCTCTTCCAAGTGTCTACATGCAAATAGCCTTAACAACACATCATGCTTGTCTCTTTCAGAAAATATCTGAAATTCTCTACTTCCCTTTGGTGAGAAAAATTGAATGTCAACATTCACATTCATTCCAGAACTAGGTCCATTTTCATCCAAATATAAAATAGCGGCTACCATCCCACTCTGGCTGCTTTGCTGTATGGACTCTCCCCCATCACACCCCACAATGATCCCATCACTACAGGAGCTTAGAACATTCTTCACACTCTTTGGGGTGGGGAGATTTTCTTATAACCTTGATGCAGGGATTCTACTTTTAGTTTCCGCATCCTTTCCCATTGTACATATCAGCACATATACACTAATTATTCCATATCAGCCATGAAGAAAACATCTTTACATGAAGCACTAGAACCAAAAAGGCAACTATCCCTCCTACCTCTGGGCTACTGATTCTCCATTTTAAATATTCAGTGGCTCAAAACACGGCTACCTATAAATCGAGGAGTTTTCCCTTCCAAATGGTGTCATGAAGCTCTGTCACCCTAAGTGTGGGCAGAAATATCAAGAGATACCTTGATCAAAACTGCTTGGGTTTACACACAAACACACATACATACCCCAAACAGCAGAGGCCCATGACAGAGTACAAGAAATGCAAGAGCTTGAGGAAACTTTCAGAGGGTTTCCTGGAAAGTATGATCATTTCAAAAAGGTAAGAAAGAAAGAAAGCTGTGTACTATGGAAAGATGCCTTCTGAGAAAAGAACTAAAGAGGGGCCAAATGATCCAGCAACCCCACTCCTGGGCATGTATCCAGAGAAAAGTCTAATCAAAAAGATACCTGCACCCCCAGTGTTCACTGCAGCACTATTTACAATAGCCAAGACATGGAAGCGACCTAAATGTCCATCAACAGAGGAGAGGAATGGATAAAGAAATGTGGTACATTGGGGGCTTCCCTGGTGGCGCAGGGGTTGGGAATCTGCCTGCTAATGCAGGGAACACGGGTTCGAGCCCTGGTCTGGGAGGATCCCACATGCCACGGAGCAACTGGGCCCGTGAGCCACAACTACTGAGCCCGCGCGTCTGGAGCCTGTGCTCCGCAACAAGAGAGGCCACGACAGTGAGAGGCCCGCGCACCGCGATGAGGAGTGGCCCCCGCTTGCCACAACTAGAGAAAGCCCTCGCACAGAAACGAAGACCCAACACAGCCATAAATAAATTAATTAATTAAATAAATAAAGTAGCTATTAAAAAAAAAGAAAGAAAGAAATGTGGTACATAAATACAATGGAATATTACTTGCCATAAAAAGCATGAAATAATGCCATTTGCAGCAACATGGCTGGACCTAGAGATTATCATATTAAGTGAAGTAAGTCAAAAACAAATATCATATGATATCACTTCTATGTGAAATCTTAAAAAATGATACAAGTGAACTTATTTATGAAACAAACAGACTCACAGACTTTGAAAACAAACTTATGGTTACCAAAGGGGTGGGGGGGATTAACATATACACACTATTATACATAAAATAGATAAACAACAAGGTCCTACTGTGTAGCACAGGGAACTCTATGCAATATCCTGTAATAAACCATAATGGGAAAGAATATGAAAAAATATATGTCTGAATCACTTTGCTGTACACCAGAAACTAACACAGCATGGTAAATCAACTATACGTCAATAACAAAAATAAATTAAGAGAGGGCAGAGGCTAGGGCAGGGACAGGTAAGTTTTACAAATGCATACGCACCTAGACTAATCGGAAACCCCAACTCAGGTCAGTCCTGCCTCTAGAACAACCAGCTGCATAGAACCAGTTAGTCATGATAAATGCTCAGTCTCTGGGAGAAGGAAGAAAAGATAACCTTGCATCCAATTTTATGGCAACATTAAGTCACTGGCAACTGAAGAAGAGGAGGTGGTGCTGTCACAGGTGCTTCTCCACTCTGAGAGGAGAAGAGGCTGAAGGCAGAGGAAGCGCTTCTGGGGATTCAAGGAGCCTAAATTCTCTTACTGGCAACGAGCAGAAAAGAATCCACCTGCTGGAACACGCCCCACATGCTTCCTAAGACATCTCTACGCTACCTCCTGTAACAATGGCACTAAAACGTACTTCTCAATTTTAGGAGGCATCTCTGCACGATTGTTTGGAAAAAAAGAATACATTGGGATAATTTCATTTTCACTTACTCATGTGGAAAGGGAAACTCTGGAGCTCCCTTGGAATGTTACTATTGGCATAGCAGTTACTTGGAACCCAGCGGTATGGATTTGAATACTCATCCCACCCCTGCTAAGGATGGAAAACTGAGCCAGTTCTTTCACATCACTGTGCCTGGGTTTCTTTGCCTATAAAATGGTAATAATAATCTCTACCTCATGGAGTTGCCGTGTATTGAAGGAGTTGATACACGTAAAGCATTCAGAGCGCAGAGTAAACACCTACCAGCACGGAAGCTTTTAATAAGTAGCTCTCGTCATCATCACCCTCTGGACACTCATATTTGTCACTTAGTGATAAAACTTTCAGAGGACAAAAATCTGATAAGAAGCTCCTACAGACTGAAGGAAAAAAAAAAATCAATCAAACCAAATCTAGGGCTAAGGAGGCCCCCATGGAGAAGGCCACAGGCCCTCAGAAGTGGGAGGTCGTGTGTCTGCAATTGAGGTAGAATTCCAGGGCCGAGAAGGGAGCTAGAGCCAATGGAATTCCTGGAAAAGGGCCTCACCACACCCATGGGCATTACCTTCAACCCACGCTCTCCAACTTTAGCAGGCTCCTACTCTATGCTCAGATTCTCATACGACGTCATACTCCCCCACCTCCCATCCCCCATGCCTGCTCAGGCCACACTGGCTGCCCAGCTGTTCTGGTAAGCCTACTCCCCTGCTCAGGACCTGCTGTCTTGTCCATTCCTCGGTGTGGAATGCGCCTCCCCAGACACCTGCATGCTTATTCCCTCACATCCTCCGCGCATCTGTGACCTTCTCAGTGAGGCTTTCTCTCCTTACATTATTTAACAAAGAACTGCTATTTTGTTCTCTGGTCCCTTTCCATTTTCACCTTTCTCCATAGCACTACTAACAACGGAATACGTATGTTATTTCTTTTGAGCCCCATAAGGACCGGGATTTCTGTTCACGGATCTAGAACGGCACCTGGCACACAGTAGGTGCTAAATAAATGGGCTACGAGATTGCCGCTCAGGAAATGTAAGCTATTGTTAGAAATAAAGGTTAAAAGATAAAACAGATGCACCACTAAACTCTCCTTGCTCTTCAGGTAGAATCACATTTTTGGAGGCCTTAATGATATCCAAGTAAAATTTCTCAGCTGTCGCCAGGAGCAAGGTTAAGAAACAATGCAAACCCTTAAAATCAAAAGCATAAACATAGAATCCTGCCAAGAGAGGGTTGGATCAGAAAAAGGCATCAGCCTTGAACAAAAACCACAAATTCACCACCCAGTCATGGTGTTCAAAGCAGCATCTGCAAGGGCATGTATTCATTGAGCCCTTCCAAGGTCATGGAACAAACACCCAGAGAGCGTAGAGTAGGGTTGCCAAGTGGTCTACACAACCCCTTCACTGTCACCCATGTGAAAATCATAGGTGGAAAATTCCTCCCACAAACTGAGTTTCAAGCAAGATACAATCCTCAAAGTTTATTTGGAAGGCAACGTACCCAGAACCATGAATTTGTTGACCATTTCATTCTAGAAGACCTCTCTGAAACTGCTTGTAAAAAGTAGTCCAAAAACACAGGATGAAGACCCAAGATTCTTGCTAAGGAAAGAAGAAAGCAACCCGTATTGGATTCATACTTGAAAGTTTGTCAAAACCACCTACAAGGTGAAAGTATCAACAACGTGCCCAGACACTGAGCGTGGCCTGAAAACATAGGGAAGCTGTAACTTCCATTTACAGCTAAGGAAGTTCAGGCCACCAAAGGCCATGACTTGTCCAGAACCACAGAGCTGGTAAACTGCAGAGCTCAAGGCCCAGCTCTGGACCCCAACTGCACACACTGACCCCACAGATGCTCCATGGCCAAGACACTTTATGGACACCTGGATGTTCTTTAGGAACTTAAAGGACAGGCCCCAAAACTGCATGCTCTGCCTGCAGACATTTTCATTCTATTAAAACCACATCACGTGTAGAGGCATTTGTTAAACTTATACATTTAATTTCTACCCCCACCCCTCCCCAGAAACAGGAGTAGAAAGAGAGAGCAATCTCACTCTCTTAACCTAATCCATCTCCGGGTGATGGCTGCAAATCGAATCACCTGTAAAACTCTTATAATCTCACCTCCACTTCCTAGCTGGGCAATTTTGGCCGCGTTACTTAATCTCTCTGTTCCTCCATTTCCTCTTAGAGGGTTGACATGAGAATCAAATAAGTTAATACAATAAAGTGCTTAGAACAGAGCCTGGCATAGTCAATGCTCAATAAATGTTAACTATTATTATCGTTAATATTTCTTATAAACATGATGTAAAACTGGGATATTCCATTCATTAAAAGTGACCATGAAAAGAAAGGAATAGCTGCTTTTTCATTCATTAAATATAAATAAAGCCAAAATTTTAGTACAGACACCTTATCATCAATGTTCCTCCTGGGGAGGACTTTTATATTAGCACAAAAGACTTTTTGAAATAAGAGCGCAATGAATTCTGTAATGAAGAGCAAGCAAGGCTCTGAGGACCTCCAAACAATGTTCAAAGTTTGGGCCGTCAGCTGTAAAAACTTCCCCAGCTGGGTCAAGGTACATAAATGCCGCAGAAGGTCTTTGCATGATACTTGTTGCAGAAAGGGCTGTTTCCAGGGCGACTTCCTGTTCTTTGGGAATCCCTTAATCTCAGGCCAAGCTTGTATTCATGTGCCCAGGCTGCCATGACAAAGCACCACAGACTGGGGGGCTCAGCCAACAGAAATGTATTGTCTCACATTTCTGGAGGCTAGACGTCTTAGATCAGGGTGTCGGGAGGGTTGGTTCTTTCTGAGAGCTGCAAGAGGTAACAGGCTCCAGGCCTCTCTCCTAGCGTCTGGTGGTTTGCTGGCAATCTTTGTCTTGTTTTGCCTTCTGCTACGTTAGCCCAATTCTCTGCCTTCATCTTCACATGGCATTCTCCCTGTGTGTGTCTATGTCCCAATTTCTCCTTTTTAGAAGGACACCAGTTATATTGGATTAGGGGCCCACCCTATTCCAGTATGACCACATCTTAACTAATTACAGCTGCTTGATGACACTTCCAAATATGGTCACATTCTGAGGTACTGGGGGTTAGGTCTTCAACATATGAATTTTGGGAAACGCAAGTCAACCCGTAACAGCTGTTGACAGAGTCCGGGCCTGTCCAGCGGGACTGCTGCTGCAGGCCCCGACAGAAGACGGCGGTAAGTCCCAGTGCCGGCTGTTACCGAAGGCTTTACTTAACCATAGGAATCTAACAAAATGCCAGGGGTTATTATACCAAGCCATCTTAAGTCAAGCATCACCTACGTTTAATCCACCAGAGAAATCCAAAAGGATCCCTTTATCCTTTCCACACCTATGAACAGTGGACAGAGGGGCACTTTTCTTCCCCATGAGACTTGGGCAAAATGAAAAGGTGGGAAAACAAGGGTTTAAAAAGGGTCCATTTTTGATTTAATACCTAATTCCAGAGTCCTGAAAACCCATGGTCTTTAAAGTTCTGCATAAGGCACAGTCCCCAGGGCCAGGCTTTCCACATGTCCAGGCATATATGTCCCTGCCAAAGGCCAACGAAGACACAAAAGAGACAGGAACTCGTAGGTAGATCAAGTATCAAGGGCATTGAGAAACTCTGTCACCTGACCGTTTTAATTCTGGAATACTAAGACTCTGAATAGGACAGCAGTTGCTTAAGCAAAGTGGCACAAATGCTACCCCAGGGGTAGCTGGCTGGTGGGATTCCTTTCCTTGGTAACAAAGATTCAGTTAAGCCACATGATGTCAAAAACAGAAAAGGCTCCAGAGACCTCCTTGGCACTGATGAAGAGGTATTCAAACACGTAACAAGAAGGGATGCATTTCAAATCCAATTACTACAGAGTGTTTACATTTAATTTACTTTTAGGAGGAAAGCAGCTTCATCGTGTTCCCTGTTGTGTTACAAGAAAAAAATAACCCTGTCAGTTTACAGTGTCTGTAAATCACCACATCTAAAGGGAAGTAAAACGTTACAGAAGCCCAGAAAAAAAACTGCACCTGAATCCCTTCAACGTCAGGTAGATTTGTACCCAACTTATAACATCTCCCTAAGCCCAAGTCCACTTACCTTGGGGTCCTAGATGAACACTTCTGGAACCAAGAGAATTCAGCCAGTGAATATGAGGACTGTTGTCTTTCCATAAACCCTACTACATGTAGAGCTGAGAAGAACCTGGAGAATCAGTCAGCCCACAGGCCTGGAAAGCTGTTAAGTTGTTAATGGAATTAAAAAACCATTCTCTGGCAACTCCAAGAGAAAAGAGTGAATCAGAGAACAAGAAAGGGGGGGGGGGGCTTCCCTGGTGACGCAGTGGTTGAGAATCTGCCTGCCAATGCAGGGGACACGGGCTCGAGCCCTGGTCTGGGAAGATCCCACATGCCACGGAGCAACTAGGCCCGTGAGACACAACTACTGAGCCTGCGCGTCTGGAGCCTGTGCTCCGCAACAAGAGAGGCCGCGATAGTGAGAGGCCCGTGCACCGCGATGAAGAGTGGCTCCCGCTTGCCACAACTAGAGAAAGCCCTCGCACAGAAACAAAGACCCAACACAGCCATAAATAAATAAATAAATAAATAAATAAATAAATAAATAAATAAATAAATAAATAAATAAATAAATAAATAAATAAATAAATTTTAAAAAGAAAGGAGCGGGGAAGAGAGAAAGATTCTGCAATGAAGGCATCTGCCCCCATAGCCAACCTACGCCAATCACATCCCATCACAGCATCATTTGGGCCAGAGAAGCAAAGCCAAACAAAGAAGACAATTATCACCTTGGGGTCCAATCTACAGTCCCTAAATCAGATGAAACTGAAGTGGCATTATATCTGAGAGGGAAGATAAGGCCACCCCAGGACACAGGGAGAGGGTGCTCAACCAGCACATGCCAGCAACCAAGGTTACACCACAGAAGGAGAGTCTTCAATCGAGTAGGCATTCATTAGACGCCTACTGTGTGCAAAAGACATATAACCAGATGGGGTGGTGGAGAACCTACCCATGTGTATACTCCAGGATATACACATGGACCCTGATACCTAGAAACTCACCAGTAAGGCAAATGTATCATGATGCAAAGTTTGCCTGTCCTAAGAGTCCAAAAGGCCATAAGATTTATTGCTTGCTGATGGCAGAATCAAGGAGGGCTGCATGGAATAGGTGACATTTGAGCTAGTATCTCAGGGTAGCAATCAGATATGCAAAAAATTGGGAGAGCAGGAAGCCGTTCCCAGTGGAGGGCAGAGGACCAGTTAGACTGAATGGTAGGGTAGGGTTCATCAAAGGCCTTAAACAGCAGACTAAGGAGCATGGGCTTTATTTAGTAGGAAATGGGGGCCGTTGAACGTTAGCGGGAAATACGAGATGTGCTAATATCCAGGAACCCCCCAGGATGGATTGGACAAGAAAAAGGTTGAAAGCAGAATATAATCATGAGGCTATCACAATGATTTGCGCACAAGGTCTTGATATCCAGAAGCGAGAGGTGGTAGAAAGAGCAGGGACTCGGGTGAGCTCTGATGTACAGACAGAACACACAGGACCTGGACACTGAAAAGGGGAGGCGAGGATGAAAGAAGAGGCCAACACTTAGAGAAGGATGAGCCACTCAACACTCACTGAGTGCCTACCGCATGCAGTGCACTGGCAATGCAGATATGACTAACACATCCCCAAACACTCAAGAAACCCCAGAGAGGTAGAGAATCACAAACCGCATTACTAATGGCAACAGCTATATGGTTTGGACTTTTAGGATAAAGAGACTTGCTCTTATTCATCAGTCACTTAGACTTTAAATTCCCATCATCTTTCAGGCTTTCTCCTACCCTCCAGGCCCAAGCCCCTCTGATTCTTATTTCTTCCAAGAGTTGCTGATGAACTACACCTAATCCAATCCTATGAAGTTTAAGGTTGAGGTCCCCATTTTCAGACAAGGACCGAGTGGAGATACAGAAAGGGTAAGTAACTTGCCCAAGGGCACACAGCCAGTGGCCAGACCAGCTCATCTGTCTCTAACCCTGTGTTCTTACCTGCCTCCCTCCCTCCCTGAAGTCTTCCAGCCAACCCTCCCCCTCGCTCTCAGAGTCCCCAACTCAGCCTGTCCGCTGTCACTTGGCATCTGTGACTACGCCCAATTACACACCTCTGGTCTGGCTTCTCCCAGTTCTTGCCCAGTGCTTCCAAAACCCAGATCTGCATCACACCACTTCTGTCTACAAAGGTTCATAGCTCACCGGTGTCTACCAAATAAAGCTCCAATTCCACAGCCTGACATTCTGGGACTCCCACTGCCGGTGAAATGCCACCCTTTACATATGTGGCTGCCTCCCATTTGGCTTTTAGGAACAATGACAATGTTATGTTTTCCTGTAGCCTTCACAACCCAGAAATGTGCACACATAAGACAGGCATGACACAGATATTATATATCCTTGGAAATGAGAGAAGACCAATGTTGTAATAATCATCTACTCGGCTTCCAAAGCTCAGGCTCCAGGGGCTTCTGCTTCGCTGGGAATAAAGATATGAAGCTTTTAGGAAGACGAGACACTACGTGATGAATACCTGCGTTGTGTGGTCCAGATTAAGCTCCTATGAGCTCAGAGAAGGGAGAAATCCATGCGAGCGGACAGGACCTGCCATCAGGGCTCGACTAGCACTTGAGCTCACCTTTAGAGGCGAGGGCAGAATTGAGACACATGGAGAAGAGAAAGACAGGCGCCCTCAGCTTCTCAGAGGACACAAGAATCCCCTAAAAGTTCCGTTGTGATTCTAAATGCATTCACTTAAGATGACATGAGGAACCCCCTTTGTGCAGCGCTGAGTCTGACGGCCAGTGAAGAAACCACACACCACACCACACCTTCCCCCAGAGACCGACGGTTGAGAAGAGCAGCCCAAGCAGAAGCAGACAGTCTCCTTGCCCTCTGCCCTTAGCATCTCCTAGGAACTGAGCAGACCCAGTCACCACCAAGCTCTTCCAAAGACACGTGCCCCGGTGCTGTCTGCAGTCCTTTTTGGAGGAGATCGCCTAATAAACCCTCCGATGAAAAGACCTGTATGTGCAGACCTCAGGTGGTGAGAACAGAGCCCAGCAGGGAGGGGGCCGGGGAGGAGGGAAGGGGGTGGGAGGTAAGCCAAGCCCGAAACTGACTGTTAGTCACTGCTTCTCCAATCTGGGCCCAGGCCGTTCAGATCGCCTACAACTGCAGGGTTGATAGTTTCTAGTGACTAAGAGCGTGATTCATAAAAAATTGAAGGTAACTCTGGCTCCGGGATTTTTTCATATGCAGAGGTTTAACTCAGGAAGCTGCTAGCTGCCTTGCAGTGATTAACCCCTACGAAGGCTGCTCCGCCACGACCACTATGCAGGCTTTCCCGATCCATAGCGGGAGGGTCCTTTAATCAAGTCTTCATGTTCTCTCGGTGGAGAAATTTAAAGGCTGTGGGCCACTACTTATATGAAGATGCAAAGGGGAAAATCCACTTATAGATGCAGCCCTTGAACAGTGGGAGACCTGTGGATGGCAGAAGACCCGTGCCATCTAGCTCACTCCAGAACACTGGTTTCTCTTCAGACCATATAAATCTTTCGCCTTTTACTAGCTCACTCCAGAAACACTTTTAAGTGGCGTCATTCCAATTTATAGAAAATGAAGGAAGGAAGGGAGGGGGGAGGGAGAGAGGGAAATATTGAACATTAAGGTAGCCTAAAGGTTGTCTGTTTCATCACCAGGCTTATTTTATTCCGTTATACGTGGACTTTGATTTTACCGAGCGTTTCAGATGAACGTGATGCATTCTAACTAGGTGGTAATTACATCCCATAACTTATTAAATAAGAAATCCCATTTCAAAAAAAAAGTCATTACCACTAAAAATAAAAATGGAAGCTAGCTATTTATATGCTGCCTGTCACCGTGCCCTCTCAAACACACAGCAGGATGAAAACAAAGACATATGTGGTGCAAAAAGTTACTCTCCCCATTGCAAGAGCCGACGATGCAGCAGAACTGTAAATCAGGGAGGCACACCCACAGGCAGAAATCCTGCTTGCTGAGTTCGTTACTTTAGGTTCATTTCCTTCTACTAGTTTGGATGATCAGCAAGTAAATATCATTTCATCAAGCACACAGCGTGCCAAATTCAGAAGAGAGC
This sequence comes from Balaenoptera borealis, assembly GCF_965194805.1. NCBI lineage: Eukaryota > Metazoa > Chordata > Mammalia > Artiodactyla > Balaenopteridae > Balaenoptera > Balaenoptera borealis. The sequence continues at coordinate 112,848,584 of NC_138863.1, read as the reverse complement.
ATGGTGGCCAATTCTCTGAATCCCATAGAATCTGCAGACTATAAACTCTACAGCACGACATGGAGCATGGGCTCAAGATCAGTCGGTAGGTCAGTCTGTCTGTCTGTCTCTCTCTCTCTCTGAGAGAATCAGAGAGAATGGTTTTGTAGCAAGGTAATGGCTTTCACTGAACCAAAAAAAAAAAAAAAAAAAGATGGAAAATATACTTCCAGGCAGTTTGATGCATGTTCTGACTTACAGTATGTACAAGCAGACGATCAATTATACACCGAGCATAACCTCTCTTAACTGACCTCCACTTATGCACCAGCCAGAGTAGCGGCCGCTAGTACTTCTGTAAAACACCCAGGGATCTGGGATGTTCTCCCTGGATGCCCGCTCCATTCCAATTTCACCAGTTTTTAGCCAGGAAAGAGTGTTGCCTGCTCCCAAACCTGCTTATGCCAGTTGAATTTGTTAATACAATCACATAATACTAAATATTTATAGTAATCATAAGAGCTAGCACAGGGACTTCCCTGGTGGCGCACTGGATAAGACTCCGAGCTCTCTATGCAGGGGGCCCAGGTTCGATCCCTGGTCAGGGAACTAGATCCCACATGCATGCCGCAACTAAGAGTTCGCATGCCACAACTAAGGAGCCCACGTGCTGCAACTAAGGAGGCAGCGAGCTGCAACTAAGAAGCCCACGAGCCGCAACTAAGGAGCCCACGAGCCGCAACTAAGGAGCCCGCCTGCCACAACTAAGACCCAGTGCAACCAAACAAATAAATAAATACAGTTTTTCTTTTAAAAAAAGAGCTAATACATACTATGTCCCAGGAGTTGCTCTAAGGACTTCATTGGTATTAATTGATATAATTCTCTCAGCAATCCTGTGCAATATGTCTGATCATTAGGCTTATTTTATCAGTGAAAAAACTGAGGCCACAACCCAGCTTCAAGCTCACAGTAGCAAAGCTCAGATAGAACCTGGGCAGTCTGGCTCTACAGCCCATGCTTTTAACTACTAGGCTTGGCTACACAAGTATTAGGTAGATTGATATTCATGAGGACAAAAAAAAAAATAGTAGTTTTTATAAATTGGATTAAATGCTTTAGAAAGACTTATTATAGCCATTTTGTTGAAAAATAATCAACTTGACACCAGGTATGGGCAAGATAATTGTGAAAGAGTGGGAGGAAAAAAAAAATCATAAAAAATGTAGAATCCTGGGCTTGGATGACTTGACACGTCTGGATGTGTTTGTGCTTGTTCTGCTTTAACCCCAGGCAACTGGATGTTCTCGATACGGTTTATGACAAGCTCAATTCAGAACTCCTGGCACTGAATCTATATTCAAAGGAAGGATCTACATGTTGTAGGTGTAGACACATAAACTTTATAAAGTTAAAATTAACACTAAAGGTATCTATGTTCCCAGGTTTACCCTACTTTTTTATTAACCAAAACACCTAATCCTAACCATATCCAGTTAAGAGGCTTCTGCTGTGTGTACGAGTGTTTACGTCTACACACCACCCACACACACATCCAGAGCTATCCAGAGCCTCGAAATTGAAAATGCTCTCAAACAAACCTACTGTTGCCCCCAGTGGACATCAAGCTCCTTGAGAGCAGCTGCTTTGCTCTCTTCTGTATCCCCGGAGCCTAGGAAATGGCCCACGTGCAGCTATAATATGGGCTAGGTGGGACTTGGTCTAGATGAGCAAAATAGCACAGGGAATTGAAATGGTAACGAAGGTGAATGTGGTTTTTATATGTGACTTAATTGGGTTAATTGTTTTATATGACTTAATTCTTCACTTGTCTCTGATCCAGGAGGGTAATAAGCAAACAATGGCATAAAATATGATGTATGCAGAGGACTAAAAATGTTGTGTAATGGAAGAGAAGGGAAAGGAATCAATTAATACTTGCCTACAAAGGACCAGATGCTTCCAGATGCATTTTCATTTTAAAACACAAAAATCTGTAAAGCAGTTCTTATCCCTTTTAAGAGTTTTATCTACTGACCTAATGGTCCCTTGCTTTACTCCCTTTTTAAGACTTGGCTTGTTAGTTAACACAGTAAAAATTTTTATCTAGCGTGACTGAAGAATGGGATGAACAGTTCGCAGCCACTCACAGGTGTCTTCTTCATAAATGGCTAAGGAATGGAGTGTCAGTAAGTATCTGCTGAATAACTCAAATAAATGAGATATACTTAGAAACTATACTCATCTAAGTTACTTCTTCGGAAGGTTTCTCAGACAGAGGGGCATGGCACACAGGCAAGAAGCATTAGCCAGCAGTTCAGAAGACCTAAACATGACCTCAACAACTCAACAGCATGTGACAGCCTCTCAGGGCCCCAGTTCCCTCATCCATGAGAAGGACTTGAAGGCAATCTTAGGCCTAAGTCCACCATATTCTGAGTGACCCCAGGCAAGTCATGGCCAGGGCTACAATATGACTTTTACGAGTCCTGGTCGCTTTTGCCCCTTCCTCCAGTAATTACATATTAATTAACTATATAGCGAGTACCTATTAATTACATACTATATTTTATTGTATTTCACAACTTTGTAGATGAGTATGCTATTAAATATTAAAACTTTTTCTTCAACCTAAAAGTTCTGAGTTTTCTCTACTGATTTTAAAACAAACTAAAATATTTTCATGGGTGCAGTACAAAAGTATCTTAGGCCCTCAAGACTGCCTGGTACAGAGGACAAGTCAACCTAAACCTATCCACAGGAACAAGGAACACCCGGCAGCCCCACACACACACCCCCTCCCCTGCAAAGCAGACCATGTACAAGAGCTGTGTTCATACAGCAGCGATCATAGCATCAGTGACGCTGCAGGAAGATGCACGTGGCTACGTGTGCAGAGGGGCAGGAGAAGGCAAGGCCAGAGCCCTCAAAGCTGAGAGGCCAGTGATGCAGAAACCAACCAAACAGTGTAGGTAACTAAACCGTGACCACGCCAGGGAACAGATGCCACAGCAACTGCAAAGACAACACTGCTGGACTTGACCGCCAACCGTACCCTCCCCTGTGCTCCTACCTCCTAAACTGGTTCCAAGATTTTCTGGTCTAAGCGACTCAATGCAATTCACTCAACAAATATTTATAGAGCGCTTACTATATGCCAGACACTGTCCAAGACACTTGATCTCCCCAGTCAGGAAATGAAAACCAAGATCCCTGCCCTGGGGCTAATATTCTTCTGGGACAACAGCCTATAAAAAATAAGTATAATAAACAAGTATATTGTACATCCAAAGGTATAAGAGATATAAAGAAAGAGGTAGGGGGACCTCCCTGGCGGTCCAGTGGTTAAAGACTTCGCCTTCCAATGCAGGGGGTGCAGGTTTGATCCCTGGTTGGGGAGTTAAGATCCCACATGCCTTGTGGCCAAAAAGCCAAAACATAAAACAGAAGCAATATTGTAGCAAATTCAATAAAGACTTTAAAAATGGTCCACATTATAAAAAAAAAACTTTAAAAAAAAAAAAGAAAAGAAAGAGGTCAGGCAGAGTAAGGAGAATCGGGAATTCTAAGTGGGGCGGGTGTTACAGTATTAAATAGAGAGGACAAAGCAATCCTCACTAAGAAGGTGAAGTTTCAACAGAGACATGAAGGCAGTGACACAAATACCTGGAGGAAAAGCATTCCAGCAAGAGGCGACAGCTTGAGCAAAGGCCTGGAGATAGGAATGTCCCTCTCTGACTCCCAGAGTTGGCCTTAAAGGATAAAATTAAAATCTGTTACCAGCAGCTGAAAGCAATCTCTCGTGTAGATGGAGGAAGGGAGTATTTAAGACCTACAGTTGACCCTTGAACAACACGGGTCTCAACTGTGTGGGTCCACGTGTACACAGATTTTTTTTTTCGATAGTAAATACTATAGCATCACACCATCCGAGACTGGTTGCATCCAAGGATGTGGAACCTTGGATAGAGAAGAACCGTGGATACAGAAGAACCGCATACACAGAGGGTGGACCGTAAGTTATACACGGATTTTCAACGGCTTGGAGAGTCAGCGCCCTGACCCCCGTGTTATTCAAGGATTAACTGTAATTCAAACAAGTAGAGTCTGAAATGTCCACTAATAAATTCAACATGTGGACCTTGTAACTAGAGAGAGAGGTGAAGGCTGTGGGTATGCCTTTGGTATTGTAGCAGAGAAGGGTTAAATGCTCACCAATTCCATTTCCCAGTCTTGGCTTTCCTGTGCAATTACGTAGAGATCGTGTGACACAGTTCCAGGCAAAAGGGTATGAGTGAAAGTTAATTATGCTGCTTCCAGACCTGGCCATACACCCCTGTAATCCTGTCCATGCTCGCTCTTCCCCTTCCACAGCAACTGCAGTGACCATTGTAAAGACGACAGCATGATAAGATAAAGGGCTCTCAGATTCCCAAGTCACTGCTTTGAGGACTGTTGCCAAGGAAGGCGGCGCTACCCGCAGAGTATGTGGTATGAGTGAGAAACTAAGATTTAATTGTGTCAAGCCCCGGAGATTTCTAGGGTTGTAATTAAAGCAACTAGTTTGAATTGCCCTGACTAAGGCAACAGACACAGCTACAGAGCAGACACTTAAAATGGAAAGGACCAGCATCCTCTTTTGAAAAGGGTGCATGAAGATCTCCTGATTTCCAAGGACAAAGGACACCAACCGAACTGGAATGTCTAAATTATCTCATCTTTTCCTCCTTGAAACTGTCTTCCTTAGGCTTCTAGAATCCAGTTCTTCCCTGGTTTTCTGCTTGTCTCACTAGCTATTCAACTGACACACCTTCTTTCTGGGGATCCCATTCGCTCTCAAAGTTTTAACTCCCGCTTTCACAGTCATGAGTGTACCTGTATCTGTAGTCCTCATCTATCTCTTGAGCTGTAATCCCTATTAGACACATCTGTCTTATGGAGTGGCATGGTTAATTTTATGTACCAACTTTATCGGGTCACAGAGAGACCAGATATTAGGCTAACATTATTTCTGGGTGTGTCTGCGAGGATGTTCCTGGATGAGATTAGCATTTGAATCAGTAGGATGAGTAAAGCAGACTGTTCTCTCCAATGTGGGTGGGCATCATCCAATCCACTGTGGGCCTGAGTAGAACAAAAAGGGAGAGAAAAAGAGAACTTGCCACTCTGCCTGACTTCAGAGCTGGGACACTGTGTACTCCTGCCCTCAGACTGAGATTTACACCACTGGTGCATCTGGTTTTCAGACTCAGACTGAACTATACCACCTCTTTCCTGGGCCTCCAGCTTGGGGATTTCTCAGTCTCCATAAGCACATGAGCCAGTTACTGATAATAACTGGTGTGTGTGTGTGTGTGTGTGTGTGTGCACATGAGCCAGTTACTGATAATAACTGGTGTGTGTGTGTGTGTGTGTGTGTGTGCACATGAGCCAGTTACTGATAATAACTGGTGTGTGTGTGTGTGTGTGTGTGTGTGTGTGTGTGTGTGTCTCCCATTGGTTCTGTTTCTCTGGAGAACCCTACCTAATATATGGGCTATGGGCATTGTAAACAAACTGTACTCTAGCACAGATGTATCTTGCTGTCCCATTTATACATTATCGTTCTGGTCACCTGAACTACAAACTCAGAGTCACTCTCAGCTCTCACTTTTCTTTCCCAGTCCCATATCCAACATTAAGTCATTTCAACCTTCTCTCTTTCTGCTGGAAGAGATCACCCAGAAAATTTCCCTCCTAGGCAGAGGGGTCTGGGCAGATTTTACCTTTTAACAAGGCTTTTGCCCTTTCGTTACCAGACTCTCCTCTAAATTAGTTCAAGTTCAAAGGCTCTTAACGTTATTATAGAAGATGACGGAATTTCATTAGGGTTTGGATTTGGCCCTAAAGGGGCCCCAAATCTTGAACTGAAGATCATGAGAGATTTTAGCAAAGTAATTTAAGACAGTGAGTGAATACATCCCATACATTCCCAGATGCCCTAGTAAAGAAGCCCCACAAAAGAAAGGATCTTCCGGCCCTCTGCCCAGGGCTAGGTGAGGTTACTGTGGCATCTTCTGGAAACCACTAATACAGTTGCTGTCCTTTCCCTGACAAAAGAAAGCCAAGTAGCACCCCTCAGGATTCCAGGTCACTGGGACCACACATACACATGCCTGTGTGCGCGCACACACACACACCTGACCTCAGCACACACTGGGTCCTGCCTGGCAGAGTGACAGCTGTAACCCTTAACCCTCCCTGGGCTGAAGACTCTCTCCTTGTCCCCTGGGACCGGCCGTACAGGAGACATTCCTACAGCTAGCACTGTTTCACTCCTATCAGGCCAATCTATGTACTGACTTCATCAATAAGAAGAAAGAAGCTTTGTTTCAACTTTCAAACTCTGTAGTTCGTCTGCAGACAGCCTAACCACTCCACACCCCTCTTACAGGGCCTCTCTCTCTCCAAACCCACTGAATCAGTTCAGATTCATTCTCTCAGATTCATTTCTCTATCCCCTGGACAATTGCAATAACCTCCTAATTGGTTCCAACCTAGGTCCCGTTCCTTCACTACGCTGTCAGAGTGGTTTCTGACAGACACATCTGATGCTAGCTCTCTTACTTTAAACCATCCACGACAGATACCGGAGTGCCCAAGGGGGTACGCACAGGAAAGACTCGGGGAGTGGGCAGGGTTCATCCATGGGGAATATGGTTCAAACAATTGTTACAGCTACATACAGAATATTACCCAGCAGGTAAACACAACAGCTGGGTTTGTATGTAGCAACAAAGAAGGATGAACTAGACACACTGTTCATGAAAAAGCAAGCTTCAGAACTTGAAATGTATCCTCAGCAGTTACTGAAAAATAAAACCCTCAAAGTCATGCAAGATATTTTCTCTCAGTACATATGTGTGTAAAGGGATATAAAGGGACCTGAAAGGTCACTCCCCAAAATGGTAAAAGTTCTGGGGCAGGGGGACAAAGAAAAGGATTGGGGGAGGGACTGCCCTCATGAGTATTCAAAACTTGTATCTGCAAGTATTCACAGACTGCATTTTAATTTAAAATGTTAATTAAATTCAAATGAAAAGATAATATCTCAAATGTTTTTAAAACCTCCCTGCATCAATAAGAAAAAAAAGCAACTGGGACTTTCCTGGTGGCGCAGTGGTTAGGAATCCGCCTTCCAATGCAGGGGACACGGGTTCGAGCCCTGGTCCGGGAAGATTCCACACGCTGCAGAGCAACTAAGCCCATGCGCCACAACTACGGAGCCTGCGCTCTAGAGCCCGCGAGCCACAACTACTGAAGCCCGCGTGCCTAGAGCCTGTGCTCCGCAACGAGAAGCCACCACAATACGAAGCCTGAGCACCGCAACGAAGAGTAGCCCCTGCTCAATGCAACTAGAGAAAGCCCGCGCGCAGCAACAGAGACCCAATGCAGCCAAAAATAAATAAATAAGTATATTTGAAGGAAAAAAAACAAAAGCAACCCAATAAGAAAATGGACAAACGATAGGCACTTCGCAGAAGAAATCATTGGTCAACCTACATAGGAAAATGTTCTCAATGTCGCTAATGAAAGGGACATCCACTAAAATATAAAATGCCTATTTTTCACCTATCAGTTTGGCAAAGTTTCTTTTGGCTCCGACCACCTTGGAGAGACATTCTGAATGAGCTTAATCTTGGGCTTGGCAATTTCCCCTTTGTGTTCCCTCTTACAAAAGTTTACTGGAACACGAAAGAACGAAGAAACATGGACAAGGATGTTTGCTGCTATGTGTTCACAATGGTGAAAATCTGACAACCTTAATGCCCATCAATAGGAAAGTGGTTAAACGAAATACAGGACAGTGATATAATGAAGTGCCGTGGGTCTGAGAAAGAATGAGGCAGATCGAAACACGCTGACGTGTAAAGATGGCAGCAACGTATTAAGTGAAAGCAGCAAATTTTATATTTATAAAAGTCTGCAAAAAAAAAAAAAAAAAAGTCTGCAAAAAGAAACAGGCACCCCAATGTTCGCTGCAGCACTATTTACTATAGCGAGGATGTGGAAGCACCCTAAATGTCCATCAACAGAGGAATGAATAAAGAAGATGGGGTACATATATACAATGGAATATTAGCCATAAAAAAGAACAAAATAATGCCAGTTGTAGCAACATGGATGGACCTAGACATTGTCATACTGAGTGAAGTAAGTTAGACACAGAAAGACAAATATATGATACCGCTTATATGTGGAATCTAAAAAAAAAGGGGGGGCACAAATGAACTTATTTACAAAACAGAAGTAGAGTCACAGATATAGAAAACAAATATGGTTACCCGGGGATAAGGGGCAGGGAGGGATAAATTGGGAGACTGGGATTGACATATACACCCTACTATATGTAAAACAGATAACTAATAAGAACCTACTGTATAGCATGGGGAACTCTACTCAGTACTCTGTAATGACCTATATGGGAAAACAATCTAAAAAGGAGTGGATAAATGTACATGTATAACTGTACAGCAGAAACTAACACAACACTGTAAATCAACTATACTCCAGTAAAGATTTAAAAAAAAAGTCTGGGGCACACACAAACTGGTAACAGAAGTCACCCCTGGGGTGATTTTGTGGGAAAGGAAATTCACTTTTCCTTTTAAATGCTTGAATACTACAGACGGGAGCTGTTTGTTTTATAGAAGGGGATATAGTGAGAATGGGTTATTTGGTGCAAAAGTTAAATTGGAAACGTGTATTTTTAAACTCACTGCTCTAAGGGTAAATTACAAATTTCTAAACACAGAACATAATGTCTTTATCTGGCCCCCCCAAACCCCTCCAGGGTCAACTTCCAACACTTGCCCTCATGAATCCCGTGCTCTAACACTAAAACTGCCGCTCTCAGAAAATGTCATGTTCTTTCCTCTGTTCACAATGAATGTTTTCTTCCCTGCTCTTGCCACAAGCAAACCCCTGGGCATCCCCTGGCCCAAAGTCCCCTCCTCTGTGAGTCTCTCCTGACCAGGCCTGCAGAACCATCACTCCCCTCAAAGTCTCTCTGGAAGAGTGGGGCTGGGGGACCAGTGGCTCCAGGGAGGCGACGGCTGTGTCTGTGTGTCGTCGTATCCCCAGGACCAAGCAGAGTGTCAGACACAGTGTGGATGAGTGAACAGAAGGCAGAGCTCTGGGGACGAGCCAGTGGCAGGCAGGAAAAATAAAATCAAGAGGGTAAGTGACACGCAAATGACACAAAGTATCTAAAGTCAGGAAAGGGTAGCCAACAGCATTGAACACCACAGAAAATTCAAGGAAGACTAAGATTAATGGCGGGTGGGGGGGTGGGCGGTGGCGGCGGGAATCTTTATATTTGGTAAACTTCAGTTCGGTGAAAAGCAGTTTCACTAGAACAGTGAAGAAGTGACTTATGGGTAAATAGGCTTGAACGTGGCGAGGCAGCGAGGACGGAGTGTACAGACCTCTGGGCACTCTGGTGTTGAAAAGAGCACGGCAGGTTTTATGGGCTGCCGGGAGGCTGGCAGCGTCTGCAGGGGACAGGGAAGGAGAAAGCAGAGAGAGAAAACCCAAGATGCTGGGTGCGGGGAGGCACTGAAGGAACTGAAGATCCTGCAGGAAGCAGAAAGGGGAGGAGGGTAAACAAAATCGGCCAAAGCACCAGTGTTTACAAGAACAAGGAGGTCCCGCTACCTATGGGGGAAGGGGGGGAAAGGCTGCTGAAAACAAAACTAGCCCAGGATGGACCTTCATGTCCTGAATCGAGGCAGAGCCAGGCTTTCTGCTCTGCTGAGCGTACAGGTGAGACAGGAAGGGGGCAGGGCACAACCTTTAAAAGAATGACAGCCATTGAGGACACGACATAAACTGGTTAGAACCAATTAGGTCCAAGATGGCAGATGAGTCAACTTCCACTAGACCTTGAGCCTCAGTATACGCTCACTGTAATAATACATCAGCATGCTAAATGACACACCCACCAGTGCCATGACAGTTCCAAGGCTGACCATAACAGGTGAAAAGTGGGCAGGGGCACAACTCCTGGAGATCCCCGCCCCTTCCCCAAAATAGTTGGAATAATCCTCCCACTCATTAACCTATGAAATTACCCAGCCCATAAAAACTAACCACCCCATATTTTGGGGCTTCTTGCCTTTTGAGATGGCCCACACTCTGTCTATGAAGTATGCAGCTCTCTGAATAAACCTTCTTTCACTTTACTATGGCTCACTCTTGAATTCTTTCCTGCCCAAAGCCAAGAAGTCACACTTGGTGGCCATCCCAGGGACTTGCCTGAGACCTGGGATGTGACCACCCTCTCACGCCCCACACTCTTTCCTGCAACACAGGAGGCCTGAGGAGGGCAGACTCTCAGAGCTGGGACCATCACCAGCTGTGGTCTGGCCCTCGTGCCTTCCAAGGACAGAGCTCTTCCTTTTTAACTCAATAATTCTCAAACTTCAGAGTACATCAGTCACCTGCAAGCCTTGTGAAAAGAGATTGCTGGGGCCCACCCCTGAGCTTCTGATCCATTGGGTCTGGGGTAGAGGTCCAAGGATACACATTTTGAATGAATTTCCAGGTGATGCTGATGTTGCTGATCTGGGAACCACACTTTGAGAACCTCTGCTTTAAATTCATCCTCCTGAACAAGGTATTTGCCCTCAAAAGTTCACACGCATGTTGACAGCATCATCTTTGAAAGACCCCCAGGATGCCCACAGGGTTTGATTCTCAGCCCTGGCTGCACATCAGTTGCCTCACTGCCAAACCTGAGTCCATGTGCCTGACGCACAGTGAGGCCAAACAAACCGAAACATCAGAGTCTGGAGCAGAGAAAAGTTTATTTATTGCAAGGGCCAAGCAAGGAGAATGGGCAGCTCGTTCTCAAAGGCTCGAGCTCTCCAACGGTTTTCAGGGAAGAGTCATAATAGGCAACATTTGGGGTGGGGGCTGCAGGGTGTGTGACTTTCTCCTGATTGGTTGGTGGTGAGGTAACAGGACAGTGCTCCAGGAATCTTGTGCACAGCCTGAAGGTGCCGTCCTCCACCTGGGTGGGGGGTCTTAGTTCCAACAAAACAACTCTAAGATGTGTACAGATTGCTAAGTACATCCCTTGGGGAGGAACGAGGACTCTGCTTTATCACTGTACTATTGTCTCCTGACTGCTTTTCCTTTGTTTCTGCATTCCCTCACTTTCCTAATTAGTCACTGTAGAATCTGCCCTTTGAAACTCAGGGAAGGACTAGGAGGCTGAAGCCTTTTCCCTACAAACAAGAATCGGGGGATACAGAAAGTTTCTTGTACCCAAGAAGGCCCCACAAGGGTCTTGCTCGGTTTCAATCTGGGAGTTTTACAAAAGATACCCATGCCTGAGTCTCACCCCTAGAAATTCTCTGTGGGAGGGGCCGAGAAGTATTTTTTTTAAGCTCCCCTGGTGAATGCGATGAGCAGCAGGATTGAGAAGCACAGCTTTAGGGAATTTTGGGGAGGAATGTGGAGTGTGTGGAAAGACCCTAGGGCTGGGGGTAATTACTACAGATTAGGCAGAATCCTTAAATCCAAAGAGCTACTTTACCAGGACTGTAATTTCAACTCCCAAACTGTCTTCTGAAAGAGGCAGGTCGGCGATGTTCAAATAACTAGCTCACAGGATGTCGTACACACAGCGGACAAATAAGATATAATTAAAAACAGATGCTTTTTACTCAAGCATTTTGAAAAATCAAACAAAAATATAAAAGTTAGGGGAGGGATAAATTGGGAGTTTGGGATTGACATATACACACTACTATATTTAAAATAGATAACCAACAAGGACCTACTGTATAGCACAGGGAACTCTCTGCTCAATATTCTGCAATAACCTAAATGGGAAAAGAATTTGAAAAAGAATAGATACATGTATATGTATAACTCAATCACTCTGCTGTACACCTGCAACTAACACAACATCATTAATCAAGTATACTCCAATATAAAATAAAATAAAAAAATAACAACCCAAAAAAGTTTAACAGGCAAATAGGTACTCTGTGGCTAAATAGGCACCCTTCATTAAAACACACACCAACAGACACACACACACATGCACGCACGTGCACACGTGCACACACCTGTAATTTCTAACCAACAGAATCCAGGCTATCCCAGCATGACAAGGACCAGGATCACTCACCCATACTTGGGCTTCACCTAAGTTTCCCACACAGTCATTCAACATTTACTGAAAGGCTGCTAGGTCTCCAGGCACAGTGCTACGGATGCAAAAATTAATAAGATGGAGAAATACAGTCCTTACCCATAAGGGACTGACAGGCTAGAGGGAAGAGACAAGTACCTAAATAAACCAAAAGTAAAATGAAGTGTTAAAGGTGCTGTGGCAACTATTTTTACAGGGTACAGTGAAGCCATAAATGAAAGTGAGGTGTACTTAACTAGGGGAGCAGGGATTATAGTAAGTATGATCCACAGAGGTACAGACAATCGACTGACTCTTGAAATATTCAGAGGTATTTACTGGGGGTGAAGTAGGGACAATAAAAAGGAAGGGAATTTCAGAGAGTGAGGAGCAAAAGAACAAAGACAGGCCAAAAATAATATGAATTCCATTATTTTCCAGAAAACAATGCTGGACTCAACCCACTTAACACATTTCTGTAATCTGAAGGAGACCTGGCACCCTGGACCCTTCATACTTTCAACTTATACCAAGGCTTTCCAGAGAGATAAGCCAACCACCAGAAACCACCTGCAGACCTCTGTCTGACTGCCAGAGCAGACAGTAAAGAGCACAGTATCACCTCGGAGGGAACGGATCTAAACAATAGGCACCTGCAGAAAAGTCATCCAAACAGCAGCCATAACAATAGGCTCATGAATGAACCCAGAAGTCTGCCTGTAAACAGTGAAATATCTGCTAAACAAGCCCCCCCAAATGGAGAGTGTCCCAGGAAGAGTATTAAAAAACAAAAGAGAAAATATACCGAACACTTATATTACTCAGGCACAATGAAGCTCAAGGAAAAGGCAAAATCATTGGTATCAACCAAAACTAAGTGCTGGTTTTAGCATCACCACGTCAATTGCAACTAGACTGCTTAGTATCTAAGACTCAACTTCCTTATCTGAAAAATGGAGATACACCACCTTCCTCAGAGAGTTTTCAAGATGACTAAGTGAGGAAATGTATTTCAAGAGCTTGTGCAAAATGCCCAGGAACTAATGAAAATGTTGATCATAATAATAAGTATGCCAAAATAATAAGTTGATAACATTGTGTATGTTTCTCAATACCTCTCAAGAAATATGCAACAGTACAGAAGAAGCTCTAGAAGATGATGCACTGTCTTGCACTAACTATAATCTCCTTCACTAGAAGACCTCTGAAAACCTGACAATTCCAATGAAACAATTAACATGGAAAGCTGAGTTTTGGTAAATTCAAGGATGAATAAGCCCTATGAAACTCCCATGGGAAATAAAGCTTTTTTTAAACAGCTTTATTGAGATATCATTCATGCATTTTAAGTATACATTTCAGCGGTTTTTAGTATATTGACAAAATTGTGCAACCATCACCACAGTTTTAGCAGACTTTCATCACCCTCAAAAAAAACCCTGTACCCATTAATAGTCACTATCTATTCTTCCCAAGCACCTCATCCTAATCCACAAATCTACTTTCTGTACCTATTCCATTTCATATAAATGAGGTCGCACAATATGTGGTCTTTCATTTAGCATGTTTTCAAGTTTCATCCACGTTGTTGCCTGTACCAGTACTGCATTCCTTTTTACTGCCAAATAATTTCCCATTGAATAAGTACAGCACATTTTATTTATCCATTCATTGGATGATGAACATTTGGGTTGTTACTACTTTTTAGCTATTGTGACTATATTACTAAGATCATTCCTGTACAAGTCTTTGTGTATGTAGATGCATGTTTTCATTTCTCTTGGGTATACACCTAGCAGTGGAATTGCCAGATCATATGGTAACTCTATGTTTAACATATTGAGGAACTGCTAAATTTTTCCAAAACAGCTGCACCATTGTACATTCCCACATCAGGTTCTAATTTCTCCACAACCTCCCAACACGTATTATTGTCTGTCTTATTGATTATGGCCATACTGGTGGGTGTGAACTATTATCTCATTGTGGTTTTGATTTACATTTCCCTAATGACTAATGACATGACATTGAACGTCTTTTCATGTGTTTACTGGCCCTTTGTATATCATGTTTGGAGGAATATCTTCTCACGTTCTTTGCCTACTTTTTAAATGAGCTGTCCTTTTGTTGTTGACATAAGATTTCTTTATATATTCTGTATACCATTGCCTTATCAGATACATGACTTGCAAATATTTTCTCCCATTATGTAGGTCATCTTTTCACTTTCTTGATGGTATTGTTTGCAATACAAAAGTTTTGATTTTGGAAAAGTTCAATTTATTTATATTTTTTCTTTTGTCCCTTGTGCTTTTGCAGTCATACTTATGAAGGCTTTCCCTAACCTAAGTTACTCTATAGGTTTACTCTATTTTCCTCCTAAGAGTTTTACAATTTTAGCTCTTACATTTATGTCTATGATCCATTTTGAAGTAATTTTTGTATATGGTGTGCGAAAGGGGCTCCAGCATTAATCCACCATTTCTTAGGTGGATATCCAGTTGTTCCAAAACCATTTGTTGACATGATTATTCTTTCCCCATTGAATTGTCTTAGCACCCTTGCAAAAAATCAATTGATGTAAATGTAAGGGTCTATTTCTAGAATCTCAATTCCATTCCATTGATCTATGTATCTATCCTTATGCCAATACCACACTGTCTTGAATACTACAGTTTTGTGGTTAGTTTTGGAATTGAGAAGAATTAGTCCGTGAAATTTCTTCTTTTCAAGATTGTTTTGTCAATTCTGGGTTCTTTGCATTTCCACAGGAATTTCAGAATAAGCTTGTCAATTTCTGAAAAACAGGGAGCTGGAATTTCAATAGGAATTGCATTAAATCTGTACATCAATTTGGGGAGTAATCTTAACAATATTGTGTTCTGACCCATGAACATGGACGTATTTCCATTTACTTGGGTCTTCTTTATTTTCTTTCAACAATGTTTTGTAGTTTCAAGATTCAAGTTTTGTACTTCTTTTTCCCAAGGAAAAAATTTCCTAAGGAATAAAATTTATTCCTAAGTATTTGATTTGCTTTGATGCTATTGTAAGTGGAATTGTTTTCTTAACTTCCTTCCCGAACTTTTCATTGCTATTACATAAAACGTAATTGATTCTGTATATTTATTTTGTTTGTATCCTGCAACCTTGCTGAACTCATTTATTAGTTCTAATAGCTTTTTATAGAATTCTTCTTATTTTCTATATGGAAGGCTATGTCACCTGCAAATAGAGTTTTACTTCTTCCTTTCCAATCTGGATACATATATTTCTTCTTCTAGCCTGATTACCCTAACTAGAACCCCCAGTACAATATTGAATAGAAATGGTGAGAGTAGATAACCCGATCTTAAGGGGAAAGCATTCAGTCTTTCATCATTAAGTATGATGTTAAGCTGTAGGTTTTTCATAGACGTTCTTTATCAGATTTAGGACATTCCTTTCTATTCCTAGTTTGTTGAGTATTTTGATCCCGAAAGGGTAGATTTTGTGAAATTTTTCTTCTGTGTCTATTCAGATGATTGTGTGGCTTTTGTCATTCGTTTTATTAATATGAGGTATTACATTAATTGATTTTCAGATGTTAAACTAACCTTGCATGCTGGGATAAATCCCACTGGTTATTGAGTATAATGTTTTACATATTGATGGATTCAGTTTGCCAGTATATAGCCTACATTTTAACTTTGAAAATAAAATAATCCTGCCTTCTTGGGAAATGATCTTTGGAATCTCTGTCAAAAACAGAACACTGCACTGAAGAGTGAACAACTTGTCTTAGAAATGTAAAAATAATATTGCTTGTGTTAGGCAATTAATTTGTGCAATGCCTCAGAATTTTAAAGCTCACACTAGCCTCAGCATTTTACCCTAAACTATCTTCAATGATCAACTAACAAATTACTAAAAAATTAGCATTAATTACATTATTATATTATTTATCTAAATGGCATTGTTAAACTGCATTATAACTTGTATTTTCTTCTGTAAATTCTATTGAAACTCAAAGTATAGTTGTATACTGAAGTATTAATGTCTGCAGCAAATTAACCTAGGCTAATTTTAATACTATTTAAGTCTCTCTTATTTAACCTCCATCAATGATGTCATATCTTTACAGATTATCTTACTAGAAAAATAAACACAAAAGAGATTTTTTTCTCTTTCTCTAAATAAGAATTACCCTATGACAGTAGAATAAGCATCATGGAGGGTCCCATCAACACTGGGTGATACACTCACTTTGAGTTGATCTTACTAAATGATCACAATATATAGAATCGGGAATGCCAGACTGAGGTTCATTATAAACCTTGTTTCTCTTCCACTAGACTTACACACATACTCCACCATGCCTTACATATTCTAGACATTTAAATTCATAGGCATGACTTCTGGTAATAAAGGAAAGAAGAGGTCAATAAATCCTTTCTCTAAAATACAACACCATAAGTGGATAAAACTGTCAAAACAATCATTTCAGGTCTCTGGAAAATAACGAAAGGCATACGATATACTGAGATGCATATGTTCACAAAACACTGCTCAACTTTGGGTGAGTAGAGTGGGACTCTGTGACACTCTTGCCTGGAGCTACCACCATCCCTAGCCCAGCTCAATGAAAAGGATGGTTATACAAGGGCAGAGCTGGATGTGAAAACTGGTAGCACCACTGCCAGAAAGGGCTGACTTACTTTGGACCAGAGGGTGGAAAACTATGCCCATCTCTCCTAGCCTGGGGTTGCAATCCTGGGGTATGCAGGATACTGAAGAACTAGCCAAAAATTTAACAAGACCTGTCTGTGCAGGACTTTCAGAATGGTGGAATGAGGACCTATGACAAAAAGGAAAAACAATGTTGTCACAATCAACTTTTTCAGAACTCTGGAAATTAACCAAAGACTTGAAACAATTCAAGGAGCATTTATTGTTTATGAAGAGGTTGAACCTCAGTAACTTCAGTAGGCTCGGGGAGTTTTAACTCAAACTACTCTCACCCACCTCTCTCCAACTCCATACTAGCTTTGAAAACCAGCACCTCTACAGCCACCAGAAGGAGTAGACTGGGCTTGGGGCTCCTTAAAAAGCCACATCCCCGGGGTTCCCTGGTGGCACAGTGGTTGAGAATCTGCCTGCCAATGCAGGGGACATGGGTTCGAGCCCTGGTCTGGGAAGATTCCACATGCCACGGAGCAACTAGGCCCGTCTACCACAACTACCAAGCCTGCACTCCAGAGCCCGCAAACCACAACTACTGAGCCTGCACGTCTGGAGCCTGTGTCCTGCAACAAGAGAGGCCACGACAGTGAAAGGCCCGCACTCTGCGATGAAGAGTGGCCCCCACTTGCCACAACTAGAGAAAGCCCTCGCACAGAAACGAAGACCCAACACAGCCATAAATGAATTAATTAATTAATTAATTTTTAAAAAAAAAGCCACATCCCCAAAGTATATGCCTTTGACCCATGTCTCATCATATCTCTAGCACTAAACAGAGTTCTGGACACAGACTGGGTATTCAGTGTATTTCTGTATACTATATTCTTGCAATGTACAATCGTAAAATGGTATGAAGAAGACAATCCCATTCACAATGGCTTGAAAAGAATGAAATACTTAGGAACAATATTAACAAAAGAAGTACAAGATTTGTACAATAGAAACTACAAACATTACTGAAAGTAAAGACCTAAATAAAATGAAAGGGCTTCCCTAGTGGCGCAGTAGTTGGGAATCTGCCTGCCAATGCATGGGACATGGGTTCGAGCCCTGGTCCGGGAAGATCCCACATGCCATGGAGCAACTAAGCCCGTCTACCACAACTACCGAGCCTGCACTCCAGAGCCCACGAACCACAACTACTGAGCCTGCATGCCACAACACCTGAAGCCCGAGCTCTGCAACAAGAGAAGCCACCACAATGAGAAGCCCGCACACTGCAACGAAGAGTAGCCCCCGCTCGCCACAACTACAGAAAGCTGCACACAGCAATGAAGACCCAATGCAGCCAAAAATAAATAAATAAATTTATAAAAAACAAACAAATAAATAAATAAATGGAAACATGTTCTACTATGATATCCAGTAATGTCAAGATGGCAATTCTCCAAAAATCGATCTATAGATTCAATAGAAACACTATCAAAATCCAAGCATTTTTTTTAAGAAATGGGCAAGCTGATCATGACATTTATATAGAAATTCAAAGGACCTAGAAAAGTCAAAATAATTGTTTAAAAGACATACAAACTTGGAAGACTTACACTTTCCGATTTCAGCAGCATAAAACTACAGTAATCAACAGTGTGGTATTAGCATAAAGCAGACACAATTACTAATCAAAAATAACCAAGAGTCCAGGAAAAAAACCTTACGTTAATGGTGAATTAATTTTTTTTTTTAAACAGATGTAACTTTATTTATTTATTTATTTTTGGGTGTGTTGGGTCTTCGTTTCTGTGCGCGGGCTCACTCCAGTTGCGGCAAGCGGGGGCCACTCCTCATCACGGTGCGCGGGCCTCTCACTGTCGCGGCCTCTTGTTGCGGAGCACAGGCTCCAGACGCGCAGGCTCAGTAGTTGCGGCTCACGGGCCCATTTGCTCCGTGGCATGTGGGATCCTCCCATACCAGGGCTCGAACCCATGTCCCCTGCACTGGCAGGCAGATTCTCAACCACTGCGCCACCAGGGAAGCCCGTGAATTAATTTTTTGACAAAGGTGTCAATGCAATTCAGTGGGGGAATATGTCGATCTTTTCAACAATGGCACTGGGAAACTAAGTATCTATTTACAAAAGAAGAAAAATGAATTTAGACCCTTACCCTCATACCACATACAAAAAAGAAATTAATTAAAATGAGAGACATGAAAAAGGAGAAGTAACAACTGACACTGCAGAAATACAAAGGATCATAAGAGATTACTACAAGCAACTCTATGCCAACAAAATGGACAACCTGGAAGAAATGGACAAATTCTTAAAAATGCACAACCTTCTGAGACTGAACCAGGAAGAAACAGAAAATATGAACAGACCAATCACAAGCACTGAAATTGAAACTGTGATTAAAAATCTTCCAACAAACAGAAGCCCAGGACCAGATGGCTTCACAGGCGAATTCCAACAAACATTTAGAGAAGAGCTAACACCTATCCTTCTCAAACTCTTCCAAAATATTGCAGAGGGAGGAACACTCCCAAACTCATTCTACGAGGCCACCATCACCCTGATACCAAAACCAAAGATGTCACAAAGAAAGAAAATGACAGGCCAATATCACTGATGAACAAAGATGCAAAAATCCACAACCAAATACTAGCAAACAGAATCCAACAGCACATTAGAAGGATCATACACCATGATCAAGTGGGGTTTATCCCAGGAATGCAAGGATTCTTCAATATACGTAAATCAATCAATGTGATACACCATATTAACAAATTGAAGGAGAAAAACCATATGATCATCTCAATAGATGCAGAGAAAGCTTTTGACAAAATTCAACACCCATTTATGATAAAAACCCTGCAGAAAGGAGGTATAGAGGGAACTTTCCTCAACATAATAAAGGCCATATATGACAATCCCACAGCCAACATCATCCTCAATGGTGAAAAACTGAAACCTTTTCCACTAAGATCAGGAACAAGACAAGGTTGCCCACTCTCACCACTGTTATTCACCATAGCTTTGGAAGTTTTAGCCACAGCAATCAGAGAAGAAAAAGAAATAAAAGGAATCCAAATCGGAAAAGAAGAAGTAAAACTGTCACTGTTTGCAGATGACATGATACTATACATAGAGAGTCCTAAAGATGCTACCAGAAAACTACTAGAGCTAATCAATGAATTTGGTAAAGTAGCAGGATACAAAATTAACACACAGAAATCTCTAGCATTCCTATACACTAATGATGAAAAATCTGAAAGTGAAATTAAGAAAACACTCCCATTTACCACTGTAACAAAAAGAATAAAATATCTAGGAATAAACCTACCTAAGGAGACAAAAGACCTGTATACAGAAAATTATAAGACACTGATGAAAGAAATTAAAGATGATACAAATAGATGGAGAGATATACCATGTTCTTGGATTGGAAGAATCAACATTGTGAAAATGACTCTACTACCCAAAGCAATCTACAGATTCAATGCAATCCCTATCAAACTACCAAGAGCATTTTTCACAGAACTAGAACAAAAAATTTCACAATTTGTATGGAAACGCAAAAGACCCCGAATAGCCAAAGCAATTTTAAGAAAAAATGGAGCTGGAGGAATCAGGCTCCCTGACTTCAGACTATACTACAAAGCTACAATAATCAAGACAGTATGGTACTGGAAAAAAACAGAAATATAGATCAATGGAACAGGATAGAAAGCCCAGAGATAAACCCACGCACATATGGTCACCTTATCTTTGATAAAGGAGGCAAGAATATACAGTGGAGAAAAGACAACCTCTTCAATAAGTGATGCTGGGAAAACTGGACAGCTACATGTAAAAGTATGAAATTAGAACACTCCCTAACACCATACACAAAAATAAACTCAAAATGGATTAAACACCTAAATGTAAGGCCAGACACTATCAAAGTCTGAGAGGAAAACATAGGCAGAACACTCTATGACATAAATCACAGCAAGATCCGGTTTGACCCACCTCCTAGAGAAATGGAAATAAAAACAAAAATAAACAAATGGGACCTAATGAAACTTCAAAGCTTTTGCACAGCAAAGGAAACCATAAACAAGACCAAAAGACAACCCTCAGAATCGGAGAAAATATTTGCAAATGAAGCAACTGACAAAGGATTAATCTCCAAAATTTACAAGCGGCTCATGCAGCTTAATATCAAAAAAACAAACAACCCAATCCAAAAATGGGCAGAAGACCTAAATAGACATTTCTCCAAGGAAGATATACAGATTGCCAAGAAACACATGAAAGAATGCTCAGCATCATTAATCATTAGAGAAATGCAAGTCAAAACTACAATGAGATATCATCTCACACCGGTCAGAATGGCCATCATCAAAAAATCTACAAACAATAAATGCTGGAGAGGGTGTGGAGAAAAGGAAACTCTCTTGCACTATTGGTGGGAATGTAAATTGATACAGCCACTATGGACAACAGTATGGAGGTTCCTTAAAATACTAAACATAGAACTACCATACGACCCAGCAATCCCACTACTGGGCATATACCCTGAGAAAACCATAATTCAAAAAGAGTCATGTACTAAAATGTTCATTGCAGCTCTATTTACAATAGCCAGGACATGGAAGCAACCTAAGTGTCCATCAACAGATGAATGGATAAAGAAGATGTGGCACATATATACAATGGAATATTACTCAGCCATAAAAAGAAACGAAATTGAGTTATTTGTAGTGAGATGGATGGACCTAGAGTCTGTCATACAGAGTGAAGTAAGTCAGAAAGAGAAAAACAAATGCAGTATGCTAACACATATATATGGAATCTAAGGGGGAAAAAAAAGGTCATGAAGAACCTAGTGGCAAGATGGGAATAAAGACACAGACCTACTAGAGAATGGACTTGAGGATATGGGGAGGGGGAGGGGTAAGCTGTGACAAAGTGAGAGAGTGGCATGGACATATATACACTACCAAATGTAAAATAGATAGCTAGTGGGAAGCAGCCGCATAGCACAGGGAGATCAGCTCGGTGCTTTGTGACCACCTAGAGGGGTGGGATAGGGAAGGTGGGAGGGAGATGCAAGAGGGAAGAGATATGGGAACATATGTATATGTATAACTGATTCACTTTGTTATAAAGTAGAAACTAACACATCATTGTAAAGCAATTATACTCCAATAAAGATGTTAAATAAATAAATAAATAAATAAATAAATAAATAAATAAATAAATAAATAAAATAAAATAAAATAAAATAAAATAAAATAAAATGAGAGACACTGCTTTGGGATAGATCCCCAGTGTTCTCCTTCCTTGCTGAAAGTAATAAATCCTTCCTTCTCCTGGAAAAAAAAATTAACTAAAATGGACAATTGACTAAAATAGATGTAAGAGTCAAAACTATAAAACTTGTGGAGGGAAATGTAGGAGAAAATCTTTATGACCTTGGATTGAGTGTCAAGATTTCTTAAATATGACACCAAAAGCACAATCCATAAAAGAAAAATTTGATAAACCAGATATGATCAAAATTTAAACCTTCTGCACTTCAAAAGATACCATTAAGAAAATAAAAAGAGCAGCCAATACTGGGAAAAAATACTTGCAAATCATTTTTCTGAAAAATGACTTATATCCAAAATGTATGTATGTGTATGTATGGGTGTGTAAGTATGTATGTGTGCATATATATATATATATATATACATATTATGCAATAATAAGTCAAACATCTCAATTAAAAAAACAGGCAAATGGGGCTTCCCTGGTGGTACAGTGGTTGAGAGTCTGCCTGCCAATGCAAGGGACACGGGTTCGAGCCCTGGTCTGGGAAGATCCCACATGCCACGCGCGGAGCAACTAGGCCCGTGAGCCACAACTACTGAGCCTGCGCATCTGGAGCCTGTGCCCCGCAACAAGAGAGGCTGAGACAGTGAGAGGCCCATGCACCGCGATGAAGAGTGGCCCCCACTTGCTGCAACTAGAGAATGCCCTCTCACAGAAACGAGGACCCAACACAGACTAAAATAAAGTAAAATAAATAAATAAATAAACAGGCAAATGATTTGAATCAATATTTAACAAAGAAATAGCTTAAAAGTACACGAAAAGATGTTCAAACAACATCAGTCATTAGGAAAATACAAATTAAAACAACAATGAGATACTACTACATACCCATTCTAATGGCTATAATCAAAAAAACAAACAATGACAAATGTTAGCAGAAGATTTAGAAAATGTGACTCTCATATACTGCTGGTAGGAATGTAAAATGGTACAGCCACTCTGGAAACCAGTTTAAGTTTCTTAAAAGGTTAAACATAGAGTTACCATACAATCAAGTAATTCGACTCCTAAGAATATAACCAAGAGAAATGAAAACATACACAAAGAAATGAAAACCTTCACAATATGAACATACTCACAGCCACATTATTCATAAAAACTCCAAACTGGAAGCAATCTGAATGCCCATTAACCAAATGGATAAACTAAATGTGGTATATGTGTACAATGGAATATTATTCAACAATTAAAAAGAACTACCCCTCACATGTACCGTCAACTAATATTTGACAAAGGAGCCAAGAACACTCAATGAGGAAAAGATAGTCTTTTTAACAAATGGTGTTTGGAAGAGACTGCTATCTTATACCACTCAAAATTAACAAAAATTAACTTAAAATAAAGACCTGATACCATAAAATTCCTAGAAGAAAACAAAGGCAGGAAGCTCCTTGCCATTGGTCTTGGCAATAATTTTTTGGATATAATACAAAAAGCACAAGCAACAAGAGCAAAAATCAACAAATTGGACTACATCACACTAGAAAGCTCCTGCACAGCAGAAGAAACAATAAACAAAATGAAAAAGCAACCCACAGATGGGAGAAAATATTTGCAAACCAAATATCAATAAGCCGTTAATATCCAAAATATATAAATAATTCATATAACTCAATAACAATCTGATTTTTTTAAATGAGCAGATTAACTATACATACATAGTCCCAAAGAAGACATCCAAATGGCCAAAAGGTACAGGAAAAGATGATCGACATAACTAATCACCAGGGAAATGCAAATCAAAACCACCATGAGATATCACCTCACACCTGTTAAAATGGCTATTATCAAGAAGACAAGCGATAACAAGTGTTGACAAGGATGTGGAGAAAAGGGAACCCTTGTTCACTGTTGGTAGGAATGTAAATTGGTTCAGCCACTGTGGAACACAGTATGGAAGTTCCTCAAAAAATTTAAAATAGAGCCACCACATGATCCAGCAATCCCACTTCTGGGTGTATATACAAGGAAATGAAAACAGGATATGGAAAAGATATGTGAACTCCCATGTTTTCTGTAGCATTGTTCACAATAGCCAAGACATGGAAACAAGTGTGCATCAATGGATTAATGGATAAAGAAGACAGGGTACATATATGCAGTGGAATATTACTCAGCCATGAGAAGGAAATTCTGCCGTTTGCAACAGGAAGAATGGACCTTGAGGGCATTATGTTAAGTGAGATTAAGTCAGAAAGACAAATACTGTATGAGATCACTATATGAATATTCACAGCATGAATCTAAAAAAAGCCGAACTCATAAAAACAGAGAACAGAATGGTGGTTACCAGGGGCTGGGGAGGTGGGGAACTGGGAGATGGTGTTACTACAAACTTGCAACTAGTAGATAAATAAGTCCTGGAGATCTAATGCACAAAAAAGAAGTAATAACTATGCAACATAGAGGTGTTAGCTAACACTACAATGGTAATCATATTGCAGTATGATTATATCTATTATATATGTATATATGTATATATTTATTATTTATATATTTTAACATTTATATATTATATATGCAATATATAAATGTATCAAATCAGCATGTTGTACACCTTAAACCTACACAATATTATATATGTCAATTATATTTCAATTAAATAAAATGAATAAAATACCGACACCTGCTACAACATGGATGAAACGCAAAACCATTATGTTAGATGAAAGGAGCAAAACACAAAAGACTGCGTGTTGCATGGTTCCATTTACATGAAATTTCCAGGAAAGGCAAATTTATAGAAACAGAGAGATCTGCGGTTACTTGGGGCTGGAAACAAGTACTGAATGCAAACAGGCATTAGGGAACTTTGGGGGGCGATGAAGTGTTTTACAACTGGATCACGGCTGCATAACTTGATAATTTTACAACTGGCAGATCTTCTATGTAAATTATACCTCAATAAAAATCATAGCTTGGACGGCACAGCAAATAAGTTTGTTTTCCATCCTTACACTGCCTCTGTCACTCCCACGGCAGGGAATCAATGGCTTCACTCCCTAACAGGGAGAACGCTAATTGCTAGAATGAAACTTGCCAAGAAGATCTTTTTGCTAAATTACAGCAAAGGCTAGTCTATGCATCACCAACAGCCTGTGGTGAAACTGGTACTAAAGCATTTGGCTTCCAAGTGCATAAGACACCAAGAGAGTGTGGTCTGTCCTTCTGTATTGGGGTAAATGATACTGGTTTCTACTCACTCCGCTGACTTAACGTGAATTCCCAGCAGGAAGTATTATGAGAAGAAAACTCCAGATGCAGATGTTTAAGTTACAGTGTATGTTGAATTTTATTATATTAAAATCAATCTTAAGTCCTGAAAAACTATCAGCCTGCTTGCTGAATGGGGCACTGGTTACACAGAAGCACAGGGGGACCCTTGGGGTATTTTAATATTAAACAAAATCTACTCTCACCACAAGAAGAAAGTAGAAAGAAAGAAGGCAGAAGCAGAGAGGTGGTATCTAAAACACAAATGAGCAAGAATGTTCTCTGACCTCTGACCCATGCATCAATTTCCTAAGAAGGATTTTCAATGGATCACACCATTTCTTCCCTCCCATCCTACTTTCTATACCTCTTCTGAAGATTTCTGATGAAAGTGAAAAAGAATAGGAGAAAGAGAAAAAATAAAGGGGCGGAACTTCATCTTCGCATCGACACTGGCTTTGTGTGTTCTTTTTCCTACGTAACAATGCAGACCCCAGACAAATTCTGATGATAGCCACTCAACTAAGTCTACGTACCCAAGAGTATATTATCACCCTTCCATATCCATGGGCTCTGCACCTGCAGATTCAACCAAACTTTGATCAAAAATATTCCCAAAAAAAGAAAAACTTCCAGAAAGTTCCAAAAAGCAAAACTTGAATTTGCTGTGCTGGCAACTATTTACATAGCACTTACATTGTAGTTTAACTATTTCATAGCACTTAGATTGAATTAGGTATCATAAGTAATCTAGAGGTGATGAAAGTATAAGGGAGGATGTGTGTAGGTTATATGCAAATACTGTCATTTTATAAGGGACTTGAGCATCTGGGGATTTTGGTATCTGCAGGGGGTGGGTGCTGCGCACATCTGGAACCAACCCCTGTGGATACCAAGGGATGACCATATTAAATTCATCTTGTGAGTTCCATTTACACTTTGTCAAAGCAGCACTCGCATCTGAGGACTAGATTCAACTAAGAATTCTAGAATGTTAGACATGGAAAGACCAGAGAGTTCACAACATCCAAAATTCCCTATTTTATTAAAGGAATATAGGCATATGGGGCCCAGAGAGGTGAAGCAAGTTTCACAAGGTTCAGTAAGCAACAGGCCTATAGCAAGAATTCTGACCTTCTGGCTCTGAGTTTAGTGCTCTTTTCATTATTCCATGCTTCACTTTTACAACAAAAAAAGAGAAGACCATCCAAGACCAAAAGACAACTGACAGTAATATGACTACTTGCTGTTGTCAGTGAACACAAACATGCCACTCCACAAATGTAGTTTCTTAATCAATATCAAGGCATTAAAGTACAGAAATCACTGAATGAAGATGACGGACAATCCCTAGTCTATATATTATTTCCATGAATGCTCAGCAACTAGAACCCCCAGGCACCACTATCCTTCATCTCCATAATTTGGGGCCAGCACATAAAGGCAAGTCTGGAAAGAAATACTTGTATTCGGCTAACACTGGAGAGATGATCATTGCCGAAAACCATCATCAGGTAGAGGAGTCACATAGAAAAAAGGATCAAGTACACATAGAAGTTTCTCTACTTTCCTTTAAAAAAAAAAAAAAAAAAAAGCACTGCTATAATTAAAGAAATCAATACACATTCACTGCCAAAAGATGACTACACAAAAGAGCATAGCCAAGAAGATAGAAATCACCACTAACCTCACCACCTAGAATCGGTCACCAATCTTTTTTCTGCCAAGAACTACAGAGAGCTATTTCTTGATGGAACTCAGCTGCACATACATATTTTCCTTCAGCGGAGGGGAAGGGCGGCTCTGTGATCACAAGCTACATGCAGTTCTGGGCCAGAGTCACAGAACACTATAGGGGAAATGAACTTTCAGGGAAATTGGGAGGTTAGAAGCAGAGATACCTGGAGAGTGATCCTGACTTTACTTTCCTAAGCTTTGCTGATGCTAAGCTTAGCTCAAAAGCCAAATAGAAAAGGGAACCCTCCTACACTGTTGATGGGACTGTAAATTGGTGCAGCCACTACGGAGAACAGTATGGAGGTTCCTTAAAAAATTAAAACAGAGCTACCGTATGATCCAACAATCCCACTCCCGGGCATATATCCGGAGAAAACCGTAATTCGAAAAGATACATGCACCCCTATGTTCACTGAAGCACTATTTACAATAGCCAGGACATGGAAGCAACCTAAATGTCCATCAACGGATGAATGGAGAAAGACGATATGGTACATATATATGATGGAACATTACTTAGCCATAAAAAAGAAGGAAATAATGCCGTTTGCAGCAACATGAACGGACCTAGAGACTGTCATACTGAGTGAGGTAAGTCAGACAAATATCATATATTGCTTACATGTGGAATACAAAAAAAAATGGTAAAAATGAACTTATTTATAAAAGAGAAATAGAGTCACAGATGTAGAAAACAAACCTACGGGTACCAGGGAGAAAAGGGAGGGGAGGATAAATTGGGAGATTGGGATTGACATATACACACTACTATATATAAAATAGATAACTAATAAGAACCTACTGTATAGCACAGGGAACTCTACTCAATACTCTGTAATGAACTATATGGGAAAAGAATCTAAAACAGAGTAGATAGATAGATAGATAGATAGATAGATAGATAGATAGATGTATAACTGATTCACTTTGTTGTACAGCAGAAACTAACACAACATTGTAAATCAACTATACTCCAATAAAAATTCACTTAAAAAAAGCTTTGCGTTAAAAAAAAAAATTTTTTTTTTAATTTTTTAAATAAAGCCGAATAGGTCCCGAATGGCTGAGAATATCACCCATTGAAAAATAGATCATTTCATATGTCATTCATGAACAGTGATACAAAAGAAGACTGTGACACAGGACAAAATTCAGCCTCAACTTTTCTAATCTGGCAACTTTAGGCTTTTGGCAGACAGGGTCAACAGCTTATCAGAGAGTCTGTCGCAGGGGGAGCACTTCACCTCACCAACCACCTCACTGAGATAGATGACATCCTGTCTCCCCATACCAGGTGCAGTATGTGAGCTTTCCCCTACAGTACTGCTTTCCTATTCCTGATGTAACAAATTACTACAAATTTAGTGCCTGAAAAAAACAAAAAATTTATTGTTTTACAGTTCTAGAGGTCAAAAGTCCATAATCAGTCTCACTGGCCAACTAAGTGAGCAAAAATCACGGTGTTGACAGGGCTGCATTCCATTTGGAGGCTCTAGAATCTGTCTCCTTGCCTTTCCAGCTTCTAAAGGCTGCCTGCATTCCTTGGCTCCTGGCTCCACATCACTCTGGCCTCTGCTTCTATCATAACATCACCTTCTCTGACTTTGACCCTCCATCCGCCCTCATAGGAGCTTTGTGATCCATTAGACCCACTCAGAAAATCCAGGATAATCTTCCCATCTCAATATCCTTAACTTAATCACACCTAATTCTGCAGAGTCCCTTTGGCCATGTGCGGTAACATATACACAGGTTCCAGGGATGAACATCTTTGGCAGGGTGGTGGGGGAAGGCGGTGGTTATTCTGTCTACCACAGCTAGTAATAAAACACTCTTCAGGAACGTGAATTTTAATGTATGTGTAGTGTTCCCTCTTATGGGTAAGTCACATACTCTCCTATGGTCTCTGTTAGGTTGTTTCTAAATATTTTGTTGTTATGCTGAAATAGATACATTAATGGGGCTGAATGTTTGTGTTCCCCCCTAAATTCTTATTTTGAAATCCTAACCCTCAGCGTGATAGTATGAGCAGGTGGGACCTTTGGCGGTAATTAGGTCATGAGGGTGGAGCCCTCAGGAATGGAATTAGTGCCCTTATAAGAAGAGACATAGGAGCTTGTGTCTCCCTGCTCTCCACCATGTGAAGATACAATAAGAAGTTGACTGTTTGCAACCACGAAGAGGACCCTGACCAGAACCCAACCATCCTACACCCTGATGTCAGACTTCCAGCCTCCAGAACTGTGAGAAATAAATTTCTGTTATTGATAAGCCACCCAGTCTATGGTATTTTGTTACAACAGCCCAAGCTAAAACTCACACGATACTATGTAAATCACCCAGCGCTCCTGTGGTTATTTTCAGATCTAAGACTCTCTAAGGCCCTGATTAAGGCTCTTGAGACAAGCTTGCAAACTGCCCTCTGGAAAAGCTTTTCATTTACATGCTCAGCAGCAGCATATTAGAGTGCCCATTTCACACCACTCTTGCCATCACGAAATATTATCATTTTATTCAATCATCGCCAACTTGGTTGGAAATGTTAGCTTAATGTTTACATTAGTATTTCTTTTCTTTCCAGTGACACTGTGTTCTAGATGTTATATTAACTAGTAACCTGTACTTCTTCCTTTGAAATTGTCTGGCCGTGTCCTTTGCCCATTTTCCAATATAATAGGACTTTACTTGTTATGCTTTTGAAAATGTCTTTAAGATTGTTAAATGTTTAATATCATCTCCTATAAATGTATTTTACAAATATCTAGTTCTTCATCTTCTTTTTGAATTGTATTTATGGATGTTTGGGACTAAATAGTTAAATCCTCATTTTAAAAAATGTGTTTAATCATCAGGCTTTTCCCTTTGGTACGTTATTTTCCCTTATGTTGACTTCCTTTGTTGCTTATAACTGGAGTATAACAGAACACTGAACTGCAGGTAGAAAATGTTATATATTTGAGTTTTACTTAATATAAAAATATTCTCATACTAAAATCAGATAAAAACCATTTAAGAATAAGACGACTTATTTTTTACAGTAAATTATTAAAATCAGGGTCAGCAAACTATGGCCTGCTACTTATTTTTTATGGCGCATGAGCTGTTTGGGGTTGGCAGGGGGAAGAAAGAAGGATATACAACAGAGACAGTACAGCCCACAAAGCCTAAAGTATTTGCTACCTGGTCCTTTACAGACAAAGCAATTCATCTGAAATGTACTTTAGTGTATTTGGGGGGAAATACAAACCTACTCTTTTTCAAAGAAATTTAACCAACTGCCCCGACATAATTCTATCCTTCTATTCCTTGAATTTGATATGCCACTTCAACTCAAAAAGGAAATAGAAACGGCCGGTATACATATAAAAAATGTACAATCTCTCTAATCACAGTGAATTGCAAATTAAACAGACATGTCATGATTGGCTTGGGAAAGATCACAAAGTTTTAGAATATAAAACACTGAAGAGGATGTGGGGAAATGCCAACACTGATTTTTTTGGTGGGAGTGTGAGAGCAATCTTCTTGGGGACAATTTACGAAACAGTCAAAAGTTGAATTCTATAGGCTCTTTGTCTCAACAATTTAAATTTTACGAATTTATAATACAAAAATGCTCACAGAAGTTCTTAAGACAGTATGTATACAGCTACTTATTGAAGTATTCTTTACACATAATACTTACAAAACGCTAGAAAATTCCTAAATGCCTATTTGTGTGGAATAGGGTTAACTCAGTAGACCTGTACTGATCAAACCCTGCACATTGCCAAGAAAGGCCCATCTTCAGGACTGGCTCTTGACTAGCTCTGGGAAGATGAGCTCTGAGCCCTTGGAATATTCTGCCTGACAAGAGGGTTTTTGTATGCCTGAGGTACCAGTTTCATCAGATGGTTTGTGCTAATATGATACATGGTTGACAACTGCTTTTGCTCTGAAGGGCTGGAGTGTGGTGAGCTGAGGCCAGTCACACAGGCAGTGCATGCCTACATGCTGACTCCCAATAAATATCCTGGACTTGGTGAGCTTCCCTGCTTGGCAACACTTCACATGTGTTGTCACACATCATTGTTGGAAGAATTAAGTACATCCATGTGACTCCACTGGGAGAACATCTGGAAGCTTACACCTGGTTTCTCTTGGCTTCACCCCATCACCATGTGACTCTTCCCTTGCTGATCTGCGTTTGTATCCTTTCACTGTAACATCTTTTCTGAGTCTTGTGAGTCCTTCTAGTGAACCATCAAGCCAGAGGATGGTCTTGAAAACCCCCAACACACCAACAGGACTTTTGATAAACTGATGCAATGGAACAGTATACAGCCATTAAAAGGAATGAAACATACATATGTGTATGAGTATCCACTCATAGTAGATGCCTACAACAAATATCAGTTAATTGCACAATATGATGGGTATGACCTTACATTTTTAAAAGCTAACTTTTATTGAACATTCATGATGTGTGCCAGGCTTTATCTAAGTGTTTTGCATATATTATGCCATTCGATCCTCACAAAAACCCTGTAAGTACTTTTATTATCATCACTTTAAAGATAAGAAAAACTGAGGCACACAGAGTTTTAATAACACATCCAGTATTTGAAACCAGGCTATCTTACATCAAAAGCCAACATTCTTAACCTATACACCATGCTGCCTCCCTCCCAAAATGTGTGCATATCTGTAGATACATTTGTAATATACATCAAGATATATATATTAATAATCTCTTCTTCTTAGGAGTGAGATTACAGGAAGAAAAGGTATTACTTTTATTTTGAACTTTCATATGTATTGTGTTTTTAATGTAAAAGCATCTATTAACATTATAATAATTTTGGGTACGTAGGAGGTCTGCCTTATGCCCAGTTTTTATAGACACATGGGGGGTGGAGGGGTGGCTGTTTCTGGTCTTTCTGTTCTCTTTCACTGATCAGGCCTTGCACCATTCTGTTTTATTTTAAGGTCTAATTCATTGTAATTCTGATTATACTAGTCCTTCCTCACCAATCTCTGTCCAAACTCTGGGTTATTTCTGCATAGTTACTTTTCTAAATAAACTTCAGTATCACTCTATCAAGTTCTCCAATAAAACTCCATTGGTATATCAATTAGAGTTATGTGCATGGATTTCACACAGGAACAAAGCCTTATTAATAAAGAGAACAGCAATTCCGAATTTCTGATTCCAAGGGGGGCTGGCTCAAAGTTGACAGCTGCTGCTTGTGAAGAAAGGGTTTGATGGACAAGCTGATCAGTGATGACTGGGCATTCCAGGTGGACAAATAAACTAATGCGAACAGCTACATTTAAACACCAATGAGCTACTTTTCTAATTAGAGGATATGTTGAATTATACATCAGTATCAATATTCACAGGCCCTCTGAGGACCTCGTCAGTAGCAACTGAATTCAATCATGCAACCTACGTTCTATGTGCCTACTGTGTGTCAGGATTGTTCACGGTGCTTAACTGAGTAATATCTTATAAAACTAAGTCACATCTGTCACTTAGTTGCTGTGTGATCTTAGGCAAGTTACCTAACCTCCCTGATCCTATTTTTCTCATCTGTAAAGTGAGAATAATAATCATACACGTTTGGGAATTACCATGAGGATCAAATGAGACAACACATGATAAGTTTCTAGAACACAGTAGGTACCCAAGAAAGGGAAACTATCATCACTCCTAATGCACCTGCCACGCAATCAGCCCATTTCAAAAAGAAAGGGAAAAAACCCTCTAAATAATATTCCTTTCATTTCCAGCACTTTCAAGTAGCGATGTCTTAACAGATCTGAATTTCCTTTATAAGGTCCCTCATCTCCAATGCAGCGCTGTGCAGAGAATAAGAGATGCTGGAAGAGAGGGAAACACCTGATACTGGAACGTGACAGAAAGGCACAAGCAAATAACCAAGATAAGGGCACAACTGACAAAGCCATCTCCACACACGCGCATCCATTGTGCTCTTGGAGAGCTGAATGCCGACCCCAAGAGTGCGGTAAGAAATAAGACGTTTCTGAGGGACCGAACGGGGGTCTGAGGGCCAGGCCCCCCTCCCCCCTGACCAGGACGCGTAAGCTTGCACACGGTCACCATGGCAACCCTCCATCAGAAGACATACCACCTCCAGTCTGTGAAGCAGGCAGCCTGTCCTCTTCAGCGCTGTCCAATGTCTAGAATGCTTTTTGAAACTAATTTTTTTTACAACTGCGCTCTGTACGGGAGATGTGTGAGGCGAAGAGGGGGAGGTCTGGTTGTTAATCTGTGGCTCGGCAGATTAAACAAAAACCCACCATAAACACACACAACACTGAGCTAAGACAGGTTATGCTAATGAAAGAAGGAAAACATTTTGACAACCTCACTCAGCTAAGTGTCAAAAACTTGAGAAAAAGAAAAATTGGTCGAAAAGGGAAAATCAACAACCAAGTACAAACCAGAGCCTAAAAGGAATGGATTAAAGGCAGCCCAGAGCCTCTTCAAGGCATGGAGAAGGACATCCCGATAAAAAGGAAAAAGCAGACCCAAAAGAGGTTTATCAGTTCTCTTCCAGAGATAAATCAAGGTGGGCATTGAGGTTCTGACTGTCACAGGCAGGTGAGATGGGTCAGAAATAAACACAGCTGGTTCAGTAATCACAGCGAACAATAAAGGACAATAAAACATGTGGGCGGGCATGTATGCTTAAAACCTTACAGACACAGCACACAGCACATAAGCCAGCACCTGCGTGGCCATCACCTCTTACCAGTTTCCACAGAACTTCCACCCACTCATGAGTAAAAAATTCCAGAAACACAGGTAACCTGGACAGCCAGGTCATCTTTCTCTGACAGAACATCTCACCATACACTTAACCAACATGAAAGTAGAAAGGGGCTCATGCCCCCCTCTCTAAATTAAAAGGTGCCCGTGGTTCTGTAGCCTCTCTCACTGGAGCAGCATTCAGAGGCCTTTTAGCTCGACTTACGCCCCAGCGTGGGACGTGGACATTTTAGTCCTGGCAGCGAAAGCAAATAGCACGAGGATGCTGCACATAGCGAAGGACGATTTTAAAGTCTTTCCGGCAACAAAAAGGAATCAAATACAAGACAATGTCTTTCAACCCAGCCAGTGAAAGAGAATGGCAGCAGGGAAACATGAGGAAAATTCTTTTCCCTGACCTGCTTCTCTTAGACCAATGAAGGAATGCATCTGCAATCCTTGCACAGGTCTGTTGGATGATGGGCAAAAGCACCGAGCGGCAGACACTCCTCAGGCTCCTCCGAGATCCCTTCTCCTTTAACCCTTGCCATGAGAGCCCCACTTCCGGTAGGACAGCAATATCCTGGTTCAGGTTGTCGGATTCCCAGCGTCCTTTGCAACTAGAGGCGGCCACGTGAACCAGAACCAGCCAATCAGGCGTGAGCAGAGCACGCTCAGACCTTTTTCCCTCTTCTGTCTGCCAGGCACGAGGGATGCCAAGCCTGAAGGTGAAACAACGATCCTATGAACATGACAATGAAACTCTCATACTACTAAGGATGGAGAAGCAAAAGCTAGAAGGTCTGGGCCGCTGGCAGTATTCTGAACTGCCTTCCTCTGGATTCAAATGAGGAGAACAAACTCCCATTCGGCTAAGTCACCCTAGTCAGGTTTTGTACAAGTCCTCCTACGCTGCAGGAATTCTGCTGGAATCGTGGAGCTGGAGTTCTCTCTCGCTGTCATCAGTTAATGGCACTGCGGTATAAATAAGTGTGAATGCCAAATCATCTAATCCTATTTAATGAGTAAATACTTTCATTTTCATTCCAATATATGTCAATTATTTCTATATTTTTGCCAATCAATGCAACTGTGCCAACTTCACACTAAGTTCTTAGAATCCAGTTCTGAGTTCATTCCAAAACAGTGATTCTCCATAAATTAAATTCCATTTTCTCCTCTTGTACCTGGTACCATTTCCAAAGCTCATCTATGGAGAGACGGATGGAGAAAGGGAAGAAGCAAGAGTAAACGATCTTGTCTTCCCAACCTGCTCCAAACACATCCATGGTAAAAGGGGACCCCCTTTGGTGTCTGCAATTGGCAAGAAGCACAAACTGGGTTCCTGGCATCCTAAGGGAACGAGCACGGTACACGGGCAGGAACCGCCTTTGTATACAAGACCAGCCCTCCTGCCTCCACACCAGCTTTATTTCTTTTGTGGACTCTGGTGTGTTTAACAAGACAAACTCTCCATACTGTAAAGCACCATTAACTGGGTGCATTTACTGGTCCCAAGGAATGGCAAATAGTCCCACCTTCAAACTGCCCAGGTCCCACCGTCATCAGGCTTCAGGAACTTCCCCAGCCAACACCTGTAAATGTGGTACTTAGGGGATTAAGAGGGGAAAAAGTTTCACTTTTAATTCCTCCAGTTATTTAAAGCCTGTGTTCAGTCCACGTACATGTGGTTTCCAATTCTTCTGAACTTCTTCCCTACAAATTCTTTCAAATGTTCTAATAATAAGATAGAAACCTGGAGAATTACTGACCCTATGTGATGAAGGTGGATATGATTTTAAATTATGTACATTTTGAATCTCCATAATGATGTTAATTATCCCCATTTGCTTAAACACTAAGAAAATGAAAACAATCTTACATCTCAGAACACCTCTTAGAAAAAGAATAAGTCACTGACTAAATTATAATTAAAATATCAGATTTGTAATACTCATTCAATTTAATTAAAATAAGATTTTGAGTCATAGTGTACTCTACCTTAGGGTTTCCCAACCTCAACATTATTGACATTTTGGACCAAATAATTGTATGTTGGGTGCTGTCTTGTGCAGCAAGGAAGTTTAGCAATATCCCCGGGTAGGGACTACCAAAAATGTCTCCAGATATTGCCAAATGTCCCCTGGGAAACAAAATCACCCCCTGGTACTGCTGCTCTACCAGAAGAGGATCTTTATCCACACCCAGTTTACAGATGAGAAAATTGAAGCCCAGAAAGGCCAAGAGGCATGCTCAATGCCATAGAGCTGAATGAGAGGCCAAAACAGGGCACATGCCATGGGAGTTGCTCCTCGTTTCTCTGTGTTCCGTCACACTGAACTGGCTCGTGTTGGGGCTTAAACTGAAGACGACAATATTTTAAAACTTAAAATAAATGTTACCAAAGGCATATTTTGAAGAACTTAATAGTATATTAGGGATACAGAAATGAAAACCTGTTAAATTTCATGGCCAACCATATGACTTTTCTCCTATGCTCCCATTCGGACTGATTTAACAAATATTTATTAAGCATTTTTGAGGCATCTTCAACATTAGTTAAGCAGAGAAGAGTCCCTGCTTCAGTGCATTAGCAGTGCAGTGAACTGACAGTCAGACAATTCCACCAGTCACCATGGCACAAGTTCCGTAAGAACAAGTTCCATAAGAAAGTTTCCAACAAAGCAATATGGAGGCTTGGAAGGAAGAAAACTCACATTAGTTTGAAAATTAAAGAAACACAGAAGAAACAGCAACTGAGATGGGCTTTGCAGATGGGAAAGGCATTCTAGGAAGAAGGAATAGCATAGAGGTGGGAAGTAAGGAACCACTTATTAGGACCACTGAGCTGCCTAACTGCTAAGGAACCACTGAGCTCCTAGGCAAGACAGTGATATAAATGATGCTGCACTTCCAGGAAATTATTTCACTATAACTGCATAAATAAATCAGGGAAGGGATGGGCTGGAATGCCATCATCACCTACTGCGTTGAGAAGGCTTCTGCACCACGAGGCAGTCTGTCATTCCTGGCCCAGAACACTAAGGACAAATAGAAAGAGGCTATTACCAGTGTAAGCAAAAGGCATTGTGAGGGTTAGCCTGGGGTTGACGTGGCAGGAATGGGACACGCTGGGACAAACACACAAGATGATGCAGACACAAGAAGCTCTGAGGGAAAAGGAGAAACCTAGCCATTACCTTTGGAATCTCAGCGAGGGGAAGAACAATACTGCCATGAACAGAAGCCCTGGGGTCAGAGGCAGAACTGATCCTGGGGGAGAAAATGAGTTTGCAATCTCAAGGGGTCACGTGAGGGAAGTCCAATAAGACATTAGAAAGAAGGGGATGGAGGACCAGGACCAAGATTTAGTTCACAAAGAAGGTTCCAGGTTTGGCGTTTTCCATAGAATGTTGGCTCTTCAAGCTTTAACCATGGATAAATCCTTAAGAGAAGGGTGAGAAAGAAGAATCTCTTATTTTTGATTGAAGTATAGTTGATTTACAATGCCGTGTTAGTTCCAGGTGTATAGCACAGTGATTCAGTTATATATATACATACATATATAATATGTATTATATATATATGTATGTGTGTGTGTGTATATATATATATATATATATATATATATATATATATATATATATACACACACCCTTTTTCTGATTCTTTTCCTTTATAGGTTATTGCAAAATATTGAGTATAGCTCCCTGTGCTATATAGGCCCTTGTTTGTTATCTATTTTATATATAGTAGTGTGTATCTGTTAATACTAAACTCCTAATTTCTCTCTCCCCCTCCTTCCCCTTTGTTTTCTCTGTCTGTGAGTCTTTTTCTGTTTTGTAAATTGAGTTCATTTATCATTTTTTTAGATTCCACATATAAGTGATACCATATGATATTTGTCTTTCTCTGACTTACTTCACTTAATATGATAATCTCTAGGTCCATCCATGTTGCTGCAAATGGCATTATTTCATTCTATTTTATGGCTGAGTAGTATGTGTGTATGTGTGTGTGTGTGTGTGTGTGTGTATACACACACACACATACTTATTTATACATACACCCCATCTTCTTTATCCATTCATCTGTCAATGGACATTTAGGTTGCTTCCATGTCTTGGCTACTGTAAATAGTGCTCTAATGAACACTGGGGTGCATGTGTCTTTTCAAATTATAGTTTTCTCCAGATATATGCCCAGGAGTGGGATTGCTAGATCATGTGGCAGCTCTAGTTTTAGTGTTTTGAGGAGCCTCCATACTGTTCTCCATAGCAGCTGCACCAATTTATATTCCCACCAACAGCATGGGAAGCTTCCTTTGAAAAAGAAGAATCTTAAAGGATGCCTAGGTTCCAGATGCAAAAGTAAGAGGAAGGGTAAGGGAAAGAAGCCGGGAAGGAATTTCTATCTCTAGGTGGAAGAAGTAAGGGAACCAACAGTAGGCAGAAGTTCAAATGCACCAGAAAGATGAAGAACGACAAGCTGGAACACAAGCCTGTGGGGCCTCGGGCTGAGTTTGGGTTTAATGAGGCAGGAGGTAAGACACTGCTCTCTGCAGTCAGACAGACCTTAGACCTTGATGCATATCCCGGCTTTGGCCCTTGCCCATCATGCCCTGCGGCAAGTTACTAAATAGCTCTGTGCCCCCTTTTCCCCAGTAAAATGAAGATAACACCATTCTCTACACGGGAGCTGCGGGAGGTTAAGCACGGAAAGCACTTAGCCTAGTGCCTGGTCCCTCATCAACAGCACAGCTATTCAGCACCTCCTCCTGCCCCTCCTCCACGGGCACCAAGAAGGCCAGTGACTTAGTCCCCCCTCGGCACGGACAGCCAGGGGAGGGAAGCGCTGAGAAGGGCAGGTCTGCGCTCTACCAGCCAGCGGTATCTGCTGTACAGTTGACTATATGTCATGACCCGGACACAGGAGAAGAAACAACCAAGAAGAAAACACGATCGTGGGGTGGGGAGAGGGAATGGCTGACAATTTAACATGATACAGCAGGGAATCAGCAAACTTTTCCTGAAAAGTGCCAGAGAGTAACAATTTTAGGGTTTGAGGGCCACATAGGCTTCGTCACAACTACTCAACTCTACCTTTGTACCGGGAAAGCAGCCACAGACAATCCGTAAATGAATGGGTATGGCTGTGTCCCAATAAAGCTTTATTCACAGAAACAGGCTGTGGCTGGCCTCTAGGCCATAGTTTGCTGACCCCGGTGATAAAAGATGGCAAACGTTTTTAAACCTCTAACTCCAGCTGCTAGGTTTAGAGAAGGTAACAGAGATATGAGAAACATATATTGAGACAAGTAAGACCAAATTTTAAAGTACCCCAGCCAGCAGAATTCCAAGTGTGACAACTGGCTTCACAAATTTAGTGTTTCTTTGTTCTTGGGGAGGACAAAAAGATTGGCTGAAAAACATGAAAAGCTCTCAAGGAAAATAGTAAGTTAGAGAAACACATAAGGAAAAACATTTATGAAAGCCCATCTACATTGCACATTGAGAGAATTACGGTCTCCAATTCCTTGCTAAGCTTCCTGGGCTGATCTGGAAAATATAAATACTACCACCTTATTTCCTGGTGACAGGGACTTGCACTCACTGCTCAGTGGAGGGCTCTACCAGCCCTTAGTTCAGTGCATCCCTGAGCCTCCCCCATCCCCCCACCTACACACTAGAAATACCTTTGCTAATGTCCTTTGCTAAAGGAGAATTCACTTCAGCCCTCTCTATCCCTTTCTCATCACCCATCAGTTCAGGTACCCTTTGAGGCAATTCAGAGTGACAAAATCTTGCAAAAAAGAAGTCAAGACCATTGGACTGAGGAATATTACTCTACTTAGAGGGACCAGACCAAACATTCAACACTGCAAGAGACCTGGGAAATCTCGTCACATGGCAGAGGGAATACAAAGATGAATTACTCTGGTCTTCTCAGCATGTCCTTAGCAGGGGAGATAAGACAAGGGAAAAAAAGAGATAAATGTGGAAAAGAAAGAGATAAATGTGAAAACCCAGATACATAAAAGGCTCAGAGCTTCAGAGAGCAGAGCATGATAACCTACAGTCAGGAGTGAGGAGAGATGAAGATCTCAGCCCACCTTGAAGGGTGGGTAGGGTCTGCAAAGGCAGAGATTAGGAAGGGTTTGCCAGGTGGAAAAGACCAAGAGGGAACAGGTGCACACTTAGGTCAGCAGAGGCCAAAGAAAGGACACCTTGGGTTGACATTCAGAGGGGAGAGAACAGATTGGTTGTGCCAGTTGTTAACACCCCCCAAACCTCCATATCAGAAGCTATCTGGCTGCCACCCTGGCCCACCCGCTCCTGCCTTAGGCAACTCTGCCAGCATCACCCTGGCCACCCAAGCTGTCCTCCTCCCCAGTCCCCCCATGGACTTCCCACATGTCCCCACAATCCAGTTACTAAACTGAGAACACGCTGCAGCAAGATCTGGTGTCCAGCGCCCATTCTGTTAGGGCTGTGCCCACGCCACACCCACCAGACCAGGAGTGAGAGGTCTGTGCCTTTCTTCACTGGGCTCAGGCTGGCTAACGAAGACCGTGTAAAGGAAAGGAGTAAAAACGAGGCTGGCAACACCCACTGCACCATATCTAAAGGCGCTTTCATAGAAAGCTGGTTCAGAAATTCAGAGTTGCTTCTCTATTCCATAAGAAGTGCCTACAAGGTTTTGCTTATTTATTAACTAAGTTTTCTTTAGGAAAAATGTAATACATACACACAATCAAAACATAAACTGTACACAACAGTGTTGGGTAACCTTCCACAAATATTTTATGAATATTCAAGAGTGTGTATAAACTCATCCTGCTTTTCTTTTTTTAACACAAACAGAAATATATTAATATATACACTATCATGTTCCTTACCCTTTTTTTCAACTGACCAATGTATCTTGGAGTTTGTTACATGTCAGCAAATATTATTATTTCAATATTATTAATCACCGCAAGGTATTCTATTCGCTATATGGCTCTACCTTTATTAATTTAAGCAGTGATCTATTGATAGACAGAGGTTATTACCCACTTTTGCTGTTACAAACATGACAGCCAACACCATGGAGTGTCAGTCTTTACGTGCACACATCTATGTAAATTCACGAGAGATATTCTAGCAGAGGTGGAAATGCTGGGTCAAAGAGCATGTATGGACCACTGTAGGTTCCCAAGTGAGAGGGAGAGGCAAGAAAACAAAGGGGGACAAGATTAGAGGCATTTGTGTGTCAAGGTGGGAAATCTGGACAGAAGAGAAAAAAGGATTCAGGGAAGGGAGATGATGGAGAAAACTACCTGGGAGGCGGTAGTGATATACAGGTGAGAGGACGTGACTGAGGGCAGGGAGAGAAGGAAAGGAGGGATGCAATGTACAACATGATAAATATAATTAACACTGCTGTATGTTATATATGAAAGGTGTTAAGATAACAAACCCTTAGAGTTCTCATCACAGAAAAAAAAAATTTTTTTCTATTTAAGTTTGCACCTATATGAGATGATGGATGTTCACTACACTTATTGTGGTCATCACTTCATGAGGTATGTAAATCAAATCATTACGCCGCACACCTTAAACTTATACAGTGCTGTCTGTCAATTATATCTCAATAAAACTGGAATTTTAAAAAGAATATGTAACCAAAAATTGTAAAGGAAAAAGTATTTCAGGCAGTTAACAAAGATGAAATGTTATATTTGGGGATTTTGTGATGTTTGTCTGCTTATAAAAATTTCTAATTTGTTGTGATTTTTTTCTCATTCTAAATAAATACTCACATGTATTAAAATTAAAAATTGAAAAAAAAAAGAAGAAGAGAGGGAAAGGGATTTCAGGACCAATGCAGGAGGACATGGGTACCAAACAAAACCCTCCATGTGGGGTCCACTGTCCTACATGAAGGACACATGGTAATATGGAGACTCTATGGCACGACCAGGTGGACTTTATTAACTGTGGCTGGAAATTTCTCACCAAGCTCAGGAGAGGAGAGAGGAATGGAAACAGGGATTTAGGCTACCCATAGAGGTGGCTGGGATCAGACAGATCCACCCAGGGAGAGAAGGGCACAGAGTGCCCAGTATCACCTCTCTTGGATCACCAACATTTAGGAAGCCAGGACAAGGCAATCAGACAGAGAGAGCAGGGACAAAAAGCATAATGGTGTGTCATGAAAGCCAACAGGGGGCGAGTCAAGTAGAAAGTAGCCTGGAGGGAGAGAGAAGCCCACAGCAGAGGAGTAAAGGGATGATCTGGCATCCTGGCCCAGTCTTCAATACAAATGGGAGACACCAAAGGAACTCAAGGAAGCAAGGCAGAAGCTGCATTCAACCAAGCTGGCACTGAGCAGAATGGACCCAGGGTTCAAGAGGAGCAGTAAAATGAGATTTTTCTTAGCAAAAGAGGAAGAGAGTTCAGAGTTCACAAGCCAAAGAGAAGGTTTTCAGTGAAAAGAGCAGAGAACTGAAGAAAAGATAGAGGAGGTAACTGACATGCAAAATCTCCGGACTATTGGCCCCAAATGCCTCAGTATCATGACTGACAAGAGAGTCCGATCATCTGAAAATCAGCCCACTATCACACTGCTTAAACACTGCCATGGTTCCTTTTATTTTTGGTTCCTGGTTTCAACTCCAATTTCCCATTTTCTGGTAGCCTTTGCTTCCCTTGGAGATGCTGTGAGCTGCTAACCCCCAGTGGTGTTTCTCCATCAAGAGAAGCTTCTAAGAGGCTCACAGCAAAATGTCACTGGCACAAGCTGCCATCTGAATGTGCCATATTTGTGTATAATCTTGTCCACGGAGGACTCTTTTTGTCTAGTTATAGCAAACCGTCTGCGAAATCTGAAATAAAGATCTAGAAAATGTCACAAAAACAAGCAGCAATGCAAAAGATGGCATACAACTCTTCTCAAGGCTTAGGGTATTAGATACTTTCCAAACTACTGTTGGAAATGAAATGAAAATTATTTTTTCTGAATATGCCCCATATTTCCCAGGGAAGGAAAACATGAATGTCTCTTTGATTCATTCCTTTACTATCAAGTCAGTAACATCATTAAATTCAGCAAATTACTTCTTTCAGATATTTAATCATCTTCTTACTTCTCTCACAAATAGTGCCTACAATTCAAATTTCATTAAAAGAACCAGTTTTCTCAGGTTGTAGTTTATCTACGAATTTGGGTCTCTTTACTGACACTTCTATTTATTAGTAATATAGCTTCAATTTTTAAAGTACCAGTTCTGCAACCAGTACTTAGGCAAAGGTTAAAACTCAAGCCAATAAAATGGGACATGAAATGCAAAATCAAAAGGTA
Organism: Balaenoptera borealis; assembly: GCF_965194805.1. Classification (NCBI taxonomy): domain Eukaryota; kingdom Metazoa; phylum Chordata; class Mammalia; order Artiodactyla; family Balaenopteridae; genus Balaenoptera; species Balaenoptera borealis. The sequence continues at coordinate 112,805,351 of NC_138863.1, read as the reverse complement.
AAATTATAAATAGACCCAAAGGCAGAAAAAGGAAGGATGAACAATTCTTTCAGAAAACTGGGTAAAGATGGCAGAGCTTAAGGACCAGCACTCCCTCCCTTCAATAATACCTAATACAATGATGAAAAACAGAAGCCCAAAAAGGCAATAAAAGAGAAAAAGAAAAAGAGAAAATTCTCAAAAAGGAAGCATACTGTTTCATTTCAGTATGGCAACATATTGAAAGTTCTTACCAACACCAATCAATTTAGAGAGAAGCAAGATGAGGAAATGGATAACAGCCTAGAAGTATCAAGCAAAATGGCATTAGCAGGGATGAGTTTTAACCATCACTGTAGTATCTCTAGATCTTAGTGGAAGTCAGGGAAACTGCCAGAGCTTGTTATTTGGGAAGTTCCATGTGAACTGGGAAAATGCTTCCAAGCCTGAGTATACCCCGACCTCATGGGAACAAACATATTCCTAACTCTGACGGGGTAAACCCTGGTTTAAGACCTTTAACCAAATCTCAGAAGAGAAAGCACAGCTTAGTTCATTGAGAAAGGCTGCAACCAGCTTTAGCCAAACTCCATCCCCAATCCCTTTTGCCTACTATGCATCTTCAGGGCACAGAAAACTTGAAGACAATACTCAGTGTCCTCAAACGGTAGCTCAGAGAAGAAGGCAAGCAAGTATCATTTAAAATGGAAAGGATGTCCTGAAGAAATAGCTTCAGTTTATTTAAACAAGAAATAGGTCTATGGATTTCCCTGGTAGTCCAGTGGTTAAGACTCCATGCTCCCAATGCAGGGGGCCCGGATTCGATCACTGGTCAGGGAACTAGATCCCACGTGCCGCAACTAAAAGATCCCGCATGCTGCATGTTGCAATGAAGATCCCACAGGCCACAACTAAGACCCAGTGCAGCCAAATAAATAAATAAATATTTAGAAAAACAACAACAAAAAATAGGTCTAGATAGACTTACCCACGCTAAGCCAAGTGACACAGCAAACAGCAAGCAAATGTGCAAACATACTACAAATTCGAAAAAGAAAGCTTCATAGCATTGTTTAGAAAGTTTATGAAGGACACAGTCAGAAAAAAAAATAATAACTGGAAAAACCAAAGGAAATTGCCCCGAGTGCAAATGCTCAGTAGTAATCAAAGTTGATATAAGGATAGTTAAATAAACAATGGTACAGAACATAAAGTACAAAAATAGACCCACACATATATGGTCAATTGATTCTCAACAGAGGTGCCAAGGTATTTCAAGGGCAAACGGCAAATCATTTTAACAAATGCTGCTGGAATAAATGAATATTCAATTGAAAGAAAAAAATGGAATCTGACTTCTACCTCACACCACACATAAAAATTAACTTGAAATAGACTGTAGACATAAACATAAAGGTTACTATAAAACTCCTATATGAAAACATGAGAAAATACCTTTGCAAAGTGAGGATAGGCAAAGATTTCTTAAATGTAACACAGAAAGCAGTATCATTTTAAAAACTGAAAAATTAAATTTTAAAACTTCTGTTCAGAAAAAGATATGATCAAGAAAATTAAGAAAATAAAAAGGCAAGCAGCAGACTGAGGGAGAAAATATGGTGCATATATGTGTGTGTGTGTGTGTGTGTGTGTGTGTGTGTGTGTATGGTGTATATATATGAATAAAACTACTAAAAATATATATATAGACATATCATCAAACACAATAGTTAAATTAAAATGGAATACTAAAAATTATTCAAATAACTCAAAAAGGGCAGAAAAGAAGAAATACAGGAACAAAAAGCAGAGGGAACAAACAGAAAACAAATAATCAAATGGTATGCTTAAAGGAAAGTATATCAATAATTACATTAAATGTGAATGGTCTAAACACCAATTAAAAAACAGATAATCAGAACTGAATTTTTAAAATAACCCAATTATCTGATACCTACATAAAGTTCACTTCAAATACACTTATATCAAAAAGTTAAAAGTGGGACTTTCCTGGTGGTCCAGTGGTTAAGACTCCAAGCTTCCAACACAGGGGGCGCGGGTTTGATCCCTGGTAGGGGAACTAAGATCCCACATGCCACGCAGTGCAGCCAAAATAATAATAATAGTAAGTTAAAAGGAAACAGTCAAAGAGATATGCCAGTAAACATGAATCAAAAATAAGCTGGAGTAGATATATTAATATCAGATAAAGTAGATTTCAGAACAAAGACAACAACCAAGCATAAGGAGGGACATTATGTAATGGCAAATGGGTCAAATCATCAAGAAAAAATAACATCCTAAATGCACATGCACCTAACAATAGAGATTCAAAACACATGAAAGAGGAACTGAAAGGAGAAATAGACAAATCCACAATTATAGATGAATACTTCAATACTAATCTCGCATTAACAGATAAAACTAGTTAAATCAGCAAGGAAGTAGAAACTGGATAACACTAGCATCCAACTGGAACTAACTGACATTTATAAAATGCTCTACCCCACAACAGGAGAATAAGTATTCACTTCAAGTGCACACAGAACATTCACTAAGATAGACCATATTCTAGGTCATAAAACAAATCTTAATAATAAAAAATACTTGAAATCATAAAAAGTATATTCTCTGACCATAACAGGATTAAATTAGAAATCAATAACAGAAAAATGACCAAAAACACTTTAAAAATTTATAATTTAAATAATACAATTCAAAATAATCCATGAGTTAAACAGTATATCTCAAAAGAAATTGCAAAATATTTTTAACTGAAAAAAAATGAAACTACAATATGTCAAAATTTATGGGATGCAGACAAAGCAGTAATTCAAGGAACATTTAGATTATTAAATGCTTATATCAGAAAAGAAGGAAGATCTCAAATGAATATCCTTAGTTTCCACCTTTTAAAACTAGAAATAGAAGAGCAAAATAAGCAAGGCAAGCAGTAGGAAGGAAATAATAAAGATCAAATATCAATGAAATTGGGCTTCCCTGGTGGCACAGTGGTTAAGAATCCGCCTGCCAATGCAGGAGACATGGATTCGAACCCTGGTCCAGGAAGATTCCACAGGCCGCAGAGCAACTAAGCCCATGCGCTGCAACTACTGAGCCTGTGCCCTAGAGCCTTTGAGCCACAGCTACTGAAGCCCACACGCCTAGAGCCCATGCTCCGCAACACAGGAAGCCAACACAACGAGAAGCCTGCGCACAGCAACGAAGATCTAACGCAACCAAAAATAAATAGATTAAAAAAAAAATTAATGAAATTGAAAGCAAAGAAATGAAAGAGGAAAAAAGAATAAAACTAAAAGTTACTTCTTTGAAAAATAAAATTTATAAACCTCTAGCAAGATTGACCAAAAAAGAGAGAAGACACAAATTACCAATATCAGAAATGAAAGAGGAGACATCACTATAGACTCCACTGACATTAAAAGAATAAAGGAATATAAAAATCACAAAAAACTCTATGCACATGATTCTGTCAGTTTTGATTAAATTGATCAATTTCTAATAAACTACCAAAACTCACTCAAAATGAAAAACATAAGCTGAATAGCCCTACAACTATTAAATTGAATCTGTAATTAAAAATCCTTCTGAAGATTAAATCTCCAGATCCAGATAATTTCACTAGCAAAGTCTACCAAAATTGGAAGAAATAACTCCAATTCCACACAGAGTCTTCTAGAAAATAAAAGAAGAGGGACTACTTCTCAACTTTTTCATAACCAAAGAAAGTGTAAAAAGAGAAAACTATTATACAGACCAATAACCCTCATGAACATAGATGAAAAAATTCTCAACAAAATACTGGTTTTTAAAAGTTTAGTTATATAAAACAGAATACTACATCATGGACAAGTGAGGTTTATCCCAGGAATGTAAGACTGCTTCCATATTCAAAAATTGACAAATGTAATCCTACACATTGACAGTATAAAGAAAAAAAAATCATGATCATATCAATTGATAATTCTGAAAATTCAATATCCATTCATGTCAAAAACTCTCAGTAAACTACAAATAGAAGGGAATATTTACTCTCAACACCAATATTCAACATTATACTATAAGTCTTAACCAGTGTAACAAGGCAAGAAAAAGAAATAAAAGGCAAATAGATTGGAAAGAAAGAAAGAAAACGGTCTCCTTGCAGATGACATTGTCTACATAGAAAAATCTCAAAGAATCTACAAAACAGGGGGGAAAACAACCTCATATAACTAATAAGTAAGGTTAGCAAGGATATGGGATATAAGATCAACACACAAAAATCAACCATATTTTTATACACTGACAATGTATAACTGGAAACAACTTTTTTAATATTTACAATAGCTCCAAAAAATTAAATATAGGTAAATCTAATAAAACACGTACAGTAGCAGTATGTGAAAACTACAAAACACTGATGAAAGAGGTCAAAAAAGAACTAAATAAATGGAGAGACATTCTATATTTATGAACTGAAAGACTAAACATAGTAAAAATGCAAATTCCTCACAAATTGATTTGTACATTTAACATTATTCCAGTCAAATTTCAGCAGGGTTTTTTTTCTAGACATAGACAAGCTGATTCTAAAATTCATTTAGAAAAGCAAAGGAGATAGCTAAAACAATTTAGAGAGAAAAATACAACGTTAAAAGAATTGCAGAATTCAGCTTATCAAAGATGGCGGAGTAGAAGGACGTGCTCTCACTCCCTCTTGCGAGAACACCAAAATCACAACTAGCTGCTGGACAATCATCGGCAGGAAGACACTGGAACTCACCAAAAAAGATACCGCACATCCAAAGACAAAGGAGAAGCCACAATGAGACGGTAGGAGGGGTGCAATCAGAGTAAAATCAAATCCCATAACTGGTGGGTGGGTGACTCACAGACTGGCGAACACTTATACCACAGAAGTCCACCCACTGGAGTGAAGGTTCTGAGCCCCACGTCAGACTTCCCAACCTGGGGGTCTGGCAACGGGAGGAGGAATTCATAGAGAATCAGACTTTGAAGCCTAGTGGGTATTGATTGCAGGACTTCGACAGGACTGGGGGAAACAGAGACCCCACTCTTGGAGGATGCACACAAAATAGTGTGCGCATCGGGACCCAGGGGAAGGAGCAGTGACCCCAGGGGACACTGAACCAGACCTACCTGCTAGTGTTGGAAGGTCTCCTGCAGAGGCAGGGGGTGGCTCTGTTTCACCGTGGGGACAAGGACACTGGCAGCAGAACTTCTGGGAAGTACTCCTTGGTGTGAGCCCTCCCAGAGTCTGTCATTAGCCCCACAAAAGAGCCCAGGTAGGTTCCAGTATTGGGTTGCCTCAGGCAAAACAACCAACAGGGAGGGAACCCAGCCCCACCCATCAACAGTCAAGTGGATTAAAGTTTTATTGAGCTCTGACCACCACAGCAACAGTCAGCTCTACCCACCACCAGAGCCTCCCATCAAGCCTCTTAGATAGCTTCAACCACCAGAGGGCAGACAGCAGAAGCAAGAAAAACTATAATCCTGCAGCCTGTGGAACAAAAACCACATTCACAGAAAGATAGACAAGATGAAAAGGCAGAGGGCTATGTACCAGATGAAGGAACAAGATAAAACCCCAGAAAAACAACTAAATGAAGTAGAGATAGGCAACCCTCCAGAAAAAGAATTCAAAATAATGATAGTGAAGATGATCCAGGACCTCGGAATAAGAATGGAGGCAAAGATCGAGAAGACGCAAGAAATGTTTAACAAAGACCTAGAAGAATTAAAGAACAAACAAATAGAGATGAACAATACAATAACTGAAATGAAAACTACACTAGAAGGAATCAATAGCAGAATAACTGAGGCAGAAGAACGGATAACTGACCTGGAAGACAGAGTGGTGGAATTCACTGCCACGGAACAGAATAAAGAAAAAAGAATGAAAAGAAATGAAGACAGCATAAGAGACCGCTGGGACAACATTAAACGCAACAACATTCGCATTACAGGGGTCCCAGAAGGAGAAGAGAGAAAGAAAGGACCAGAGAAAATATTTGAACAGATTATAGTCGAAAACTTCCCTAACATGGGAAAGGAAATAGCCACCCAAGTCCAGGAAGCGCAGAGAGTCCCACACAGGATAAACCCAAGGAGAAACACGCCGAGACACATAGTAATCAAAGTGGCAAAAATTAAAGACAAAGAAAAATTATTGAAAGCAGCAAGGGAAAAATGACAAATAACATAAAATGGAACTCCCATAAGGTTAACAGCTGATTTCTCAGCAGAAACTCTACAAGCCAGAAAGGAGTGGCATGACATATTTAAAGTGATGAAAGGGAAGAACCTACAACCAAGATTACTCTACCCGGCAAGGATCTCATTCAGATTCGATGGAGAAATCAAAAGCTTTACAGACAAGCAAAAGCTAAGAGAATTCAGCACCACCAAACCAGCTCTACAACAAATGCTAAAGGAACTTCTCTAAGTGGGAAACACAAGAGAAGAGAAGGACCTACAAAAACAAACCCAAAACAATTAAGAAAATGGTCATAGGAACATACATATCGATAATTACCTTAAACGTGAATGGGTTAAATGCTCCAACAAAAGACACAGGCTTGCTGAATGGATACAAAAACAAGACCCATCTATATGCTGTCTACAAGAGACCCACTTTAGACCTAGGGACACATACAGACTGAAAGTGAGGGGATGGAAAAAGATATTCCATGCAAATGGAAATCAAAAGAAAGCTGGAGTAGCTATACTCATATCAGATAAAATAGACTTTAAAATAAAGAATGTTACAAGAGACAAGGAAGGACACTACATAATCATCCAGGGATCAATCCAAGAAGAAGATATAACAATTATAAATATATATGCACCCAACATAGGAGCACCTCAATACATAAGGCAACTGCTAACAGCTCTAAAAGAGGAAATCGACAGTAACACAATAATAGTGGGGGACGTTAACACCTCACTTACACCAACGGACAGATCATCCAAACAGAAAATTAATAAGGAAACACAAGCTTTAAATGACACAATAGACCAGATAGATTTAATTGATATTTATAGGACATTCCATCCAAAAACAGCAAATTACACTTTCTTCCCAAGTGCACATGGAACAATCTCCAGGATAGATCACATCTTGGGGCACAAATCAAGCCTCAGTAAATTTAAGAAAACTGAAATCATATCAAGCATCTTTTCTCACCACAACGCCATGAGATTAGAAATCAATTACAGGGGAAAAAATGTAAAAAACACAAACACATTGAGGCTAAACAATACAATACTAAATAACCAAGAGATCACTGAAGAAATCAAAGAGAAAATCAAAAAATACCTAGAGACAATGACAATGAAAATACGATGATCCAAAACCCATGGGATGCAGCAAAAGCAGTTCTAAGAGGGAAGTTTATAGCTATACAAGCCTACCTCAAGAAACAAGAAAAATCTCAAATAAACAATCTAACCTTACACCTAAAGGAACTAGAGAAAGAAGAACAAACAAAACCCAAAGTTAGTAAAAGGAAAGAAATCATAAAGATCAGAGCAGAAATAAATGAAATAGAAACAAAGAAAACAATAGCAAAGATCAATAAAACTAAAAGTTGGTTCTTTGAGAAGATAAACAAAATTGATAAACCATTAGCCAGACTCATCAAGAAAAAGAGGGAGAGGACTCAAATCAATAAAATTAGAAATGAAAAAGGAGACGTTACAACAGACACCGCAGAAATACAAAGCATCCTAAGAGACTACTACAAGCAACTCTATGACAATAAAATGGACAACCTGGAAGAAATGGACAAATTCTTAGAAAGGTATAACCTTCCAAGACTGAACCAGGAAGAAGCAGAAAATATGAACAGACCAATCACAAGTAAGGAAATTGAAACTGTGACTAAAAATCTTCCAACAAACAAAAGTCCAGGACCAGATGGCTTCACAGGTGAATTCTATCAAACATTTAGAGAAGAGCTAACACCCATCCTTCTCAAACTCTTCCAAAAAATTGCAGAGGAAGGAACACTCCCAAACTCATTCTATGAGGCCACCATCACCCTGATACCAAAACCAGACAAAGATACTACAAAAAAAAAAAAATTACAGACCAATGTCACTGATGAATATACATGCAAAAATCCTCCACAAAATACTGGCAATCAGAATCCCACAACACCTTAAAAGGATCATACACCATGATCAAGTGGGATTTATCCCAGGGATGCAAGGATTCTTCAATATATGCAAATCAATCAATGTGATACACCGTATTAACAAACTGAAGAAGAAAAACCGTATGATCATCTCAACCAATGCAGAAAAAGCTTTTGACAAAATTCAACACCCATTTATGATAAAAACTCTCCAGAAAGTGCACATAGAGGGAACCTATCTCAACATAATAAAGGCCATATACAACAAACCCACAGCAAACATCATTCTCAATGGTGAAAATCTGAAAACATTTCCTCTAAGATCTGGAAATAGACAAGGATGTCTACTCCCGCCACTATTATTCAACATAGTTTTGGAAGTCCTAGCCATGGCAATCAGAGAAGAAAAAGAAATAAAAGGAATACAAATTGGAAAAGAAGAAGTAAAACTGTCACTGTTTGCAGATGACATGATATTATACATAGAGAATCCTAAAGATGCCACCAGAAAGCTACTAGAGCTAATCAATGAATTTGGTAAAGTAGCAGGATACAAAATTAATGCACAGAAATCTCTTGCATTCCTATACACTAATGATGAAAAATCTGAAAGAGAAATTAAGGAAACACTCCCATTTACCATTGCAACAAAAAGAAGAAAATACCTAGGAATAAACTACATAGGGAGACAGAAGACCTGTATGCAGAAAACTATAAGACACTGATGAAAGAAATGAAAGATGATGCAAACAGATGGAGAGATATACCATGTTCTTGGATTGGAAGAATCAATATTGTGAAAATGACTATACTACCCAAAACAATCTACAAATTCAATGCAGTCCCTATCAAATTACCAATGGCATTTTTTACAGAACTAGAACAAAAAAATCTTAAAATTTGTATGGAGACACAAAAGACCCCGAATAGCCAAAGCAGTCTTGAGGGGAAAAAAACGGAGCCAGAGGAATCAGACTCCCTGACTTCAGACTATACTACAAAGCTACAGTCATCAAGACAACATGGTACTGGCACAAAAACAGAAATATAGATCAATGGAACAGAAAGAAAGCCCAGAGATAAACCCACGCAACTAGAACTCTTATAAGTGCAGAAATGCAAAATAATTGAACCGCTCTGGAAAACAGTTTGACAGGTTCTTAGAAAGTTAAAGATAAATTTGCCATATGGCCCAACAATCCTGTTCCTAAGCATTTACACTCTTGCAGACTACAGCCCTCAGGCCAAATCCAGCAGTGGTCCAAACTCAACCAGACTCATTTGTTTTCATATTGTTTATGGCTGTTTCCTGCAACAAGAGTGGAGCTGAATACTTGCAACAGAGACCATACAGCATACAAAGCCAAAAATATTTACTATCTGGCCCTTTACAGAAAAAGTTTGCCAACATCTGCCGTAGAGTAAAGAAAACTCGGATTGACACAAAAACCCTGTAAACAAATGTTCAGAGCAGCTCTATTCATAATCGTCAAAAACTGGAACCAATCCAAATGTCTGTTCTTCAACAGGTTAATGGATAAATGAGCTGTGTTACATCCATACAATGGTATGCTAACCAATAATAAATAAGAACAGACTGTTGACACACACGACTTGGATGAATCTCAAAGACATTAAGCTGAGTGAAAGAAGCCAGTCTCAAATGGTTACATACTGTACAATTCTATTGTATGACATCCTCAAAAAGACAAAGCTATGGTGACAAAGAACAGATTAGTGGTTGCCAGGGTTTAGGTGTGAGGGGTAAGTGCAAAGGGACTTTTTTGGTGGGTAATAAAACTGTTCTGTATCCTAATTATAGTGGTGATTACAGAAATCTATACATGTGTTAAAAGTCACAGTACTATACAGGAATTCCCTGGTGGTCCAGTGATTAGGACTTGGCACTTCTACTGCAAGGGGCCACAGGTTCGATTCCTGGTCCCACATGTGGTGCGGCACAGCCAGAAAAAAAAAAAAAGTCATAGTACTATATATACCGAAAACAAAGCCAATTTTATTCTATGTTAGTTTAGAAAGTAAAGTTTAAAAATAGTAAGTTTTGCTTCTAATATTATGATTCTCCTATATAAGATGTTTATTCACTTCTAGTATCTGAAGGTTAATATACGTAACATAGTCTCAATGTGTAAACATACAGAACAGCTTCTTTGTTGTTCATTTGTCTGTTTTCAGCATCAACCCCTTATTCTGCTTCTTCCAATTAAATGAAAAGCCTGAGCCCATAGAAGGAGCCCGGGGACTCAAACACATTGTGGTTGGATTCATGAAGAAGCCACACAAGAAACTGTTCCAGGAGACCCTAGGATAACTCATACTTACTAACAATTCATCCTCACAATATTCACCCACCTGGAGTTGTGTAATTGCTAGAGGCAAATCAGCTAAAGTTTATTCCCAGTTTGGGTACTTACTTCCAGTTTCTCAGGAAGTTCTGTCAACACAGACAAAAGGAATGGTGCAAATGTCCAACTTGAAAAGGAAAAGGAAGATGTTGGACTTGTCTCAGAAAAACCAGACCTGCCTTCAGTTAGCTGTGTGTTCTTGGCCAAGTCACTTAACTGTTTCATGCCTCAATTGCCTCATTTGTGAAAGGAAGATGTCCCCTCAATATCCTTTACATTCTCTTCCAACACAAATTGAGTTTATATTATTATTATCCATTAACTCATTAGTTAAAATGTCTCGGAAGTACATTTATTAAGCAGTAAAAAGAAAACTGATAAAGAGGAAGCATTTATGCACAAAATGAAGTCATGAAAGATAGTCTTTTTATGAAATTTAAACAGGAAAACTCTTAATTTCCCCCCAGCATCCATCATCTCTCAAACAGAGCTAGAAACTAATGGTCTTTGAATGTTCTACCAGCTTCTAAAATCACCTATGAAGGATTCTCTTCAACAATTCCTGAGCACTCATGTACAGTGGGAATTATATTTAGACGCTCATTCTATCTGGATTAAACAGTCAAGTTCAATGTAAATGGTGGAGGTGATAGACAAGGTCTCCTGGCACAACTGATAGAAGGATTTATGCTCTCTGTACCCCACAGATATTAAAAAAAAATAGCCGACACCTCAAAAACAGATTGCCCACCACCAGTTTTGAGTATTTGGAAAACCTAGCTGAGGAGTAGAGAAGACACATATTAAGGATGTGAAGAAGAACCACCATCCAGCTTGCAACAGTAAAAATCATTGCATTTACATTTCTATTTCAATTGCACGCTCAAAAACATAAAAAGAAAAGACAACAACCCCACACAAACTTATAACTTGTCAATATGTGTAAGCATTGCTACTTCTAATTATAATAGGCTCTCTGAAATGGGTCGCATGATTCATGGTGCCAAGAACTTGCTTCCTGCCAACAGTATTAAACTGTGATATTTCTTATATCCATTCAGCCCTTGCTAATATGGCACATAAATGATTCACTTCAACCAGAAGTAAACACTTCCTCAGGATATTACTACAGTTGACGGCTCCTGGCTAAAAACTTGTATGGTGTTGTGGAATCATTTCAACTACTAAAGAATTGTTATGTATCTATTTATTTGCAGTGGGAAAAAATGAAATAGAAAAAAAGAACTGAATGTCAGAACTCTGGAGACATAATCCTCTACCTAAGATATATCAAGAGAAAAGTTTAACACACTTGGGTCTATCAAAGTAAAAAAGTTTGTGCAACAAAATAATAGGCAAAAGGGTTGATGACAATATTTACATGAAATATAACAAAGTATGACATCTATAATACATAAAATTCTCAAACTCATTAAAAAATCAAAGCTTCAAGAAATAAACGAGCAAAATATATATGCACAATTCATAGAAAAGGAAATAAATGCTTGAAATGTTCAGTCTCAACTAATCCTCAAAACTTGAAGCATTCTCATGCTTAGCAGAACACAGATACTCCCCTCTGTACCCCTCTCATGCCCAGTACTCAGGACCAATACCAGTGGCCAATACACCCTCAAAGTCCTAGTTGCATTGGAAATGTTTACAATCCCTTCTGCAAACAACAGTGCAATGTAACCCACTGAAGCATTCTCTATAGTAGTGAAAAGGTGGAATTTAGGAGCATTACAACTGTTTAGGTAATGTATTGGCTGAAAGAGGTCAATCTTAAACAATAACTATGAAAGAGAAACATGGATAAGTGTGTATAATGATTAAAAACTTGCAAGTACACTGAATTTACATTAACATATGGGTGCATATTTTCATAACAAAAATTTGAAACCATCTGAATGTCAACCAATACTGGAATGGGTGAAATAAATAAGTTATTGCTATAGGACACTATGCAGCCATGATAAAGGATGCAATAGGTCTGTATGTGATAGCACGCAAAGATGTCCACAATATATTATTGAGAGAAAAAAAGGAAGGTGTAGAGCAATATGCACAGTATGATCATATTTTTGCATTAAAAAAAAACCCTACACTATATTGTATATGATTTATTATGTATATATACGCATTACAAATCTGGAGTTATATATTTCAAACATTAACACTTAAAAAGTGTGCTTAGACCCTTTAATTTTTAACTTACTCCCTTCTCTACCATATATATATTTAATAACTTAAATTACTTTTAAATTTTAAAAAATCAATTGTTTGTATATTCAAAAATCAAACTGAAATAAAGAAAACATTAAGACAATGTTGAAGCAGTGAGATTATAGGTGATGACACAAATCAAGATTGAAAGGTTTATTTCTAAGTAAAAGCTTGTTTTAGAAACAAGTAGCTATAACGGGTAGGAATGAGAATCAAATATTTTACTGCAACTTTTATTCATCGGCACGCTGGTCATAGCCAACCACATGCAGATTCCTATAGACTTCAGGAAGCTTCTGTGATGTGTGGGTGAGAGCCTGTGAGGACACAAAGCAATGGCCCCAAAGCATGAGCAGCCCTTGCAGAAAGAAAACCGCTAAGAAAAAAATTCAGCCACGTTCACTGTTCCAACCTAACAGCTCTAAGGTCACAGAAACCCAGTTTTCAATTCAGGGTTCTATTCATGCCAAAGAGCAAAAGCAATATGAAAGGCCTTTATGTACTTTCGTTTAAATGATAAGTTCTTCCCTTGCCTCCTCCCCCACATGACACAGAAAGGTAGACAATGTTTTTCAGACAATAAATCTGAAAAACTATATATTTTTAATGTTTTTCAGAACAAATATCCTGGCCTTGTTCTGAGTATTGATATGAGCAAAACAACTGTCATATTAAAGGAGGAAAAGCAGAATGCATCTTCCAAAGCAACAGATAACATAAAAATCACTTACGTTTTTACAAAGCTCTGGTTTGCAAAGAAACTTGATACTTCAAAAAGAATGAGGACAACAGCCTTTAAAGTCTGAGAGTTGAAAAAACAGAACTACCATATGACCCAGCAATCCCACTACTGAGCAAATACCCTGAGAAAACCATAATTCAAAAAGAGTCATGTACCACAGTGTTCACTGCAGCTCTATTTACAATAGCCAGGACATGGAAGCAACCTAAGTGTCCATCGACAGATGAATGGATAAAGAAGATGTGGCACATATATACAATGGAGTATTACTCAGCCATAAAAAGAAACGAAATTGAGTTATTTGTAATGAGGTGGATGGACCTAGAGTCTGTCATACAGAGTGAAGTAAGTCAGAAAGAGAAAAACAAATACCAGATGCTAACGCACATGTATGGAATCTAAAAAAACAGTACTGATGAACCTAGTGGCAGGGCAGGAATAAAGACCCAGATGTAGAAAACGGACTTGGGGTCATGGGGGTGGGGGGGAGAAAGCTGGGACGAAGTGAGAGAGTGGCATGGACATATACACACTACCAAATGTAAAATAGATAGCTAGTGGGAAGCAGCTGCACAGCACAGGAAGATCAGCTCGGTGCTTTGTGACCACCTAGAGGGGTGGGATAGGGAGGGTGGGAGGGAGACGCAAGAGGGAGGGGATATGGGGATATATGTATATGTATAGCTGATTCACTTTGTTGTACAGCAGAAACTAACACAACATTGTAAAGCAATTATACTCCAATAAAGATATAAAAAATAGAATAAAGTCTGAGAGTTGAGACGACGATGAAGGTCCCCCCGCCTCCCGGCCATACTGAGCACAGACCCTGTAAAGAACCTCTCAGGACACAGCACGGGTGACTCAAGCAGATCAGGGCTTGCCACCACCCACGCCACGCCACGCCAGGAACAGTCGGGACAGGCAGGGAACCTGCTCCTTGGCTGGGACGCACCATCTCCTGCAGGCATGTTAGCTAATTCACTCCACAAACATTTGCCAAGTGCCTTCTATTTGTTCTAAGCTTTGAGGGTGCCCTGGTGAGAGAGAAAGATAAGTCCCTGCCACTAAGCTGACATTCAAGCAAGGGAAAAAAATAGTTAAAAAGTCAACAAAGACAAGAAAAAACCTTCAGGTAATGTCCAACTTATGAAGAAAACAAAACAGGGCAATTTGATGAAGTAATACGCGCTGGAGGGGGCTTCCTTAGATGAGCGTCAGGGCAGACTTCTCTGCAGAGGGGATTTTGGAGGAGTCTGGGCGTGTTGGAGGACCAAGGAAGGTGGTAGTAGTCAGAGGGGAATGAGTCATAGGAAGGGTCCCTATGAGGTCGGAAGGTCAGGCAGGGTCAGACCACGGCAGACCTAGAGGTGAGAAGGAAGAGTTTAGATTTTTATATAAGAGCAATAGAGAAGCAAAGGAAGATTTTAAAGTAAGAGAGTGGGAAGATTTAGTTTATAATTCAAAAAAAAAATGATCTATCTGCTATGGTAGGTGGGAGGTAAGCCATTTTAGAGGGAACTGGAAGCAGGGCTTAGGAGGCCACTGGAACGGTACCTGCAAAGCAGAAGAGATGTTTGAGGACTGGGCAGACTGGGGGCATTCTGGATGACTGGATGCAGGGAGAAGAAAAAGGGGTAAATCAAGAATGTCACAGGTAGAATTTCAGATTACTTTGAAAGGAACTGTTTTTGTTTAAGCAAAACACATTGTTTTAAACAAAAACAATTCCTTTCCTGATCCCCGAATCATCCTTGAAGACATCTCTCTGTAGTGGTACTGATTTGCCTGAGCATCCAAATGAGGTCCACCTGCTAAGCCACGACCAGGGTTTGAAGTCAGCCACCTGAAGTCTACCATGGGACCAGTGTACAGCAGACAGAAGCAAGAGAAACCAGGCCATGAGACAAATCTAAACTGGACCCTCACCAGGCCTGCACTTTAAACACCTGAGCCAGGTAGTCAGCTGGGTGCCCACTGGTATTGCTGGAGACCTCCAAAACAGCCTCCCAGTGGCTTAGTGTTTGTGTGCATGAGAGAGACAGAGAAAGAAAGAGTATTTTCCTGATAGTTCAGAAATGAGTGCTCGCTTCGGCAGCACATGGAACCCTCTTGCACTGTTGGTGGGAATGTAAATTGATACAGCCACTATGGAGAACAGTATGGAGGTTACTTAAAAACTAAAAATAGAACTACCATACGACCCAGCAATCCCACTACTGGGCATATACCCTGAGAAAACCACAATTCAAAAAGAGTCATGTACCAAAATGTTCATTGCAGCTCTATTTACAATAGCCAGGACATGGAAGCAACCTAAGTGTCCATCATCGCATGAATGGATAAAGAAGATGTGGCACATGTATACAATGGAATATTACTCAGCCATAAAAAGAAACGAAATTGAGTTATTTGCAGTGAGGTGGATGGACCTAGAGTTTGTCATACAGAGTGAAGTAAGTCAGAAAGAGAAAAAGAAATACCGTATGCTAACACATAAATATGGAATCTAAGGAAAAAAAAAAAAAAGGTCATGAAGAACCTAGGGGCAAGAGGGGAATAAAGATGCAGACCTACTAGAGAATGGACCTGAGGATATGGGGAGGGGGAAGGGTAAGCTGGGACAAAGTAAGAGAGTGGCATGGACATATATACTCTACCAAACGTAAAACAGATAGCTAGTGGGAAGCAACCGCATAGCACAGGGAGATCAGCTCGGTGCTTTGTGACCACCTGGAGGGGTGGGATGGGGAGGGTGGGAGGGAGGGAGATGCAAGAGGGAAGAGATATGGGAACGTATGTATATGTATAACTGATTCACTTTGTTATAGAGCAGAAACTAACACACCATTGTAAAGCAATTATACTCCAATAAAGATGTTAAAAAATAAAGAAAAAAAAGAGAGAGAAAGAAAGAAATGAAAGGTGACCCTGGGAAGAAGTACTTTCACGTCTCAAGGCATCATTCTCACAACGTATTTATTCACAGGGTAACTTCCTTGCTTTAACTGGCAGATGAAATCCGCAGCCATCTTCATGTTCCGGAACAACGGCTTCACCCGACAGCACAGCATCAGCATCATCCCTACGTGTTCTTCACATCTTGCCAGCGCTACATGAAGCTCATGCAACGAGATCTGAAGGCTTAACTTCGCAGCTCCTTAATTTTTCAGGTGAGACACAGCAGCATTTGCTAAGTTTCAAGAGGCTTATGATGACCTCAGGGAGACATTCACAATATAGAACCCATGTAAATTCTATAGAATCAAGACTAATTTAACTTCTTTTCATTCAGACATTAAGCAAATGTGTGCACAGCTCACAAACTTCCACAGTCTTGAAAAAAACATTTTGCCAATCCAAGATTAGGAGCTTGAAGGCTCCGCATATTTCCTGGAGAATTGTGTGATTTTAAAAAGGGTGTTTGTTTGTTTGTTTGTTTTTAATAGAGTCAGAATTGGAAATGAGTACCAAAATTTTACAGTCTTTCAAGGAAATATTCTTGGGTTTACTACTTTCTTTTTTTTTTCCAGTGTTTTAAGATTTTTAATTTGAATTTGAAATGAAATACAATTATTCATTCAACAAATTGGAAAATATTAAAACAATTGACATTATCTAGAGTGGGGAAAGAAATAAGAAAGTTTTCTACACTGCTGCTGTGACAGTAAATCATCACAACCTTTTAGGAAAGGCATTTCCTGTTAAAATTTTTTAAAAGGGGGGCATAAAACCGTGACAGAAGTTTCACCTTGAGGAATCCATACTACAGGAGCAAAGGGATTAGTAGCTAAGGATATGCTTCAGTAGCAAAAGATATGTTGTATATCACAGCACTGGAAGGCAATCGCAACAAAACCAATCTGAATTGGAGACCATCTGAATGTCTGTTAACAGGGAAATGATTGACTGAATTATGGTATTTCCAGTTCTATGGCTCATTCATTCACTTACCTATATATTTTTCCAGGCAGGCATTGTTTTACTGTACACCAGGCATTGTTCTAGATACTGGGGGTAAGGAAGTGAATAACACAGATTTGATCCCTTTATCATGAAGCTTACATTCGTGTGTGTGTGTGTGTGTGTGTAGCAAGGGAGAGACAAAAATGATAAATTATAATAATAATTACAACAGCCACAATAAAACAAGTCAATTCACCTTTAGAATAATCGCCTGTTTCTAGAGGCAGTTACCTTGAGTTTTTCATTGAAAAAATTACATCCAGATTTTTATTCTGCTCTGAAATCTTTGTGTCCTGATTAGTTGCTCCTGGTGTGTCCTCTCATTGTAGCTTGGAAATTTTTAATAGCGCTTACCCTACTTTATTTTTATGGTTTTTAAGTGAAACTTCAGACTTCATGTGGATTTCCCTAGTGTTTCCACCAATGTTCTTTTCTCTTTTCCAGGATCCCATGCAGGATGCCACATGGCATCTATTTCTATTTTTCCTAGATTTATTGAGATAGAGTTGAAATATAACAATTGTATAAGTTTAAGGTGTATGATGTAATGATGTGATACAGGTATATAGTATGAAGTGATTGCCACAATTAGGTTAGTTAACACCTCTGTCAGCTCACATGATTACCATTTCGCTGCTGTTGTTAGGGCAAGAATATTAGCCTCTATGCTTATAGCGTCTAGTATACAACACAGTAGCTTAGGTCTTATTCCTCTTATAGCTCCATCGCTGTAGTGGGCTTACCACTTTCATTCAGTCCCTTTCTACCCTGGGAACCAATGTGCAAACATATGGTATAGTTTCTCCTTCTTTACTGAATGTCAGTAAAGAAGGAGAAACTAGAGCCAGTTCAAATATCTATCTAAGATACATAAAGATACATTTTTATGTTCATACATAAAAATGCAAAGAAAGGTATAATAAAAGGACCAAAAGGATATATGCCAAACTCATAAAAGTGGGTATCTTTAGACACATTGGAGGCAAGGCCAGAAAGGGGATACTGATGAAAAACAACCTTATGTGTAATGTTCTGTTCATAAGATAATTTCTCATATAATTTCAATCCCTGTATGCATACAGAGAAAAGACTAGCTGTAAATATAATTAAAATGTTAGTAGTGACTCATTCTGGGATTTGAGAGGTGAATAATTATTATACTCCTCCTTTATATTTATCTCCTGGGAAAGAAGAAATGAAGGGAGAGAAGGCATAATTTATTTGTTTTAATCCCTTGGCACCACTGACCTAAAATCCACCAGAACTCCCAAGACTTATCACGTCATGGGCTTCAAAAGAATGAGGAAGAACAAGGGGCTTTCCAAGACCTCTCATTACACTTTATACCTAATAACCAAGTTACCGTTTCTCGGTGCCACGCTTGGCAGACTTGGGGGCCTGGCGGTGACAGTATCCTCCCAGCCACCACTGATAGCACGGCTTGAAGCAGGCACCCACCGCAGGCCAATCAGACCGTCTGGCCGCGAAACCCTGAATTGGGTCTGTAGGACTCTTCCATCTCTTTGTGTGACCAACCCTTTCTCGTAGGCAGCCATACTTCACCCTGTGGCCTAGGGAGTGAAGAAAGCTCAGCTGCAGCGCAAGAAGAATTAAACAGACCCAGAGGGAGGCACAGAGGTAGGAAATGATGGCTGGGGTCCCAGCAGGTTTCTAGGGCCTGGTGACAGTCCCGGCTCTGAGTTCCAGGCCCCCTTCCTGTACGAATAAGCCTTAGGAATAAGCCCTGATTTTGGGTGAAGACAGCTCAGGCTGGTTTCTGTTCCTTAGAAACTTGTTAGTTCTGATATTTCAAAGCCTGCGGGGTGGCCCTGAGGTTCTTGGTCTGGCTAGTGAAGCAGACGCGTGGGACACAATTCAGCAGAGGCCCCAGAAGCTCAACAAATTCAAAATTCCTCATTAACTTCTTGCTACTTCCTAAAAAGTCAAAGATAATAAGCTCTGGGGGAGGCCCTGGCTTGGCTGTGTGGACCAGTGCTGCACCGTGTTCTGGGATAGATCTGGAAAGTGACAGCTTAGAAGCTGTGGTCAAGTGCTCTAAACATGTGCATCGCACGGTGCTTTCTGCCTGAGCGCCCCTGCTATGGTGTCAGTCTGAAGCATCATCAAGAGGACTGCGCTGATCTTCTTTACGTCGGGCAGGGATGTTGGATGCTCTCCGCACACACCCTCCGGCATCTTCCTACACCTTCCTCCCGCCCTGCAAGGTAGGAATCGCCTCCATCCCACAGGTGAGAGGGGGACATGAGGTGATGGCAGGCAACATGCCCAGGCTGCCCAGCTAGAAGGTGGCAAAACCAGGACACTCAACATCAGAGTCCTGCCCTTTCCACCACACTGGCTCCTTCTCAGATGCTCCAGAGGCCACTCTGACAGGTAAACACCCAACCTGGCCAACTTGCTGACTCTCAGTAACCCTACAGGCATGGCCTGGAAGGGCTCAAACAATGTCATCTTCCCCATTTGGGGGCTGTGACTCTCCTCTTTTCCCATCTGTATCATGGCATTTTTATCTACACCATGTGCCCCTCTCCTGCTTCGTAAGTTCCTGGTCTGGAATGCTCAGACCAGCTTCCCTAGCAAGCAGCAAAGCCAGGCTTTCATCATGGCTAGTGCATACTGGCTCTTGTTACCAGTTACATCCTTGTGGAAATCAATAAGGAGCAGCACAAGATGCTCGGAGCTCTGACTGCCCTTTCCGCAGCCCCTGACTCAGCACAGTTTCCAATTACAGGCGGAGCTGAGTGAGCTCAATGTCAACTTCAGCACCCAACAAAATCATCTGGAGGACTTGTTAAAACATAGACCATTGGGTCCACCCCTAGAGTTTCTGATTCTATAGGTCTGGGGTGGGTCAAAGAATTTCCATTTCTAACAAGTTCCCAGTGTGATAGGCTGAAGCGTGCACCGCCCCCCCCACCCCCAAATATATGCAGGTCCTCATCCCTGGAACCTGTAAATGTTACCTTATATGGCAATAGGGACTTTGCAGATGTGATTCAGCTAAGGATCTTGAGATGGAAAATTATGCTGGATTGTCTGGTGGGTCAAAAATGTAGTGTCGGGCTTCCCTGGTGGCGCAGTGGTTGAGAGTCTGCCTGCCAATGCAGGGGACACGGGTTCGAGCCCTGGTCTGGGAAGATCCCACATGCCGCAGAGCGACTAGGCCCGTGAGCCAAAATTGCTGAGCCTGCGCGTCTGGAGCCTGTGCTCCGCAACAAGAGAGGCCAATAGTGAAAGGCCCGCGCACCGCGATGAAGAGCGGCCCCCACTTGCCACAACTAGAGAAAGCCCTCGCACAGAAACGAAGACCCAACACAGCCATAAATAAATAAATAAATAAAATTTTTTTTAAAAAATGTAGTGTCAAGGGTCTTTATGAGAGGCAAGCTTGGGAAGAGTCAATGACAGAAGAGGAGAAGGCAATGTGACAACAAGAAGCAGAAACTGGAGTGATGTGGCCATAAGCCAAAGAATGTTGGCAGCCAGCACAAGCTGGAAGAGGCAAGAACGGATTCTCCACAGGATCTTAATTTTAGCATCACAAGACTCAGCTCAGACTCCTGGCCCCCAGACTGTAAGAGAATACATTTCTGGTTTTTTTAAGCCACTAAATTTTGGTAGTTTGTAACAACAGACATGGGAAACTAATACAGCAGTGACGCTGATATCGCTGGTGGGGATCCACACTTTGAGAACTCTGCACTCTACCCATCCCCGGCCACACCTAATGCCATTTTGAGGAACGGTCGTTCCCCTGGAAGATACGATGATTCTGAACAGTGTGAGTACTACAAGGTGAGTACACATCGCACCCACCCCCTCCCTTGTCTTTAAGGCTTAGAGAAGGAGAGAGCACAGCACAGTGGTTACAGAGCGCAGTTCAATACCTGGCTCCACCACTCACTGGCCCTGTGGTCCAGCCACCCCCTGAACCTCTCCATGCCTTGGTTTCTGCATCTGTAACTTGGCGACACCACCACCAGCCTCTGTCGAGTATCAAGGCACTATCGAGAGCATTCAACGAGATGATGTGGGTTAAGTTCTGCTCCGCTGATAGAAAGTATTCATCAAACATCTACTACCGTTATTATTTTTGTGACTTGAAACTCCTTTTAAAGTAGCTGAGTGGATATGCCCTACTCTGATCAACAGAAGCCTCCTTCTTGATAATATGTTTACTAACACATCCGTAAGCAGCTCCCTCTAAGACCTGACCATGTTGTCTGTAAATTATTAGAAATAGTAACAAAAAAGAGTAAGAAGCTTTTTAAGAACCATATCCTCTACTCTGCCCATCCAGCTCCTCCATCTCTCCAGCCTAATTTCCCATCGTCATTCTCACCCACACAGACCATCTACTCCAAACTTACTAAACGACTTCCTCAGAGTCCGCTCTTGTTTCTGCCTCCCGCTATGCTACTTCTTCGGCCTTGAAAGCCGTTCCCCGGTGCTCACCTTCTCCACCTTCAGCACAGCCATGATAGGCTGAACTTCTGCAGGCAGGACCCCTGCACATTCCTGCCTCGGGGTGGGTGGTATAAGCCTGGCTCTCCATGTTCTGGAATAAGTGGAAGAATGCAACTTAGCAGCTTCACCATCCAGAGGGTAGACTTTCACTTAAGCCTACAAACAGGGACTCTGGAAGCAGACTGCCTAGGTTCAAAACCCTGTTCCCATCTCTTCCTCATTTTATGACCTCAAATGATTTACTCCAGTTCTTCACCTATAAAAAGGAGATTACAGGGACTTCCCTGGTGGCGCAGTGATTAAGAATCCACCTGCCAATGCAGGGGACACATGTTCGAGCCCTGGTCCAGGAAGATCCCACGTGCCACGGAGCAGCTAAGCCCATGCACCACAACTACTGAGCCTGTACTCTAAAGCCACAAGCCACTACTGAGCCCGCGTGCCACAACTACGGAAGCCCAAGCGCCTAGAGCCCATGCCGTGCTCCACAACAAGAGAAGCCACTGCAAGGAGAAGCCTGCGCACCGCCACGAAGAGTAGCCCCCGCTTGCTGCAGCTAGAGAAAGCCCGCACACAGCAATGAAGACCCAACGCAGCCAAAAATTTTAAAAGACTTTTTAATTTTTTAAAAAAAGGAGATTATAATAGGGACTTCCCTGGCAGTCCAGTGGTTAGGACTCCGCGTTCTCACTGTTGAGGGCCTGGGTTCAATTCCTGGTCGGGGAACTAAGATCCCACAAGCTGCACAGCACAGACAAAAAAAAAAAAAAAAAGATTACAGTAGCACCTGGCTGAATGGATAAAGGTGTGGTAATATATATATATATATATATATATATATATATATATACACACACACACACACACATACAATGGAATACTACTCAGCCATAAAAAAGAATGAAATAATGCCATTTGCAGCAACATGGATGGACCTAGAGATTATCATACTAAGCAAAATAAGCCAGAGAAAGACAAATACCATATGATATCTTTATATGTGGAAGCTAAAATATGCAAATGAACTTATTTACAAAACAGAAACAGACTCACAGACATAGGGAACAAAGTTGTGGTTACCAAAGGGGAAAAATTAGGAGTGGGGGAGGGATAAATTAGGAGTTTGGGATTAACAGATACAAACTACTATATATAAAAGAGATAAACAACAAAATTGATACGAGTTCCCTGTATAGCACAGGGAACTATATTCAATATCCTGTAATAAACCATAATGGACAACAATATGAAAAAGTATATATATATATATATATATATATACACACACACACACACAGAAAGATACATTAGATAGATAGATTAACAGTATCTGTCTACCACATAAAGATTTTATGTGGATTAAAGGAGAGAACCCACATAACAAATGATGTCCAGCATATAGTAAGTGTCCCGTAAATGTAAGCTGTTACCAGGACTTAGGTAATCTAACTGTTCCCTTTCAGAGATGTCACCCTTGGAGGCTATATTCTTTTCTATCAAAGCTTCCATCCTCAGGACATCACTGAAGCCCTTCCATGATGCTGTCCCTTTCTGACTCAGAGGATAAGCCTCGCTAGGGAACTCCATTCAGCACGCATGATGGCCCTTTGTTTATCCCAGCAGAGTAGGACCTAGCGCTTGAACATCCTTATTCGCCCATTCGGCTCAGAGGGTCTAATGATACCCTAAATCAAACCCACACCCAGCGAAGTGCTCCCTCTGAGAATAATCAAAAATCATATTGTGGCAGAGGTTGCTGGTCATCCTCTGATATTTATTCCCTCCTCCTTCTTTTTCTGTGGCAGTAGAAGCCCAGTTTGTAGCTGGGCACATGGTATCCAGAGGAAGACTTTATTTCGTGTTCCCTGAAGCTAGGAATGGTGGCATGAGGAAGTTCTGGCCAGTGAGGCCTGAATGTGGCCTGCATCTTGTGGTGTTTCCCCTGCAGAGAAAGGATAAACCTTCTCCTCTCTCATCTCCTTTGCCACTGATTGGCACATGGACATGAAACGTAGAACGTGGAAACCTCTTCTCATGTGGATGCGATCAACATGCTAGAGAAAGCAGAGCAGAAAGAAAGGAAACGGCTTCTCTGATACCACAGAGCCACCGTAGCAGCCCTGGAATGCTTACGCCTCGGCAGTGTGTTTAAGCCACGACGATGTGGACTATCTCTTATAGCAACCGAACCTACAGGCCAACTAATTCGGACATGTAACAACTTCTAAGGGTATCTGCAAAGGAAAAGTTTAAAATACATTTTCAGCAAGGAAAACATTCTGTGAAATTTCCCGAAGTGACTCCTTAGAAGGGAACAGTCAGTCAGTTGGAGTATTAGAGTGTTATTTGTTTAATGAGTCACACACTGGATAGTTAATCATTACATCTCCTGAGATGGGGAAGAAAAACCAATCCAATAGTCTAAATCCGACAATATCACCCAAACACATTCAGTGACATTTACAATGTTTTCTTCCAACAAATTTTTGGAACTACACAGCTGGAACAATATGGACCATTCTAATGGGCAAAGCTCTGGACCAGCTGCTGGGAGATCTGGGCTGTAGGTCCAGCCCTGCCCCGGGCAGCAAGACCCACTGGGTCTCACTTCCTACATCTGTAAAACACTGAGGCTGAGAGATTCAGAGGGGCCAGAGACCGAAACTCTACAACCAAAGGAAGAAATGGCCCAACAGTAGCCACTGGAAGGAGAAACAAAACTAGTAAGGACGCAAAATGAAAACCCTGAACCCAAAAAAATAGTCCATCAAATCTATAAGCCACTGCCATGTTACCATTCAAACCCAGTCAGCACACAACCCTCTTCTGGAACAAGCCGAGAATTCCCGTGTGTGCGCTCACTACTGGCCGCATCTTCCTCTCACTGAGGTAACTGGCGGTGGGGGGGATATGGGGTGTGGTCTACAAAGTCTCTTGATCATTGGCATTAACATTTTCCCAGACACTCAGACCCCAAATTCAAGTCCCCAAACCCAGATAGCAGGTCCTCATTTTTTTTTTTTTTTTTTTTTTTGGTTTGGTCGTTTCTACCATTTCTGGTTCCCCTTTCACTAGGTGTAAAGAATGCAGAGGTTGTTCCCAAAAAAGAGGACGGGGGAGGCCTTCTGGTGCCCTTTCTCCTCTTCAGACCCTATCGTGGACTTACATATGGTAAACACATAGTTCATTTACTTTAAACAAATGACTGATCTCCTAAGAACCCAACCACAAAATAAGTTACAAAGGTGGTTGGATGTTTACATCATTTTCCTTTGGAAGCAAAATGAGCCCGTGTTTGTTTCACACTTGGGAAACCAAACACCACCACGTGTGGCCACTTGTCCTCTTCAGTTACTAAACAACGTCATTTCCTACGGGAACTCTTACACCAAGGGATGCACCAGTTCAGGCCTCCAGCATGTGCTCCATGAAAGAGACCGCTACCACGGAGGGAACGAAACAAGAGGCCATGGCGCCCAGGGCCACTTCCCAACCACAGCAGCGTCCTGCGCGAGCAGAGCCTCCAGCTACCCGCCCTCACTTCTGAAGAACAGGATGGGAAGTGAATGAAAAGTCTTCTGATCACTTCCAGGATATGCTGACTCTGTAAGGACCGAAGTCCCTCCCCAAAGCTAACACTAACCCCTTTTGATGCCCATTCGTGTGTTCCTGAGCTGCTTCTTCCCCTTGCAAACTCCCTCCTACCTTGGTCAATGGCCTACAGAGTCTTTTGAGGTCTAGTCCTATCCTCCAATCACATGGAAAAGGAAAAACAAGAGTCAAGAGCCCTGACCACCTCCAAGTCCCTTCCTTTTTGCTTTCACTTCTCATCACTTCCAGATGGAAGAAAGAAACCAGATCTCTAATGAAGATTCTCTAATTCTCCAATTCCAAAGCTCATCAGCTCTGACAAGTCAGCTTCCAAAGAAATTCCCTGTCCCGGGGTGCGGCGGATTGGGTTTGCAAAGATGATTACACCAGTAACTTTCCCAACCCATGTGTGCATCTCACAATTTAACACTGACACTCACCACCAAGAGGTGGGTCTACCTTCCCTTCCCTTGAACCTGGGCAGAATTTTGTAACTTCTTCAACTGAGAGAATGTAGCACAGCTTCTGAAGCTACATCATACAAGGCGAACCGGCTTCCACGTCTTTCTCTCTTCGGACACATACCTTCAGAGCCCTGAGCCAACATAGAAGAATTCCGGTGACCCTAATGCCACCATCCTGGAGAGAGAACATGGACAGACTACACGGGGATAGAGAGAGCTGTCCGAGGAGCCGCATCTGTGCCAGCCCCCAGATGTTCAAGGGTCCCCTCACCAGGCCCCAGATGTGTGGGTAAACAAGCCTTTGACATGACCCAAACCATTCTCTGATGGCAACCCCGCCAGGGACCCTGGTCCCGAACCACACAGCTGAGCGGCTCCCAAATTCCTGACCTACAGAAACCATGAGATAATAAGGATTATTGTTGGTTTTAAGCCATTACCTTTCTATGCGCATAGTGACTGGACCCAGGATCTTTAGTAGCCCCGTCTCCCAAGATAGCAATTTGTCACCTCTGGGGTAGGCTTAGAACATCTTGTCAGTGTTCAATTTCACAACTCAACCTCTGGTAGGCCACATGGCACTTTTTAAAAATGCGTTTAAATTTTTACTTCAAGATGTTAAGAATTTCACAATACCTCTTTCAGGGTTCCTTGAGACACCTCGAGGCATCTCGAACGGGGGTTAGGCAATCCCCACAGCTAGAAGGGAAGGGCCCTCCTGTGTTCCCCAAGGGCAGATCCAGAGCAGGGGCCCCGCAGAGCTGGGCAAAATGTGGGCCTCCCCACTGCCTCTCAAGCATTCTCGCCCTTAACCATCCTTCCTCCACGACGACAGCTACACAGAGCAGGCCCCTGACAGCCAGGAATCAGGCTCACTTGCTACTAACAAACAAACCAAAGAAAGGGACTGGTGACACTCACTGAATTGCCTAGAGCTGCTAGACTCCAGTGGCTTTGGGCAGCGGCGGCAAATGACGCGTAAGGGGAAGAAAGGCTTATTGATGAGCCCAGGCACAGGCTGGGAAGGAGGGGGAGGGGCATGTCCTGGGAGTGGGGAGCTTCCCTTTCAGAAAACCAAAGGCCTTTTAACTGAGTTCAGCTAGAATGTGAGATCACCTGTAACAAGAAACCTTTCCACAAAGAGCCAATTACTTGACAAGAATGTCCTCGATTTTAAAGGACTTTGAAACCAACACCGTGTTAGGTGCCTGCATAAACGAAACCTGTCTGGGATATTCTGGCTCGTTTCTTTTCTTTCAAGTGCTGATCCCTTCCTCCTCATGGATGGTACATCTTCATCCAGCGACTCAGTCCCTGTCTAATGAATATCAGCAACCCTCACCGCAGGAAAACGCACAACACCTAAAATTTCACATTCAAGGTTAGGTGGGACAAGGAACCCCCTGGTGTCCTTCCATTAACCTAGGATAAGGAGCCCTGATCCACAAGGTCAAGTCCCATGTCATAAGCTCACACCAGCACTTGCTGGTCTGCCTCTGATGAACCTACATTTCCAATGGTCTCTCACCTTGTACTCAAATGACACACAGACCCTCCATAAGCCCACATTCTGAGTCCCCTTCTCCTTTCAATGTTATAACCCCCTGAAAAAGCAAAAACTGTGCCATTACTTTCTGTATCCCTAGGACCTAGTGCACCGACTAGGAAATGGGTTAAACAAAATAAGCAAAGTTTACTCTAAGCTAGCAGTTTGTCTTAAATCGTATGGTAGACAGAATAATGCCCCCCAAAGATGTCCACGTCCTGATCCCCAGAACCTGTTAAGACGTGACCTTAATGGCAAA
Organism: Balaenoptera borealis; assembly: GCF_965194805.1. Taxonomy (NCBI): domain Eukaryota; kingdom Metazoa; phylum Chordata; class Mammalia; order Artiodactyla; family Balaenopteridae; genus Balaenoptera; species Balaenoptera borealis. The sequence continues at coordinate 112,777,559 of NC_138863.1, read as the reverse complement.
AGGGATTGTGCAGATGTGATTAAATTAAGGATCTTGAGGTGCGGAGATTATCCTGGATAAGCCGGGTGGACCCAACGTCATCACAAGAGTCTTTATAAGGGAAACTGGGAGAATGTGACAACAGAAGCAGAAGTTGAAGCAATGTGATTGCTGGATGAATAAAGACCCCATACCAAGAAATGAGGAAACTTCTAGAAACTGGAAAAGGCAAGAAAACAGCCCTAGGGAGACCCAGAGCCACCAGAAGGAGTACAGCCTTGCCCACTCATTGATTTTAGCCCACTGAGGTTGACTTCAGACTTCTGACCTCAAGAAATGTAAGATAATAACTTTGTGTGGTTTTTAAGCCACTAGGTTTGTAGTTGTTTGTTTGTTACAGCAGCAATAGGAAACTAGCACAAATTACTATACACGACTATATTGTTGTATATTCTCATTACCTCACTGTTTAGAATTCTAAAACTGTGTTCCTAAGAATCCATCAATAGGGGACTGGCTAATGAAGTACCTCACATCCATTAGGAAGGAAAAGGTTGTTATTTCTCTTTTGATCATTTATATGTACATACAAACATACACTTTTGTCCAGGGCATATATTCTTCCATATTCGGGGTACATTTTTCTGTACATAAATCAGATCGTACTATACATACTACTCTCTAACCTGCCTTTTTCACTTTATATATTACATCACAGGTATCATCCCAATTAATACAGAAGTATCTCTCCCTTATCTGAGGGACATCTCTGATGACAGGATTAAGCATCGGCTTTTACTTTCTATGTACTAATCATATTTTATCATATCTATTATCAAAAAGAAATACATGAATAAATTTCCATTTGAGGGAGACATTCTCAAAGTTTCATGTCAAAATTTCATTTTGATCATCACACAAAGGAAAAAGTCAGACCAAATATTTTAATATAATTTAATGAAACACATTATTCCACTACTTTTCTTATTAATAAAAAAATAATGAACCAATGAAAGAAATCTGAACCATGCAGCTATGAAGAGAATTATATCTGGGTTTCAACTTTAGCCACTTGTATCACCTGAGGTTTTCCCAAACCCTCTATTATTTCCACAATTTCCAGTGTGGCTGGCTGTCTAATTACTAATCTCCCTGAGAGATGTTGACAAACTAACACAGGGGAACAGCAGTCAGATACGTAGCACTGATTTCTCAGGGGACCGATATGCACAGTTCATAATGGGGAGGATATGAATAATTCAGATATTTCCTGTCTGGAAAAAATGACTTTTAGATACCTAAGCCCAAATCAGATTGAATTAATTAGAGAAGATGAATAAGAAGGAAAGTAGATTCTGTTCCCCAGCTTCACAAGTCACAGTTGGAAATTTTATCTAGAGTCACAATAGGGCAGCCTCCGCGGGAGAGAACAGCACTCATTAACTAATCTGGTCTTGGGATCTGGGAATCAAATTGTCTTCTTTTTCAAAAGCAAAAAGGCCAGGCAAAAGCAATCACTGATAATTAGCAGACATTCCACAGAGCACAGCTCCCCAGAAAGAGAAGACCCCTCAGGTCTTTAGCCCCCAAATGCTAAAGACACATGTCAATCAGATGCTTTCAGGCAGAAGGAATGTGAGAGCGCAGCAGAGACCCAGGGCATCAGTTCTCCTGACCGCCCCACCCTCATCCCATCAATACAATTCTCCGAAACCCAGCTTGTAATTCAATTGCCAGGAGGAAAGCTGACTTGTGTGGGATACAAGGTACAGTGGAGCAGGGCTGGTGAGTGTTGTGATGGCTCTCTGGAAGGAAAAAGAGCCCTGACTTGCAGCATTTGCCAATTTCCACGGTGCACATAACACCCGCCATTGCCGATTGCAAGCTACCAACCTGATGTCACCAACTTACGAAAATCCTGAAAATTTAGCAATTGGCTCTCACAAGCCAGCGGACTCCATTGAGTAGCTCTCCACTCATTCTCAAAAAAAAAAGAAAAGAAAAGAAAAGAAAAAAAAATTAAAAGTAATCGCTCATATCCAGATGCCTAAATCTCCACTCATTCTTATGGGTAAAGAATTGGTTTTTTGGGTTCTCTCTTTAAGGGGCATGTCTTTGCAATGGGTTTTATTAACTGCATTGTTTAGTACCGCTGTGGACATGTATACATTATTTTTTTCAAAGTGTTATTGAGACATAATTTACACACCATATAATTCACTGATTTAAAGTGTACAAGTCAATCATTGTTAGCTGCACGACTAATGGAGTTGCACAACGTTCACCACACTTAATGTTAGAACGCTGTCATCACACCAAAAAGAAACTCCTTATCCTCTAGAAGCCGCCTCTCACTTTCCCCAGACACCCCCAGCCTTAGGCAAACAGTCTACTTTTCGGCCCCTGTACATTTGCCTATTCTGGGTATCTCACATATATGAAAATCATGTAATTTTGTATATATATTTTTAAACATAAAAACATTTGAGATGAACAGACCATAATGAACTAGTGCTGCATGAGGTAGTGCTACGTGGAAAAATTAACCACCCTCACCGTTCTCTTGTGGAACCAACTGATAAGACACCATAAATAGGGCAGGAAAAACTAGAGGAGAGTCTGACACATCCGTATTTTCTGTCAGCAATCTTCCTTCTACAGACACAGCCACCAAGGAGGAAGATGTAAAATACCATGAACATGTACACATCCCATTAGTGTAACTTGTGATGCTCCAGAATCAAAGCTGGGGACCCCGCCCGTCTGTCTTCCTCCCTCCCATCGTAGCCTTGACCACGTAGAGGAAGGATGCCTTTGAAGATGTGCCAGGATCCTCGCACGGCAGGACGGAGGCTGCAGCAGAAGCGTCAGGCCTGCGGGACCCCTGTGATGGGGCTATTTTTAAAGGCGTCTCCCAAGTTTCAGCAGCTGATCTTGTCGTGCCCTTCCCTCAGCGAAAACCCACTCCTTGTAAGAGAAGCGCTACAGACAAAAAGCCTATTGCAAAATCCATGTAGGAAAAGGCACAGGGAAGACAGAAAATAAAGGTGCCAGTAGCCTTTTAAAACAAAGGAACCACCAGCTTTCAGCATCCTTGTTTTTTTAAACCATACCATGGTTTACACTCTTATAAGCAAAAGAAAAACCTCACCTCAGGGCAGGGGTGGCATAGGAGGGAAATAGTTTCAATCTCCAAAATGTCTGTTTATAATAAAGTCACCCCAAACCGCAGAATACAAAACTATATTTATAATATGACCACAGCTATATGATTCTTAAAAGAGATTAAGAAAGTTGCAGGGGTGAACAAAGAATATTAAAATGGCTGTCCCTGGGATATGGGAGAACGGAAGACCATTTCCCAATTTTTTCTTCCAGGTGATGTGTTACCTTTATAATATTACTTGGTAATAAATACCAAGTAATCTTTATCTTTTTAACTTAAACATACCCACGTCTCACCCGTTCATAATGAAACGGACAGCAGTTCTTCCCACGTTGCTGGACACGTCGGCAAGAACGAGTAAGGTCATTATTCTCCTGGTAGGGTTTAACAGTCAGGAGAAACTCTGGCCGTGAAAAGCTCCCCCGCCTTCCAGAAAACTCGCCTGCAGCCAAACCAGGAAAACAGTGGGTTCAGGGCTGCCCCAGCAGGACCTGCAGCGCCCTCCCTGTCGGGGTTGCTTTCTGTTTCTGGTCTCAGGAAAACGAAGTGATTCTGCTGTCTCAGTTCCAAAAGGCACATCTTCTAGAACTGCACCGGGCCGTTGAAAATCATCTTTAACACATCTGCCCTTCCCCGGTCCACTAGCAAACAGCCAGGAGTAAGGAGAGCTGCACAGAGGCTCTGAGGTTTCACGTCCACGGGCTACACCAGGGCAGGGAGAAATCCCGCTGTTCTAGAAGCTTAGCGGGCGTCAGTTGAGGCTCGCGGCCAAAACAGTACAAAGGTGTGCCCTGCCTCATTCCCAGGCCCTCGAGGTCAGCAGAGGAATGTGTTACTCTCTTTGGCTGCCTTTTCAGGCTTCATGGGTGCCAAATGGTTCCAGAAAAGAAAAGGAGGAAGAGGTTTTTTCCTTTTGGTAAGTAACATGGCATCGTGGGGACTGCTCATGTTTACAACTAGGTCTTTCTCACTAGAATGACCTCCTGCAGGAAAATCCAGGATCATCTCTATCTTTCTCAGCTTTTCCCTTCATGTCACCCAGTGGGGGGGGGGGGGCGGGCATCGAGGTCAGAGCAGCAGTTCTGGAACCTTCAGAACTGGGTTCACACCCAGCCTCTGCTACTCACAAGCCACATTATCCTGGGAAGCTCCCTCCCATCCCACACCTGTAAAACCAGAACCACGGCAGGTACACGGGGCCGCAAGTGCCCGAAGCAGTCACAGCCCTGGCACATTCACTGAGGCAATCCAATGGTTGCTGTTTGGCATACGTTATTATTTTTCCAGGTGATCAATAAATGCCTGCTGAATACATTAATCTTTCAAGTTACTGGTTTTTAATTGCTTTAAAATGAATTTTTATTGAGCTGTTTGTTCCCCTCTAACTACAAGTAGATAAGCCACGTTTTAACGAGGTCACTGTATTTGAGAACAACTGTTACTTCAACAGCTGACATGTCAGTCTTTCACCAAGTGAAAAAGAAAAACAAAGGACTTCTACACAGAGGTGACGATCATCATATTTAACAACTAACAGAGCTCTGGCCCCCATCAGCCATGAAGGACAGCGTCTGTTCCCGCGCTAGGGTTGGTCCTTGAGGCCCACGCCAGACATCAGCCTTTTCAGCTGCTGGTTAGTGGGTATGTCCACAGGATCTCAGTAGGAGGTAGGGGTGGATGCAAGGGTTGAGGCAGGGAGATCGGGCCCATGGCTGACTAGCAAGTGGTGTTTTAACAACGAGCAGAGCCGTCCTGGTAGGGACCACTGACCCCCAGCCCTTTGGTTAATGCACATGCGTATATGACTCTACGTGCATGTCTCACTTGTTTGTACCGTATGTTGCATATGTGTATAAGACTATACATGTAGCCTCTTCTGTTTGGTCCACCAACTTAGGACAAATTCATTCATTTTCGATCATACATCATAACACTCGAAGAGGTCTTCTCCACTTCGGGCAAGAGGGCATTTCAAGTAGGTGACACGTGTGCCATCACCCCAATCCACCCCGTACACTTTACTCATTTTCATACCTGCCAGGCCCCTGTGAAAATTTACATTTAGAAAGAACAATTTCACCCAAGTGATTCGGGTTGGAAGGAAGAGCGAGTGAGAAGCTGCAAAATGACTCCAGAACTTACCAGGGCTTTCTAAGGCATTTTGATTCGTACGCCTGTCTTGGAAAGCGCCAACGCTGGGGATCACTATCCCTATTGTACAGATGGTCAAAGAGGCTCAGAGAGACTCAATAACTCACACAAGGTTACAGAGCTAGTAAGGGGTGCCCCATCTAGAAGGGAGCTTCCTAACCCCAGACTCTGGTCCCCAGCCCCTACCGCCACCCCACAACTGAGCGATGCCACGGGGAGGGACTCACCCACGTGGTCCTCACCCACTCTGCTCAGCGTCCCGCTGCCCTAACGACTGCACCCTATGCCTGCCAGGATAAACCTAACTTACTCCTTAAACACCACTTCCTCCTAAAATACTAAGGAACCAGCGAAGCCACAAAATAGGCACAGAAATATCTCAGGTTCTGTGACTCTGTGCCACGTGGCACAATGGCTGGCGAAGGAGGTTGGCGGTTTAGAAGGCTCTTAACCACGTAGACGGTTGCATGGGAAAATAAGTTTTTCTATGTGAGGTTCTGGAGCAAAAAAAAAAATGTTAATGAGGCCTTAAAAGAATTTTTAATCATTTTCTAAATGATTCATTACTGTTTGCATGGAATTTTCATTTAAATGGATGTTTATCCTCAAGGGAGAGATAAAAGGATTAAATTAAAAGACTAAATCAAAGAGCAGATTTAACTCACAAAGAAGAAACCTAAAAAAACTAGCCTTTAACTGGTTGAAGAGATTCATTGATGGTTGCTAAATATAGGGGATGGTGAATCTGATGAAGAGCAAAACATGTGCATGGTCTCCAACTGTCCCCCCCATAGGTAGATTATTGGAAAATAAATAAATAATGGATAACCCTTTACCTGCGAAAATTAACATCATGAAGATGGGCATCCTATGCCTCCCGACACAATAGTCTAAGAAGGTAGTACTGTAGCCTGGGATACATAACATGAATGTATGTATGAACCAGCAAACACAAGTTGATTAACATGCTATAAAGTAATTGGCTTGTATTCTTCAAAAGTGTCAAGGTAGTGAAAGACAAAGGCTAAGGAACTACTCCAGATTAAAGGAGATTAGAGAGATATGAGAACTAAGTGAAAAACATAATCCTGGACTGGATTCTGTACTAGAGAAAAAAATGTTAAAAAAAATTAAAATTATTTATTGGGACAAATGACAACATGGGGATTATAGACTGTAGATTGTACTAATGTTAAATTTCCTGAATATAACACAGTACTACAGTTGTAAAAGTACTGCAGTTCTTAAAAAAATACACACTGAGGTATGACGATAAAGAGACATGATGTATACAACCTATTCTCAGATGTATCAGAAGAGATAATAATATGCAATGTGTGTGTGTCTGCGTGTGTATGGAGAAATAAATAAAGCAATGCAGCAATTTTTTTAAATTGGTGAATGTGCATGAGGAGTAGTTCTCTGTATTATTCTTGCAACTTTTTGGCAAACCTGAAACTATTTCAAAGTGTTGATAAATCATCGAAAATGAGAGCAGACATGCGCCACAACTACTGAGCCTGCGCTCTAGAGCTCGTGTGCCACAACTACTGAGCCCGCATGCCACAACTACTGAAGCCCGCGCACCTAGAACCCGTGCTCTGCAACAAGAGAAGCCACTGCAATGAGAAGCCTGCGCACCACAGTGAAGAGTAGCCTCCACTCACCGCAACTAGAGAAAGCCCGCGCACAGCAACGAAGACCCAAGGCAGCCAAAAATTTTTTAATTAATTAATTAATTAAAAAAAAAAAAAAGAAAATGAGAGCAGAGGGGGTGGGCGAAATGGGTGAAGAGAGTCAAAGGCACAAAGTTCCAGTTATAAAATAAATAAGTCAGGGGGATGTAATGTACAGCATGGTGACTATAGTTAATAATACTGTATTGTATATTTGAAAGCTGCTAAAAAAAGTGAATCTTGAAAGTCCTCGTCACAGGAAAAAAAATTGTAACTAAGTGTGGTGACGGATGTTAACTAGATTTCTTGTGGTGATCATTTCTCAATGAATACCTACCTACATTGTACACCTGAAACTAATACATTACATGTCAATTATACTTCAATAAAAAAATAAATTAGAGCAGAAAAAAAAAAACTAGCCTTTAAAGTCGCTGGTCACATTTTTAAATTTTATTTATTTATTTTTATTTTGGCTGCGTTGGGTTTCCGCTGCTGCCAAGTGGGCTTTCACTAGTTGCGGCGAGCAGGGGCTACTCTTCGTTGCAGTGTGCGGGCTTCTCATTGCGGTGGCTTCCCTTTTTGCACTTGCGGAGCACAGGCTATATATAGGCGTGTGAGCTTCAGTAGTTGTGGCACATGGGCTCAGTAGTTGTGGCTTGCAGGCTCTAGAGCACAGGCTCAGTAGTTGTGGCACACGGGCTTAGTTGCTCCGCAGCATGTGGGATCTTCCCGGACCAGGGCTCAAATCCGTGTCCCCTGCATTGGCAGGAGGATTCTTAACCACTGCGCCACCAGGGAAGTCCAATCACTGGCCACATTTAACCATACGTCCACCTCCCACAAATTTTTCACTTTTTCATTAACTAAATCACCAAAACTTGTACTTCTCCACTGGTACTGTATTCCCAAAGGCTTGTTAAGGACTGAATTACAGCGCGAGTTTCCCATCAATCCTTCTGACAGCAATCTGTATGCTGGAGAGTTACCTACCCGCTGCCCATTGTCCATTTCAGAAACGTAGGGATGACCTCCCGTCCCTGCTCAGAGAATCAGAGGTTTCAGGCAGGCAGGGCTTATCATCAAGGCATGTAGAGAAAGGATGACCATCGCCCTGGAGCTGGAGGTCCCGGATTGGAACCCAGCTCCATCACATGTGGGTGGTAGGACCTTGAGTGCACTGTTAACCTCTCCACGCTTCTGTTTCTACAAAGAGTTGTTGCGAGGATCACACGACAACATGAGAAGGGCTTAGAAGACAGCCTGGCATACAGTAAGTGCTCAATAAAGATTAGCTTTATAGTGATTACTGCTACAACTGCCGTGAACTATTTAATAAAAAAATAGAACTGAATAAAAGTCAGTTAAACAGGGTGCTTTGGATAATGTGAGATGGAGACTGAATAGTAAAGGTTTAAACTTTAAAACCACTTAGATCAACTGCCTGAGATCCTCGGGTGGTTTAAGGGCACCTGGACAGCTACCCTAAGTTCCTAAGTCATCCTCTTCTGTCCATCCAGCACATCGTACGTGCACACTGAGGCCCCTCCTCTCTCGCCCAAGTGTCCACCGCAGCCAGCGAGAAGGGCGCCGTCCTCCACCCGCACCCAGGCCACGTGGCCGCCTCTGACATGCACATCGGCTCGTGCCACACTCTTAGCTGACCTCCTTCGGTGACCCTGCTCAGTACTAGATAGAGCCTCAGCTCCCCGCCAGGAAAGCCAGCCCTGCATCCCCTGCCCTGCGTCCCCGGCCCCCCACCTTCCTCAGCTTAGCGTCTTGTAGCTCCTACCACACAGCCCATCCATGCGCTCTTGCCAAAGCGATCTAACCACCTGCAATGCCCCGAAGGCACTAGGGTTTTGAGGAACTCTGCCTCCCCGCTCCACACACACACACACACACACACACACACACACACACACACACACACTCCTAACCAAGGAGGACCAGAAGAGCCCATCTGGAAACCCCACTATCCAGCCTCCATGACTGGACCGAGGCATCATGCTTTCCCTAAGCAGAGCATCCCCACGGCACACAGCACACCCTCGCTTTACGAGTCCTCCTGCCTGCCTTCCACGGGATGAACCCGGTGTGCACCACAGAGACCTCAGTCAGGGGTCTGTGGAATGGACGGATGGACAGGTCATCAACAAGCACCTTCTTCCTCTAGGAACAAAACAGCCTAATGTCCATATGTGGCCAATATAGTTTTCATAGGCCCCAAAGTACCCTCATGGTAGGCGTACTTTCATAAATATAAATTAGGAACCCAGATATAAAGGGAACTTTTAAAAGAATAATTAAAAAGCTAGTAGTTGGGGTGGGCGGACACATGTTACATATGAAAAACAACCTTACTTGATCAAATACTTATTTAAGGGATGTCTGAGAAAACGAATACAGAAGACTCTGGATGCGATTAATCCAAAGGATGCCCCTTGGCCATGCAATCCTTTTCAACCAGCCTTCCTCATCTGAACCACAGAGCCCAGAAAATGGTGGGCGTGAGTTTTCTCATTCATGGTGCATGGCTACTACTATTCTAGACGCACGAGACAGGCATTGATTCATCGCATATGGATTCATCGCGTATTAATTCACTGCACTCTTCTTCAGGCAGGAGGGCTTCATCCTCTTGCAGAGCCTATGCTGAGAAAGGCTGGAGGAGGCGGACTTTCTTGTTAATTTCTTTTTGTTTTCCTCTGTCGCTTCACAGAGCTGAAAACTTCTCTTCCTATTTGTGAAGGCCCAGATCACACTCAGCTCATTTTGGGGGGTAAAGCCACGTCCCAGTCAGCTGACCATGTCATGTCTCAGCATCATCCTTAGTACATCACGGGGAATGGTGTCCATCCCTTTAGGAGAGGCATTTGGGAATAAAATCAGTGGGAAAGTGGGCCCAAGCCCTCAGAACCACAGACTATGGGAGCTGGAGGAGCCTCGAGAGAGTTCTTCACTCTCAGATCTTACAAAAGAGTATGGAAGCCAGGGCTCCAGGAACGGCAATGACTTCCGGAGTCCCAAAGCTGGGAGCCCAAGCCTCCTGACTTCCCAATCCATACTCTTTCCACTACACTCAACTCTGATTTCAAACCAAGCTCATTGGTTAAGCTCTAAACAACGAGAACATCTTTTCTGATAGAGTAAACATCGGGGGAATTACAAAGTCTCAATCACTTGACACTAGAGCCTAAATGTCTGCTTATTAAACGTTCTGCAACTCTACTGATCAAGTGTGTAATAAGTCCTGCTCATTTCCGGACATGCTGAATGGCAGGCGCAGGTCTTACTAACTCAGTCCTGTGTCCCCAGCACAGCCCCTGGCTTCTACCATTTGGTAGACACGGGGGCGGGGGGGCGATACAGTTTATCAGACTATGCTATGAAACCAAATATGGCCAGCAACAGGTGAAAGGACAACGAGGGCACTAAAGTGACTTGATCAGCAATTCCCTAAACTTGACGTATCAACACTAAGATCCTCACCACTGGGAACACAGGAGGAACCCTTTTTGTACACTGTGCCGTTGGTTTCGAGTGGTCTCTGAAGAGTACAGTTTAACTCACGGTAAATTTAGAGCAGTAAAATGGGCAATTTATTAGCAATGTCTGATGACAATCATTGCCACTTACGTGTGCTCTAACATCCTAAGCGGTGGCCAATACTCACCACAACCCTGAGGTAAGTACTGTTGTTTTGCTTTACAGGTGGGGAAAGCAAGACATAGAAAAGTTCAACACGTAGTCCCAGGTCACAGAAAGAACAAGCAGCTCTTGGTCTTCGCCTTGGTATACACACACCCTATCCACTTATTCTCTTAACAAACGTTGAACTGAGCATCTTCCATTTACTAGTAACTGAAAGGATATGTCAATTACAAGCCTTACCTTCTAGGGGACCCTCTAGTGAGGGTTACAGACACACCCAACTGCAAGACAAAATGAAATGAGCACCACGTAAAACCATAAGCAGCAGCGCTGTAGAAGCATGAGTGGGCAGAAGTACGGTAATTAATTCTGATCATGAGCATGAGCGAAGGCTCAGGCAGGGCCTTGAAGGAGTGGAAAATTCTCTCATGGCTAGGGACAATGGGAAGCCCTTCTGAGGGAAGCCCTCGGGGCCAAGCCATTGGCTGGTGAAGCTGGACTCCAAAGGTACCACACAAAGGGCACGAGAACAAAATGGTGCCCTACACCCCCCGTGTTCTGGAGACACAGAGAGACACCATAAGAGCAGAATGAATTAGCTCCCAAGATGAAGGTCCACAGAAAACATGGCACTCCAGTACACACGAAACTAACACAACACTGTCAATCAACTACACTTCAACTAAAAAAACAAACAAACAAACAAACAAAAAACATAGCACTCCAACAATGTCCAGTCTCTCCAATCTAACTCTCAATCTTCGTGTCCTTACCTCACTGATGTCATAACTAAAATAAAACAGGAGCTGCTTCTTCAGACCTTCCCTTAGGTTCTGAGTTGACAAAATAATTGGCTGAATGTGTGCCCACTCAAAAGTCAAACACAGTGTTATGTTTAAAGATCCTGGCTGAGTCAGTTCCTGAAGCCACTCATCACATCTTAGAGAGTCTGACCCTCAAAAATAACTGTTTCCAAAATTCCCATCTAATTGCCCTAGACTTCCACTATAAACCTACCACTGAGGGCTCTCTTCCTCTACACAAATCATCGATACATCCTGAATAACATATAAATTTCTAGTCCAGGAAGACCTCTGGGTAGTGTCAACTGAAAAAAAAATGCACAACCTAAAAGTTGAGTTATGTTTTATTCGGTGGACAAAACTAAGGACTTAAGTCCAGGACACGGCAACTCAGATAACCCTGAGGGACTGCTCTGAAGATGCAAGGGGGGAGCGAGGATATATAGGAGTTTTTGTAACAAAGACCACATAGTCGGAACATCAGAAGATTACTGTTAATTAAAGAAAACCAGACATCTCAAGTTAAGGAATTTAGCACCTTCCTATGTATGGGAAGATGCAAGAGTCTGGGGTCACTGAAATCACTCCTTTGAGTGCACCTCAGCTCTTGGGGACCAGTATCCTGTGCTTCTCATCCTGAGTCTCCTCAGGGTGCATCACTGGGGATGGCTACAGCGACTGACCGCTAGATGGCGGGCATCCTGTCTCCATACCGAGTTCCCTCAGGGCTCACCCGTCAGGGCAGCTGTAATGTGATGGCTTGATGGCTGTAACATCCTTTGTTTACTGATATGGCAGGCAACATTTTTTTCTTTCACAGTAGGTAGAAAACAACAAATCAACAGCCTATCAGTAACTAGAAGTTTTTATCAGGAGCAATTTTGGGGGAACAATTTTGCTCTTTGCTAAAATTAGCAATTCAGAATGCTAGGAATATCGAATTATAGAAATGAGTTATTTATGAGTAATGAAGTATAATTTGGCATCATGTTACACCTATATGAGTTATAAAATCAGGAGTTTTCCAGAAAAGTCACTGTAAGGTCCAGCAGTAGCTTAATTGGATCTGGAGCCCATCCCACCTCCCAACCACAGGCCCCACTTTCAACATCTGTCCATCAGCATTTCATGCAATCACTATAAAACTATTGTAAAAGGAACATGGCAGAATGAAATACAGTCAAAACAAGGAAAGGACTCTCTGTCTACAAATCAATCACAAAATCATTGAACCCACTTTCTGAAACTACCACCTTATACATTCTTGAACATGATCATATTCTCCATTACTTATTCAGGGAGAGCAGATAGGTTTTGCAATCATTTGGACTTTTTCATTACAAGAGATGGAAAATCCAAACCACACTGGCCTAAGCAAAAAGGAGATGTACTGACTCATGTTACAAAAAGAAAATCTAGAGCAAAACTAACGTTAGGTATGGCTTGAGCCAAGGACCCTACCATCCTGTATACCCATCTGTCCTGTTCAGAGAAATGGCTGCCACGGGTCCTGGTATCATGCCCACAGTCAAGCCAGGAGGAAAGGAATACCATCTGGGTCCTTCTTGGCCTTTTCATCAGGAAAATAAAAACTCTCCCTAAACCCAGCACCAGCCTGATAAACCTCTGCTCATATATCACTTGCCAGAAGTTTTACATAGACACCCCAGACTGCAGAATCTGGGGAAGAGAAAGCATAACGTACTCAGCCTCTAAAGCAGGTGGAGGAATGGAGAAGAGGTTGTGAATGGGGGGTTGGAAGCCTGCCACCAGGCTCAGCAAAAGCAGCTGTACAGCCCCAAAAGCAATTGGTACACATTAGAACAGGACAGTGGCTGCTCCAAGACGTAGGTCTCCAGTTAAAAGGAATAACTGGTAGCTTATCTGACAGTCTATCTCTGAGCTGTTTTTCACATATTATAGAGTTGTTAGAAAGCAAGGGAAGGGACTTCCCTGGTGGCACACTGGTTGGGAATCCACCTGCCAATGCAAGGGACATGGGTTCCAGCCCTGGTCCAGGAAGATCCCACATGCCGCAGAGCAACTAAACCCGTGCACCACAGCTACTGAGTCTGAGCTCTAGAGCCCACGAGCCACAACTACTGAGCCAGTGTGCCACAACTACTGAAGCCTGAGTCCCTACAGTCTGTGCTCAGCAACAAGAGAAGCCAACACAATGAGAAGCCCATGCACCGCAACGAAAAGTAGCCCCTGTTCGCCTCAACTAGAGAAAGCCCACGCGCAGCAACAAAGACCCAACACAGCCAAAAATAAATAAATGAATAATAAATAAATTTATTAAATAAAAAGAAAAAGAATGCAAGGGAAGGACTTCCCTGGTGGCGCAGTGGTTGAGAATCCGCCTGCCACTGCAGGGGACACGGGTTCGAGCCCTGGTCCAGGAAGATCCCACATGCCGCGGAGCAACTAAGCCCATGTGCCACAACTACTGAGCCTGCGCTCTAGAGCCCGTGCTCCGCAACAAGAGAAGCCGCCGCAACGAGAAGCCCGCACACCGCAATGAAGAGTAGCCCCTGCTCGCCGCAACTGAAGTCTGCGCACAGCAACAAAGACCCAACGCAGCCACAAATAAATAAATAAAACCAGAAAAATAAAATAAAAATAAATCCCTCCCTTTTTTAAAAACAAAAAAGAAAGCAAGGGAAGACTTGACCAGAGGTTAAAGAAAACTCATCAACCAAATATTTTTAAAAGGCAATTAGTGACTTTAGGAGCAACAAAAATTGTAGAGAAAAGGAGATATAATCCTAGCATGCTACTCAGCTCATCTGTGTACAATTTTTACGTAGTCAAAATTATAAATATACTTAATACATATTTAACCAAAATTTTTAATTCTGGGAAAACAGGGGCGATGAAAGTGAAAAGTTATGAAGGGTCAGAGATTTTACCTGACTTACAAACTAACAAGTTAGCCTGCCACGGTTGCTGGCAGAAGGCATGAGACTTTGGGTCAGAGAAAAAGGACAATTTATTACTCACAGCAATAGCACTAGCCAGGGTGTCATTTTTGCTTTGATTCTCAAAGCCTCCATTCCCCTGGCCACCCACAGAGGCCTTGCTGATACACACACCACGGGTTGTGTTGCAGGAGAGGAACCCCAAGCTTCGAGAAGCTAAACCTTTCCTCATGGGCAGCAGGCAGGCCTGTTCTTCACTCTGGAAGAAAACACTCTCGCTCCTTCCCAGGCTGTAAGCAAAGCTGCCCTCTGCTCTGGAGGAGATACGATCTCTAGCTTGCAAGGCTAGTCACTATACAAATACCTTTGAAGAGAGAATCTGAAACAAGGGGAGTTGGTACGTCTGCTTGCAACACATGCAGAAACACGAGAGACCCAGGAAGAACTATCTCCCAATGGGGAAGAAAGTTAAAACCTCCGCCACCTAAAACAAGTTAATAGAAATGCCAAAAAGTGATGACTTTTGGAAACACAGGGTTTACAGTAAAGCACAGAAGAATCATTGGGAAGTGGATGCCTCTGGGATAAGACGCAGCTATGTGAGGTGGAAGGAGGGGAGAGGACCAAAGGGAACAGTTTTTTGTTATTGACTTTAACACTATTTGACTTAAATCAGGAGCATGTATCGTTTCAAGAAATAAAATTCATCTTAAAATATGTAAAAATTTAACAACAAAACACAATCACTGGGAATTCCCTGGCGGTCCAGAGGTTAGGATTCCGTGCTTTCACTGCTGAGGGCCTGGATTCAATCCCTGGTCAGGTAACCAAGATCCTGCAAGCTGCGTGGCACAACCAAATAAATAAGTAAAATAAGAGGGGGAAAAAAACCACAGCCACTGTGTATTCATTCTTTGGATACAGTTTCAACTGCAGACCAGAGACCTCTCTAAACGTCATGCAGCATGACAAACTGCGTACAGCAGGGCTGGCAGTACTCGATCTTAAATGATGTTCAACTGTGAAATCCATGATCCAGCTGACAGGGAAAGCTATTCCAAGTGGAGAGTCAAATTCTTTGTAAATCACACATGCCATGATCAACATTTACATACCCCGTGTTATTTTACCAATGGATCCATGGTAAAAAGCAGAACTAGTTTATCAACCAAATAATGACTACCAAACTATGAGCCAAGTCCCATGGGATGGTACAAAGAAGTATGGAAACAGTTCCCAAACTCAAGGAGCTTAATCCTTGGTTGCCAACACCACCCACCAACTCTGATTAGCAAGCAGAGAAGGGATTTGTCCTGGAAGGGTTGTCATCTCCAACGCTGGAGGGAATCTTAAAGGGCAGTCCCACCAGACTCACAACCCCATGCAGGGACTTCTCACTGGTTTAGCTTTGGTTACGTGCCTCAGCCTTGGGAAAGCAAGTTTCTTCCAGAGCCCTTCTTGTCCCATCAAGATACAAATGCTGAGTCTCCAAACCCAAGAGGGGGATTGAGAGGCCGGAAAATAACACAAAAGGAATGTCACAACAGTAGATACACGGAGCGCACCACGAAAAACAGCAATCAACCAATGACAACAGGAAAATTTTAAAATCTCTGGTCCCTATTAATTTCCTCTTTATATAAATTCCTATATACTCCCAGTCTATGTGAATGTATTAATCCTTAAAATATGCTTAAATAGGTAAAAATAATTACATCATTTATCACTTGGAGTTTGAGGAGGAAATAATTTTAGTTCTCCCATCACCCAAATCCCTCAGCTATAACTGTTTCTCCACTAGTAGTAGTCACAGACACTCTCTCCACTTCTTTCCGGGGAAGCAATCGATGTTTGGCAACAATGGAAAAACCGACCTTCAGTTTTCATCAAAGTGTTAACCCTACTCAGATACCTCCTAATACTGAACAATGGAGTGTCTATCTCCCAGGGCACAGACAGACACACACTCCTGAGACCGATACTGTCCAAGATGGGAGCCACGAGCCACGTGTAACTACTGAGTACATGAGAGGTGGCTCGTCCAAATCGAAATGTGCTGTAAGTACAAAACACACCTGGATTTCAAAGATTCAGTGTGGGGCTTCCCTGGTGGCACAGTGGTTAAGAATCCACCTGCCACCAGGAAGAAACAGAAAATATGAACAGACCAATCACAAGTAATAAAATTGAAAACTGTGATTAAAACACATTATCCTGTGTGTTTACCACAGGATACTGAATACAGTTTCCTGTGCTATACAGTAGGACCGTGTTGTTTAGCCATTCTATATAAATATAACAGTTTGCATCTGCTAATCCCAAACTCCCAATCCATCCCCTCTCCCCCTTGGCAACCACAAGTCTGTTCTCTATGTCTGTGAGTCTGTTTCTGTTTCGTAGATAAGTTTCATTTGTGTCATATTTCAGATTCCACAGATAAGTGATATATGGTATTTGTCTTTCTCTGTCTGACTTACTTCATTTAGTATGATAATCTCTATGTCCATCCATGTTGCTGCAAACGTCATTATTTCATTCTTTTTTATGGCTGAGTAATATTCCATTGTACATATGCACCACATCTTCTTTATCCATTCATCTGTTGATAGATATTTGGGTTGTTTCCATGTCTTGGCTATTCTGAATAGTGCTACAATGAACATATGGGTGCATATATCTTTTTGAATTATAGTTTTCTCTGGATATATGCCAGGAGTGGGGTTGCTGGATCATATGGCAACTCTATTTTTAGTTTTTTGAGGAACCTCCATACTGTTTTTTCATAGTGGCTGCACCAATTTACATTCTCCTGGGAAATTTTTAATTGCATATGTGGCTTGTATTTGTGGCTCAAATCCTATTCTGTTTCTATTAGACAGTGCTGCTCTAGACACACGGTTCATCCAGCTCACATCCCCAAATAATCATCGCTATAACATCCCCTCCAAGCTACCCCTTCCTAAAAGGCCTGACGCCACTCAAGAGAGACCTGGGCTTTCCGAGAGACCTGCCCCAGGGCTGGAACAAAGAGAGGTGGGGGAAATAAAGATGGAGCCCTGAATAACGACTCTCAGAGACAACTTACTTCTCAATGTTTTCAACAAACCCTGACCTCCCAGCTACCGGCTCCAGGCAGGCAGTGTCGCAGGTGCTGGCGACACCCAGCAGAAGAGAAGAGGCGCCTGCGGCCGAGGTGCTCGCAGTGTGATGGAGATGGGGCAGACACCCTGACAACCAAGAGGGACACATTAGGGTGCCGGTCTGTGCAAAGGGCAGTGAGGACCCAGGGTGACACTTTGGGGAGAGCAGGGGAGCGGCTGAAACGCCTGGTGAATGTCAAGGATGGGTGGGGTGAAGCCCCCACACACCCCCTGCTGCCGCCTCTGCAGAGCAGCCCCTGGGACCCACCCGCTGAGCAGGGCAGCCCCTGCCGCCCTGGACGAGGCACACGTTCGCTAAGCGTGTCTTGTTTAGGCACCAGATGTAAAGAGGCCACAGTGGCCTCACTGCAAGCCCTGTTCTCCAATCTGAGTTTCTCAGCAAGACGGGTGACACTCTGCCCTCCATCTGTTTCACTTCTCTCTATCCTTCTCTCAACCGGCTCTGAACTTGGGCAGAAAAAATGGATGTCATTCATTGGACCTCCAAAAAAACCTCTAACCACACACACACACACACACACACACACACACACACATACACACACAACCTTTTCGTATAACCCCGATGTGACCCCAAGTTTCTCCAACAGACGGTTCCTCTCCTTCTCCTATACCCACACCCATCTTTTGGCAGCCTGCCTTCCGGGCCTACCTCTCTGACATAATGTTCTCTGTGAGGTCACTAGTGACTTCCTGAATACCAAATCCAATGACAATCTCCTCAACCTTGAGGCAATGTAACATTGCTGGACAAAACCTCACTGTTTTTTGTTGGGGTTTTTTTTGCCATGCTGCGCAGCTTGTGGGATCTTCGTTCCCCGACCAGGGATTAAAGCCAGGCCACGGCAGTGAAAGCACAGAGTCCTAACCAATGAACTGTCAGGGAACTCCCACAACCTCACTTGGTAAAGTGCTTTATTTGGCTTCCGTATCCTTGTACAATTCTTGTTTCCTGTGATAGGCTGAAAAATCTCCCCCCACCCCCTGAAAAAGATATCCACATCCTAATACCTGGAACCTGTGAATATTACCCTATATAGAAACGGGGAGGGGGGGGAGGGGGCGGGTCTTATCCAAGTGGGCCCTAAATGCCATGACAAGTGTCCTTCTAAGAGAGAGGGAGAGGGAGATTTGACACACGTCTACAGAAAAGAAGGTGATGTGAATACAGAACAGAGGGAGGTTTGAAGACCTGGCCTTGGAGGTTGGAGTGATGCAGCAATAAGCCAAGCAATGCCGGCAGCCCCCAGAAATTACAAGAGTCAAAGAACAGGTTCTTGCATGGAGGCCCTGAGGGAGCATGGCCCTACTGATAATTGATTTCCATCTAAGGATACTGATCTTGGACTTCTGGCCTTCAGAACCGTCAAAGAATAAATTCCTAGTGTTTTAAGCCATCCAGTTTATAGTATTGACTTGGCCAAAAAGTTCGTTCCATATGGTCTTACAGGAAAAACCGAACGAAGTTTTTGGCCAACTCAATACTTTGTCACAGCAGCCACAGGAAACTAACACATTCCACTCAGATTTTTCTGACTGCCGAGTCTTCTGCTAATGCCTTATTGTCTTCCCCTGCAAAAGGAGTCATTCTCCAAATTCTGTCCTCTGCCCTCTCCCCTCCTTCGTCAGCTCAGGCTACCATAACATAATACTACAGACTGAATGGCTTAAACAACAAGAATTTACTTCTCACAGTTCTTTCTGGAGACTGGTAGTCCAAGATCAAGGTGCCAGCAGGGCCAGGTCCTGGTGAGACCTCTCTTTGGGCTGCCATTGGCCACCTTCTTGCTATGTCCTCACACGGCCTTCTTTCCTTGGTGCATGTGGGTGAAGAAAGAGAGAGAACAAACTCCCTGGCGCCTCTTCCTCTTCTTTTAAGGCCACTAATCCCATCATGAGGGTCCCACCCACCTGACCTCATCTAAACCTAATCACCTCCCAAAAAAGCCCCATTCCAAATATCATCACATGTGGGGGGTCAGGGTTTCAACATATGATTTGGGGGGACACAGTTCAGTCCCCAGCACCTCCTCTCTCATTATGATCCTACGCTGTGTTACCCACTCCCCTGCCCTGATGCGAACACCCCCAAAGTCCATCTCTCTGTCTGTACCTACCTCACTCTCCAGGCCCACATTTCCCACTGACCACCAGCTGTTTCCTTCTCCAAGTACCACCAGGAGCTAAATTCAGTATCTCTCAACTGAAGTCATCTCCTGCCTCTGCTCAGTGTCACCCTCATCACTGCTACCAGAATCATCTTTTTTTTTTCTCTAATCCCTTATTTCTGAGAAATTCTGCCACTCCTCCTGTCCTCTGTGAGCATCAGCAGGTAACAGTATGGCCCCTGCCTGAAGAGCAATGTATAAAAAATAAAATAAATTTTAAAAAATTAACTCTAGCAATTTTAGATGACCCAAAACTGAACCAGAGCCTACAGATGATGAATCTTATACACTTTACCTGCATAAATGTGAATGAGTGTGAATTCTGCATCTTCAGAGGTAATCACTGATAACTCGTCTCTGTTGATGACATAACCTAGAGGACACTCTTCACCTCTGGGCATCACTTTAAACAGGACACCTATCACCTGTAAGTCCAAACAAGGTTGGCCAAGACAGTGGGCTCCAAAATCTACCTCACACAGGAAAAGCGGAAGAGTTCGGGATGCTCAGTCTTTAGAAAAGGTGACAAGTCAACAGGATAAGCTCACACTGAAGTTCTGCCATGTGGAAACAGAGATTCATCCTGTGGTTAACAACACAGACTCTACAGTGAAGCTGATCAGGATGTGAATACAATATCTATCTCTTATTAGCTCTAGGACCTCCAGAAAGTTCCATGACTTCTCTGAGACTTAAAAATCCCTGTCTACAAAGGAGGGAATGATAAAACTACCTCAGAGCACTGTTGTAAAAATTAAGTATAATCATGTATGTAAAGCATTTACCACAGTGGCCAGTATACATGTACTTGATAAAATGTTAGCTAGGAAAATAATAACTAAGAAGCAGTAGATAGAAAAACAGGACTTCCCTGGTGGCACAGTGAGGAATCCACCTGCAACTGCAGGGGACACGGGTTCGAGCCCTGGTCCGGGAAGATCCCACATGCCATGGAGCAACTAAGCCCGTGCGCCACAGCTACTGACCCTGCACGCTAGAGCCTGTGAGCCACAACTACTGAGCTGGCGTGCCACAACTAGTGAAGCCCATGCGCCTAGAGACTGTGCTCCGCAACAAGAGAAGCCACCGCAATGAGACACCTACACACAGCAACGAAGAGTAACCCCGGCTCACTGCAACTAGAGACAGCCCACACGCAGCAATGAAGACCCAACGCAGCCAAAAATTAACTAATTAAAAAAAGAAAAACAGACATTTCATCTGACCATGAAAAAAAAACTTTTTTTTTTAAATTTTTTAAATTTATTTTTAATTTTTGGCCACAGGACGCAGCATGCAGGATCTTAGTTCCCTGACCAGGGATCGAATCCACGCCCCCGGCAGTGCAGTGGAAGCACAGAATCTTAACCACTGGATCACCAGGGAAAGTCCCAAAACTTTCTGAAGTTAGGATTGGGCAACATAAACTGGGTCTCACTAAATTACTAGAATCTCAATAGTAGATGTATTCAAACAAAGCCTGGAGGAACATTAGAATTTACCTAAAGAGAGTAAAGAATCTCCATGACGGCAACTTAGACATGGTTGTATGTGGAAAGAGGGACCTTCCCTCTGCCCTATGGAGTGGGCACTATTGGAGAACTGAAGGTCTAGTGTCCTTAGCATGGTGACTTCATCAGTTAAAGGTAATGAAATCTACTTGCAACTAAGAACTTATTCTTATTTCACCAGAAATTGTGTCTGTCCCTGCTTAGAACAAAAAAATAGCCATCTTTTGTATAAAAATCATTCCCTAAGAATGCTCTCTTTATGGGACATGTAAAGTTTAAGCCTCTGCTTTCAGGAGACTGGTACATCAATTACTCTGTGCTAAATATCTCTTCAGTTCTGATACCATATTTCCTCATTCACAGTAAAGAATAACCTGGGATTAGATCCAAATGCTCACAAAATGACTACATATACACACTACTCTTTTTCAAAAAAAAATCAAGAAGTCTCCATTTTGGAAATGTACTTGATCAAATAAACAAACTTCACTTGTCATCTAAAAATGCTACAATGTTTCTGAATGCAATTAACAGGAATGCCAGAAATTTCCCTGAATTTAAAAAAAAAAAAATGCATTATGGATAAGGTACCCAGGTAAGAAATATAAACTCCAAGATTTTCTGGTAAGATAGAAATGGTAGTTAAGTGGTAGGTTTTGTTTTTTTTTTTTAATCTCCCTGAATTCCCCCATAAAAACATCAGAGAAACTAGGATAGAAAAACCAAAAACTCAAACATTTACAACAAAACTAGGTGGAAGGCATTTACAGAAAACATAAAATATGAGCACTGACCTTCATACTATCAGCAGTAATCGGGAAGAAACAGAAGGGAAAACCCCAAAATCAACAGATACTCGCCAGAATGAGTAGTAGGTCAATCTGAGAAAGGCAGCCCAAACTGAGAGAAAGCCTTACAAGCTCCAACTCATGAGCAACAAACAGCAATAAGGTCTGTTAAGACTGTGTGTGCTGAACTAACAAGGCAAACCTCTTTTTCAGGACAGAGTTCCACACTGAGAAAAAATTACTAGAAGCAGAATCCAAACACAATAGACCAGAAACAACTGGGGCAAAGGAAATTTCCATCATAATGAAAAATGAGGAACAGTCACAAAACCAAAGAACAGGAGGCAGACCCAAAGAAGGAGGCCATATTTTTTTAATCACTTTATGAAAAAAAAAAAAAAAGAAAGACTGCTAGAAGCTCTCATGCTCAGAAAGCTCTCCAGACTTACCCTTCCTCATAGAAGTAGAGGAAGACTTGTTTCATTTAAACATGAGTCACAGGGGACTTCCCTAGTGGTGCAATGGTTAAGAATCCGCCTGCCTATGCAGGAGACACGGATTCGAGCCCTGGTCCAGGAAGATCCCACGTGCTGCGGATCAACTAAGCTCATGCGCCACAACTACTGAGCTCACGTGTCGCAACTACTGAAGCCTGCATGCCTAGAGCCCATGCTCCACAACAAGAGAAGCCACTGCAATGAGAAGCCCACGAACCACAACGAAGAGTAGCCCCTGCTCGCAGCAACTAGAGAAAGCCCGCATGCAGCAACAAAGACTCAAAACAGCCATAAATAAATAAATAAACAAATTAATTTTAAAAATAAATAAATAAACATGAGTCACAGAAAAAGATTGCACCCAAATATTATTCAATTAAATAAAAGAATGAGAAGCAGGAAAATGTCCCTCTACATGGTGAGCACACGCACAAGAGAAAAACATGCTCACTAAACTGATGCAAACTCTAGCATAGCATCTAAAAAGGAACAAAGAGAAATAAAGAAAGTGACACATGTATGGAAATATATGTATATATAAATCAGAATGTAAAACTTCAGAAACATTTGATTGGAGAACTAAAACATTTGAAAAACACAGATGAGAGAACTCAGCAAAGCTTTAAAATCAAAACAAAATTTTCATTTCAGCAATAAAGAGAACACTAGAAAGACCACAAGAGCAAAAGAAAATAGTAATACTATTTCCTAGAAAATGGAAAGGAGGAAAATCTTTAAACTTGAAGAGAAAGGAAAGATTAAAAGATCTGAGGAAAATTAACAGATACAGATGGCAGGAAAAGAAGATCCAACACGATCAGGAAACTGACACAAGCCTCTTAGATAGCCTCATCCACCAGAGGGCAGACAGCAGAAGCAAGAAGAACTACAATCCTGCAGCCTGTGGAACAAAAACCACATTCACAGAAAGATAGACAAGATGAAAAGACAGAGGGCTATGTACCAGTTGAACCCCAGAAAAACAACTAAATGAAGTGGAGATAGGCAACTTTCCAGAAAAAGAATTCAGAATAATGATAGTGAAGATGATCCAGGACCTCGGAAAAACAATGGAGGCAAAGATCGAGAAGATGCAAGAAATGTTTAACAAAGACCTAGAAGAATTAAAGAACAAACAAACAGAGATGAACAATACAATAACTGAAATGAAAACTACACTAGAAGGAATCAATAGCAGAATAACTGAGGCAGAAGAAAGGATAACTGACCTGGAAGACAGAATGGTGGAATTCACTGCTGCAGAACAGAATAAAGAAAAAAGAATGAAAAGAAATGACGACAGCCTAAGAGACCTCTGGGACAACATTAAATGCAACAACATTCGCATTATAGGGGTCCCAGAAGGAGAAGAGAGAGAGAAAGGACCAGAGAAAATATTTGAACAGATTATAGTCGAAAACTTCCCTAACATGGGAAAGGAAGTAGCCACCCAAGTCCAGGAAGCACAGCGAGTCCCATACAGGATAAACCCAAGGAGAAACACACCGAGACACATAGTAATCAAACTGGCAAAAATTAAAAACAAAGAAAAATTATTGAAAGCAGCAAGGGAAAAATGACAAATAACATAAAATGGAACTCCCATAAGGTTAACAGCTGACTTCTCAGCAGAAACTCTACAAGCCAGAAGGGAGTGGCATGATACACTTAAAGTGATGAAAGGGAACAACCTACAACCAAGATTACTCTACCCGGCAAGAATCTCATTCATATTCAATGGAGAAATCAAGAGCTTTACACAAAAGCAAAAGCTAAGAGAATTCAGCACCACCAAACCAGCTCTACAACAAGGCTAAAGTAATTTCTCTAAGTGGGAAACACAAGAGAAGAAAAAGACCTACAAAAACAAACCCAAAACAATTAAGAAAATGGTCATAAGAACATACATATCGATAACTACCTTAAACGTGAATGGATTAAATGCTCCAACCAAAAGACACAGGATTGCTGAATGGATACAAAACAAGATCCATATATATGCTGTCTACAAGATACCCACTTCAGACCTAGGAACACATACAGACTGAAAGTGAGGGGATGGAAAAAGATATTCCATGCAAATGGAAATCAAAAGAAACCTGGGGTAGCAACACTCATATCAGATAAAATAGACTTTAAAATAAAGAATGTTACAAGAGACAAGGAAGGACACTGCATAAATGATCAAGGGATCAATCCAAGAAGATATAACAATTATAAATATATACGCCCCCAACATAGGAGCACCTCAATACATAAGGCAACTGCTAACACCTATAAAAGAGGAAATCGACAGTAACACAATAATAGTGGGGGACTTTAACACCTCACTTACACCAATGGACACATCATCCAAAATGAATATAAATAAGGAAACAGAAGCTTTCAATGAAACAATAGACCAGATAGATTTAATTGATATTTATAGGACATTCCATCCAAAAACAGCAGATTACACTTTCTTCTCAAGTGCACATGGAACATTTTCCAGGACAGATCACATCTTGGGGCACAAGTCAAGCCTCAGTAAACTTAAGAAAATTGAAATCATACCAAGCATCTTTTCCGACCACAATGCTATGAGATTAGAAATGAATTACAGGGGAAAAAACGTAAAAAACACAAACACATGGAGGCTAAACAATACGTTACTAAATAACCAAGAGGTCACAGAAGAAATCAAAGAGGAAATCAAAAATACCTAGAGACAAATGACAATGAAAACACGACGATCCAAAACCTATGGGATGCAGCAAAAGCAGTTCTAAGAGGGAAGTTTATAGTTATACAAGCCTACCTAAAGGAACAAGAGAAATCTCAAATAAACAATCTAACCTTACACTTAAAGGAACTAGACAAAGAAGAACAAACAAAACCCAAAGATAGCAGAAGGAAAGAAATCATAAAGATCAGAGCAGAAATAAATGAAATAGAAACAAAGAAAACAATAGCAAAGATCAATAAAACTAAAAGCTGGTTCTTTGAGAAGATAAACAAAATTGATAAGCCATTAGCCAGACTCATCAAGAAAAAGAGAGAGAGGACTCAAATCAATAAAATCAGAAATGAAAAAGGAGAAGTTACAACAGACACCGCAGAAATACAAAGCATCCTAAGAGACTACTACAAGCAACTTTAGGCCCATAAAATAGACAAAGTGGAAGAAATGGACAAATTCATAGAAAGGTATAACCTTCCAAGACTGAACCAGGAAGAAACAGAAAATATGAACAGACCAATCACAAGTAAGGAAATTGAAACTGTGATTAAAACTCTTCCAACAAACAAAAGTCCAGGACCAGATGGCTTCACAGGTGAATTCTACCAAACATTTAGAGAAGAGCTAACACCTATCCTTCTCAAACTCTTCCAAAAAATTGCAGAGGAAGGAACACTCCCAAACTCATTCTATGAGGCCACCATCACCCTGATACCAAAACCAGACAAAGACACTACCAAAAAAGAAAATTACAGACCAATATCACTGATGAATATAGATGCAAAAATCCTCAACCAAAATACTAGCAAACAGAATCCAACAACACATTAAAAGGATCATACACCACGATCAAGTGGGATTTATACCTGGGATGCAAGGATTCTTCAATATATGCAAATCAATCAATGTGATACACCATATTAACAAATTGAAGAATAAAAACCATATGATCATCTCAATAGATGCAGAAAAAGCTTTTGACAAAATTCAACACCCATTTATGATAAAAACTCTCCAGAAAGTGGGCACAGAGGGAATCTACCTCAACATAATAAAGGCCATATATGACAAACCCATGGCAAACATCATTCTCAATGGTGAAAAACTGAAAGCATTTCCTCTAAGATCAGGAACGAGACAAGGATGTCCACTCTCACCACTATTATTCAGCATAGTTTTGGAAGTCCTAGCCACAGCAATCAGAGAAGAAAAAGAGATAAAAGGAATACAAATTGGAAAAGAAGAAGTAAAACTGTCACTGTTTGCGGATGACATGATACTATACATAGAGAATCCTAAATCTGCCACCAGAAAACTACTAGAGCTAATTAATGAATATGGTAAAGTTTCAGGATACAAAATTAATGCACAGAAATGTCTTGCATTCCTATACACTAATGATGAAAAATCTGAAAGAGAAATTATGGAAACACTCTCATTTACCACTGCAACAAAAAGAATGAAATACCTAGGAATAAACCTACCTAGGGAGACAAAAGACTTGTATGCAGAAAACTATAAGGCACTGATGAAAGAAATTAAAGATGATACCAACAGATGGAGAGATATACCATGTTCTTGGATTGGAAGAATCAACATTGTGAAAATGAGTATACTACCCAAAGCAATCTACAGATTCAATGCAACCCCTATCAAATTACCAATGGCATTTTTTACGGAGCTAGAACAAATCATCTTAAAATTTGTATGGAGACACAAAAGACCCCGAATAGCCAAAGCAGTCTTGAGGGAAAAAAACGGAGCTGGAGGAATCAGACTCCCTGACTTCAGACTATACTACAAAGCTACAGTAATCAAGACAATATGGTACTGGCACAAAAACAGAAACATAGATCAATGGAACAAGATAGAAAGCCCAGAGATAAACCCACGCACCTATGGTCAACTAATCTATGACAAAGGAGGCAAAGATATACAATGGAGAAAAGACAGTCTCTTCAATAAGTGGTGCTGGGAAAACTGGACAGCTACATGTAAAAGAATGAAATTAGAACACTCCCTAACACCATACACAAATATAAACTCAAAATGGATTCGAGACCTAAATATAAGACCGGACACTATAAAACTCTTAGAGGAAAACATAGGAAGAACGCTCTTTGACATAAACCACAGCAAGATCTTTTTTGATCCACCTCCTAGAGTAATGGAAATAAAAACGAAAATAAACAAATGGGACCTAATGAAACTTCAAAGCTTTTGCACAGCAAAGGAAACCATAAACAAGACAAAAAGACAACCCTCAGAATGGGAGAAAATATTTGCAAATGAATCAACGGACAAAGGATTCATCTCCAAAATATATAAACAGCTCATGCAGCTCAATATTAAAGAAACAAACAACCCAATCCAAAAATAGGCAGAAGACCTAAATAGACATTTCCCCAAAGAAGACATACAGATGGCCAAGAAGCACCTGAAAAGCTGCTCAACATCACTAATTATTAGAGAAATACAAATCAAAACTACAATGAGGTATCACCTCACACCAATTAGAATGGGCATCATCAGACAATCTACAAATAACAAATGCTGGAGAGGGTGTGGAGAAAAGGGAACCCTCTTGCACTGTTGGTGGGAATGTAAATTGATACATCCACTATGGAGAACAGTATGGAGGTTCCTTAA
This sequence comes from Balaenoptera borealis, assembly GCF_965194805.1. Lineage (NCBI taxonomy): Eukaryota > Metazoa > Chordata > Mammalia > Artiodactyla > Balaenopteridae > Balaenoptera > Balaenoptera borealis. The sequence goes on along the minus strand of NC_138863.1, from coordinate 112,749,716 downwards.
AAATCTAAAACTAGAATTACCATACGATCCAGCAATCCCACTACTGGACGTATACCCAGAGAAAACCATAATTCAAAAAGACACATGCTGAGGAAAGTTCCCTCTATGCCTACTTCCTGCAGAGCTTTACTATGTGCCTTGGCGTGTTTCTCCTTGGGTTTATCCTGTATGGGACTCTCTGCGCTTCCTGGACTTGGGTGGCTATTTCCTTTCCCATGTTAGGGAAGTTTTCGACTATAATCTCTTCAAATATTTTCTCGGGTCCTTTCTCTCTCTCTTCTCCTTCTGGGACCCCTATAATGCGAATGTTGTTGCGTTTAATGTTGTCCCAGAGGTCTCTTAGGCTGTCTTCATTTCTTTTCATTCTTTTTTCTTTATTCTGTTCCGCGGCAGTGAATTCCACCACTCTGTCTTCCAGGTCACTTACCCATTCTTCTGCCTCAGTTATTCTGCTATTGATTCCTTCTAGTGTAGTTTTCATTTCAGTTATTGTATTGTTCATCTCTGTTTGTTTGTTCTTTAATTCTTCTAGGTCTTTGTTAAACATTTCTTGCATCTTCTCGATCTTTGCCTCCATTGTTTTTCCGAGGTCCTGGATCATCTTCACTATCATTATTCTTTTTTTTTTTTTTTTTAATTTTATTTATTTATTTATTTTTTATTTATGGCTGTGTTGGGTCTTCGTTTCTGTGCAAGGGCTTTCTCCAGTTGTGGCAAGTGGGGGCCACTCTTCATCGCGGTGCGCGGGCCTCTCATCATCGCGGCCTCTCTTGTTACGGAGCACAGACTCCAGACGCGCAGGCTCAGCAATTGTGGCTCACGGGCCTAGTTGATCTGCGGCATGTGGGATCTTCCCAGGCCAGGGCTCGAACCCGTGTCCCCTGCATTGGCAGGCAGATTCTCAACCACTGCGCCCCAGGGAAGCCCCCACTATCATTATTCTGAATTCTTTTTCTGGAAGGTTGCCTATCTCCACTTCATTTAGTTGTTTTTCTGGGGTTTTATCTTGTTCCTTCAACTGGTACATAGCCCTCTGTCTTTTCACCTTGTCTATCTTTCTGTGAATGTGGTTTTTGTTCCACAGGCTGCAGGATTGTAGTTCTTCTTGCTTCTGCTGTCTGCCCTCTGGTGGATGAGGCTATCTAAGAGGCTTGTGCAAGTTTCCTGATGGGAGGGACTGGTGGTGGGTAGAGCTGACTGTTGCTCTCTGATTTTTGTATATTAAACTTCTATCCATCCACATCAACTTTCCTGAAATTTCTCATTTCTTCTAACAGTGTCTGCAGACTTCCTTATCTTTTCTATGTAGAGCAGACTATACTATCCATGAGTAATGCTGGTTTCTTTTTTTCCCCCTCTCCAATCAATATGTGTACTTTTATTTCTTTTCCTTGCCTTATTGCACTGGCTGGGACATCAAGAATAATGTTAAGGAGAAGGGATAATAGCAGCATCCTTATCTTCATTCCAGATTTTACAGAACTGCTTCTGATAGTTACCACTTATAACTGTTGACATTTTAAGTTAGATACCCTTTATCAGGCTAAAACAATTCCCTTCTTTGCTAAAAGTTTTTATCTTGCCTTGAATTCTATCAAATGCTTTTTGTATATCTAGTGAGAGATGCTATGACTTTTCCTCCTAATTTATAAACATGATGAATTACATAATAACTGTTCTAACTACACCATCCTTGCATTCCAAAATTTACACAATATGGTAATGACGGTTATTTACTGTTTTGTTATATAAACATAGAGAGATTCAGCTTGCTATTATCTTATTTAAGATTTTCACATCTATATTCATGAGTGATACTTATCTATAAATCCTTCTCTATCGTCTTTGGTTTTTGGTATCAAGCTAGTACTACTCTCAAAATGATATGGGAGGACTTCCCTGGCAGTGCAGTAGTTAAGACTCCAATGTAGGGGGCCCGGATTCAATCCCTGGTTGGGAAACTAAGATCCCACCTGCTGTGCAGTGTGGCCAAATAAATAAATAAATTTTTAAAAATGATATGGGAAGCTTTCCTTCTTTTTCAGTGAAACAGAATACATGAGAGTGGGATTATCTAATCCTTGAATATTCATAAAAACACCTTTAAAACCATGTTGGCCTAGAGCAGAGTTTCTCAACCGTGGACTATTGATATTTTGGGCCAGATAATTCTTTGTCTGGTGTGGGACTATCCTATGCATTGTGGGATGTTTAGCAGTATCCCTGGCCTCTGTCAGCCAGATGCCAGTAGCACTCCTAACCCCAGTTCTGACAACCAAATATGTCTCCTGACGTTGCCAAATGTCCCTTGGGAATGGAGGGGGTAGGGAGTTAGGTGCAAAATCATAGCTGGATGAGAACCAATGGCCTAGATTAACTTCTTTAATTTAAATCAGGCATACTTGGTCATTTTTTTCTTTGAGTCAATCGTGACAGATTATGATTATAGGAAACCATGCATTTCACCTAAGCTTTCAAATTTATGGGCATAAAACTGTAAATAATAGTCTCATTACCTAAATTTTTCTTTATTACTAATTATTATTCTTCATTTAACTTCTAAGTACTTTTCACTCATTCCTTTTCTGTTATGATCAGTCTTGCCAGAGCTAAGCCTATTTTACTAGTCTTAAACAGCTTTTAGTTTTATTGATTCTACTGTATCTTTTTCTCTTTCATTAATTTGTACTCTTAAATGTATTGTTTTCTTCCTTCCACCTATTTTGGATTTACTGCTTTTCCCTTTCTTAGTGTCTTGTTTTAGATAGTTTTGCTCATCAATTTTTAGTATCTAATTTCCTTTAAGTTCTAAATATTTTTAAATATTTAATATCTCTCCCCCTTGAGATACTCAGAAAGGTGTTAATTTCCCACATATGTCGTGATATACAGAAGTATTTTAACTATACTTGATTCCAAATGTTCATTGCACTGTGGATAGAGAACACTGTAAAATATAGATTCTTAGTAATTGGATGAGACTTCCTTTGTGACTATGGAAGTGGTCACATTTTAAAATGTTCCATAACATTAAACAGACTTGTTGGACACATGGTTCTATATTGACCCATTGGGTCAGTGTTCTTTAAACTGAAAGTTACAACTCATTGGTGGCACACAAAATCAATTTGTTAGGTTGTGACCAGCACTTTTTTCAAATGAAAGAGAAATGTTCAAGTGCACTTTTTTTTTTCTAATTTTAAAATCTCTGACATGAAGTCATTCACACATGGTCAGTATGATATAGTTCAATGACAGCATTTTTTAATTTTCCTAGTAGCACCAAAAAAAAACATGCTGCGTATTATAGTTAAATGTGCTTAGATATGATGACATGTAGTATGTATATAAAACATAAGTTCAGATATACTAGGTAACATGCATTTTTTACTACAGATAGTAGTCAAAAATGTTTGAAAACCACTTAATTCCATAATTCAAATATTCGATGTCTTCACTAGTTTTTTGTCTTTTCATTTGTCAACAAGTAAAAGAGGTACAATAAAGTCTACCATTACGATTATGATTTATCAATCTCTACCTATAATGCCATCAATTTTGGTAGGGGCTTTGGAGCTTTGTTTGGTATATACAAATTCACAAGTGTCTTGTCTTCTGGGTGAACTGAACCTTTGTTTATATAGTAACAACCTTTATACCTAATAATGCATTTTGTCTTCAAGCCTCTATTTTCTCTATTAATACAGCAACAAAAACCTTTTGTTCCTATTTGCCAGACATATTTTCTATCCCTATACTTAAGCCATTCTGTGACCTTATGTTTTAAGTTTATCTCTTACTAACAGTATACAGCTAGATTTTTAAAATCCAAGTTATCTGACTTTTACCTAATGGATTTAATCCATTTATATTTTTAAAATTACTCAAATGTTTGGATTTTTTTCTACTTTTTGCCATTTCTATGCTTTTTCTGTGCCATTTTTTTTTTCACTTCTTCTGCTGCCTACTAAATAAGGTAAGATTTTAATTCTTTTTCCCCTGTAATGGTTTGAAACGTATGTACTCCACTCCTTCCATCAATTCCAAAACAGCCTCAGACACTTCTAAAAACACTGACTATTCTCTATTTCCCCTTTTTTCTACTTTTGGAATCCATATTCATTTATTTCAGAAATTTTCCTAACTTCCATGTCTCTTAGAAAATATGAAAGAGAAGAATCACTTTGTGCTACATTCTGGGTAAGTTCCTCAGACTATATTTTGGTTCACTATTTCTCATTGGTTTCTGATTCACTTTGTATATTTTTCACTATAAATTGCTGTATTTGACACTTCCCGGCAAATATGGCAGGATGGTTCCTCACATTTACTTTTGCTTCCTCTAAAAAACTCACTAAACTAAAAGTAGAGGTATTTAAAAAAAAAAAAAAAAAAAAGACAACCCCATTAGAAAAAGAAAATGAAAGAGGCAGCAAAAAGTATTTTTAGATGCTAGAAAACATATGGGCAAGTAGTAGTTGATTTAACAAACTCCAGAAAGCAAATTCCTAAGACAGCTGTGTGAAAGCAAAAAGGCAACCCAATTTACACTCAGGGCACTGAAGAAGAAAAAAAAAACAATTGGTAGCACAGGGTAACAAAGAGAAGACTGAAAACAGAAGGACTGGTTAAAAGTCTATTTAAAAACCACTCCTCCAGATTCCCTCCCCAACTTCTATCAGACACTAGAGGTTTATTCTCTGAAGAAGGTGCAACGGTCTCTTGGAGGAACACCAGACTCAGCTAAAGGTGGGAAAACCAAACTGAACTCTAAACCGGCAGACCAAGTTAAGAATTCCAAACAGAATGCTGAGATCTCAATCTTTCTCCTCAACTTAGCTCTCAAAATTCACGCAGTCAGGTGTCTACCCTCCAGGCAGATCAGAAAGCCCTTCTCCGGGCTACTTGGGAAGTCCAAGAGGAAAGATCAGGAAGTATTAAACTGGAATCCACCCAACAAAACAGTCCAACCCACAGGGAAGTCCATCTACTTGTTCAGAACTCTAGTCAGCTTTTATTATTTTTTTATTTTATTTTTTTAACATCTTTATTGGAGTATAATTGCTTTACAATGGTGTATTCTAGTCAGCTTTTAAACACCCACTCTTTTTGCCTCTCTTTTTTTCCATTATGTTTTATCACAGGATATTGAATATAATTCCCTGTACTACACAGTAGGCCCTTATTGTTTATCCATTCTCTATATAACAGTTTGTATCTGCTAATCCCAAACTCCCAATCCATCCCTCCCCCACACTCCCTTCCCCCTTGGCAACCACAAGTCTGTTCTCTACATCTGTGAGTCTGTTTCTGTTTCGTATGTAAGTTCATTTGTGTCATATTTTAGATCCCACATATAAGTGATATCATATGGTATTTGTCTTTCTCTGTTTGACTTACTTCGCTTAGTATGATAATCTCTAGATCTATCCATGTTGCTGCAAATGGCATTATTTCCCTCTTTTTTATGGCTGAGTAGTATTCCATTGTGTATATATGCCACATCTTCTTTATCCATTCATCTATTGATGGACATTTAGGTTGTTTCCATGTCTTGGCTATTGTAAATAGTGCTGCTATGAACATAGGCGTAAACACCCACTCTTTTTTTTTTTTTTTTAACACCCACTCTTAATATGAGCAGACTATCAAGGATCACCACTCACAGGATTCCTCACGTGAGCCATGAACCCAAGGCAAGCAGGAAAAAAAATGCACCTTGGAGGAAGACAACACAAGAACCGGAAAAAGATTTTTTTTAACTATCATTAATATTTGCTCAGAAAGATAAGAAAAGGTCTATGGAAAAGATCAACAAAACAAGAGTTGGATGATTTTTTTTTTAATTAAAAATTAAAAAATATTATTAAGATAAAAAAAATTTTCAAGTACTAAAAGAAAAAAGAAGAGAGCAACCAAACCAATAAACAAATCCACCACTGATAACATGCGCTAAAAACTATACTAAGATAAACACAACAATCAGAAACTAGTCAGTCCCATACAGCAAACCCCAAGACTACAGTTACTCCCAAAGTCCACCACCTCAATTTTGGGATGATTCATTGTCTATTCAGGTATTCAACAGATGCAGGTACATCAAGTTGATCGTGGAGATTTAGTCCACATCTCCTGAGGCTGCTGGGAGAAACTTCCCTTTCTTTTCTTTGTTCGCACAGCTCCTGGGGTTCAGCTTTGGATTGGCCCCACCTCTGCATGTAAGTCACATTCTGGCATCTGTTCCCTGCTCAGGGAGGATGGGGTTAAAGTAGCAGCTGATTAGGGGGCTCTGGCTCACTCAGGCCAGGGGGAGGGAGGGATATGGAATGTGGGGCGAGCCTGTGGAGGCAGAGGCCAGCATGACATTGCAACAGCCTGAGGCACCCCATGTGTTCTCCCGGGGAAGCTGTCCCCGGATCACGGGACCCTGGCAGTGGCGGGCTGCACAGGCTCCCAGGAGGGGAGGTGTGGATGTGACCTGTGTTTGCACACAGGCTTCTTGGTGGCTGCAGCAGCAGCCTTAGCATCTCATGCCCGCCTCTGGTGTCCGTGCTGATAGCCATGGCTTGCGCCCATCTCTGGAGCTCATTTAGGCGGTGCTCTGAATCCCCTCTCCTTGTGCACCCCAAAACAATGACCTCTTGCCTCTTAGGCAGGTCCAGAGTTTTTCCTGGACTCCCTCCCGGCTAGCTGTGGTGCACTAGCACCCTTCAGGCTGTGTTCATACAGCCAACCCCAGTCCTCTCCCTGCGATCCGACCGAAGCCCAAGCCTCAGCTCCCAGCCCCCACCTGCCCCGGCGGGTGAGCAGACAAGCCTCTCAGGCTGGTGAGTGCTGGTCGGCGCCGATCCTCCGTGCGGGAATCTCTCCGCTTTGCCCTCCGCACCCCTGTGGCTGCGCTCTCCTCCGTGGCTCTGAAGCTTCCTCCCCACACACCCCCTGTCTCCACCAGGGAACGGGCTTCCTAGTGTGTGGAAACCTTTCCTCCTTCACAGCTCCCTCCCACTGGTGCAGGTCCCATCCCTATTCTTTTTTCTCTGTTTTTTCTTCTTTCTTTTGCCCTACCCAGGTACGTGGGGAGTTTCTTGCCTTTTGGGAAGTCTGAGGTCTTCTGCCAGCGTTCAGTAGGTGTTCTGTAGGAGTTGTTCCATGTGTAGATATATTTTTGATGTATTTGTGAGGAGGAAGGTGATCTCCATGTCTTACTCCTCCACCATCTTGAAGGTCCTCCCATTCCATTTTTTTAAATGTTACCTAGAACACCAGGGTTTAGATACACTCCATTTTTTCAACAGAACAACAAAGAGTATGTCTCTGGGAACGTTTGAGAGTATGTCTCTGTGTGGTTGAGATCCTGGGGAGTCAAAAATTTCTACTGAACCTTTCTTGGGAGCAGCCTTGGGCTTTTTATAATGGCAGCCTCTAGTCCGTTTACTTTTTTTTTTTTTTTTTTCATGGATGACCACAACAAAAGCAACAATGATTGCAGTTACCAAACATGAAACACACTCATACTATGTCATAATATTGACATTCAGTCCAGTAATCCTCCACTGTAACAGCTCCTTTACTTTGCAGTGAAAATTGATTTGTATATTCTTTGCCTCTGAGTCCTTGTGGGATTTTTTTTTTTTTAATTCAGACAGAAAGTCACAAAAATTATACTCATCCTCATCAGTTCACTCAGTCCCATGTAATTAATTTTTTTTTTCATCTTGATCTTTTGTGAACAAACAAAAACAAGAGTTGGATGATTTTTTAAAAGGCACACTCAGACAATTAAAAATAAACTTGACAGTAGGAACGAAAAGCTCAATAGAAACGTAGGAGTATAAAGTGGAGGACATTTCCCAGAATGTAGAGCAAAAAGGCAGAAAAAGATAAATGGCAAATAAAAAAAAAATAGAAAGGAAGGGCATACATTCATGAAAAAGACCCTACTGCAGCAAGTCTCATACAAAGGATTATAATTTAGAAAGGTTTAGGACTTAAATAGTAACCCTAGAAATAAGAACTTCAAAACTCTTAAAGAACATTATTTCCTACCAAGAATTTTCTATTAAGGCATCAGTCAAGTGTCAGGATATATTAATGACATTTCAGGCTTGAAAGCTTCCCTTCCCTTGTGCCCCTTCCTAGGTAGAGGAGTTAAAAAGAAGATAAGGGTGTCTATCAGAGAAGAGAAAAACGTGGTATCCAGGAAACGGGGAACTCAGCAGAGGAGAAAAATACAGGGAATGCCCAAATCCCTGGTGAAGGGTGATCCTAGGATGCAGCTGGGCACCTAATAGAAAGGGCAACCAAACAGATTAGAGGATGTCAAATGGCTCCAAGAGAGATTTCTTCAAGACGAAACTGACAGAATTATCAGTGCATCTGAAAATATTACAGAGAAGCTGAGGTTGGAATAAAAATGCTGAATTATAGTTTAATAAGAAATAGATGCAGAGAAAAGTAAACATAGGACTAAACAAAACAGATATTAAAACCAAGAGAAAATAAAAAATGGTGCAGGAAAGTAATCATTCTTCACCATATAGCTCAGTGAGCAAGATTTATGTAGTCATAATAATGCAAACCATAACTATTATGCAAGGGTGGAAATTCAAGAAGTCAGCATGTTTGTGTGGGACCAGGAGGAGGGTAAAGAGTAAATTATCTTCTTCCATGGTGGGAGGTCAACAAATAATGCCTAAATGACAAAAATTCAAGAGCTGGCATTAGAAGCCTGTTATTTATACAGATATAAGTAAATGCAAGGATCAACTAACTAGAGAGGCAAAGTGATTGCCAGGATGGGGACAAGGAGGAAATAGAGAGGAGAGAGAGTGGGGGACTGTTATAGTTCTTAAATTTTTAAAAACTACATCCATGTTATGGCTTCCATAAAAACAACAAAAATATATATTTCTTTGGTTATTTTCCATTTGGTCTTTTCAGTGTCTTTTTCCTTTCGTGTGTTTGATTCCTTTTTGATTGTCTACTCATTAAATATACCCATTTTACAGATTTTGTCAAGTAATTCTCTTCTCTGGAAATGGGAGTTGTAATCACATGCTGGCTGACGTAGTCATGGTGGATCCTCTCTCAGGAGCTTCCTGTTGTTGGATTATGAGCTCATCTTCGGTGGAGTGTCATCCATGGGACGCTGCTGGGACTTAGCTGAGGTTCTACACTTGCTTCTTTCAGGCGCTCCAGGGATATTTCTGACCTAGAGCCACATCTATGTTAATATCTCAGCTTGAGGGTTCCTAGGCTACTCGGGCAGGATAAACTCCTAAAGCGGATGCCATGGTGTAGCCCCTGGATCCTCCCTCGGGACCTGAGCACTCATTCCTCAAGCCACCAGGAATGAGGGCTGCTGACGGCTCACAGTGACATCCCTCTCCTGGAACCAACCTCTACTGAAGGAAGCTGCCTCTCCCAAGGTTACACTTTTCCGTGGGGCACCTCACACCAATGACTGCTCTAACAACCTTGCTTCAGTTAGACAATTCTGAAGGGCCATTCCAGCTTCTAAGTCCCTGTGGGACAAGCCTCTGAGGTAACAGCATCGAAGTTCAACTTCTCCCTCTGCCCAGTCTTGATTCCCTTGCTCCCTTTCAGGTATTATTCCTTAGAGCCTCTCCCAGCCTCCACTCCCAATACGCCTCTTGCAGTAAATCTCAGAGTCTCAGGGCCTATTTCTTAGGAAATCAACCTATGAAAATTCCAAACACAAACTTGCACAAGGTAATCCCGTGGTTATAAGTTCTAGTGGAACACTCCCCAACCCTCACCAAGCTAAGCTGAGTCAGATAAGCTTCCTCATTGTCTTCCTAGGCTGGTGAGTGGGTTTATTCTGGTCCAGCCTTTCACTGAAGGTAAAAGTCCTCTAGCCCCTACTATTTGCTCTGACATCTGCGGAGTTCCCCTTCCCATTAGGCTGGAGCTCTTCAAGGGGAACAAGAGACTGTCCCACTTCCTTTTTTTTTTTTTTTAATTTAATTTTTTTTTATACAGCAGGTTCTTATTAGTTATCTATTTTATACATATTAGTGTATACACGTCAATCCCAATTGCCCAATTCATCCCACCATCACCACCCCTCCCCCCCGCCTTCCCCCCTTGGTGTCCATACGTTTGTTCTCTACATCTGTGTCTCTATTTCTGCCTTGCAAACCGGTTCATCTGTACCATTTTTCTAGATTCCACATATATGTGTTAATATATGATATTTGTTTCTCTCTTTCTGACTTACTTCACTCTGTATGACAGTCTCTAGGTCCATGTCCCACTTCCTAATGTTCTCTGTCATACCTAGCAGAGCAGACAGGCAACAGAAATTCACTAAGGACTGAATGAACACATCCACCAGCTGGAAGGAAGGATGAGCTGATAGGCATGGGAGAGTTGGCAGAGAGTGAGGAACAGGTCCCTTCACTGGGGGAAGGAGGGTTCTCTCCCACACTCTGGCATCATCTTCGGCCCTCAGGATGGGACACCAGGAAATAATCTCTTCTCAAGAAGTTTGCCAGACATTCATCTTCAAGAGGCAATTCCCAGAGGACCAAATCACAGCTCTGGAGTACAAGCAGACCAGAAAACCCCTTCTTGTCCAACCGGCTAACAAATATGCCTGGAAAGAGATTGAGAGGCAATAGGAAAAGCCCTCAGGAATTTCCCACAGGGCGCTGGCCCATTTCCTAGCAGAGCCCAGGCGCAAGCAAGGAGGGGCAAGGACCCGGCGAGCCTAATGAGATGAGCCCAGCCGGGGCTCACTGCCCAGCTCCCCTGAGCCACTGCCACCGCTGTGTGACAAAGACACCCCCGTGCAAATGCACCCTGGCCACACTTTTAATTCAAGGCTGTGTGCAGAATGCAGGGAGAAGGCAGGCAGAACAAGCGAGCAGCTGCTAAGACCCCTCCTCCACTGCGGCTGCAAACAGCAGCTCATGCTAAGCGTGGAGACTCAGGAAGATGCGCTCTCCTGACAGCCACAAGCGAGTCCGGTCAAAAGAACCCTGGATCCTTCGGTCCAAGAGGAGGCAGAGGGAGAGGGGAGGGCGGGAGAGTGGAATGAGGGGGAGGGGGAGAGAAGGGGCCTGCATGCCCCAGCCCCCGTACCCACAAAGGTGAAGCCGGCTTTCCCCCTTGTTTCCGTTCACTTGAAAACGCTGCCGTGCCTTTTTCGGAGCTCTTTACCTGCAAATGTACATCCTCGACCAGCTGCAGCCACGATGGCCTCAGCAGGAAGATGTCAAAATTACTCCAGTCCAACCAATATCTGAGCGCCAACTGTGTTAGGGGCTGAGAAAGCAGACTGGAGAGGACGGCGCCCTGCCCCTGAGGGGGATGTATCAGTGCACAGAGCGACAACGATTGGGTGTCACGTTCCTGACTGCTGGGTGTCACGTTCCTGACTGCTGGGTGCCCACGCGGCTATGGGCAAAAGGGGCATTTCAGACAGCCCGGAGGGTCAGGGTATGCTTCCTGGAAGAGGGGATCTTTCATCTCAGTTTTGGGGGAGAAATACAATTTAGCAAGAAAACAAAGCGGGGGGTCAGGAACAAAGGGCATCTGAGGCCAAGGGCAGAGCAGGTGCATGGGTATGAGAGCGCAGGGTTGGATGCAGCACTTGGGGAACTACAAGGAGCGTTTGTGGGCTGGCATGGCTGGGAGATGGGAGGAGCCGAGTACAGCCAGGAAGGAGGGGCCAAGGTCAGGAGGAGACTCTAGGTAAGCAAAGGGGTGGGACTAAAATACTACTGCGCATCCATGAGGCATCACTGAGCCAGCATGGGGGAGGGGACCAGGCAGCAACCTGTGAGGACACGACCTCGAGGATGTGAAGGAGGAACCCGGAGGCAGGGCGTGTTGTCAGGATGAGGCGCCCAAACTGCCTTTCAGCCTGTTCCTCCCTCCTGGTTTCCACCTCTCAGAATCAGCATCCCCGGTTATCGTTCGCCCGGCACGCTCCCGGGTTAGCAAGTTATCCCACTCAGCACGCCCAGGATGTGGCTCACAAGCTTCCTGCCCACATCCTGTCCCCACCGTGTCACCCGGCTCAGCAGCCCAGGCAGGCCGTGGTTGGGAAGTTGTTCCGGAAAACTCTCCACCTCGAATCGACTTCACGCTACGCTAGGGAAACAGCAGCTTGGGAAGAGGCCGGGCTCTTTGAAAGACCAGCAAGAATAAGACGCCATATCTAACCTAAGTACCAACGGGGAGCGTGCACGGCCCCACATCTGGGCTTGCCGTGCCCAGAGAATGTCTAGAAGAAAATACAAGACACGGGCAACAAACATCGTCCGGGAGGCGCAGGAACAGGGAGAGAGGTTAGGATGGGAAAGAGACTGGCACCGTGTACCTCTGGCCTCACGAATTTTTATAATGTGCACATACTTCTTTTATCAATAGAAATAAAAAAGAACAGCAAACGACACGAAGGATCATTCTATGAGCAGAATAAAAACCGAGTGCTGAAGTCTTTGGTTCAGGGAAACAGTTCAGGGGCTGAGTCTTAAGGACACAGGCAGGAGAGCCGAGGGCCTCACAGGCGGCGTCATCCAACGGAGGTGGGGACACAAAGGGGAAAACTGGGATGAAGAAAATACACCGTGTGATGGGTAAAACTACTCTGGGGGATGAGTCCTGGTGACTGGGGAGGCCCCCCCTGAGGATTCAGCCACGTGGAGATCCATGGGAAGATGAGCTTTGCTGAAGGATGCCCACCCCCATCCTGAGGAGAAGGTGGGGTGTCTGAGAAAGTGGGGCAAGGGTCAGATCGGGACGCACGTTTTAGGCCGCTGTAAATTTTTTTTTGGCCACGCCGCGGGTCATATGGGATCTTAGTTCCCCGACTGTCCTCCTGCATTGGAAGCAGAGTCTTAACCACTGGACCGCCGGGGAAGTCCCACCACTGGAACTATTTAGACGCTACTCTTAGGGCACCAGAAAGCCACTGGAAGATCTTCTGTCTTCTTTCCCACCTCACAAATGTGTCACTTGAGAGATACCTAAAAAAGTTCCCAGACATATTTTGCTGAGTTTATAGAAGAATCTGTAATTTCATTTCACTTATCTCTCAACTCTTGGACTCACAAATTAAAAATAAAAAGAATAAGTACACTTATTCTACCATTTTTAAGGGTCAACAGTTTATATGAAAATCAGATATATTATTTTAAAACTCCCAAATATAAAATCACTCCTTTCAGAAATTTTTCTAATTCTTAAATCTACTGATTCACAAAAATTTTGAGTGAGCTTTTTCTGAGAAGATCTTGGTTTGGAGTACTTTTTTTTTTAAAGTAGAACTGTGTATCTTAGGAAAAGTTTTCTCCTGAGAATGTTTCAAATATATCTTCATTTCTCACAGAACATGTATTGAGTGCCTAAAAATTAACTTGCACTCATTCAAAGCTCAGAAAGAGTTAGAATGCATTTTCCTAAATCATTCTAACAAAGACATCAATGATGTCAAAACCCTGAATTCTGAAACAGAACTTCTGTTCTCTTTCTAGCCTCATTATTAAAACAGATTTTTTTTAAGGTTTGTTCATAACAGGATTGCCATTTTCCATGCTGCCTACCGATTATAAACAGAAGTAATTCTAAAGCCAAACTAGAGCTGTCTCTGAAATATTCAAGATGTATTACCATCTGGTTTTATATCAGCATTTGAGCAGGTCCAAAAAATCACTACATTACCAAGTATTATCAAAAATAGTTCATTTCCCTTTCAAAGCACATATTCCTCTCAAAATACTTTCAAGTCACAAACTTTAAAAATTCACCTAATTTTTCAAACTACACCAGACACATGAATGTCAACCATAGTTACATTTGTAAGTGATTTGTCACAGATCACTCAGTAATACTGACCAAAGCTAGTTTCATCTAATGGTCTTATGGAAAGTACTAATTTGGGAAACATGGCATACCTGATTACTCGGAAGCATATAGGAAGTAAAGGGTAATAGTCTTTATTTGCAATGTACACACTATGTAAAACTACACATCTTTCCAACCCTGAGAAAAGAGGTGTCCCCCAAACTTATATATATCCAGCAGCCTCATTTCCAAACACAAAAGAGACAATAGCCTTTCTCCAGAGGATGCTCAGCTAAAAATCAGCATCTACGAGTAAAGAGAAAATGGCAGGTGGGGAGATAAAGATGGGTTTCTAACTGAACCTGCAGATACAGCTCCAAGACAGGGCCCTTAGCAAGAGAACGGCTGTCGGATTTTCCAGCTGTCTCGACAAGATTTCAATTGTTCATAAAATAAATGAGACCTAAGCCTGGTATCTAAACAAATGTTTAGATGAAATTTATTTCTAAGAAATCTTTTCCTTCCACCTAACCGAAAAAATGCTTTTTAAAATCTCTCTCAGTTCATTCATTCAACAACTTTGAGTACTGATTCCACGTAAAGATGTTCTTCCTGCTCCCAAAGAGTTTACCATCCAGTAGTGGCAAGAAGGCATGACAATACACACAGTCTTCTACTCTTCACCATGATTATCACCCCCTGGCAACACACACACACACACACACACACACACACACGCGCGTGCATGCGCGCGGGCACACACTCCGACCACTTCTCTGCCATCTCAAAGCACTGCATTCTATAGCAATTCTCTTCAAAATGCTAACTGGTTCAACCTGACCATTTCACAGGATAAAACGGGGGTTCGCCAAGCCAGACCATATTCCATTTTATCCCATCTCTCTGTCAACCACCTCCTTGGAGAAGAAGACTGGGGGCTCCTTCTGACACTTTTCTAAAAATACTTTTACTGCACTTTCTGAAACGTACCATTTCCCTTGAAATACTAATTTACACAACTTCAAAAGTCAGCTTATATTGCTTAATCTCTACTGATTTTCTCTCCCTTCAAAACTATGAAAAGGATTGAGCGAAGGCCTGTCAACATGTAAACGATGCCTTAAATTTTTTTTAATATTTCATGTTACAAAATAAACTTAGGAAACTAAAGAGTAAAACCAGCAGCGCTAACAACACAGCCACAGGCCACCTCAAGGGTCTAAAGTACGAAACACAGACAGGTGCACATACACTGCAGCTACTCTGTAGTTAAAGCGGGAAAAAATATAGTTTATCTTCTACATGTTTTGGTTTCACTGGACCAGAACAAGTTGAAAGCAACTTGGGAACAAATTGAATGTACCATAGAAAGCAACAAAGATCATATCATGTATATGTCAATGCCAACGTTTTATAGGCAAGAACTTACAGGAGTTAAATTGTTTGCTTGCCATAAAAAAGTGGTAAGATCGTTCTGAAAAGAAACAGAACGCTTCTCACAAAGCAATATTCGAATTCCATATGCATTATGCAACAGTCTTTTCCTATTATAAGAAATGGAACAAAGTTTTTATGATAATCCAACTGATCAGACATAATACGGGAAACCAAAATTTCCTCCTAATTTGTTCTTATTCTGAGATTAAAGACATCAAATGTAGGACTCTTCTCCCAAAGGAAAGACTTGCTCAGTATTTCTTCACATTCAGGTCCTCATTCAAACACCCACATTACAGAGTCGTTAACATCTCTATCAGGCACACAGCCACGCATCTGAGTAACTATTATTCTGTTTGTAAATCACCTCTCCTTTCCTGGCGTTCCTCTTTCTTTCCATATGTAAATTATGGTGTCAGATTCGGACCCCACCACCAGCCACCGTGACCAAATTATCCTCCAGGGACATCAATCGGGCTCGTTATTCTTGTTTCAGCATTTAAAAAAAAAAAAAAGGAGGAGTAGCTATTTTCAGGAAACAGAATTCCTTTTTTTTTTTATACATCTTTATTGGAGTGTAATTGCTTTACAATGTTGTGTTAGTTTCTGCTGTATAACAAAGTGAATCAGCTATATGTATACATATATCCCCATGTCTCCTCCCTCTCGCATCTCCCTCCCACCCTCCCTATCCCACCCCTCTAGGTGGTCACAAAGCACCGAGCTGATCTCCCTGTGCTATGCGGCTGCTTCCCACTAGCTATCTATTTTACATTTGGTAGTGTATATATGTCCATGCCACTCTCTCACTTCGTCCCAGCTTACCCTTCCCAGAATTCCTCTTGATCAGATGTCTGGCTCACTGGTAAATGTTTCTACCCTGAAATGCATTATCCTTGGCTGCTAAATGTGTGGCTTTAAAAAAACAAAAAACAAAAAAACAAAACAAAACAAAAAGCCAAGACATGGTACAGCGTTTCCAATATAAATTGCTTCCAGGAAACTATGCTGAGTTTTGCGGGGAGCACTCGGTCAAATTCTAATATTCCCTCTTGGGAGCCAACACCAACTTCCAGCAGCAGCTCTAACTGTGCAGAACGGAATTTCAAACACACACAGGCCAGCATCTTCCGGCGGACACAGCCCTTTCTTCTCCTACTCTGTGGGGTGTCACATGAGACACCTCGTACGATACTCATCACTTAGAATATAGATCTTTGTTAAAGTCATAAATTAATCACGAAATGCACAAAATACATTCTTTTCCCTAGCATTAAAGAAAATAAATAAATAACACTGTGGTTTCCAGCAAGGTTGAGCTGAAGCTGAATGTCACTGCTTAAGCTTGTGAATCACTGCACGATTAAGAATAAACACCACACACACATCTCTATAGGCTGCAAATGTTAGCAGAGAACAACGCATGTCATGGGGCTTCCTAACACGGACAAAGGATCATCCATGGGCAGAAAGTGTTCAGTTGTCTTAGTTCTTCTTGATTATAATAAATATTTCTGCTTCCGTGGCCACTGAAAACTTGAGAGAGGACCCTCCCATTCTCTTTTCATTAAAATGTACGGATGATTTTATTCTAAACCTTACGCAGATACAATCGGGGGAACGATTGCACTCATCTGGTGGATGAAGCTCAAAATACGAATCTCAAGCATGTATATTTGTCACATGTCAGCCCAGGCTGAAGGCATCCACCAAGAGAATATTTTCACTATTCAGCTGGCAGCCAGAATCTACTGCCACGAACCCGCATACTGATGAGAGCCAAAGCTCCCAGTCCCGTTCTCCATTTCTTCTTCTTAACCACCTCTTGCCTCTGCAGAGCAGAGAAGCCATTTTGCTAATTTATAAGCATCCTGACTATGCAACCACTGAAAAAAATTTACTCATCAATGATAGCTAAAAGCAAAAGCACATCCCATAGGAGTGAGAGAACAAAACAGGCAACACCGGCACATATGTCGATCAGCAAGACTCCGGATACTCACTAAAGGCAGCCACTGCCAGGGCCAGTGTGACAATAATGGAGAACCAGGAGACCCACAACGCCTTCTTTCTGTAGTTCTGGGCTTCGTGGGGTTTTAGCCGAGTGCTGCTTTCTAGTAAGCCTGACAAAAACAAGGAGAAAAGGAAGTTAGGCATTTCCTTATTAAGAAACCCACAACTAGAGCTATTCTTTCTTAGCCAAGGATTGCAAACTGACAGCCCGCGGGCCAAGATGTGGGGTTTTTTCATTGAAATATAGTTGATCTACAACACTGTGTTAGTTTCAGGTGTACAGCAAAGTGATTCAGTTATCCAAGAGGTGTTTTAACATTTAGGAGAGTCGTATGGAAATCAAGCTTTCTGGCCTCTCTTGAAAGATCTCGGGTTCTGGCAATATCTGGCTCGTGTTTCCGCAGGGTAATGGCAGCTGTCTTCTTTGTAAAGTACCTACCACCCCCTGACCTGACATATGACCCCAGCCATCGCCCTGCCCCTGTGGCTCACTGGCTCACATAGGTGCTGCTCCTTCTAACGAGAATTTTTCGTTAGAAAAATAGCACAGATAGCCCACATCTGGCTGGGCATTTGTGCTCCTCGGCGTGGCACTGATTTGCATTGCTCCATCAGCATGGCCCTAACCGGCGGACCGGGTTTCGGAGTTGTGGAATACAAATGCCTCCATGCCTCCCCTCAACAGTTAACAGAAGGAGGACCATTTCTCTTTAACCACAACCAGCAGCCACCAGGCCTAAATTACACGCCACGTTTTCTTCCCTCCTCTTTCTGCTCTATAGTATCTATTCCTTTGTATCAGTCAAATGTCAAAAAATTCTCACAGTATTGCAGCGGGGTAAACCCGCTAAAACTGGAGGTCACCTCCCAGGTGGGTCACGTGTAAGAAAGGTTTGATTTCGTCTCCTATGCTTTCAACACTGAGAGTCCTCAACAGCAACAGAAATTCAGGACGACTCTGAGGCAGTGCCCAAGCTTCTGCAGCCATGGGTTGAAGACTAAAACATCTCCAGCATGATCTTGATTTATATTCTTTCTTCTCCTTTGTAAAGAGATCATACACGGCATCTCTTAGTTGCATGAAGAACCAAACTCTCAGCCCGGCATTCTACATAAACAGGACAACATCTCTGGCCAAACAACCCATAATACACCTTTCAGAGGTGGGGCACCCTCATCACAACAGCTCCAAATGATGAAGGAATTGGCAGTCAGAGCTTAAGCACCCACCTGTAAAATAAGGCACAGTGTGCGACAAATCACACCTAAGCACTGTGGAAAAGGCATCTTCCCGTTAGACTGACTGGGTACCACATTAAGCCTCTGGTTGCCAAAAACTGCATCCTGTTCAAAAATTATAACAAGGACCCTGTTAAAACTTCCCAATTCCATTAACTACCCAGATTCAAACACCCTTAAGAAGGCCTAAGTAAACAGGAAATGTGGAGAAGCCTGCTTACTGAGTCCAGTGTACAGCCGCAGATTTTTTTTTTTAATAAATTTATTTTATTTTATTTTCTATTTTATTTTTGGCTGTGTTGGGTCTTCGTTGCTGCACGCGGGCTTTCTCTAGTTGTGGTGAGCGGGGGCTACTCTTCGCTGCGGTGCGCAGGCTTCTCAATGCAGTGGCTTCTCTTGTTGTGGAGCATGGGCTCTAGGCACACGGGCTTCAGTAGTTGTGGCACGTGGGCTCAGTAGTTGTGGCTTGCAGGCTCTAGGGTGCAGGTTCAGTAGTTGTGGCGCACGGGCTTAGTTGCTCCACGGCATGTGGGATCTTCCCGGACCAGGGCTCGAACCCGTGTCCGCTGAATTGGCAGGATTCTCAACCACTGCGCCACCAGGGAAGGCCCCACAGATTTTTTAATCATTGAAACCTGTAGACTTATTTACAACCAAAAGGTAGATAAATTTGCAAAAGGTAGGTAATAAACTCCATCTCCATCACCTCACTGTAAAAATCTCCCCAAACCTTCCTTTAAAAATGCACTTGGATGGAAAAAAGAAAAACCTTCTCTCTTATCAAATTGTGCCCTGGGTACAAGTGATTTCAAACTGTCCCTTTGTCTGCTTCCCTAGCTGCTGAAAAACACCCCATTCTAATTTTCAACTGTGATCACCCTCGACTCCAGTTAAAGCCACAACCTAGAAGAAGCAGGTCCCAGTGACTCCCAATAATTTATTTCCCTTTGCCCAAATGATATGGAAATCTTTCTTTCATCCTGGCCAATTGATTTTCAAGAGGAGTGAAGCTGTAACACTTAAGTACTGACTCAAATAAGCAGTTCATTTGCTGGGTACTTTGACAGCAACCATCTTGAGAGGTTATCCACTGGGGCTACAAACGAGGTTTCTTCTAGAAGTAGATTTAATTTCCTAAGAAAAACAACAAGGATCTGGGTTTTCAATTCCAACACATGACATTTATTTTCCCTACCAAAGCCAGCTGTTTCCAACAGTATGACTGGAGCTGACCGCACAGACCAATCATGTGCCTCGCCCCAGAGTGGGCCAGCACTCCCCTTGGAGGGAGTCCGGAATGCCAGCTCACCTGGGCTGCACTGCCCTGCTAAGGTGGCAGTTGAATCCTCTGATCAACAAGACTGGTAGTTCTTCCCCAGGTCTGATCCTGTATGTGCTTCCCCAGGAGATACTTCAAACTTTAAACACTGGAGTAAATTGGAAGACTGTCCAAGAAGGGAAGAACTTTCCCATTTCTATCCAACCTTCTGTTTCCTGCTAGTTTTCCTTCCTAAAAATAGAGCCAATACCAAGAATGGAAAACTTCCCACTCCTCAAAGGGTGTGGGGTATAATGACCTATGAGGACCCAGCTCATAAATGAATGGTCCGCACACAGGTGCCACCACCTCCACCCCGTGTTAGCTGCACGCACACGTGCAAGCCACAGAGATGTGCTGAGAATTCCTGAATCTTTCAGGAAGCTGTGTGTCAAAGGTAGAAGAAAAGCAGCGCAGCCTACAGAAGCCAAGGCAGGCCTCAGATTTGCACACAGGGCTGGATCCTTCCTACCCGTAGCTGGCCTCCACATTCAAATGTTTAATCTCACTTGAATTTCACCTATTGGTAATTTGGGCCTGGCAATAGTAAGCATAAGGGTTGTATTAATGAAGGACTGATACCTTATTTGGGGTGGAGGAGATGCAAATATATGCAGGGAGATTGAAGCCATCAGTCATTTCCATGCTAGTATGAATTAGTTCCAATTGCTTTCTCCTAAGAGTTAGTCACGCTTGGATTCTCTGAAGGAAGGGGTATATTCATTAGATGGGAAGGTAGTAGGAAATGCTGAAGCATGTAACACTCTAGGGCCCTAAGGCTTGGGGCAGAATGATGGGAAAACACCTGTGGGGAGAAGAGTGGGTATTAAAAGGTAGGGCGTGGAAATGCGTAAGACAAACTTGGCCTATGTTTTGTTTTAGTCCCTAAAGGTCTTGGACCACAAAGCTCTTGCTCCCTGAACTACAAGGCTCAGTAACTGCAGTGTCACTTGGCTGATATATGAGCTCATTAGGGTCCTGGGAACCAGCCCACATCACTTCTAAGGAAAAAATACCTCTCAAGCCTCCAAACACTAGATTTTTATAAAGCAAGCCTTTGATCAAAGTTAAATGGAGCCTGTCACAGGGTCCTGATAGCTCAGAAGGAATTTAGGGCAAGAGAGAAGGCCAAGTATAGGTACAAATCCAGCTGCCCACCCACCACAAACACACATACCCATTGGTAGGTATTTAGGCCTCGAAGAAAGCAAGCCAGGCATGATGTAGAGATACACATCAGGCAACTGCTGACGCCTCCTCCTCCCCAAATCCTCTCACCATTAGGAAAAAGGTAGCAGCAATTGAACAGTTCCCAAGGGATACAAAAAATCGATATTGGAAAGATGCAGCCCCGTTAAGAAAAAATAACACAAACACAAAATATTATAAGAAACCTCCTTAGTTAAGCTTCTGATTTATTTAATAAAAATGACTCATTCAGCATTAACTCTTTGCTGCCAGGAATGGGTCAAATAGAAGAATGTCACACTGACTTTCAGCTTTCAACGCCACATGGCGCTGGGTTCTTTGGGGGACAGGGTTCATCTTAACAGAGAGGCAGTGTGCGACATGCAGCGCTTTCACACAGTGACAGTTTATGAACAGTGAATGCTTTCATGCTATAACATAATGGAAAATGAAATTCAGTTGACCAGTGAAAAATAACCTAAAGAATAAATTCAGAAGGGCTTTTTACACTTGAGCATGAGCTACAAAATGACACTAAATATTAACTGGCCCTAGCACTTTTTTCCCTCCTATCATTTTGTGAGGCGGGGAGAAATAGGCCAGCTTTTACAGATGACCTGCAATGCTACAAAAATAAGCCCAGCCCAGAGTTCGGTCTTTCTTCAGTGCAAAAATTTTATAATCCTACAACATTAGTTACAGTGGGAAAGGTAATTAACACGACCTACACTAAAAATAACAGGTTTTGCTGGGTGCTTGTGATGTCACCCACCATCAGCTGGAAAATGATAATCGAGTTAGGTGAGAACAGGAGGAGAAACTGCAACACAGGCGCGGAACTCGTTGCACCTGGAGGGGCTCCAGTTCTCACCCGGGCATCCCTGCCGACTCTCTGGGAATTGCCGTTTGCATGCTTCACATGCTACAGTTCAAAATTTCTAAGAGGAAAGAAGAGATCGTGCATCCGAACACTAAACCGGAATAAAAATGTACAGGAGATACTAAGAATAGGACAGAAACCTGCGAAGACTGAAATATACAAGTCCGCCGCAGCCAACAAAATAAGGCTTCCAAGAACAGGGGGTGGAGGTGGCGATGGGCCGGCTCCCCCTGAAGGGCCGGCTGTCAGAATCCCGTTTCGGCCACTAACCGGGTTTAGGAAAGCCACTGAGTCTTTTTGAGGGGGCCGATTTGGATTTCGATTCAGCAAGAAGCAGAGAAGGTACCGACGTGGCTACGAAGAGGGCCCCCTCTGAGCCAAAAGGAAACGAGAGAGGGAGAAAAAGAGGAATGTAGAGAGACACGACAATGAATAGGGTAGTCTCTCCCATTTCTTATGGGCAACTCAAAGGCGGCATCAGCTGTCGGTCGGAGGGTCGGGTTTGGCCTCCCCGGAAAGGGACGTTTGCAGGCTTCCAGGCCAGTGTCTGGGGAAGGATTCTGAAGGGGCTAGGGATGGGCGCTCCGGGAACCATCAGGTTCCAGTGGCATCCATCCAGGATTGGTGGCCCAAATCCAAGTGTCCCAGGCCTCTCCCCCCACCGGCAGACAGCGGGGCAGTGACCCACGGTAAACTGGGTACCCTGTAAATGAGAGTCGGGAGTCACCCGACTCCCGTTCGCCGGGGCGGTCGCCGAGGGACTCCTCAAGGCTAAATCCGCAGAGGGAAGTTCTCCCGGGGAGCCGGCGGTGGCCGCAGGGGGCTCGGGAAGGAGGATGCACCGAGCTCAAGACCCTCCCAACTGAGCGGGACACGCAGTCCCCGGGAGCGCTCGGCTCCGAAAGCAAAGGAAAAAAAAAAAATCACACACACACACACGCCTCCTGCAAACTTTTCCAGTGGGCGCCGGAGGGACCAGGGCTGGCCGAGAGGAGGGCGCGGGCCCCGGCGGGGTCGCCCAGGAGGCAGCACGGTTCGCGGTTCCGGCGAAGGCTCGGCGGCCCCGGCGGCGCCGGCCGAGGGAGGTGGGGCTGCCGCCCTCTGCTCTCCGCGCCTTCGCGGGAAGTCCCGGCTCCGCGCCCCCGCGCGCGCCGAGGCGCCGAGCCCCGCGCCCGGCCCCACCCGCCGGCGGGGAGAGGCGGGCCCCGAGCAGCGGCTCCTCAGCGCGCCCGCCGGGCGGGAGGAAGGGGCCGGGCCGGAGGAAGGGGCCCGGGGCGGCGCGCGCTCACCTCGATCCTCCAGCCCGTCGCTGAACTGGCCGCTCTCGCTGATCCGCAGCTGCCGCTCCTCCTCGGGCTGCGGCGGCTCGCGCGCGGGGGAGCTCAGCGGGCCCGGCCCGGGGGCGGCGGCCAAGGGCGCGTGGACCCGGGGCGGTGGCGGGACGGCGGGGCCCGGGGGGCTGCGGCGCTCGCTGCCCACGGCCGGCTCCATGGCGCGCGGCGGCGACGACGAGCGCGGCGGGGACTCGAGTCAGAAGTGCGAGGCGCAGCGGCTGGGAACAGGCGGAGGGACGCACCGACCGCGCGGAGAGGGAGGGCGGGCGCCGCGGAGTGGAGGTGCGGCGGCGGCAGGGGGCGGGGGGTGCGGGCGCGGCGCGGCTCGCGTGGCCGGTGGCAGAGCCTGGAGCCCAGTAGTCGGCGCCGCGCTCCGCCCCCGGGGGCAGGTGCGTGCGGCAGGGACCCGCCCCGAGGCACGGGCGCCGGAGCCGGCGCTCCGAGGCCGGTGGGAAGGGAGGGATGCGGCCGGGCCTGATACCCGGAGGCTCGGCGGTGTGGGAGGGCGACTGGGAGAGCCGTGACTAGCAGGCGGCCGGGGCAGGGCCCGGTGAGGGTGTGACGGGAGACCTGCCCCACTCGTGCCGCGGGATGGTGACCAGAGGAGACCGCCCCCGCCCCCCGACCCCGGACTCCACTCCTTTACCGTCCGAGAAGCCTGCGGCCGCGCTTGGGTAGAAAAGCCATCAGCGCCCTAATTGGGCATCTTTCTCCTCTGGAGTCGCACAGGCTTCAGACACTGTGGAGGGTCTCCTGCCTGGGCTGCCATTCTCACCGCCCATCCCGGGGAAACGAGGTTCACCTGCCCCCAAGCCCATCCGTGTCGGGCCTTCTTCTAGGAGCTTCGATTGCCCTCCAGCACCAACTTAAGGGGACCGGGTATCTTAGGAGCACAGGGCGTTCTAGAAGATGTTTGGACCCTACCCCGCCCCCCTTGCGACTGCCCCTGGGCCTTGGTCCCAGCCGGTCCCCCACCAGCTCTCTACTCCCCCTCTGAGTAGCCGAGTCTTGCCCGTACTTCAGGCCTCCGATGGAAGCCTCCCTCCTACACGAAGCCCTCCCCTGGCTTTCTTGGCGCGGCCAACTGTCCCCACCTCTGAGCGCGCGGAGCTCGTCCCTTTGCGCCGTCGGGCTCATCTCCGCAGCGAGGCGGCGAATTCGTCCACTCCGGGACCCACGCCCGGCGGTGTAGCTCGGAGAGGTGCCGAGGGGGGATAGGCCATTTGTCAGATTCAGCTTGAATGTAATAGCAACATCCAAATTCACGAACCTAGATTTCACCTTCCTATGTATAATCAGTCTTCAGATTTAACGAGTTCTCTAAAATGCCAATTCCTCGTTTAAAGCCTGCCTACTGTGGGGAACGGCACCCTGTTTTCTGAAGAGTAACCCGTTTCCTTTCTCATTCTCGCTTTGCCTGCGATGGAAATCGGAACGGGATTTAAATGCCTTTGTCGTGCAGTGGAAACAGCACCAGCACTGGGAAGAGGGTCTCATTTTATTTTGTTGCTGTTGTAGGGTTGGAATGAGAATATCTGAGTTGACCTTGGCCAGCTCACTTTACCTTTTGGACCACTCATCTAACTACAAGCGGAAAGAGTTGGGACTAGGGCGTTTCAAAGGCCCCTTCTTGCTAGGAAGGGAGGGAGGAAAGGAAGGGGGAAAAAGCAAAGAAAAACGCTATGATTCTTTGGACAAAAAACAACGAAAATTTTTACCCACTGGTCTTGGTTCTCTCTTCTGAGGTAGACAGCCTTCGGGTATTTGCAGACAGCCCAACACACACACCTCTGTTACTCTCTCCCACCCAGACTGTTTTCCTCCAGGTTTTCGCATTTAATCCGTCAATGGCTCTCAAACATAAGAATCACCTGGGGAGTTTACAAACAAAAATACCCAGGACTCAGCTGCTGCTAGAGATTCTAATATCACAGGTGATAAGGTGGGTATTTTTTAAAGCTCCCTTCCCATTCCTTTTTTTTTTAAACGTTTTTATTGGAGTATAATTGTTTTACAGTGGTGTGTTAGTCCCTCCCCATTCTTAAATCATCTGGGGAAGCTTTTTTTTTAATTTATTTAAATGCTGATTCCTTGTTCTTTGAGATTCTGATTCAGTAAATCTGGGATCTGGCAGAGGCTCTTCATCTGAATAACACACACATTCTGATATAGATTGATTGCTCTAGGACCACCTTTAAGATTCTCACTACCTAACTACCCTCCACAATCTGAACTTTTCTCTCTCTCTCTCCTCTCTCTATTCCTCTCACACAAGCACCCAAGGTCTGTGTTCTCTCAAAGGATAAAGTATTATTGTTCTTTCCTCTGGTTCCTCAGTTGGTTCTCTAGGCCATCACATCGCAACTGTGAATGTGCAGTTGAACACCTGGGATTCTTGTTAAAATGCATATTCTAACTCTGTGGGTCTAGGGTAAAAGCTAAGATTTCTAACAAACCTCCAGGCGCTGCTGATGCTGCTAGTCTGAAGACCACGCTCTGAGACGTAAGGGTCTAGGAGTTATTTATTATTCATGGGATAAATATATTTTCCTTCAAGTACCAGCTGCCCTGGCTCAATAAGCCAATCTTGTCTCCTCCAGAAAGATTTCTCTGACTCCGGCTCTCCCCGGGCTCTCCTTTTTGTGAGCTCTAAGTGTTTAATAATTCACTCCTTGTTTCATGTTGGAGGCAGGGAATGTGGTGCTTGCCTGATTCCCATCTTCACTCACCCGCATCTATCTGGGGGAACACAGTGTTCCCCCAATCTCTGCTGTTGGGGAGATAATATTATCTTACATTCTGGAGGAGGTACTGTGTGCTAGGCACCTTGCTAAGTGTTTTACGTGCATTGTCTCCATCCCTTAACCACTGCTATCCTCATTTTACAAAGGAAGAAATCAAGGCAAGTCCCCTGTTACGCCGTCTAGCACCTCAGCCCACAGCAGTACCGCCCCCTAGGGGGCGTTTTGGAAATTTGCATGTGCTTTGATTGTTTCTCACAATGATGAGAAGGGGGCAGTGGCATTTAACGGGAGATGGAGGAGGACGCAGGAAGTGCCTCCAGGGCAGGATTTTGCAGCACAGGGGTTGTTTGTGTGTCAGACTGGACATTTGGGGCGGTTAAAATGTGCTTCTAATTACATTAGAACTTTAACTGTTTTCCATATAGACAAAATATTTTTTTGCACCATTTGAGTACACACTGGATTTTCTGTAAATGCAACTACTGCATAAATCTAGGAGAGATTGTACTTTGTTCACTGTTTTGGGAAATCAAGACAGTGACACCAGTTCCACCCATGGCAATCAATACATCAGCACCTGTCAAATGTATAACTGTCACAGGCCCAGTAATTCCAAATGTGTATATGAGTATTTTTTATTTAGCTCTTACTTCAAAATGTCAAAAATAAAGAAAAAGTGTCAGTAATATTCCAGAGTCTTGTCTTATTGCTCTTGAATTATAAATGGGTACAAGTATCTGACTATTTTATGATTTCTGATGCAGATCTGAGCATTTATAGAAGCAACTACATATTAAATATTTATTGTTTTACTCCTCCTTCATTATATCGTTAGGTCATCATATTGATGTTTAAACTATGTGTGTAGGTACTAATAATGCATTCTATTTCATGATCACAATAGTGAATAGTACCAAATAACTTACAGTAATATAATAATTGTTATGAAAAGGGAGCCTTAACTGTCACAGCCAAGAGGAGCCTAGAGAGACATGACAATTAAATGTAAAATATCCTGGATGGGATGCTGGAACAGAAAAAGAACATTAGGTTAAAATTTAAAACATCTGAACAATTGGGGCCTTAGTAATAATAATGTATCAATTATAATTCATTAATGGAAGCAATGTACCATACTAACATAAGATGTCAATAATAGGGGAAACTGGGTGCAGGGTATATTGCAACTTTCTATACTATCTTCTCAATTTTTCTGCAAACTAAAACTGTCCGAAAAAATAAAGTCTACTTTTAAAGAAGTAAAATTAAGTGGGGGAGATGGGAAGGCTTGAGTAGAGGTAGACATCCTAACCTTAAATTTTGCCCATTGCAGAAGAGAAACCATGGAAAGACAAAGTACATGGGGTCTTTAATAATACTTTAAAGTTACTTGGAAACTTTAATATGGTCATCAGGAGTACAATGTTCATGAATAATGGTTAGAAAGAATATGACATAGAATTAAACTGAGTCACAATTTTCAGCCTATTCCACTGGCTTTTACTGGAACTTGTTAGTATATTTAAGGATTTAGGAACTTTTGTGAATTTTGTGAAATCTCAAATTCTTAAATCAGGGGGCTTCCACCAGGACACTTTAGAAAGTCACATTTGGGTAAGAGCACATGAACATGTAATCTGACTATTGAAAGACCACAAATTGAGTGGTGTCTTTTTTTTGCTATTTATTCCCCTTTACATCTTCAGTATAGGCATGCCTTCTTTTATTGTGCTTTGCTTTACTATACTTTGCAGGTTGCATTTTTTAACAAATTGAAGGTTTGAGGCAACCCCACATCCAGCAAATCTATTGACATCATTTTTCCAAAAGCATTTGCTCACTATGCGTCTCACATTTTGGTAATTCTCACGATATTTCAAACTTTTTAAATGATTATTATATTTGTTATGATCTGTGGTCAGTGATCTTTGATGTTACTATTGTAATTGTTTTGGGGCTCCACAAACCGTGCCCATAAAAGATGGTGAACTTAATCGATAAATGCTGTGTGTGTTCTGACTGCTCCACCACCAGCCGTTAGGCCAGTTAATAACCCTACATTGGAAAAAAAATAAAAATAAAAATAACCCTACATTGGCATCTAAGTATTCAGGTAAAAGGAAGAGTCACACCTCTCTCACTTTAAGGCAAAAACTAGAAGTGACTAAGCTTAGTGAGGAAGGCATGTCAAAAGCTGAGATAGGCCTCTTTGCCCTAAATAGTTAGCCTTGTTGCAAATGAAAAGGAAAAGTTCTTGAAGGAACTTAACAGTGTTACTCCAGTGAACACATGAATGATAAGAAAGCAGAACAGGCTTACTGCTGATATGAAAAAAGTTTTAGTGGTCTGGATAGAAAATCAAACCAAACACAACATTCCCTTAAGCCAAAGCCCCATCCAGAACAAGGCCCTAACTCTTCAGTGCAGTGAAGGTTGAGAGAGATGAGGAAGCTGCATAAGAAAAGTCTGAAGCCAGCAAAGGATAGTTCATGATGTTTAAGAAAAGAAACCATCTCCATAATATAAAAGTACAAGGTGAAGCAGCAAGTGCTGAAGCTGCAACCAGTTATCCAGAAGACTAGCTAAAGTAAGTAATGAAGGTAGCTGCACTAAATAACAGATGTTCAACGTAGATGAAACAGCCTCCTATTGGAAGAAGATACCATCTAGGACTCCCATAGCTAGAGAGGAGAAGTCGATGCCTGGCCTCAAAGCTTCAAACGACAGGCTGACTCTTGTTAGGGGCCAATGCAGCTGGTGACTTTAAACTGAAGCCAATGCTCATTCACCATTCTGAAAATCTTAGGGCCCTTAACAATTATGCTAAATCTTCTCTGTCTGTGCTCTACAAATGGAACAACAAAGCCTGGATGACAGCACATCTGTTCACAACATGGTTTACTGAATATTTTAAGCCCACTGTTGAGATCTACTGCTCAGAAAAAAAGATTCCTCTCAAGATATTACTGCTCATTGACAATACACCTGGTCACCCAAGAGCCCTGATGGAGATGCACAATGCAATTCATGTTGTTTTCATGCCTGCTAACACAACATCCATTCTGTAACCCATGGATCAGTGGGGAATTTCAAATTTCAAGCCTTATTATTTCAGAAATACATTTCGTAAGGCTATAGCTGCCATAGACAGTGATTCCTCTGATGGATCTGGGCAAAGTCAATTGAAAACCTTCTGGAAAGGATTCACCATTCTAGATGCCATTAATAACATTTGTGATTTATGAGAAGAGGTCAAAATATCAACATTAATAGGAGCTTGGAAGAAGTCAATTCCAACCCTCAAGGATGGCTTGGAGGGGTTCAAGACTTCAGTGGTGGAAGCAACTGCAGACGTAGTAAAAACAGCAAGAGAACTAGAAGTGGAGACCAAAGATGTGACAGAATTGCTGCAATCTCATGATAAAACTTTAACGGATAAAGATTTGCTTCTTTTGGATGAGCAAAGAAGTGGAATGGAATCTACTCCTGGTGAAGATATTATGAAGATTGTTGACAACAAAAGTTTTGAATATGACATCAACTTAGTTGATAAAGCAGCAGCAGGGTTTGAGAGGACTGACTCCAATTTTGAAAGAAGTTCTACTGTGGGTAAAATGCTATCAAACGGCATTTCATGCTACAGAGAAATCATTCGTGAAAGGAAGAGTCAATCCGTGCAGTAAACCTCATTGTTGTCTTATTTTAAGAAACTGCTACAGCCACCTCAGCCTTCAGCAACCATCACCCTGATCAGGCAGCAGCCAACAACATCAAGGCAAGACCCTCCACCAGCAAAAAGATTACGACACGCTGAAGGCTCAGATGACAGCTAGAACTTTTTAGCAATATTTTTTGAGATATGTACATTGCTTTTTAGACATAATGCTATTGTACCTTAGACTACAGTACAGTGTAAGCATAACTTTTATATGCACTGGGAAACCAAAAAAATTGTGGGACTCTATTATGACATTCGCTTTATTGCAGTGGTCTGGAACCGAACCTGCAGTATCTCCAAGGTAGGCATTCACAAATGTCTCCAGATCCCTAATCCTAGGAATATATGCAAGAAAGAGAAGAAAGGACAAGAAGCCCAAAGAAACAAAGCAGGCAGTAAGAGCCTCAGCAGGAATACAAGTCCGCAGTTACCTCTGGTAGAGCCACCTGCTAAGGGTCATGAGTCCTAAGGACACCACATGTAAGAGTCATCTTAGTCCTCACAACCTTATAAAGCAGGTAGTATCAGTACCTCCATCTTAGGGATAGAGAAACTGAAACACAGGTTAAGTACCATTGCTAAGGAACCCATGAGTGGAGCTCCCTGAGCCTTGCTCTTAACCAATACACTGCATAGCTACAGAAGAATCTAAAGATGACCAGAGCTTGGCTTCTACACTTGACTCCCTACGTTGGACTGCACACTAAAGTATACTTGTCTTACTTTGTTACATGGGTGGACTTTGGAAAACCAAATAAAAACATATCATCTTTTGCAATTCTTGAAGAAACATAAGAGACACTTAGAGCTAGCTAGTGCCACCCTTGAAGGAGTGAACCCCAGGCCTGGGGCTGGGTGAGGAGCTTTCCCATGATGGGGTGTCTAAACGGGCTGCCAAAGTCAACCCAGAACAGCAGGAAGGGCCCTAAGACCTTTTCTTGGAAAGTGGGAAGTATGTGTGTGCATACATGCCTGCTGGTGTGAGTGTTAAATTATAAACTCCCTTTACCATAAAAAAAATTTGTAAATGAGGGCGAGACTATGGAACATTTAGAGAAATACCATATTAGTGATAAGCATTAGTAAGAGGCTTTGTGTGCAAAATACCCTAATACAAGACATACCAAAAGAATCGTTCAGTGCCATCTCTGCTTTTAAGGGACTCAAGGATGGTGTAGTTCTGCATCCCAGCCTTTGTCACGTGCTCTCCAGCAGCGCGTCTCAGCTCTACCTGCGTGTTATAATCACCAGGGCTAGGGTGATCGACTTGTCCTGATTTGCTGAGGGTGTTCATGATTTTAGCACTGAAAGTTCTAAATCCTGAAAAAAAAAACCCAGTCCCATGAAAATTGGGACAGTAGGGATGCTTGCTAGGATCCTGATGCCCAAACCAACTCCCGGATCAATTGCAGCGGAACCCCCGAGTGTTTTTGGAAGACCCCCCAGGTGATTCCAATGTGCAGCCAAGCTTGAGAAAGCACTGCTCCAGGACAGTTCTGCTCAACTTGGAATGTGCACAAGAACCTCCTGGGGATCTTATAAGATGCAGATTTCAATTCAGTAGGCCTGGTGTGGGGCGCAGTTTTCTGCATTTCTAACCAGCTCCCAGGTGATGCCAGTGCTGGTATTCGGCCCACCCTCTGAGTGGCAAAGGTCTGGAATGCACGAGCAGTAGGTTTGGTTTCTACTTCGAAAGAATCTACAACGTAGTCAGGACGGGGAGAAATATGGGGACAAAATGGACAAAAGGGAAAAATCAAATAAGCAACATGTAAGTAATTAGGAATGCAATACAGAGAGGGAGCAGGATCTCGGGCACGCTACCCTCTGGGATTCCTCAGTGCTCAACACACACAGCGGGCATCCAACACAGAGAAAAAGGGCAATCTGGAACAGCTTCGTGGGGGTGAGTGCCAACAGTGATTTGCAGTTACAGGGGGGAGCATCCCAGGACAGGGCAATGAGGGGCATGAGGATTCTGTGATGAAATTAGCCAAAGCTCGGCAGAAATGACCAGATCCACAATTCTCTCCATATAATGCTTACCTAGGGGAAGAAGGGAATTGGAATGGGGATGGGGCATGTTAAAAGAGGCTTCTGGGGTGGCTGGGGAAGTCCTAGTTTTTGACCTGGGGAGCATTTGTTTTATAATAATTTGTTAAGCCATACATTTGATTTGTGTGGTCTGCAACATCTGTGTTTTATTTTGCAATAAAATATTTATAAAAAGTCTATCCAGAATAACCATCTATATTGTGAGGGATAGATGATACTGTGGCTAAAGCAGTTTTTCCTGAACCCAGGCAGAGGTTGCCAGGGGACACGGAGCAGGACTAATGAGTCATCTCGGCTCAACGGGCTGTCAAAGACAGGGAGGAGTAGGGCATTAAAAAGAATGGAGTACAAAGTTAGCTGAATCTGGTATGGGAAAATGCAGTCATATAAACTCAAAAAAACTGTTGCATTTTCCCCTGCTCATATAAAAAAAAGTTTATGGCATCTACTCTCCCCTGATTCTCCTCCCACCTCCCCAGAGCCCTCAGAGTCCTAAATCCAACTCCATGTCCAGCTGAGTAATCCTCCCAAACTCAATCTGTCCCTATACAAAACACATTATCTTTCACCCCCAAACCTGTGCATCTTCAGTCTCCCTTTATTGGAGAATGACAGCTCCATCCATTGTCATCTCGTGCCAGGATCCTAGAAATACCTCCTCTTGACTTCACTCTTTCTCACCCTTACAGGCAGCAGGTGATTGTTGACTGACCTCTGTTGAGTCCGCCTTCTTGACATCCCTTATATCATCTCCACCTTTTCAACCAGGCTCCTATTGTTTTATTTGCAAACCTCCACCACCTTTTGCCTGGACTGTTGCAGTGGTCTCCTGGCCAGTCTGTTTTCCTCTTGTCCAGCTCCCTCCATCCTCTGTTATAGTTCTTTTTCCAAGAAGTCACTCTGACCATGTTGCTCCTCTGTTCGCTATTGTTTATAGAATAAAGGCTTTAAAAATCTGTTAGGTTGGTAGGGA
Source organism: Balaenoptera borealis (assembly GCF_965194805.1). Taxonomy (NCBI): domain Eukaryota; kingdom Metazoa; phylum Chordata; class Mammalia; order Artiodactyla; family Balaenopteridae; genus Balaenoptera; species Balaenoptera borealis. The sequence goes on along the minus strand of NC_138863.1, from coordinate 112,717,002 downwards.
AAGCCCTCTTCATCTATGTCCCCATGTCTTTCTCTTCTACTGAAATGACCCTCCCCATTCCTCCCGCCCCTGTCTCTCCAACTGGGCAAAATCTCTTTTGTTCCCCAAACTTGTCTGGATAATTCATTCACACCTCTGTGCTTTTGCCTTTGCTATTCTCTCTTCCTGGAAGAACCTTCCAGACTCTCCCTTAATCCCAGCCAAATGCCGGCACACCCAGTACCTTCTGTTCTTTCAAGAGTTTCATCCTCTGAAAGTCTTTCCTAATACACGCACCAGCTAAGGGGTTCTGGTCTTTCCCACTGTTTCCCTCCCACTATTCATACCCTATACATACTTCTGTTATAGCCCGAATCACACTTTATTTCTCTAATTTTGTTTATATACGGACTTCTTTCTACCTGATGGGAAATGTCTCAAGGCAAGAACGCAGTATATTTATCCTAGTGTTTTAGGCATTTACCACAATGCATGCAGAGAGTTAAAAAAAAAAAAAAAGTGTTGAAGGAATAAATGAATAAACTCAGCTACACCCATATCAAGCCTTAGATAACTGAGTTGACCAGACAGATCATTTAGGACTAATTTCATAGCCAGCTACTGAAGCAGTACCCAGAAATTACACCTCCCTCATAGCCCCTCCCTCAGTAGGAAGAGAAAGAGAAATCCAGGTTCCAGCTTTTAAACTACTAAAATGGGAGAACTTTCAGGGAGAAAAAAATGTATAAATTGTACTGTCCCTTTAAAGATGGCAGACACCCACTCCCACCCATCTCTCAATGGCAGATGCTGTTGAGATTACATGGTTTTAAACTTGACAGACCCTCGTCCCAAAAGTCCACACTGTTTTTCTGTATTGGGTTGGCCAAAAAGTTCGTTCGGGTTTTTCCGTAGGATGTTACGGAAAAATCCAAATGAACTTTTTGGCCAACCCAAATAAAACTTTTACTGAGGTTTAACATACATGTAGAAGAGTACACACATCCTAAGGTTAAAGCTCGATTTTCACAAAGTGAACTCCCACATGGAACCAATTCAATAAACAGAATATTATCAGCCCACCAAATCTCCTCTGTTGTCCCCTGTCAGTCCCTGATCCCCATACCCCCAAGGGTAGATTGAAATAATTCCAACATGGTATGGACACAAACTATTTTGTGAAAAGTTTGTATCTTTATGTATTTTATATAATTAAAAATCAGTTTTTAATTATAAAAGAAAATAACATAGGCTCATTGTAAGCAGTGAAAACTAAATAGAAGTGTAAAATCACATCCTGGGTTCCCCCCAGTTACCAAGTTCCTTCACCGCTCTGCCTTCACCCTTGCTTTCCCACTGCCTGGAATGCCCGTCCATCTGGCTAGTGCCTTCAGTTCAGTGGTGACATGGTCTAGGAAACCTTCTCTGACACCCTCCCATGCCCAGGCTGGGAGACGAGCCTCCTTTTCAGAAGCCCACCAGTGCCCGCCTCTATCAGAGCAGGTACGACACTGTATTGTAATTGCCACTTATCTGTCTCTTTCACCTGACTGCATCCATCTTTCCTCCCCGCCTCTCTGGGTCCCAACACAGTGCGCAGGTACACAGGAGGGCTTGGTGAACATTTGTTGAATAAACGAATGAATGAATGAATACCTTGCCCTCTCACAGCTGTGCCCAGCAGCTGCTGTCTCGTTACCAACCACAAACAGGCTTGTTTCCCTCAGATCTGAAGTCCCTCCTTACTGCTGCTTCCACAACTACTTAAATCCCAGACTATTTGCACCAGGGCTCATCCAGCCCAGAACTAGGAGTGAGAACAGGTAACAGAATCATAGTTACTCTGGGCCAAGCATTTTCCAGTCTTTAATACTCATGACAGCAATACAAAGTCATTCTTATCATTCCCATTTTACAGCGGAGGAAACAGAGGCTCAGAGAGGTTGAAAGTGACTTTCCCAGAATCGTACAGATGGGAGTGACTGAGCCAGGAATGGAACCACAGAATCTGGCTCCACAAGCTCCAGCCCTTCCAGCTGGGCCATGTGCACATCCATTGAAAGGAGAGGCAGCTGTGTGGGTGGGAAGGAGGAACAGCTGCCCAAGACTCACGCTGACTAAGTGACTCAGTTCCCATTCCCACGAAGGGGCCATGGGCAGTGCCCCAATTCTATAGCCATCAGCGTTTCTGCCACTGGTCATAGTGTACCCAAATGACCTGTCTGTAATATCACCTCCATCAAATATATTTAGAATGTGCAGTCCATGTACAACCCGTGTCTAGAATAGTATCTAGTATAAGGTAGATGCTTAATAAATATTTGTTGGTTTAATAAGAAAGAGTGAATAAACAACAATCACCCTATTAAAAGTACTCAGTGTAGTTTTTCTCTGTATTGTGCAGGATTTTAACATTTTATTTTATTTTTTTATCTCCCAGGGTTTTCTTTGTTTTTTTTCTTTTTGGTCACACCACATGGTATGTGAGATCTTAGCTCCCCGACCAGGCATCGAACCTGTACCCTCTGCAGTGGAAGTGTGGAGTCTTAACCACTGGACCACCAGGGAAGACCCTGTGCAGGATTTTAGAAGCCAATTTTCCAAGGAACCCATATACAAGGGCTGAAATTTTTGTTCTTCTCTCTCCTCCATGATATGTTCTTCCCCTTTTCTCATGTAGAGACTGAAAATTATAAGTACTTATTGGGTAGAAATGCACATTAAGATCTTCTGATAAAGAGCCCCTTAACAGGTGAAAAATGTCCTGATGTTACTTTAATTCCAAAATAGTCGTCCCGACGGCACTACCTCATGAGATCATGAGGTTCTGTAGCTGTTTATAAACTTGAAAATTGGCTCTAATTCATCACCATGAGCTGTTGCTCGTCACCTTGACTCTGACTTTCAAGTTCCGAGTCTGACCTTGAGCTCTCATCTCGTGATGCCAACACCACTGAAACAGGCTCAAATTGTTCTGTATCCAAATACAATATAAGCAAGAAAGACCTCTTCTAAGACTCTTTCATCTAATGGAAATGAAGAGACACGTGACTGGGTTTTAGTTCACCTCGGCCATAGAAGTGTGTCCTTACATCTCACTAGACCGTGATTTCTTAATGTCTGTAAAAGACATAGATACTTATTCTGTCTAGCCCAAAAGAAAGCCAGGATAATGACTGTGGAATGAGAAAGAGAGTTAGATGGGGCCACGGAGGTCATCTAAGTTTGCCCGAGGCTCCACGTTACAGATGAGGAACTTGAGACGAGCATTACATTAGTTTCCTATTGTTACCGTAACAAATTATCACAAACTTGGTGGCCTAAAACAATACAAATGTATTCTTGTGTATTTCTGGGAGTCAGAAGCCTGAAATGAGTCTGAGGGGCTAAAACCAACATGTCAGCAGGCCTGGTTCCTTCTGGAGGCTCCAGGGAATAATCCAGTCCTTGCCTCTTCCAGCTTCTACAAGATGCCAGCACTGCTTGGCTCCCCCCCGCTTCACCCCAGTCTCTGCTTCCATGGTCACATCACCTTCTTCTCTCTGATTCTGATCCTCCTGCCTCCCTCTTATAAGGACCTCTGTGATCACTTTGAGCCCGCTGAATACTCCAGGATAATCTCCCTTAGCCAAGATCCTTCATTGAATCACATCAGCAAAATGCCTTTCACCACGTGAGGTAACATTCGAAGGTTCCAGAGGTTAGGAGATGGATATCTCTGGGGCCATCATCCAGGCTACAGCATGGGGTAAAGAGATCTGCTTAAGTTGACACCATGAGGAAGAAGCCAGGATGGATGGTAGATACACAGCTGCTCCTGTGTATCTACCATCTGGGTGTCTGCTGAGGCCTGTCATCCAAGATTATGTAAAATTGAATCCAGCCCCCATCCCAGGTTTTGTGAGAAGTTAAACGTGCTCTGTTTAACTTCTGATGGGCTAGCTCCTCCATCGTATCTTCTCAAGGTCATCTCTCCCCACACTCTCTGAGTTCCTGCCACCACTGAATTCCTAATCCTACATGCATTTGAACTCCAACAGCCATTCTCTTCTCTTGGCTCCTTGTCTTCTCCCATTCTGCACTGATCCAGTTCTGGGACTCAGCCCCTTTCCTTGATTTACCTGAAACCACTCAAAGAGGCAATTACTGTCACTCATGCATATGTTCATTCATTCATTCATTCAGGGTTGTCCAGAGGGACTGAGTCCCAGTTACCCTTAGAAGTAACTGACTTGCTAACACACCACGTATTTATTTCTATCCCTTCTCTTTCTCACTTTCATACCCCACTATCAGCATTTCTCAAGATTACTTCCCAAATGAATTACTTGCACGCAAATTCTCACTGTAGGGTCTGCAACTGGAGCAACTCAAACCAAGGCAGTAGGCAAAATCAGTCCATTAGAATAAGCAACATCAACAAGGAGATGGTCTCCAAAAAGAACCTGTGATCATGCACTTGTACTTCCAGGAAGGGGGTAGGACCCCACAGCACCTTTAGTCAGAGATATCCTTACATGTGAAAACAGAAGGTTCTGGAGAGATGCTTTTTTTTTCCATTCTCACCAAAAAATGCCTCCTACACCCATCACTCCCTGAAGTCTTTTAATGGGAAATGGTGTTTTGTTTTGTTTTGTTTTTATAGATTACTGTGGTTTAAATTTATTTATTATACTTATTTATTTTTGGCTGCATTGGGTCTTCATTGCTGTGCGTGGGCTTTTCTCTAGTTGTGGCGAGCGGGGGCTACTCTTGGTTGCGGTGCATGGGCTTCTCATTGCGGTGGCTTCTCTTCTTGCGGAGCATGGGCTCTAGGCGCGTGGGCTGCAGTAGTTGTGGTGCGCAGGCTCAGTAGTTGTGGCTCATGAACTCAGTAGTTGTGGCACACGGGCTTAAATGCTCTGCAGCATGTGGGATCATCCCGGACCAGGGCTCAAACCCATGTCCCCTGAATTGGCAGGCAGATTCTTAACCACTACGCCACCAGGGAAGCCCGAAACAGTATTCTTTTTATTACCCAAATATATATCTAGCTTCCAAAATCTCCCAGAGAAGACTATGCAGTATCTCATTTCACACGAAGCCATAGTTAAGGGATATTCGATCCCTTCCTGAGAAGAGACTTTACTGCAGGGCGGGGTGTGGACACATGAGATGCAGTCAGGCGAAGCAGAGGAAGAGGACAAAGAGGGAAGCCGGTGTGCACTTGCCCTCACTGCCCAGAACCAGCACTGGAGTGGCTCACATCTGCAAGAACTGTGATAAGAACTCCCAGCCCCACCCTGAGTAGATTCCTAAACTTTCCCTGGAGTTGAGTAAACATAGTAGGGAAAATCACAGTAGGACAGAGAGTCCCATGAGGACACCCTGCTTTGTGGGGGTTAAGCAAAGGACAAAAATATCTCTGGGACTTGCCTTTTAACAACTTCTTTTCCCGACTTCAGCTCCAGATCTTCACCTGCTGAAAAGACCTGGGGGAGGGTTTCCCTGGTGGTGCAGCAGTTAAGAATCCGCCTGCCAGTGCAGGGGACATGGGTACGAGCTCTGGCCTGGGAAGGTCCCACATGCGGCGGAGTAGCTAAGCCCGTGCGCCACAGCTACTGAGCCTGCGCTCTAGAGCCTGCGAGCCACAACTACTGAAGCCCGCACGCCTAGAGCCCGTGCTCCGCAACAAGAGAAGCCACTGCAATGAGAAGCCCGCGCACCTCAACCAAGAGTAGCCATAAATAAAAAGACCTGGGGGAGCTGGCTCTGCGGAGGGATTTCTAGCTGAATGGGACCCTGTAGACCTAGTTACATCTTCTGAGCTCCTTTCCAGCTGATTTGCATCCTGGTCATTCTCTACCCAGGTGCAAGGGCTGGTAATTCCAGCTTTTCCAGGGAATAAAGGGAACAGGACCCAGAGTCAGGAAAAGTGATTTCTGGTACTAATTCTCACCTTCTGATGACCGAGCTGCTGATATGCCCTTGGAGAATCTAGCCTGTCCCCTGTGATCCTTCCTCCTGCAAGTGACATCTAGCTGTGCTCAGTGTTGATCAGAACATTTTCAGGCGCAACAGACAGAAAGCGATGAAAGGCGCACCTTGGGTTGTGTAAGAGGGAAGGACAGGACGCCTCGGCGTGACAGATCCAGGACTGCTTCCATGTTGTCAGGGCCACTGTTTTCTCTCTCGCCACCTCTTAGTGCTGGGTGCTGGCTTAGTGTCCATGACCTCAGAAGCGCTTTTTCCACATAGCAGGGAGTGTGGCCACTCACAGCCCCAGGTTCAAATCCTTCCAGCATCTCAGAGGCAGGAGGCTGTCTTTTTCCTTGGTTTCTACAGAACAGTCCCAGGAAGGGCACTGATTGGCCTGGCTTGGTCATGTGCTCACTTCTGAACCAGTCTCTGCACCCAGCTGCGTCGCGTGCCCACATGTGGCTGAAGTCAGGCCAGGTGGCGGGGCACAAGGTGTGTTATCAGCGGAAGGGGCATGAGGAAAATCATGCCAGGCAACCAAAATCCATGGCTACCTCGGCCCCCAGCTTGCCTGCGTGTGTCTGATAGCCATAGTCCACGGTGGATGATGGGGGACAAGGATGAAACAGAAGCCAGGGAAAGGATGAAAATAAGAAAGAGTGAACCCAGAGGGTGAAGAGCCCGTAAAGGTGAAAATACTCCTCTTATCCTTGGGAAGCAGTAGTTTCAAACAGGAGAGACCTCGCCTCCCTGGGCAGGGAGTCCGGAGTCACATCACGCCTCCAGAAGCAACTCGGAGTGCCTTTAGTGGGGACAGTACCTCCACGATCTCACTCTGAAAAAATACAGATGGTCGTTGTGGACTCACAGGGCTTGTCTGAGGTCCTATAGAAGCAAGGCCTGAGATGGGGATTGGTAGGAGCGTTCTCGGGAGAAGAGAAATGAGGGAAGCCAGAGAGGACAGAGGAAAAAGCCAAGAAAGATGTGGTGCAGCTGAGGTCTAACCTCAGCCCGATCCCGCAGGGAGCTCTATAGCTCTAATGGCACCAGAGTTGTCTGGCCTTGAGACAAGGGACTAGGCTTTTGCACCCCATATCTGTCAGTCATTGGCTGGGGGTCACCTCCGCAGGGAAAGCAGTCATTTCTAGGCAGCCCAGGGCTCAGAAGGAGGAAACAGCTGAGAGCCGTGAGCAGCCAGCACTCACAGTTGCTGGGGGAAGTGTGGCCAATCAAAGGGGATTGGGTGGGCCCCCTAGAGGGCTGCTGGAAGGTAATGTATTTCAAGCGCCCATCAGAATGCTGGGAGTTATCACCATCATTTTACCTGTGTTGTACAAAGGTAATGGTAAACGTTACATAACGCATGGTTCTCTGCCAGATGCTGCGCTCAATAATGTAAGCATGCGTAGGCAGTAGGAGTCTAGACAGACATAGGTTCATATCTTGTTCCAGCACTGCCGTGGACTAGTTTTGTGATTTGGGGTGCATAATTTAACCCCTTTGAGCCTGAAAGGGTTCCTGAACCCAATTCCAACGTGTGTGCATGTGTGTATGTGTGTGTGTGTGTCTGTAGGCTTCCCACACCAACAAACTCAATTCTGACACTATCTACCAACAAACTCAATTCTGACACTATCTACCCGGAGATAGAATCGGATTCCACAGGTAAAGGGTTCAGTCCCACAAGACTGCCCTTCACCTCAGATGCCAGTCGTAAGCCAAGATTGTTACCTGTGCTTCTGACCGACTGGCTCTAAATCAGAGGTCCCCATGACCCCCTCCTTGGGTTTGATTAATTTGCTAGAAGAGCTCACAGAACTCAGGAAAACCCATTTACTCACTAGATTGTCAATTTCTTACAAAGGATATCAAAGGATACGAATCAGCAGCCAGATGAAGAGATACATGGGGTGAGGGCCCCAACAAGGAGCTTCTGTTCTTGGGAAGCTTGGAGCCTGGCTCAGTGGCACGTGGAAGTGTCTGGTTCACCAATGTAGCTCTCCAAAATCCCTCCTTTTTTGGTTTTTATGGAGGCTTCATTACATAGGCATGATTGATTAACTCATTGGCCACTGGGGATTGAATCAACCTCCAGCTCCTCTCCCTTCCCTGGGAATCAGGGAGTGGGACTGAAAATTCCAACCCTCTATTCCTGTTTGGTTGCCCTGGCAACCAGCCCCCATTCTTACTTAGATGCTTTACAGAAGTCACCTCATTAACATAAACCCAGCTATGGTGGAAAGGGCTTGTTATGGATAACAAGACACCCATTTCACCTTCCTGGCTCTGAAGCAGTTTTTGGGTTTTTTTGTTTTGCTTTGTTTTTTGTTTTTGTTTTGTTTGTTTTGTTTTGTTTCAGGAATTTTTGTTTTTTTTTTTAAACATCTTTACTGAAGTATAATTGCCTTACAATGGTGTGTTAGCTTCTGCTTTATAACAAAGTGAATCAGTTATACACATACAATATGTTCCCATATCTCTTCCCTCTTGCATCTCCCTCCCTCCCACCCTCCCCCTCCCACCCCTCCAGGTGGTCACAAAGCACCGAGCTGATCTCCCTGTGCTATGCGGTTGCTTCCCACTAGCTATCTATTTTACGTTTGGTAGAGTATATATGTCCATGCCACTCTCTTTGTCCCAGCTTACCCTTCCCCCTCCCCATATCCTCAAGTCCATTCTCTAGTAGGTCTGTGTCTTTATTCCCGTCTTGCCACTAGGTTCTTCATGACCTTTTTTTTTTTTTTCCTTAGATTCCATATATATGTGTTAGCATACTGTATTTGTTTTTCTCTTTCTGACTTCCTTCACTCTGTATGGCAGACTCTAACTCCATCCACCTCACTACAGATAACTCAATTTCGTTTCTTTTTATGGCTGAGTAATACAAAGACGATGTGAAAGCACAGCCTGAGCCTGTCTGGGGGTGGAAAGTGCGGGCCTTGGTAGCGGTTTCTCTGGTCCATGCAGATCACTGCTCGGAACCAAGGGGACTCAACCTTAAGCTTCCACGAAGACTTGTCAGCCTGAGGTCACTACCTCTCACTTGGTGGATCAGCTTTTCCTGCCTGTAACCAAAGAGGATGTATGTCCTGGTACAGATTAGCTCAGGCTCTGCCGTCAGGCAAACCCAGGGTGTGCCCTTGCTCTCTGCACCCTAACAGCTGTGTGCCTATGAACACGGCCTCGCTGAGTTTCATTTCCTTCTCAGTTAATAGAGGAAAATAATATCTGCATCTAGGGTTATGGTAGAGAATTAAATGATATTTGTAAACACTTAAATCAGTGCCTGCTCCCAAAGAGCAGCTACTATTGTTGTTATGGATGTTTATTTGTTCAACTAATATTTACTGATGCCCTATTAAGTGTCAGTACTGTTCTTGGTAGTGGGAAGATTTTGGCAGGAAAAAACATGAGGTTTCTGCTCTTAGGGAGCTTCCAGTGAGAAGGGACGGTTAACAAATAACCAAGAAAAACCCCAGGGTGTGGGATGAATGGGAGATTGGGATTGACATATATATACTATTGATACTAAATAGTATCAATGTATAAAATAGATAACTAATGAGTATAAAATAGATAACTAATGAGTATAAAATAGATAACTAATGAGAACCTACTGCACAGCACAGGGAACTCTACTCAATGCTCTGTGGTGACCTAAATGGGAAGGAAATCCAAAAAAGAGGGGAATATATGTATATGTACAGCGGATTCACTTTGCTGTACAGCAGAAACTAACACAACATTGTAAAGCAACTATACTCCAATAAAAATTAATTAAAAAAAAAGAAAAACCCCAGAGTGGTTAAGTGTTATGCAGGGAATTAAAATAGGATATGTGATAACACTGAGCCAGATCCTTTAGTCTAGACTCTACTTTAGAAAGGCCTCTCTGAGGAAGTGAGGTTCAGGCTGAGATCTGAAAAACAGGATGGCACCAATGAGGCAATGATGTGGGGAAAGGAGATTCCAGGCCCAGAAAGCAGCTAGTGCAAAGGTCCAGAGATGAAAACGAGTTGTGCGTGATTAGAGCAAGGTCAGAACGTTTGAGGGACGCACAAAACTCAGGTAGCTGGAGTATAGTGAGAGAGGGTGGTGGACAGGTGAGAGGTGAGTTTGGGACAGTAGACAGAAGGGACCATTTAGGATTTTTCTAAGTCAGGTGAGGAGGTTGGGTCTTAATCTAAATGGAATAGAAAGCAACAGGATTTTAAGCCAAAAAGAGACATAATGTGAAATAAGCTTTTAAAAGTTCACCTGGATAATTTCATCCAGTATTTAAAGAAGTAATAATACATCCTATATATATTTCAGAAAATTGAGGATGCAGGAACACTCCCCAGTTCATTAGATGAGGCTGGTATTATCCTAACAACAAAGCCAGACAGATATAAGAACACTAAAGACATGAATATCGATGCAAAAATTCTTAACAGAATGTTAGCGATCTGAATCCAGCAACATGTCTTTAGTGACTTTTCCTCTGATCCTCTAGCTGTGGCCTTCCAGACCTCCCTCTTCCAGCTTCACCCAAGGTCTAATTCCAATATTAGGCCTATTCAATCTCGAATACATGTAAAAAATGCATTTGACAAAATGCGACACCATTCCTGATAAAAGCTCTCAACGAAATAGGAAAAGAAGGGAACTTCCTCAGTCTAAAAAGGGGTATCTGTGAAAAATCTACAGCTAACTTCATACTTAATATGAAACACTGATTGGTTTAACCCTGAGATCAGGAAGAAGGCGAAGATGCCCCCTCTCATCAGGCCTATTCAATATTGTACTAGAGGTTCTAGTCAATGCAATAAGGCAACAAAAAGAGATAAAACACATCCAAATTGGAAAGAACAAAGTAAAAAACCGTCTTTATTTACAAATGACATGAAAATCCTAAGGAACCTATCAAAAAACAAACATACAGGCAAACAAACCCAAACTACTATGACTAATAAATTCAATGACTAACAATCCAATTTTTAAATGAGCAAAGGATTTGAATAGACATTTCACCAAAAACGACTTCCAAATGGCTATTAAGCACATGAAAAATGCTTAACATCACAAGGAATTAGAGAAACGCAAATTAAAACGAAAATGAGATACTACACACCTACTAGAAGTATCAAAAAGACTGACGATACCGAATGTTGGCAAAGATATAGAGCCACTGGAACCCTCAAACACTGCTGGTGGGAACAAAATAGTACAGACACTTTAGAAAATATTTTGGCAGTTTCATAAAAAGTAAATAATGCACTTACCACACAACCCAGTAATTCCACTCCTAGACATCTACCCAAGAGAAGTGAAACATAGATCCACATGAAGTCTTGCATGGAAATTTTTATAATAGTATTATTCATAATAGCCAAAAATAGAATAATCAAAATGTTCATCAACTAGTGAATAAATAATCAAAATTTGGTGTATTCATACAATGGACTGCTATTGAGCGATAAAAATGTTGCTACATGCTACAACATGGATGAGTCTCAAATACATTTTACTGCTCCCTTGCTCTCCCCCTCTCCCTCCCTCCCTCTGCATTTGCACAAAGAAGAGGTCATATGAGCACACAGCAAGACAGTGGCCACCTACAAACCAGGAAGAGGCATCTCACCAAAAATCCACCATGCTGGCACCCTGCTCTGAAAAGTTGGACAAAAACAACTACGTGTAGTATGATTCCATTTATTTGAAATTTTCAGAAAAGGCACATCTATAGAGGCAGAAAACGGATTGGTGGTTGCCTGTGGCTGGGGATGGGAGCTGATATTGACTACAAACAGGGGATAAATTCTGTTTGAGGGGAGATGGAAATATTCTAAAACTAGATTGTGGTGAAGGTTGTATAACCCCACACATTTACTAAAAACAGTTGAATGATATATTTACAACAGGTAAAATTTACTGAGGTAACATGTACCTCAATAAATCTGTTTTTGAAATTTGCATAACTATGTGGAGAATGGATTGCAGCAGATAAGAGTCAAAGAAAGGAGATCAGTCAGCAGGCTATTGCATTGGTCCAAGGTGAAGGTGATGGTGGTTTGAACCAACATGGCGGCAGTGGAGATGGTAAGAACTAGTGGGATTCTGGACACACTGTGCTTGTGGAATTGACAAGATTGTTGGTGGCTTAAACATGCAGTAAGGAAAGAGAAGGACAGAGAGGAATTTTGGTGGTGGTGATAGTTGTGGTTGTATTTTGCAGTTCAATTCTGAGGGATCCCTAGCACCAATGCTGAGGGTTCTGGCCTGTGTGTAAGTGGGGAGATGGAGTGGCTGGGGGCAGAGGAGGGAGACTTTTTTTTAAAGTGCAGATTCTTGGGGTCCAATTCTTCAGAATCAGAATTGCTTAAGCTTGGTCCCTGTAATCTGCATTTAAAAAAATTCCCTCAGGTGACTGAGAAGCACTGCAGGGTTTGTAAACTCACCTGTTGCAGGCATTATTATTCCTCCCCCCCCCATGGGGTGCACATTGTTTATTTTATTCCTTTCTTTGAGGTCACAACTTTGTTAACTTTTAATTCAAGAAAGTGTCTGGGGCTTCCCTGGTGGCGCAGTGGTTGAGAATCTGCCTGACCATGCAGGGAACACGGGTTCGAGCCCTGCTCTGGGAAGATCCCACATGCCGCGGAGCAACTGGGCCCGTGAGCCACAACTACTGAGCCTGCGCGTCTGGAGCCTGCGCGTCTGGAGCCTGTGCTCCGCAACAAGAGAGGCCGCGATAGTGAGAGGCCCGCGCACCGTGATGAAGAGTGGCCCCCGCTTGCCGCAACTAGAGAAAGCCCTCGCACAGAAACGAGGACCCAGCACAGCCAAAAATAAATTAATTAATTAAAAAATAAAATAAAATAAAATAACAAATATTCAAGTACAATTGGTGTCTAAAAAAAAAAAAAAAAAGCATTCCCCCACCCTTGGTATCTAATCAAGTTCCTTTCTGAAAAAAAAAAAGAAAGTGTCTGAAAAATAAGGACTACGGTTATTAATTAATCCTACTAAGAAGTCTTGTTCCTATGGATTGATTTGGAAACCTGTAATACGAGAGACAAATTTACTAACCCTCCCCCCAAACATGACTTAAATCAACTATACTCCAATAGAAAATAAAAATATTTTAAATAAATACAGGCATTATTTTTAAAGTGTTAGAGTGCTTGACTTTGGTTATTGGTTCCTATAAACTTGTCCAGTGACCCTCTTTAATGTCATGAGCACAGGTGTCCTGTTCCCATTCATAGTTCTTCAACCCTGGGAACACCAAGATTAAAAGTCCAGCGTTCAAAAAAAAAAAGAGACTTCTCTGGTGGTCCAGTGGTTAAGACTCCAAGCTTCCACTTCAGGGGGGCATGGGTTCAATCCCTGGTCGGGGAACTAAGATCGCACATGCTGCGCGATGCGGCCAAAAAAAAAAAAAGTCCAGCATTCTCCCTGAGCTCTGTTCTTTCTCCCTTGAATTCTGTTTGCCCAGAGTGGAGAGCACCACTCCCGAGGCGGGGTATGGCTTTGGAGGAGACAGACTAACCAGGGCTGTTGTCTGCGGTTGCCCGTGCCGTGCCCTCTCACTGGGGAACATTTTGAAGTGATCTAACCACAACTCTCAGACGAACCACAGAAACTATGTAGATTCAGTAAATTCACAAGCATTCCCCCTAACCCTCTAAATTAGTCTTCCTCCTTTCTCTCTCTCCTTCTTCTTAAGACCATTGACAGAAGATTTGTGAAGCCTGAGCTTGAATCCTCGTACACTAGCTAATGAGCTATGTGGCCTCATTCTAGTTCTGGGACTCAATGAGCTTATTTGTAAAGGAAGAATGGAACAAAGTGAGTGGTTCTTAACCCTGGCTGCATGTTAAAAGCACTGGAGGAGTGTTTAAAAATTGCTAATGTCCTGGCAACACCCCCAGACAATTGCATCAGAATCTCTGGGTGGTCGGATGCAGGCATCAGTATTGTTAGAAGATCCCCAAGGTGATTCCAATTGCAGCCAAGGCTCAGAATCATTGATCTGTGTAATCATTAAGGGTTCTTGAAGCTCTTTCTCTGATCTATATTTTCCTTGGCTTCCACAACACCCTCCCTCATGATTACCATTACAAGGCCAGGGTGAGTGGGGATGGTGTATTACAGTCTGTGACTGGCCAGTACCCAGGGGGTGAATCCACTCAGTCTGACAAGGACCATATCTGGCCTGGCCGCTGAAGAACCGGTGAGTATTTGAAGGCGTGTTCTTGAGCAGGTAAGCAAAAACCAACTTCCCTGGTTGCATTTAAGACCTTCCATTGGTATCCCCTAAATTAAGAAAAACTACCATTTTATGGGGAGCAGGAGTTGCCTCTCCTAAAGACATTGCCCAGAAGCCTCCAAGCGCTACAGACAGGCAATGATGGGTTAGAAGTGAGTCAAGGGGGAGGGCACAGTGGCTTTGCAAAGCAGAGACTATTTTTAAACATTAATTTGACTTTTTGAATTGATCAGATGTCCACATTAGGCAACAGAATCCTGGGAAATTTGTTAATTGTATGGAAATGTTTAGACATCTTATTTTTCTACGGATTTAGAAATTACCCATTATTCTTTATGGTATAAATAATTCCAAAATCTGTAAAACAAAGAATGTAAAGACAAGAAAGTTTGAAAGTTTCAAACTGCCTTCTTCCAGAATTCAATTCCACTGAATTCCCTGGCGGTTCAGTGGTTAAGACTCCGCACTTTCACTGCTGAGAGCTGGCTGGGGAACTAAGATCCCACAAGCCACGTGGCATGGCCAAAGAAATAAATAAATAAATAAATAAATAACAAATCGTCTTCGTCCCATTTTAGCCACAGTAATTCTAAGCCCCCTGTGATGTTTCCCATCTCAGCACCCAGCACCATCTAAAAACCCTGGGGCATCCTCAACTCTGCTCTTCCATGCCTACATGCCTAGGGCATCAGCAAATCCCACTGGCAAACCTTCATAACATAGCCCTAGTCTAACCTTTTCTTACCACTCTTTTTTTTTTTTTTAATTTATTTAATTTATTTATTTTTGGCTGCTTTGGGTCTTTGTTGCTGTGCACAGGCTTTCTCTAGTTGCAGCGAGCAGGGGCTACTCTTCGTTGTGGCACGCGGGCTTCTCATTGCGGTGGCTTCTCTTGTTGCAGAGCACGGGCTCTAAGCACGCGGGCTTCAGTAGTTGTGGCACGCGGGCTCAGTAGTTGTGGCTCGCGGGCTCTAGAGTGCAGGCTCAGTAGCTGTGGCGCACGGGCTTAGTTGCTCCGTGGCACGTGGGATCTTCCCGGGCCAGGGCTTGAACCCGTGTCCCTTGCATTGGCAGGTGGATTCTTAACCACTGCGCCATCAGGGAAGCCCGTTACCACTCTTTTTTAAGCCACATTTATCTCTTTCTTGGGTCTGGCTTCAACACCTGTTTGCCTTGTGACCCATAAAAGGAGGCGGCTGGCCTAGCTAACCTCTGAGGTCCCTGCTAGACCCAAGAGTCTAGACAGTCTAACCCACAGGAAGGCGTGGACGCTGAGTAACCACTCACTATGCATCAGGTGCTCTCCTTTTGCTATTCGTTTCATCCTCATACCAACCCAGTGAGGCAGGTATCATTATCCCCCCTTTGAAGAGACAAGGCACCTGAGACTCAGATGCTTCTGGCTGCCAACCCAGGGCCCCCACCACTTGCTTCCTTGTTAACCAAGCCTGATTTTTGTCAGGGGTGGCAATGAGCCCAGCTCCTAGTGAGTCAGCAAGTCAAGATTTAGTCAAAGCCAGTTTTGGTGACCATGCTCTGCTTTACTTGTAGTTAGTACACATGCGGGCATGAGAGATACAAGGGGAAGGCAGTTGGGGCGTCCTGGGAAAGTATTTTCTCCCTCATGAGAGAAAAAAGAGCAGAAGAGATAGCTCTTTATGCCTCGTTCCTGCTGTTTCCGGCTTTGGATGTTATCAGGAGAGCAGGAAAAGCTGGCGGCTTTGTCAGGCTATGGCAGTTGTGAGGTGGGGGGATGGGATGTGTCTGAGGATGCAGGAGGAAAGGATGGGAAGTTTGGTCCTTGATGGTCTCATTGAGCCTGGTACTGCCTACCTCTGGGCTTCTTCTCCAGCAAACCACAAATGTCCTTATGAATGAAGGCAGGCTAGTCGAGAATCCTGTCACATGGTACCCAACGCACACTGACACATAAATAACTTGCCAAGGACACGCAGCTAGGAAGTGGCAGCACCAGGCTGCAAAGCCAGGTCTGTCTGTCTGCCTGTCTGCAAAGCCAAAGCGGACAGGCTCTCACCTCTGCCCCGCCCCCACTTTAATTCCAACTCTGCACCTCTGAGAGAGGATGGGCTTGAACAAGCATGCAAGGGCTTCCCAGCCGCAGCTGATGCTGGACCCAGATCTCAGCAAAGCTGCTCCTCTCACCCTTCTGGGCGGACACTTCCTGAAGGTCGGCCCTGTGGGAGTCAGGGTGCCCCCTCAGTGTTGTGGAGACTGTTGTCAAGGGCCGTCATAATAAACAACAAGACTCGTCACTCATCTGCCTTCGTGGCACCCCCTTCGTTTCACTGTGCTTATGCCTGGAGCTTGATACGCTCCACTCGCCTGTTTTCTGGAATTGGGGCTCAACAGGTAGGCCCTTCCCCCAAACCGGCATGTTGGCATCAGGGGGCCTCAGAAATCAAGCTACTCACCTTGTACTGGACTCAGAGGGCTCAGGGGAGGATGATTGGAATGTCCTCTCTCCCTACTCCTGGCCTAACCCTGCACCCCAATAGGCTGGCCTACAGGTGTTGAAGCAAATAGATCTGAGGGCTGCCAAAAGATTCGGCCACCTTCACATGTCTGTCCCACTGACCTGCTCCAGCGTGAGAAATCCCTACCCTTAGTCCTGGGATATAGTAGTATTTCCAGACTGTACCTTTCACAAAACAAACACATTACTTAATAGGGATAGCAAATCAGTTTCCTTGCTATACATGAGACTTTTACATGTTGCTTCCATTTATATGGAGATAAAACCTACCTCTGTTTGAAACTGCATACTTTTAACATGTGATTTCTTGTTATCTCTTTCTCTTTCTCGATAGTCTGTAAGCTCTATGAGTGTGAGGGGGCTTATATTTTTTTTACTTGCTGTTGTAGTCTGAGCAGCTAGTGTGGTGCCTGGCATTTGATAGGTAGTTAATAAATATATACAGAAAGAATAAATGAATTGCAGTATAATGGAGAGGGAAAGGAAGGTAAAGAAGTGGAGACAAGCGTAACAACTCTTTTAAGGAGATTGGCTGAGAGGAGAGAGAATGGGTGTGGTTAAAGGAGGACACAAAGGGCAGGGAGATTGTTAATAGGACAGGCAGGAGAAAGGGATGGGAGAGAAGTAGGATTTTCAAGTCAGCCTTGTCCACTGCCAACCCCAGGTGCCATCGTTTACATGGCATTACATGTGGATGACACCTGTTATGGCTGTGTGATGCAGTGGTCCAGTTGCATATAAGAAAGAAGTGATCATTGATGGAGAGTAAGATAGGGCCGGAATCTAGAGCATAGGTTGTGGTACTCATCCTTTGAGATTGGATAGAGGAATATATTAGGGGTAAAGTGGGAGGCAGGAAATAAGGACAGTTTTTGCCCAACGACCTAATTTTTTGGTCACCTAGGAGATGAAGCCATCCCACTATGAGAGAGCTGGGCTGTGTGAAAGGCTTAAGGAAAGTGATGAGGGTTTGGAAGGGAAGAGAGAGTTGACTAAAGACAAGTAAAAGGTCTGGCAGAAACAGAGGACCCTGGCAGATCTGGGATCATCAAAGAGAAAGAAAAGGAGGCTGGGAAACACAGCGGGGGAAGAGCCGAAGGCTGGAAGGGTGTCTTCCATGCACAGCCTCTGACCCACAAATGGTGACAAAACTACTTTTATGTAAGTTGTCAGGACTCAGAAAGCATTGTCCTATTGGAACTACTGTTTACAGTGATTCAGTTCTCCAGCCAGCAACCTGCCAAAGCCCATTTATTCTTCAAAGTCCCTGAGGTCGTGAGCTAATGCTATATTAATACTTCAATATCACCTCCCATGATTACTAATTAACAACCTTTTAAGGGAAAAGGTATTCCAAGTTACAGATCGGTAGAACTGGAACACTTTTGCCCACCACCATCCATCTCTGAGTCTCTCCCCCAGCATCCCTGCCCAACACGTGGTAAGAGACTTGGTCAGCCTTCGGAGCCAGCCCCTTTGGTGGAACCAAGCCTCTATGTACCGAGAACTTGTTAGTTGCATTCATTGAACCAGGCACTGGACCTGTATGCACTTGTAAAGGGACCAAGAGCTCCCTCAGGAGTTCTGAATTGCACACTACTGGCAGTGCCATCGCTCAGGCTTGGGGGAGGGCAGCGTTTAAGAAGGGCACTTTCTCAGACAAATCTCTCTTTGATGGAGAGGTCATTACTATGTCATAACACTTGACCATTGAAAGGGCCTTTAGACTTTGATCCAGCAGTTCTATTTCTAGAAATCTACCTGGTTGAAATACCAGCACAAAGGTGCAAAGATAATGCTCACAGCTGTTCACTGCAGTATTATTTGTAATTAATAAAAGCTGGAGGGCTTCCCTGGTGGCGCAGTGGTTAAGAATCCACCTGCCAATGCAGGGGACACGGGTTCGAGCCCTGGTCTGGGATGATCCCACATGCCGCAGAGCAATTAAGCCTGTGTGCCACAACTACTGAGCCTGTGCTCTAGAGCTCGCGAGCCACAACTACTGAAGCCCGTGTGCCTAGAGCCCGTGCTCCGCAACAAGAGAAGCCACCGCAATGAGAAGCCCACGCACCGCAATGAAGAGTAGCCCCCCGCTCGCCGCAACTAGAGAAAAGCCCGCGTGCAGCAATGAAGACCCAACGCAGCCAAAAATAAATAAATAAATAAATAAATAAATATTTAAAAATAAAAAAATAATTTTAAAAAAGCTGGAAACATGCAAATATTCGTCAACGGGGGAAAATGAGTAAATTAATTTTGGTAACCTTGTCCCACTGCATAGTGGCCCATGATGTGACCCTTAAAAGAATAAGATAGGGCTTCCCTCGTGGCGCAGTGGTTGAGAATCTGCCTGCCAATGCAGGGGACACGGGTTCGAGCCCTGGTCTGGGAAGATCCCACATGCGGCGGAGCGACTAGGCCCGTGAGCCACAATTGCTGAGCCTGCGCGTCTGGAGCCTGTGCTCCGCAACAAGAGAGGCCGCGATAGTGAGAGGCCCGCGCACCGCGATGAGGAGTGGCCCCCACTTGCCGCAACTAGAGAAAGCCCTCGCACAGAAACGAAGACCCAGCACAGCCATAAATAAATAAATAAATAAAATTAAAAAAAAAAAAAAGAATAAGATCTGCATGTATTAACACGGTATATAATCGATATATTCATGATACATAATTGATGAAAAAAGTGGGTTTGAAACAGTATGTGTGATAGGAAATTAGATATAGCTACATAACAAAATATACATATATTAAAATGTATGTATGTATACATGATCACAAAAGTACATATTAAGAAATACCATGTAGGATGAGCCTCTAATTATTAATAATGGTTACCTCCAGGGGAAGGACTAGAGGAGGAGAAATGGAACTTCCATACTTTCTACATTACAGAATTGCCAGAACTTTTTACAATGAGCATGAATTACTTCTATATTAAAATAGCTTTTGAACTAATTTTTACAGATATTAGACATTGTAAATATGTTAGTGCACCATAAATTAATCTATAAATAGATTGTTCTCCCAATGAAAATTCCACAGGGTCTTTTTTTGGAATCTCACAAGCTGATTCTAAAGTTCATATGGAAAAATAAACATACTAGAATAACCAAAAATTTTCTGAAAAGGAAAAGAAATGAGAGGAGACAAACCCTAGCAGGTATTCAAATGCACTGTCCAAACTACAATAATTAATAGACTCAGCTGGAGAGTAACCCGTGAATAGACAGGCAGATCAATTCAACACAAAAGAGCCCAGAAATAGACACAAATGCTTGTGGAAAATTTTTATGGGATAAAGGTGTCCCTTCAAACCAGTGGGGAAGAACAAGTCCTTCAGTAAACAGTATTGGAACAACTGGGTTGCCAGCTTGGGAGAAAAAAGAACTGAATCCCTCATTCGATCCCTACACCTAATAAATTCCAGGTGACTCTAGATAAACGTTAAAGAGAAAAACTATAAAAGTACTAGAAAAAAGTATGAGCGAATATGAGCATATTTTATAATAAAGGAATGGAGAGTAGGACTCAGACATCTTCGGGGGCCACTACTCTGCCTGCCCCAAAAGGTACCACTGAGCTGGTGCCTCTTCTACCCCGGGCACTGAGGACACACCAGGACAGCAGCCACACAACCCTTGCCTCATAGAGTTCCTATTCCAGCTGCGGGCGTTACAGAGCCCAAGCTCATTCTGCTCACTGCATGACAGGCCCGTAAATTGGGAGACAAGCTGTTGCAACAAGGAATAACGCTTTTAATCGGAAAGCTAGCAGACCGAGAAAACACACTAGCGTCTCAAAAAAACCATCTTCCCTCAGTCCGAATTCCGGGCTCCTTTTATACAGAAGAGCGGAAGGGGGCGGGGCCACTGCAGCACCGACCAATGGCTGAGCGGAGCTGCTACAGCTCGCGCCTGCCCCGCCCCTATTACAGGGGGAGGGAGGCAATAAACGAAAACACAAATAAAATAAATCATGTTAGATGGTGATTAGTTCTATGGAGAGGTACAGAGCAGGAAAGGAGGCAAAGCTCGTGAGTTGAGGCTGAGTGAAGGGATTTAGAGCCAGGAAGCCCTCACTGGGAAGGGGACACTGGTCTGGAGGAAGAAAGGGAACAGCTGTGAAGACACCTGGGGGGAAGAGCATTCCAGGTAGAGGGGACAGCAAGTGCAAAGGCCTTGAGGCTGGAGTGCATTTGATGCATTCACAGGGCAGAAGGTGACAAGTGGGGCTGGCGGAGGGTAAGAGAGATGGTAGGGAAAAAGGCCAGAGAGAGTTGGGAGGAGGTCTTTTCCTTGGAGTGAGACAGAGCCTCTGGAGGAATCTGAGCAGAGGCTAACAAGATCTGCCTTCCTAAAATTCTGTTCAAATGCAAGGGAGGAAGTCAGGAGGTTATCGCGGTAATCACGGTAGAAAGTGATAACGTGGTTCACGGTACTAGCAGTGGAGGTGAAGAGGAGTAATTTGATTTTATGATTTGACAGGATATGACATACAGCCAGAGCTACAGATTGTAGGATGCGAGAGAAACTGATAAGTCAAGAACGACCCTAAGGGTTTTGGTCTGAGCAGTTGGAAAGATGGAACTGCCATCACTGGAGAAAGAGGTTCAAGAGAGAAGTGGATTTGGGGGCGATAATTAGTTCATTTTGGGAAATGTTAATTTTGAGATTCTATGTTAGTGTTAATAAATGTTCATAAAATGTTAATTTTGAGACATCCAGTAGAGCTGCCAAATGGGCATTGTAAATCCAAATCTTGACTTCAGGAAAGAGGGCTAGAGATAAAAATTGGGAGTCAGAGAAATGGCATTTAAAAACGTGAGATTGAACAATGGGTCACCCGTTGGCAAAGGCAAGGTTTGGATCCAGATCTTGGTCCTGCCTTTGTACATTGAAGATTTGAGGTGCAGAACTAGCTGTATTCCTTATCCTTTGTTTCGTTTAGAGAGCAGTTAATTTCTATTTTTCTTTTTTTAGTAGGGAAGTATTTCATGTTCAATTTAGAGACCAGACACCAGATAATAAACACCAAAAATGTAAATGACCTATAATCTCATTAAGCATAATTGCTCTTAGCCATTTGATATATTTCCTTTCAGACTCTTGCTAATGTATATATTTTGTATGTCACACAAAGCCCAAAAAGTATTAGTTGGTTTTGCCTTTTTATAAAAAAAAATATGAGAAGGGAAATGCGGGGCCCCTTGAGAGACTCACCTGGTGAATATCCATCCATGAAAATATCATCACTCTCTCCAAGGCAGGCTTTCTGCCCAAGATGCCTCGTTTTGCACAAGTATGGTCAGTGCCTCGCCTTGGGCTGTGCGGCCACTCGGCTCTGCCATCTGCTGAGCAGATGAGGAGCCTGGCTTTCTGACGTGTACCTGTGGCACCTGGTGGATAAACACATAAATGGGTGCTTGGCTGGTGTGACTGTCTTGTGTATAACAGGCCTCACCACCATGGGGCTTCCACCCGTAGTTGGGTAAGTGAGAGGCTCGTTCTGCGGCAGCAGGAAATTTACTTCCTTACACAACTGTGAGGTTCAGGAAAGGGTATTCAGCAGCGGTTTCACAGTGGAGAGAGAAAACCCTTGGGAATTCATTTTGTCTTTTCAGCTCCCAGAACATCTCATTCAGAGAGGAACTGTCATCTTTCTATTCCTGACCTAGTACTAAGGCTCAGAACCAGTGACCTGCCTGCATTTTGCCTGAATTTCTTGCAAACTGAGGCCAAAGAAAGAGCAGCTGCTCTATAAATACTGATTTGTGAAGGGAGTACAGGGTGAGGGGCAAAATCTGGCCCCTCTCCTGCTCCCGCACACACACCTTCCCCACTCCACGCCCCACCCTTCCAGCTGCTCCCACCAGGACAAGGGGAAACTGTGACATGACCATAGGGGCCCCAGAGTCAGGATTTTTATCACCATGGCGATCAGTCACCTCTTACAACAATGCCCGTAAGACACAGCCTCACGCACCCCTGCCAGAGCCTGACATGATGTGCTGATAAAAGCATAGATTTTTTTAAAAATATTCTTTTTTTTTCTTTTTCCACGCTGTGTGGCATATGGGATCTTAGTTCCCCGACCAGGGATCGAACCCGTGCCCCCTACATTGGTAGGGTGGAGTCTTAACCACTGGACCACCAGGGAAGTCCTATTCTTGCTTTTTGACCAAGTAATCCTACTTTTATATATATATATAAATTTATGTATTTATTTTTGGCTGCGTTGGGTCTTCATTGCTGCGGGACGGCTGGGCTTTCTCTAGTTGCAGTGAGCGGGGGCTACTCTTCATTGCGGCACGCGGGCTTCTCATTGCGGTAGCTTCTCTTGTTGCGGAGCACGGGCTCTAGGAGAGCAGTTGCGGCTCGTGGGCTCTAGAGCGCAGGCTCAGTAGTTGTGGTGCACAGGCTTAGTTGCTCCACGGCATGTGGGATCTTCCCAGACCAGGGCTCGAACCCGTGTCCCCTGCATTGGCAGGTGGATTCTTAACCACTGCACCACCAGGGAAGTCCCAAAACCACAGATTTTAGAGGCAGCACACCTGGGCTCAAATCCCACCTTGATCAAGTTACTTAATCCCAGACTTGGTTTTCACACCTGCAAAATTGGGATGATAATACCCACCTGTCAAGTCTGTGGGGCAAGACTAAATAAAATGTCTGCAGATCCCCTGGTCCATAGTAGGTCACAGCAAATGTTATTTCCTGCTCCTGTTCATGGAGACCAGCCTTGTTGACGTGGATTCCCTCTCTGCATGCTCCTTCTGGGGACCTCAGAAGGTCATCTGGCGATACACTTCTCCTTTAGCATCTTCAATAGTGCTCTAGAGAGGGAATCACAAGTCATTACCTTGACATTTGCAGTTGATACTAAAATAGATGTGAGGTGAAGTGCTAAGACTGAAAGTCACAGTTCAGGGCCTGAAGAGGGCTCAAAATGAAAATGACCTAGGGGAAGAAGTTCATTTGGGAAAATGTGAGTAACTCTCTTCGGAGGGAAGTGTAGCCGCTCTCCCAAGTTGCCTCAACAGCACCAGTCAGTGAGGAAGGAGGAGTGTGGCCAGGCTGGGTATTGAAAAGTTGTTCCTGTCCCGGGGTCTGAGGGGTCTCGAAGGGTGAGAACTGCTGAGGCCTCCAGAAGAATCACGTGTGTGGGTCCCGAGAGGAATGCCTGAGCCCCACTATTATGAATGGCTTCATCAGGTAATCTCACTGTCATTTCAGAGTCCTCCCAGAGGAAATGGGAGGCAGGAGATAAGCCATCTCATCCTTTTCCACCTAGGTGTCGTTAGAAGATACACAGTGGAGAGCAGTAGGGAATATAAAAGCAATTTCAACTTAAAGTCAAAGCTTCTAGTTTCAAGATAATTTCTACAAATGAGTATTAAATACAGTGTGACAGGTGGGATAAAGGCCAACTCCTCAACATGGCCTGCTATGCCCTGCGTCCCTCCTATGTCTGCCCCCTACCAGCTGCCCAGAACCTTATTCACATCCTAGAACATGTGTCTCTCACACTTGTGCACCTCCACAAAAGTCCTTCATTCCTCCTGATTTCAGCTCCAGGGGTGAATACCGGTTGTGTCCAAGGCCAATCCCAGTGGTCCCATTGCCATGCTGGTCATTGGTTTGGGTGTGAGCTTGTAACACAGATCTGGCAAAGAGATGGAAGGGAAATGTGCTGGGGGAAGAGGGGATTCTGGGAAAAGTTTTCCCACTAATTAAATTTTATCTTTTTTTTTTTTTTTGGCCACACTGCGCACTTGTGGGATCTTAGTTCCCTCACCAGGGATTGAACCTAGGCCCTCAGCAGTGAGAGTGTGGAGCCCTAACTACTGGACCGCCAGGGAATTCCCTTTTCCCACTAATTAAACAAAAAAGAACATTAAACAAAAAGCTCCTCTCATTCTGCCAGACATTGTCATGTCTGTGTGTGAAGCCTGGAACCATGGCAGCCACTTTGTGACAGGGAGGGAGCTAAGCTGATATAATGAGGACCACAAAGTGGAAAGATGGAAAGAATCTGCGGTTTTGACAACATTGTTTGAGCCAATGGACTACTCAGCCATGGCAGCTGTTCTACCTCAAGACTTCTTGCTAAGTGAGGTAATACATTTTTCTTATAGTTGTAGCCACTTGAGGTTTTCTGCTCATTGCCACCAGAAGTGTCCTAACTGATACAAGACTTGAAGTCAATTTTCAATGTTCTAATTTAATCATATAAATAGTCACAAGGCTAAATCATCTTTCTCTGAATCTTCTAGATTGTTTTGTGATGGGTTGGGGAAAATTGAGGGCACCATGAAGGAGGAGAAGCACAGTCTTTCTTGGCTGTCCATAAACTGAGACTAGCATGTGCCTGAATGATTGTTTGTTCCTGCAGAGATGGGTAGTTACTTTTCTACATTTTACTAGGAAGTGTGTATGTATGTGTTTTAAAAATGAAGATGCACTTGGACAATTTTAAAAGATAAGGACATGAGGGAAAAGCTAAAGGAGCTTTTTTTTGTGAGAGGTTTAATGGAAGTCTATACTTGGAGAGTCAAGGCCTTTTTTCTACCATGCACAAGAGCACCTGGCCAACGGGGTGAGTGGACACAAAAATCCAACCCACTCCTGGCACAGGCTGCATCTACCTGAAGGAAGGGGTGCATTTTTTCTAATCTGCACAAAGGTACCATAAGGGCTAGTGGTAGTCTTACGGGCAATACTGTTTCAAGGCCGGTAACAAAGTGTGGCATAGAGGTCATGAAGCAGATAAGAGGATCTATGTCCATATTTTGCCCACAACTTTTCTAGAAGTCCAGGAAGTGGACTTCAGCAATAGCAGGAGAGAGCTACTTGGAACAGATGTTCTTGAAACCTTCAGGAGCATACCACTGTGTCTGAAAATTGCTTTAAATATTTCATCACTGACCAGGTGTGATTACGTGTGCTAGTTAGTTCAAGCATCATCTCTAAGTATGTCAGTTGTCCAAAGTAAGAATATGTGTTCCAGGGGTGATCAGTTGGCCTTACATCAAAAGAGCCATAACAGTGTTTCTGATATCAGTCTTTCCTTCAGTGCTTTGCTAACTGGAACAGTGAATGTCAGAAATTGCTTTTTTTTTTTTTAATAACTTTTTTTTTTTTTTTTTTTGGCTGCATTGGGTCTTCATTGCTGCGTGCAGGCTTTCTCTAGTTGCGGCGAGCGGGGGCTACTCTTTGTTGCGGTGCGTGGGCTTCTCATTGCGGTGGCTTCTCTTGTTGCGGAGCACGGGCTCTAGGTGCGCGGGCTTCAGTAGTTGTGGCTCGCGGGCTCTAAAGCGCAGCGGGCTTCAGTAGTTGTGGCTTGTGGGCTCTAGAGTGCAGCCTCAGTAGTTGTGGCGCACGGGCTTAGTTGCTCCACAGCATGTGGGATCTTCCCGGACCAGGGCTCGAACCCGTGTCCCCTGCATTGGCAGGTGGACTCTTAACCACTACACCACCAGGGAAGTCCAGAAATTGCTTTTGAATGATGAAATTAGCAACTTGTTGACTAACATGATTCATGCTTAGAAATGCATTCTCATTTGGTAAAAGAAATGATATTTAAGATATGTAGGCTGGACATAAATTTTAGAGACATTTCCCACTCTTTATAGTCAGGAAGAAAGAATCTTGCACCCTAAGGAAGGATTGTTCCTAAATGGTCCCGTATCCAGCCATTGTTTCTGAGGATTCCTGGTTGCCAAAGCCCACTCTAACCTGAACTGAATCCAGCCTCTGGAATGCTGAAGTCATCAGGGCAAATTTAACGGCAGGGAGCTGGAACTTCATTGAAATTACAGAAGAGGTTTTAGGACCATTTTGGTCCCTGCTGCTTGCTAATAAATGTTCCTGTAATAAGTATCAGCAGGGGTGGCAGAGTTTGGTCTGAGACTTGTTTTTATTATGAGAAGATTGTGGAGGTCCACTGAAATCTCCCCAAACCATCCCTGAGGTTAGTTTTCAACAGGGCACCATCCTCAATGGCAATACACAGTGAGGTTCCTTTAGAAAGTTTTCTTTTTATATTTATTTATTATTTAATTTATTTTGGCTGTGCCGGGTCTTAGTTGTGGCATGCAGGATCTTCATCGAGGCATGTGAACTTCTTAGTTACGGCATGCATGCAGGATCTAGTTCCCTGACCAGGGATCGAACCCGGTCCCCCTGCATTGGGAGCATGGAGTCTTACCCACTGGACCACCGGGGAAGTCCCCCTTTAGGAAGTTTTGAGAGCAGTGGATTTTGTCCTGGGGGAGCCAGAACATGAGGGACAGACGTGGTGAATGGAAGAGAAATAACATGGTGATGCTGCATGATCATCTAGTGGACAAACAGATTTCTAAGCACTCATGAGGCACACCTTTAGAAACTTCCAGAAATAAATAGAAACTAAGAGCTGCTGATATCTCACAGTACAGCTGGCTAAGGCTCAAACAATCTTAGTTTGGGCATTAAAAGCAAATGTAACTTCATGTCCTACCTACATACTGGAAAAGTCCAAAATACTAGTTACATCCAGTGAAACTAAGCATGATTATATACAATACAGCATTTAAAGTGTGTAACGGTTGCAGGTATAAGCCATCCTGGAAAAAAAAAAACAGTTGGAAAAATCCAAGAGCAGAGGTCTTGGTCCAAGTTATGGCTTCTGTGAGGTTTAATAGGGACTTAGTCCCTTTTCCTCTACTGGGCTTGTGAAGAAGTTTTATCTACTACTTCTGGTGATTTTAGGTGCTATCTTCCTGGGAAGGGGAGGAGAGGAGTGGGGTGGTAAAGCTTGTTGTGTCAAAGGCTTGTCATGGGGACCCTCTAGCTGGTAGTTTGAAATGACAATTATGGAGAAAACTGGGACATTTGGGGGCTCCTGGATTTCCATGTTACCTTACGAGGCCATTTTGATGGGGCGACTGTTCAGGAGCACGGGTACTGCACGGAATGAGAACATTCACACAGGCCTTTGGGGGGCTCAACCACAGATTGACAGGAGATCCCTAGTGGCCTGCGCCATGGAAGGCAAAACGGAACATTGGATAAGTCAACTCACCAATAGGTATTGAGCTCTTGTTAAGTGCCAAGCACTGTGGCAGTCACTGTGACCCAGTCCTGCTATGAATAGTCTTGTTAATAGCAAAGGCAAAACAAAACATGTTAGGATTTGTAAATCAAGTGGGGAACAAAAGCTGATGCCTTCA
The DNA here is from genome assembly GCF_965194805.1 of Balaenoptera borealis. Lineage (NCBI taxonomy): Eukaryota > Metazoa > Chordata > Mammalia > Artiodactyla > Balaenopteridae > Balaenoptera > Balaenoptera borealis. The sequence continues at coordinate 112,689,108 of NC_138863.1, read as the reverse complement.
GTGTTTTTCATTCTAGCCAATTTGTTTGCACCAATAAGTAGAACAACCTCGAGCTTAATGCTTACTTCTCCTGAGCCTTGATGTACCCTCAATTCCCTCTTCCTCCCTTCCTTTCTTCTCCCCAGTAATGAAGAATTTTTGAGCATCTAATGTGTTTCAGACACTCATGCTAGATTCTGAGCATACAGAGATAAAAACACAAGTTATGGCCCTTACGGAACTCATGATCTCGTGTGTGTGTGTGTGTGTGTGTGTGTGTCTGTCTGTCTGTCTGTGGGAGGGTGGCGGTAGAAAGAAATAGATAAACAGACCATTAAAACACAACTTGATAGGGAATTCCCTGGTGGTCTAGTGGTTAGGATTCTGCGCTTTCACTGCCGAGGGCATAGGTTCGATACCTGGTCAGGGAATTAAGATCCCACGTGCATGGCGCAGCCAATAAAAACAAAAAACAAAGAAAAACTTGATAAATACTAGAATAGTGAGGCCTCAGGTAGCTCAGAGGAGACATATCAAACTCAGAAAATTTATGTCAAAGCTATAAACAAGCTCCCTGGAGGTGACGCCACTTGAGCTAGGTCTTAAAGGACAAGTGGCCAGGGTGGAGGAGAGGGATGAAAGGCCTTCAGGTCAGCTGGCAGCATGTGCAGTACGTGTTGTTGTGACTGCAGGAGGCCGAGGAGGGGCTCCAGGGAATTCAGCTTTCGGCAGCCGGGACACAGGATGCACCGGGGAAAGGATGGCAGCAGAGCAAGCTGGACTTTGGGCTGAGCCCGGATCACAGAAGAAACAACTCAATCCTGAAGGTGACAGAAAGTCAAGGGATTTAAAACACAGAAGGAACAAAATATATTTTTGTTAGAGGAGGTCGAGGACAGACTGCAGTAGAGAAGAAAGACAGAGACAGGGGGACTTCCCTGGTGGTCCAGCGGTAAAGATTCCGCCTTTCAACACAGGGGACGCAGGTTCCATCCCTGGTCGGGGAACAAAGATCCCACATGCCGCGGGGCAACTAAGCCCGAGCGCCACAACTACTGAGCTCACATGGCTCAACAAGAGAGCCCACGTGCTGCAAACTACAGAGCCCACGTGCCCTGGAGCCCGAGTGCCACAACTAGAGAGAAACGCGAGCAGACGGCGCGCCGTAACAAAGATCCCGCGCACCACAACGAAAGATCCCGCACGTCTCAAGGAAGCTCCCACATGCCGCAACAAACACTCGATGCAGCCTCCCCCCCAAAAAAAAAAGAAAAGCAAGAGATAGGGTTGTGACGGTTGTTTACGGTGTAATTTTTAAAAGAGCCCTTTCAGGTGTATTTATCCATAACATCAGCCTACTCCTATAAGTAGTCTATAATTAATATTTTTAAGTTGAAGTCTCATTATTCTCTAGTACTGGTACCTGAATCAAGGAATGTTACTTGTCATTCCCGGGGAATCATGTTGCTGGGCGACTCTCCATCCGTTGCTTCAACAATTCTTCAATGGTTCTTTGCTTCAGAGAGAAGGCAACACTACTGGGGTCAAAGAAATCATAGCTCAGCTTTAATTGTCAAACTGATTTGAAGGCCACGGTGAAGACAATCATATTGAAAGCTGGGTTTTACTGAGTGACAAAGGTATTTTCTAAATTCTGAAATTTTCCCTTTAAATAAGAAGTAAAGTTTGGATTATAGAGAAGGGAAGAACTTGGATAAGGGCAAAACATTTGAAAGAGGAAAGGGAGAGGGGGTGAAAGGTCAGATACAAATGTCTTGCTTGTCTTGTGGGGTGGAAACTTCCAGAAGGGGTGTAAGGAACCCATTGTTACATTTTGAGAGACCTGAGAACACTGGGGTTTTATGTCAGAGGAGACCGCAGGGCATTCAAATAAGTCCCACATTGGGCAATGGCCCTGCATTGATGCCTGTAAGGAGTGATAGAGCAGCTTCATTCAAGAGGAGTTAGTGGTCCCAGTGGACCCCAGTCTACATGTCACATGCGGAGGCTTGAGGAGGACCCATAAGCACCAGTAGTGGATGAGAGAATGCTAAGAAAACTGGTAGACCAGAGGAAGGCTGGGAATCAGGAGGAGGAGGTCACAGAACATAGGGTCTCGTGACTAAAGGCTGTATCAGGAAACTTCGGCTTTAGCAGTGATTCCCAGAATTCCAGCCGGGACCCACTACTCCTCAGCATCAGGGGTACAGTTGGTCCAGTGACCCTGTAGGATGAGGGCCATCTCGTGGAAGGCAGGGGAAACCCAAAGCCCCCCCCATCCCCTGCACCCAAGTGCCCAAGGAGGAGGGAGATACAGCCCTGAGGCAGGAAGTGAATTTGAATCCACTATTTACCCCCAGCTGACAATTTTAAACTGGAAGAGACTGAGTTAAATTAAAAAAAAAATTTTAGGTGTCTTCCTCAGCATGAGCAAGAAGGGCATTGGTCTCAAGCAGGATGGGCTCAGTTCATGAATATAAGGTTACTTGGGTTTTTTTTGCATCTGAGTTGTAGTGTGTAAACTTCTATTCTGCTTTACCTGTGTATATCTCACACACACACACACAAACACACAAACACACACGCTTATGAATTCCTTCTCTAACAAAAATCGTCATGTCAAAAAATATGCTCCAAAATAGCAGACAACAGAAGATCCTAGGGAAGGTTGGCTTTCAAATGAAAAGGCTGAGGATTCATTTACTTTACAGTGGGGGAGGCAACAGAGTGCAACGGTTAAGACCATGGAGCCCGATGTGTAGTCTTCAAACCCGGGTTCCACTTGGGCAAGTCCTTCATATCTCAGTGCCTCAGCTTCCTCCTCCGGAAAATGGAAATAATAATCACACCCACTTCACAGGCTTGATATGAATACTAACCGAGTTTTATCTGGAAAGCATTTGGAACAGCTCCTGGCATACGAGTGGTGCCCTCTTAGTGTTTAACAAACAGACTCTGGTCTCAGGATCTCAAACTCTTGAGGGACTTGTGATTGAAGGCAGGGTCACATGTGAGATGGTGATTTAGAATAACAAATGTCAGCTTTTTATCCAGACTTCTGAATCTGGGCAGTTCCTTTGGCCATAGCCCTTCTTTCCCCCTAACTCTGTCTATTCAGTGGATATAAGATTGTTTTGTCTGTTTCTGACACTAAAGGACTGTGAAAATTAATGAGGACGATGTCTGTGAAGTGCTTTGAATTTTTTAAAGGAAAACTGAATAAAAAACAAAAGATAAGAAAAATTTTGAGGCACTTTTTCACCGTCTTTAACATTCAACTGTTTCATCATTGTTGTTTTTCTTCTAGGGCTCTCTATCGACTTGCCAGCTGAAAAATGAGAGAAAGAGTAGCAATCAGAAATACAATATGTTTCATGAAATGTTTGGCATTTAAATCTCTCATAAAATATAGAGCTGAATGGCCTACAGTATATTTTAGATATATTTGCTGGTAGACTTTTAAAAAATTTCATCACCGTGGTAGCATTTAACACACAAGAAGGAATTTCTCTTAGACCTGAATCCAGAAAATTAATCTAACACCTGTTTAAAAATAGAGACGGTTACTTTCTGCTATGTCCTTTTCTCTATTTTTAAAAGCCCACTACTTGTTCATTCGCCTTCCCCAGATGTTAGCTGGGAAATGGAAACCTTTTTTTAAAGCCTAGCTAGAAGAACTCACAGATACACAAAAGTGTTGATAGCACCATAGGTGCAACTTACATCAAAATCTCACAGAATTCAAAATTTTAAGGATCTGTTGTTGCCACTTCATCTTCCATTATTAAATGCATAGAAATCACAAGGTGTGTACCTGTGAGAATTTCGTGAATTAACAAACATCTATAATGTAGAACTCATGCGGGTGACATTTAGGTTTTGAGGCAGAGCTAAATTCAGGTTTTTCAAAGCTTGGTCAGCTGTTCAATACAGATATTGTTTTTAATCTAGTGCTATGATCACTTTATCACATAAGCATGTTTCTTGAAATGGCAGGAAACTTGAGGTTTGAGATATTTTTAGAAGGCGTAGTTCCTATAATCCTCCTAGATGCAAATATGAATTACACTCAGCTGGATCCACCACCATGATCTAAAGCAGTGTTTTTCAAACTGGGTCATGGCCCATTCACAGGCCCTGAAATCACCTTATGAATCAAAACCAGCATTAAAAAAATTAGAAGATAACAGAAAACATAATATCATAGTAGTAGTGCATCTTATGGGGAAAGAGAAAGCTTTGTTTCTGTGTGTGTGTGTGTGTGTGTGTTGGGTTATGATACACAGTGTTTCTCAGGGTGAGCCAATAAAATATATTTGAAAGCTGCTGATCTAAGATTACTGTATGCATACTTCTTAGCCAATATAAACTACTAGTAAGAGGAAATCAGTACACACCTAATGGAAAAATAATTTTTCAATAAATTTCATAGACCTTGAAATTATTCACAGCCTCTAAACCAGTTATTGCACCTCTGGATATTCATCTTAAGGAAATAATCCAAAATTCAGACAAAGATTATTACATAGAAATATTCACTGCACTGTTATTCATTGTACTGGAAACCCCTAACAGCTTAAGTGCTCAATAACATAGTAATAGTTAAGTCAATTTAGAATATGAAAACTAGTTGAGTATGGCATCATCATTAAAGGCAACATTTTCAGAGGATTTATAGTGATGTGGGGAATGCTTACAATATTAAATAAAAAAGGATTCAAACTTGCTTATACTCTATAATCTTAAGAACTGCAAAACTTGTTAAAAGAAAAATGCTAAAATAGTGGTTTTCTGAGTTGAGTTATGGATAATTTTCATTCTGTTTTTCTATATTTTTCAAGTTAACTACAGTGCACGTATATCATATCTATTGTCTAAGGGAAAACACGTGTTTCTTTAAAAACAAGTTCCCCCTTCCCAGGATAATAGTGTGTGTTCTTATCAGCCAAGTAGCAGTGCTTTTGCAAGGATGCTACCTTGGTTGACTCCCCTGTTGGTCCAGAGAGAGTAATATTTCCCTTCTTTCACACGTACATTCATAGTGTAATGACTTTGAAGATTCCAGTTCACACTATTCCTGGGAGATTAGTGCCTGCCCATGGGTGATCTTCCTTTTCTCAAGACCAGCACGTCAGTTTCCTATCCTTGCTATAACAGATTACCATCAACCTGGCAGCTTAAAACAACACAAACTTCTTTTCTTACAGTTCTGGAGGTCGGGAATCCAAGATGGTTCTCACTGGGCTAAAATCAAGGTATCACCTGGCCTGAGATCCTTCTGGAGATTCGAGGGGAGAACCTGTTTCCTTGCCTTTTCCAGCTTTTACAAGCCACCAGCATTCATGGCCCCTTCCTCCATCTTCAAGCCAGTGGCATAGCATCTTGAACTCTCTCTCTCCCTGCTTCCATCTTCACATTGCCCTCTCCTCCAACTCTGACCCTCCTGCCTCCCTTTTAACAAAGACCTTTGAGATTACACTGGGCCTGCCTTGACAATCCAGGGTAACTCACTATCGCAATATCCTTAATTTAGTGATATCTGCCAAGTCCCGTTTGCCATGTAGTAACTTATTCACAGGTTTTGGGGATTAGGACATGGACATCTTTAGGGAGACCATTATTCTTTCTACCATCACCAGGTTTGACAAAACAGCTTAAAACAGGGGCAGGATGGGGGGAGGATCATCTCTCTTGCATTACAGATAGAGTGGCTTGAAAACTGCACTGTGCCCAGGTAGCTGCCCCAGTTGTGTGTGGACCCATGATTTTCCCCCAGAGGACAACATCCATTAATAACAGGATCTGTCACTCAGTCACTGGCAATAGCCAAAGGTTAGCCAAAGAAGAGATGGTTTCCAGCTTTACTGTTACTATGCAAGTCTAAGCATTTCAGAAATGTAGACAAGGTGCAAAAGTACACATAAATAGATGCTAAAGGACCTGCAGGGTTTTTTTTCTTTCTTGTAGTTGATTTCTAATCTCACAGCATTGTGGTCAGAAAGATGCTTGATATGATTTTAATTTTCTTACATTTACTGAGGCTATTTTTGTGGTCCACCATGTGATCCATCCTGGAGAATGTTCCATGTGCACTTGAGAAGAATGTGTATTCTGCTACTTTCATATGGAATATTCTATAAATATCAATTAATTCCATCTGCTCTAATGTGTCATTTAAGACCTCAAAATGGGTTAAAGACCTAAATGTAAGGCTGGATACTATAAAACTCTTGGAGTAAAACACAGGCAGAACACACTTTGACATAAATTGCAGCAATATCTTTTTGGATCCACCTCCTAGAGTACCACAAATAAAAACAAAAATAAACAATCATGATTCCCTTCTATCATTGTCTCTTAGGCTATTGCTATGTAGATGACAGATGAGCCAGAAAAGGGAGATTATGAGCTCAAAAAATTCAGAGGTTATTCTAACTCACTTCTGTTTTTATTTTAGAACTTTTTTTTTAATTTATTTTTTATTTTAGAACTTTTAAAGTTCCTCAAGTAATACCACACTGTAAAAAATGTTAGAAAATACAATTAAGCAGTAATAAAAGGAGTGTTGTTTGTATGTCACGTCTGGTTCTTCAAAGCTGAATACGGGGACTTCCCTGGTGGCCCAGTGGTAAAGAATCTGCCTTACAATGCAGGGGACTCGGGTTGGATTCCTGGTCAGGGAACAAAGATCCCACGTGCTGCAGGGCAACTAAGCCCGCGCACCACAAATACTGAGCTCACGCGGCCTCAACTAGTGCCCGCGTGCCACAAACTACAGAGCCCACGTGCTCTGGAGCCTGTGTGCCACAACTAGAGAAGAGAAAACCGGCATGCCACAACTAGAGAGAAGCCTGCACACCACAACAAAGAGTCCGTGCACTGCAATGAAAGATCTCGCATGCCTCAAGGAAGATCCCACATGCTGCAACTAAGACCCAACACAGCCAAAAATAAATTTTTTTTAAAAAGCTGAATACAAAACAACTAGGTGCCAGGATTTTATTTACTTATTTATTTATTTTATATTTTTTAACATCTTTATTGGGGTATAACTGCTTTACAATGGTGTGTTAGTTTCTGCTTTATAACAAAGTGAATCAGTTATACATATACATATATCCCCCAGGGTTTTATTTTTTAAAAGACCTTTTAACTGAGTTGTGGATTTAGAAGATTAAAATTCATTTAAACAACTGAAGTAAACTTCAAAGCAATAAAAACATTTGGTTATGAGCTTAACTATCTTCATACACACTGCTTTTGGTTTCTTTTAAATGCAATAGTGTATTATTTTTTTTAGAAAAATAGTGTATGAAATTAATGTAGAGTCTCAGTTTTCTCCAGGTTTGAGCAGACCCCTCTGTCCCCCAGCTTTTCTTTCATAGCGTCCAGTTCGTGTTTTTCCTGCTTTCCTTCGAAGCTGACAGATGAAATAAAATGCCAGCATTCACGAGCCAAGGAGCATTTTCTTTTAATTCCCCTTTGTGGACAATGAAGATATGGGACTCTTTCACGTCTGTCTCTTCATTTCCTTTAAACGTTTTCTTCTCAACCTATTACCCTACCTGAAATATTCCAGCCTCCCCACCATGTGCCTAATTTCTGTCCATCCCCTCAAAGCTTGGCTCAAATACTACTGACAAGCTGACCCAAGTCTGGTACTTAATCACCAGTGTGTTTATGAAGCATTTGCGTGGAGCCTGGCATTTTCGTCATCTTTTCCAGCTACGCGGACCTCCTCTGACAGAGGTTAGGTAACTGTCCCCGTCTCCCAGGGTGGTCAGCAACATCCTGGACACCGCAGCCAAGTCTTCTGACCCTTTCCCAGGTCTTGAGTCACCGCCCCCTGCTGCCTCTGGTGCCCATCATGTGCCCAAAATAGATCTTTACATCTGATGATGGGATTAACCTTTCAGATGTCTGTATCTTTTCACCCTAGACACATTGTAAACTGTGTGAAGGTGAACATCACATTTATTCATGAAAAAATACAGCAAATGTATGTTGAGCTCCTACTCTTTGCTGGGTACTATGCTAAGGGCCAGAAATGCTACAATAAATTAAGACAATTGTACCTGTAAAGTTCTTAGAGTCTGGTGAAGAACAGAGAAGTAAACCAGCAGTGACATGGCCATGTGAAAAGTGTCCTAAAATAGAAACAGGTGAGGGCGGCCCAGACAGCCTAGGGGTCAGGAAAGCCTTTCCAAAGGAAAAGTCCTCCGGGACTCTGGTCCCTGGCGGTCCAGTGGTTAAGACTCCGCACTTACACTGCAGGGGGCACAGGTTTGATCCCTGGTCGGGGAACTGAGGTCCCACATGCCTCGCGGCCAAAAAAATGCGAAGGAAAAGTCCTTCAACTGAGGCTTGAAAGGCAAGGAAAGCAGGAGGGAGAATTCATATATATTCAGCAGGCACTAAGTGCTCAGCACGAACCAGGTGTCACTCATACATCACCTCATTGAATCCTAACAGCAACCCTAGGAAATATGTGGGGAGAGCAGAAGACACCAGACAGGTATGGTTCATTTACTGTGTTTCACCATCTATTGCTAATACCAGCAAACTCCTATGCAGCACTTCTAATGTGCTGGCACTATTCCAGATAGTTCACATATGTTACTCATTTAATGATTACAACATCACTGAAAGGTAAGTACTCTAGTTACTTTATTTTACAAATCAGCAGAGTAAGCACAGAGAGGTTAAGTAACTCGCCCACAGTCACACAGCGAGTAAGTGGGCGAGCTGGACTTAAACCAGGCAGTCAGGCTGCAGAGTCTGTGCTCATAATCACCGCACTATGCAAACTCTACCAGATTATTTTTTCATCCCTTGAATATTTTTATTGGCAAAAGTAAAGGCTTACTAGAGAAGCCAACAATTTAAAATGTGTAAAATGCAAGTCACCTCTTCACACTTCCCCTGATTCCAATGCCAGTATTACTGGTGAGTTTTGAAGCTAGGTATAACTATCCCCATTTTACAGATGGGAAAAGTGAGTTTCAGAAATGTTAACTCACCTGGGGTCACAGAGTTAGCAGCTGGACATCTGGGATTCAGCACCTTTCTAGCTCTACCTTCTGGGTGGGAACTACCAGGCAAGCTGGAGAGTCTGGCGAAAACCCCCAGAGCTGACGACAAGCACATATTTTGCCAGCAAAATCAAGAAGAGCTGCACCTGCCATGCTGATGAAACTGGGCTTTTCTTGTTGGTGATGTGCGAGGGGACACATGACACTACTGGCCTTTTAGGAAGTTCTCTCTGGTGACAGTGTGGAGGGCGGAATGTCAGAAACCAGAACCTGGAATGAGGCAGTGGTGAGGACTGACACATACTCAGGATACTGGTGGGATGGGGTGATGGAACTTCATAACAGATTTGTTGTGGGGATGGAGGGAAAAGGACATGTCTGTTGTGCGTCCCTGGCTTCTGGCCTGGGTGACAAGGGGCGGGGGAGTGGGCACCTGTGCCATCCCCAGAGGTAGGGAGGAAACTTTCTTCCCATTTGGAGTTTGTTTGTGTCAGGAAGTTGATTCATGGTAAAATTTCAACATTTGTTCTAGACCAGAAAAACAAAAAAACAAAACCTTTTTGTCTTTGTTATACTGATTATGGAACAGCTAGAAAATGTACTTTCTTGGAAGTAGCCTCTCAAGTGTTCTCGGAACTCCTTCAGATAGTTCAAGCCTTCTGAAGTTACTTTCCTGCTACTTTCTTTCTCTAGCTCCTCAGGGGAAAAGTCTGCCACGCCTGAAACCTTCCACCCGTTGAGATTTCCTATCAACCCAATTTCTCCATCAGTGAACCGAATTCTGGGAGACGGTTTACCAGCTGCACACGGCAACGACCCATCTCCCTGGCCAGCAGCAGCAACCTCAACAGCTGCACCAGAATGTTAGAAAGACCACAGTGTGGCAAAAGTGAGCAGGTTTGCTAGTGGGAGGCCAGGACTGGGCAAAGTTGCAGGAGTAACAGGTCTTTGTCTCAGCCTTGAAGATCCTGACTAAGACATAGAACTGACTAAGTCAAGGGGACCCACTAGAGTGCTAATCCTGCAGAACTCTCTGTAACTCAAGAGTCAGCAAGCAGACACACTGCGGTATCTACTCTGGGGTTTCCAGATAATTTTCTCTTCTTTTGTAGAATTAAACAGCACAGGTCTACCCTGCTAAGTCTGTCCCTGACAGTTTTCTGGACTCCATGAGGATGCTGATAGCAGCCAAGTAACTACTGACCAGCTAAATAATCTCAAAATCCAACAAATGATAAACACAAGGAAGACAGCTGGGGGTGTTCAGTGTAGTCTTTGAGCCTGAAGGAAGTCACTTCAGTGCAAAACTATAGGGTAGTAAGGGTGATGCCATACTATTTTATGTTCAGTATCATCATTTTACCTGGCAGTGAAGCAAAATATTTATCCAAAAAATTTCCCCCCAGATGGCTAGAAATTTTAATTTGTGTGCTCAGTGCATACACTTCAGGTCCTTGGAAAACTCACTCCTCATGTGCTGTGAATAGATAATGGGAACTTGTCTGACTCACCACCCTCTCCCAGTTCTGATGGCCCAGGGAGAGACCACCCACCTGAAACTGCAGGGAAATGCCCTTAGGGCAGAACAGGAGGGTGGGCTGGCCCAGGCCCTACCTGATAGTATGCAGAGGAGGGGATGGGCGCAGGGAGGCGGGCAGTACCTCCCATGGTGCCTTGTGGGCTCCTTGAGAGAACTGAGGTGCTCGGAACTGGGGGTCCACAATGCCGACCCCAACCTGGCTAGTCACTAGAACATCTCTGCCCTGCCCTCCCCTCCCTCGGGCGAGTCCGTGTTTCTGTCCCTCTAAGTCTGCCCTTGATACTCATTTATCCCATTCCACTTGAATAAATATCACACCGAGGATGGTTTCTCAGACCTGCCCTTGACAGAAGAGGCAAACCACACCAGGAGTTCCGGACTCATGTTCCTCTACTGGCCGGTAGGTAGAGTAAATGTGTGAAGCAGTCAGCTGTAAACAGCTGGAAGCGGGGGAAACGGGGCAAGCTCCAGAGGGCACTCCTGTAATCCCAATCATTCCCTCTCAAAGTCTTTTTCTTTGTGTCACCATTCTGGTCAAACAAAAGACAGCTGATCCTCACTATTGGAGGATTCTGAATTTGCAAATTTGCCTATTCACTAAAATGTATTTGTAACCCCAAAAGCAATACAGCTGTCCTTCAGGAGTCATGGCGGATTGGTTCAAGGACACCCCAGCAGATACCAAATTCCACAGACGCTCAGATCCCTTTTATAAAACGGTGCAGTGTTTGCGTGTAACCTACCCACATCCTTCTGTATACTTTAAATCATCTCTATGGGACTTCCCTGGTGGTCCCTGGAGTCTTCCCTAAGACTCCGCGCCGCCAATGCAGGGGGCCCAGATTCCATCCCTGGTCAGGGAACTAGATCCCACATGCCACAGCTAAGACTTGGTGCAGCCGAATAAATAAATAAATAAAATACTTTAAAAAATAAATAAAAATAAATCATCTCTAGATTGCTTATAATACCTAATACACTGTAAATACTATGTAAATAGTTGCAAGCAAATTCAACTTTTGCTTTTTGGAACTTTCTGGATTTGTTTTTTGTATTTTTCGCTACACTGTTGGTTGAACCTCTGGTTACAGAGGGCCAGCTGTACTTGCAGCACTTTTGTAGTCATTTGCGGACATGCACAGAGCGGCGGGAAATTCGACTCTCCAGGCACACAGCTGAGGTTAAACAATCTGATATTCTGCCTTCTTGTTTCAGCTCTCATACTGTAAACAGCATCACCTCCACAGTCTATTTAGGGACACGTTTTTTAATTTTTTGAGCTTTTCGTTGGTGATTTTGCTGTTTAAAATGACCCCCAAGCATAGTGCTGAAGTGCTGTCTTTTCCTAAACTCAAAAACGCCTTATGTGCCTTATGGAGAAAAATAAGTGTGTTAGATAAGCTTCATTCAGGCATGAGTTTAATGCCGTTGGCCATGAGTTCAATGTTAATGAATCAACAATATACATTAAATAAGGTGTCTTTAAACAGAAACACACATAAAACAAGGCTACGGTATTCATCGCTGATGAAAATGTTGTGACCAGAGGCACGCAGGAAACCAACCCTGCATCTCCCCTAGGAGTAATGATTCGGTATTTGCTGCAACTTTATAACTACCAACAATGGTGAATCATCTGTCTCTGAAACCCCTCATTTGGCTGTCAGTTTGGGAGCCCTCATTTGATGATCTTGTCTTAGTTCTCAAAGTTCTCAGAGTTTTCTGTCAAGGGACTTCTGAGATATGGTGGGTTATCGCTTGGGACTCATAGTAATGTACTGGAGTTTGTGTATGATTTTTTAATTAAGTGAAACGAGTATATTTCTATAACGATATCACACTTGAGAATGCTTTCTAGAATGGGAGGATATACCAGTCACAGCCTCCACAGCCCCCCACTGGCCAAATCCAACTGGAAGCCAGCTGACAAAGGAGACTGGGGTCAACCTCTGGGGTGCAGAGGGGACAAAGAATGGGTGTAAGGGAGGGGCAAATGGAGAATTAAATCCACACAGGGAGCCCAGATTTAATCAGGCAGTCCCATTATTAATACACAGATACTAAATGCTCTGAAGGAAAAGAGCTCGATGTTCTGACAGCTTAGGACACAGGACCATGACCCGGACAGGGAGTGAGGGAAGTCTCCCCAGACGGGAAGCCTGAGCTGAGCCCTGGAAGATGAGTAAGAGAGCAGCATCCCTATTAGAGGGAAGAGCATGTACAAAGGCACTGAGAAGGAAGGGGGCAGGATGTTCCCCGGGAGCTGTTAATAAGAATGTAAAATCAATAGTGTTTTGAGAGGCAATTTGGAAGTTGCTATCATATATATTTTTTGGTTTTTTTGTTTTTTGTGTCTTTTTTTTGGCCATGCCATGTGGCCTGCAGGATCTTAGTTCCCTAGCCAGGGATCAAACTCATGTCCCCTGCAGTGGAAGCATGCAGTCCTAACCACTGGACTGCCAGGGAAGTCCCAGGAAGTTGCTATAATATTTTAGATGTGCATATGCTCCTCAACCCAGCAAACCTGTTTTAGGTCCCTAGCATAGAAAAACTACTTGCACCTGGGCACAAGGCAGCATTAACCTGATGCTGAAGACAGCAGTGCTTACTATGACAAAACTCTGGAAACAGCCCTAAGTGTCCATGAATAAGACAATGGTAAGATAAATTATAGAACATCCATTTTACAAAATACCGGACAGCAATTATAAAGGATGAAGTAGGGGAATTCCCTGGCAGTCCTGTGGTTAGGACTCCGAGCTCTCAATGCCAAGGGCCCAGGTTCAGTCCCTGGTCGGGGAACTAAGATTCCCACAAGCCACACAGTGAACCCAAAAAATAAAATAAAGTCCAACCTTTTAATAAATAAATAAATTAATTAATTATTTTTTTTAAAAAATGAAGTAGGCAAAGATATGGTAGCTTGGAAATATCTAGAAGATTTAGTGGTTAGGGAGAAGAAGAAGGTTATTGGCAATTCTGTTCCAGAAGGTGTCCCAGAGTCCATCACCCCCATGGTTTGGCCCCTGAGTGAAGGCACTTGCAAACAAGGGTTAATCCTTCCTTGGCGTGCTTTCCAAAAACTAAAGTGGAAGGCTCTTTCATGAGTGAAATTTTCATTGCTTTCATGACTAGTCAGGAAGATCCACTGAGGTATACACTAGGGGGGCCTGACATTGTATTTATTTTTCTATTAATAAATCTGGTCTTCTCTTGAGGCACCAAGGTAAGCTTGATTAAAGTTCTCTTTCAAATGATCCCCGAGTGGGAGCTTTCTTGCCTGTAATTCAAAGTCTAGTGCAGCTCCTTGTCAAATGGTTGCCAGGAGATAGCAGAAGAGCCAACTCCCCATCTCCTCTGCCATGGCAACGCGCCATTATTTCCCAATCCGTCTTCTTTCTGCGGGAGTCTAGATTTCTGAGGGTAGTATGCTACCCTTGATTGTTTAGTTAATCTTGCAGAAAGAACCCTTCTAACCTTCCTTCTGCACAAAGAGACCTCCTCATGTGGAAACAGCCTGCCACTGATTTTTCCTTTGTGATCTTGCACTGTAGCTGCCATCATTCTTTCCTATCCTCCCAAGGCTTCAGTGAGACACTTCTGGAAACAGAAATAAACTTTGAACCCTTACAATAGCTCACTTAATTGGTGGCTTCTCAAATAGAAGGCAAGATCTTCATAAGTTTTTCCTAACCTACGAACAGAAAGTATATTGAACATGGCGTTGATGGAGATGGGACCCACTGAGTGCCTCAGTTTCTCCATCTGTAAAATGGGGATGTAGCCCCTTGTAGGTTCCTGTGAGGATTAAATGAGTGAGTGTATGTAAGGCTCTTAGAACAGTGCCTAGGACACAGCAGGTGCTCAGTAAACATTAGCTATTATTATCATTATAAGTAAGATTGACTCCCATCTGTTTTGACCAGGAACTTTAATCAAATTTACAGAAAAAAGAACTAAATATAAATTGTTAGTCAGGACTGCCTCATTTGTAAGTGACCACAGGTATATCTCCTTATTGCACTTCGCTTTATTGCACTTGGCTGATACTGTGTTGTTTTTTTTTTTACAAATTGAAGGTTTGTGTCAACCCTGTGTTATCACATGATGGTTAGCACCTTTTAGTAATAAGGTATTTTTTAATTGAGGTATGTACATTCTTTTTAGACGTAATGCAATTGCATACTCAACAGACTACAGTATAGTGTAAACGTAACTTTATGTGCACTGGGAAGCCAAAAAATTTGCGTGACTGACTTTATCATGATACTCGCTTTGTTGCCGTGGTCTGGAAATGAACCCGTAGTATCTCCGTAGTTCGCCTGTACTCAAGTTGGCCTATGTGAAAAAGGTGTCAGACTGGCTCCAAGCTGGGTTGTCTTCAGGCAGAGCTGGCTCTGAGGCTTAAAGAAAATCTTCAGGATTCGCTCTCTCTCCCCATCACTTGTGTCTGTTTTTCCCTATTGGCTTTACTTCCGATTCTCACACCTCCACACCGTCCTCCTCATAACTGGCCATCCCAGTGGAAGGAGGGCTTCCCTTTCCCAAAATGTCCTGCAAGGATTTCAGGATGGGTGTCACTGGAATAACTGACATCATATGCCCATCTCGGAGCCAACCCTATGGACGGAGGGGATGGGCTGCACCGATCAGCCCAGAACAGGGTCTCAGCTCCACCCTGGAGCTGGAGGCTGGAGGAGGTGGATGGAGGGGGTCTGGGGACCCGGGGTCAGCCCAACCCAAACCATATCAACTGAGGGTGGGGTGAGGCTTGAACCTCCAAAGGGAAGTCAGAGTGCTATTACCGGAAAAGGGGAAGGGGTGCTGGGCAGGCAGAACCACACGTGCGTGATGCATCATCACTTCTAGTTCACTTCTCATTTATGTTGATGGACAGAGGAACATGCTACATAGTTTAAACATAGTGGTTTTTAACAAGAGATGAACTGAATTATTTATGGTTTATGAAAAATTCACATGTCCAGGCCCCAACTAGAGAAATTCTGATTCAGTAATCCTGGAGTGAGGACCAGGCACTTGCATTTTTTAAAAACTTCCCAGGTCAGTGTGATGTAATGTGTAATGTAGTAAATATATAAGTGCTCTTTTGTGTTCCTGATTTCTTATTTGACAAAGGTTATATACACATCTCGGACTTCTAATCCCATGTCCATGAATCTGAAGGAAGATAAAATACCATAAAGAAAGATGAAATACTTAAGATTGCTTTTTCCTTATGCTTGGACTGCACCTTCTAGAGTGATCAATCACAGCCCTTATCACACTCATTCATTCACTCATTCATTCATTTATTCCTCTCTTACTTCGTGCTTGGTGTGAGGGGTAAAGTGATTAAAATACCGCTTCCTGCCCTGAGAAGCTCCTAGATTACTGGAGAGAGAGAAAGAAGAACCCAGACATTGACAAGACAAGACAATACGGGCTGCGATGTATAATGCTGGCATGGGGTGGTATGGGACAAAGGAAACTGTTGTGTGTGGGGACTGCTGTTTGTCCATCAGTATCTCCCCACGAGATTCTAAGTCCCTTGTGGACAGAGATGGTGTATTCTCATCTTAACTTTCTCTCAGGTCCAAGGGAGGTTGGGGGTTGGGGGGGAGTGATGTTGAATCAAATCCAGGTGTTGGTGGAGTCTAAAGCTGATATTTCAAAGGCTCTCTTTAAGAAAGATATAGAATTACAAATACACAATTAGATATAAAGGTGACTATTTCTTTAGAATGACAAAAGAAATCAGAACAAACTCCTGGAGCCTTGGAGGCTGCTGACTTTTTATTTAGTATGAGGCCTCTTTAGACAAGTTATCGAAAGTGCTTGCAGAGAAATACTTGTAATTGCTAACTGGTTCTGCTTCCCTGTGCAGAACACTTTACAACTTCTGGCAGCAATGAGCACCCAGGGGCCTATATGAGGGAGGGGTTTTCAGGCTTCGGTTTCAGCAGCTTCAGGGTAAACCCACTTCTGCTGGAGTGTACCTTCCGCCGCTCCCTCCCTCTGGGGTTGCCTCGGCTTGGCCGGGCTCTCCATGGAGGGTCACAACTCCACACAGATCTGCTTCTGGCTTCTGGGAACCACTCCCTCCCCATGTCCCTTCAGGCCTGGGAGAGGTAGCTGCACCCCACTGTTTCTAGCCTTGGGGTACTGCACCAGCCAAGCAGCTTCCCTACCCCCTGCCTACAACTGTGTAAATAGTTTCTTAATCAAAGTCTCTTGAAATTTCTAATTGGAATGTACCACCAGTTTCTGCCAGGACCCTTGATTGATGCAGAAGAGAAAATGTGTTCATTTATTATGGCCCATGGGTAAGCAGTCTCTAAGTACTATGACATTATGCACACTGTTGTATTAGGCACCCCATATTCTGCATATGATGTCATTATTATGAGTATATACACTATTCCTGGCTCCTTTTAACTCACTAACGTGAGAGTCCATCATTTCTATTCCTCCAGAGACAGATACCAATGCCGATAGAGATTTAAAATCTAAGACAGAAAAGAAGCACGTCAGGCCTTTTCACTGCAGTAATTCTATCGAAGGCCTGAAGGCGGTGAACTATCTCCCTCCAGTCCCTATAGGTGAGCCCCAAAGCCAAATGGGGACCAGTGGCAACCCAGGTCACCTACAGCTCAGGGGCTTGGGCTGCTCAGAGGGCAAGTGAGGTCTCATCCTGGCGGCTTACGGGCAGACATTAGTGAGACCGATACCCATTTCTCTGTCACATGCTGCCCTTAGCAAAGCAACCAGAGACATTTTCAACAAAGAATTTGATTTAGGGTTGGCAAAATGGGATGTGAAAACAAACTCACTCAGGAAAGTGAAGGAAACCTTAAAGAATACAAATGGGTCTGACCTTCACAGAAAGTCAGAAACACTGGTTACATTTTGGTAACAGAAATTAATGACTAGATTTGTCAGCCAATATTTGATATTAATTTCTCAACAAACACAGGAAAAAATGATCAAATGAAGATTGCTTGCAAACAGGAGTGTTTAAACCTTGACATAATGTTGACTGTGATTTTGCCGGGCCTGCCATCCCTGGATGACTGCCTTTGGTTTTGAGGGTTGGACTGACACATTGGCCAGATGACCAATGACAGTGCCAACTCAAAGCTGAGAAGGAATAAGTTTGTGTGGGCAGTTGCACATCAATATCAATGATACACAGGATTTGGAGTTTCAGTCTGTCAGAAGTATGTGAAGACCCTGATACCCAGTTGGACCCATCAGGCCCCAGCTGAATTCCATTTGCTACTGTAGCTAAATATCCATTGATCCCACTGCTTCCTTTTCTAGAGAATTCAACAACTATACTTCAATTGGAACACATCCCACTCAGACCCTGAGGCCGGGTATGAAATCTCACTGGCAGATCTGGCGTTGGAGGCTGGGTATGGAGAGCAGAAGATTTGGCCTTATTTTATTTCCAGTTCAGTTTTTCCCAAGAGGGTGATAAAATCAAGGGATTTTCAGAAAAAGAATATATTTAGACAATTACTTGCCTGCTAGTTTCTGGTTGAACTGATTGCTCAGTTACCAATGCAGTCAACTATGTACTATTTAAATGTATTTATCTGTGAAAGGCTGCCCACCGATAATGAAATTGACCTTATTACAGCTGTTCTTCACTGCTCTAACTCTGCCCTGACTTTCTGGGTAAGGGTTCTATTACCTATCTTGTAGTGTATCAGTGATTCTCAAACTTTTTGGTCTCAGGACCTCTTTATGCACTTAAAAATCATTGAGGACCCCAAAGAATTTTTGTTTCTATGGTTAGATCTGTGAATATTTACCAATTCACATAAATATAACAAGAATTCCATTTCATGTTAATGTAACATTTTATGAAAAATAACCATATTTTCCAAAACTGAGAGGGAGAGAGGGTTAATTTTTCAAATCTCTTCAGTACATGGCTTAGTAGAACACTGCTGGATTTTACATCTGCTTGTGCACTAAATTTGTTGTAATAATACACAGTTTTGGTTGAAGGATATGAAGATTATCTGGGCTCACACAGATACACAGCTGGAAAAGAGAGGACTAACAGCATTTAGTTATTAGTAGCATTTAGTTATTTAGTTATTATTTACTAATAGCATTTTCAGATGATTTCGGATATTCTACTTTAGTACTGCACTAAAACTTGACAACTGGTACATTCTTAAAAGTTAGCTGCAGTGGTACAGAATCTGACACCACATCAGTGACTTTCTCGTACTCTGGTACATAAAAACTCATTGGCCTATCTTGCATTTGGAATGATTTTGTAACGGCATTTTCCAATACCTGGAAAATACTGGTTCTCTGAATTATGCAGATCTCTAAATGTTGACAAAATTCATTACACAATATTTAAACAGTCACATTCATTAATATCACCATTAACCTCATCAGGAAAGATGTTAAGTAGCGGGAAGCTACTGAATTCATGGATGTGGATGCAAGTTTTCCAAAGTTCTAATTTTGGAAAGCTTGAAAGCTAGAATTTTATCACTGGCAAAAAATATTGCTGGTTGTTTACTTTAAAGTAACAAATCCATTTTGTTAATTTTCAAGAAACTGTCTGTCAGATATCCAAGTCTCAATAGCCATAGTTTCTCTGACAATTATTCTTTCTAGTAAAAATGGTATTTCATGAGAAAGGTGGCTAGTTTAACTCATAACTCAAATAATTACCCAAGTGCTTTCCTCAAGATATACAGCCACAGATCTTTATGCAGATATTCTATTTTACTACTCAGATTATTAAAAAGATATATAGTCAAGAGTTGAGGTTTAATAAAATTAATAATTTCTACTGCTTTATTGAGGACATTCTTAAGTTAAACTGGCCTTTTTTTTTTTTTTTTTAAACGGCAAGTGTGTAACGGTGAAAATACAGTAACTGTTAGTGCAATTCTTTGCCATTGCTTTGATTCCTGCTAAGGCCTTAGCAGCTCTATTTGTCATTGCTTTGGCACTATCAGTGCATATTAACTGAGTTCCTCACTATCTGTGTGTTCTTAGCTTTAATCCAGTCTGTTCTTTGATCCGTGGACTCAGTGACACAAGCGTGGAAAAAGTGGGACAGACTATTTGCATGTTCAGACTATTTTGCATGTTATGCATGTTAAGTTGAAACTGAAAAATTGAAAATCTGTTTTTTTTAGATATAGGCAGATGCACTTTCTTCACTGAGAGATAAAACATATGTTTTGAATATTAACAGATTGTTTTACTGATTCACAAAATTTGACAAAATAATGGCTCAAGAGTTCACAGTGGTCTTTACCACTATTCTCTGTCCAACGAGACAAGATTTCTCCCAACTGGGATATAGATACCCTTTTTAAAAAATAATAATAATGCCTTTTTTTGCAAATGCTTTATATTTTTTCTAAGAATTTCATTCATTCTTTCATACATTATAACTTAAATATAAATATAAAACAATTATAAAGAAGGTCTACTCTGTGACCAAACAGTAGCAAGCATAGTTAGAGACTAAAGAGTTGAACCAAAAGCACCTCCATTCTTATATTCTAGTTGGGGAGAGGAACAAGGAAACAGCAAACTATATAACTTTCCGCAGGAAATTACTCCATCTTGACTCCTAACATCCCGTGCTGTAAGTAGTTGTGGTAGGCAAATTAATGGCTCCCCAAAGAAGTCTATATCCTAATCCCCCAAATCTGAGATTATGTTACCTTACACGGCAAAAGGTGATTAGGTTAAGGTTCCTGAGATGGGATATCATCCTGGATTATCTGGGTGATGTAATCACACAGGTCCATGTAAGAGGGAGACAGGAGAGTCAGAAGAAGAAGATGTGACAGATGGAAGCAGAGGTTGGAGTAATGCAGGGCCATAGGCCAAGGAATGTGGGAACAAATTCTTTGCCATAGCCTCCAGAAGGAATGCAACCCAGCCAACGCTCCATTTTAGCTCAGAGACCCATCTTGCACTTCTGACCTCTAGAACTGTGAGATAATAAATTTGTCTTGTTCAAAGCAACTAAGTTTGTGGTAACTTACTACAGCAGCAGGAAACTAATATAGTTGGGCATCATTATTGGTCCCATTTAACAGATGAAAAAAATGAGTGAAATGTTCACATAACTTCAACCACATATATTCCGGAGGGAGTGCAAAACTGTAAAACCCCAACAGAAGACACTTTGACATTAACTATCAAAATTACCAATGCATTTACTCCACTTAGCCTAATCCTACAGATATACCTAGCTGCATGAAATGGCACATGCTCAAGTTCATTCACAGCAGCATTGTTCGTTAGAGCAAAATACCAGAAACAATTCAATTAACAGAATAGAAAGACCAGAAATAGACCCACACACCTATAGTCAATTAATATTCAACAAAAGAGGCAAGAATATACAATGGAGAAAAGACAGTCTCTTTGGCAAGTGGTATTGGGAAAGCTGGACAGCTGCATGTAAACTGATGAAGTTAGAACACTCCCTCACACCATACACAAAAATAAACTCAAAATGGCTTAAAACTTAAATATAAGACAGGATGCCACAAAGCTTCTAGAAGAGAACATAGGCAAAACATTCTCTGACATAAATCGTAGCAATGTTTTCTTAGGTCAGTCTCCCAAGGCAATAGAAATGAAAGCAAAAATAAACAAATGGGAGAATTCCCTGGCAGTCCAGTGGTTAGGACTCCATGCTTTCACTGCCGAGGGCCTGGATATGATCCCTGGTTGGGGAACTAAGATCCTGCAAGCCGCCTGACACAGCAAAAAATAAAATAAAATAAAAATAAAATAACAGGGACTTTCCTGGCAGTCCAGTGCTAAGACTCTGTGCTCCCAGTGCAGGGGGCACGGGTTCGATCCGTGGTCGGGGAAATAAGATCCTGCATACTGCACGACGAGGCCAAAAAAAAAAGGCGGGGGGGCAACCTAATCAAACTTATAAGCTTTTGCATAGCAAAGGAAACCAGCAACAAAACACAAAGACAACCTATGGACTGGGAGAAAATATTTGCAAGTGATGCGACCTACAAGGGCTTAATTTCCAAAATATACAAACAGCTCATACAACTCAATAACAAAACAAACAACCCAATTAAAAAATGGGCAGAAGATCTAAATAGACATTTCTCCAAAGAAGACATACAGATGGCCAACAGGCACATGAAAAGATGCTCAATATCACTAATTATCAGAGAAATGCAAATCAAAACTACAGTGAGGTACCACTTCACACCAGTCAGAATGGTCATCATTAAAAAGTCTACAAATAATAAATGCTGGAGAAGGCGTGGAGGAAAAGGCAACCCTCCCACATTGTTGGTGGGAATGTAAATTGGTGCAGCCACTATGGAAAACAATATGGAGGTTCCTTAAAAAACTAAAAATAGAGCTGCTACATGATCCTGCAATCCCACTCCTGGGCATATATCCGGACAAAACTCTAGTTTGAAAAGATACATGCACCCCTGTTTTCATAGCAACACTACTGACAATAGCCAAGACATGGAAGCAACCTAAATGTCCATTGACAGATGAATGGATAAAGAAGATGTGGTATATATATACAATGGAATACTACTCAGCCATAAAAAGAATGAAATAATGCCATTTGCAGCAACATGGATGGACCTAGAGATTATCATACTAAATGATGTAAGTAAGACAGAGAAAGACAAGTATCATATGGTATCACGTATATGTGGAATCTAAAATATGATACAAATGAACTTATCTACAAAACAGAAACAGACTCATGACACAGGAAACAAACTTATGGTTACCAAAAGGGAAGGTGGGGGAGGGATAAATTAGGAGTTTAGGATTAACAGATACAAACTATTATATATAAAATAGATAAACAACAAGGTCCTACTATATAGCATGGGGAACTATATTCAGTATCTTGCAATAACCTATAATGAAAAAGAATATATATATATACACACACACATATATATAAATCACTTCGCTATACACCAGAAACTAACACAACATTGTAAATCAACTATACTTCAATTAAAAAAAAAAGACAATCCAATTGTCTATCTCTAGGGGAGTAACAAAATAAACTTCACAGTGGGATAGTATGCAGCTTTGGAAAAGAATGAGGAAGCTCTCTACATACTGATGTGGAAAGGTCTCCGAGATAAATTGTTAAGTGAAAAAAGCATATATAGTGTGCTACCTTTTGTGTATGAAAAGGGAGAAAATAAGAATATATATTTTAACTTGCTTATTTTTGAATAAAGAAATACTGGAAGGACACATCAAAAACTAACAAAAGTGGTTACCTACAGAAGACAAGGCTGTGTGGAATGAGGTGGATGGGCAGAGGGGTGGGAGAAAGATTTTTCTTTCCTTTTCATATCTGATTTTCTAACTATGTGAATGTGCTACTCTATTTTTTTCTAACTGATTTTTTAAAAATATCTATTTATTTATTTATTTGGTTGCGTCAGGTCTCAGTTGCCGCGTGCGGGATCTTCGTTGCGGCATGCAGGGTCTTTAGTTGAAACATGTGAACTTCTTAGTTGCAGCATGTGGGATCTAGTCCCCTGACCAGGGAACAAACCCAGGACCCCCGCACTGGGAGCCCGGAGTCTTAGCCACTGGACCACCAGGGAAGTCCCTCTAATTAATTTTGAAATGAGTTAAAAAAACTTGCTGGTCTAAGGCTGCAGAATCAATTATAACAGTAAAAGTAACAACAACATAGTGGCACCAGCTACCCCTTATGAGCCAGGCACTTTCAGATCTTTCTTATTAAATCTTTACAATACCCATGTCAGGCAGGGATCATTATCCTATTTATAGATGAAGAAACTGAAGCTCATAGAGGTTGAGACGTGCTTGAGATCACCCAGCTTGTAAGCAGGAGAGTTGACCTCCCAGCTTGGGTCTCCCTGACTCCAAAGCCCACGCTCTTGGCCACCAGGCTGCCGTGCCTAGAAACCACGTCTTCAACTTCTAGCATTAGTGCTCTAAATACGACAACACAGCATGTCACATACAGGTTGTTGACACGTTAGAGAGAGAGAGCCAAACGGGCTAAGTGAAGTATAAGCATTTAGCCTTTTTCTGCCAGGCTCTTCTGTGAGGCTTTGGAGAACTTAATTTGGGGACAATTCATTGTTGTTTGTTTTTGGGGGTTTTTTTTGGCCACGCCACGTGCCATGCGGGATCTTATTTCCCCAATCAGGGATCGAACCCATGCCCCCTGCAGTGGAAGCTTGGAGTCTTAACACTGGACCGCCAGGGAAGTCCCTCATTGTTTTTGTTGTTGTTTTTTGCTTTTGTTTTTTTTTCCATAATGTTTTATTTTCTTTTATTTTTGTATACAGCAGGTTCTTATTAGTCATCAATTTTATACACATCAGTGTATACATGTCAATCCCAATCTCCCAATTCAGCACACCACCATCCCCACCCCCCCGCCGCTTTCCCTCCTTGGTGGCCATACGTTTTTTCTCTACTTCTGTGTCTCAATTTCTGCTCTGCAAACCGGTTCATCTGTACCATTTTCTAGGTTCCACATATATGCATTAATATACGATATTTGCTTTTCTCTTTCTGACTTACTTCACTCTGTATGACAGTCTCTAGATCCATCCACGTCTCAACAAATGACCCAATTTCGTTCCTTTTTATGGCTGAGTAATATTGCATTGCATATATGTACCACATCTTCTTTATCCATTCGTCTGTCGATGGGCATTTAGGTTGCTTCCATGACCTGGCTATTGTAAATAGTGCTGCAATGAACATTGGGGTGCATGTGTCTTTTTGAATTATGGTTTTCTCTGGGTATCTGCCCAGTACTGGGATTGCTGGGTCATATGGTAATTCTAGTTTTAGTTTTTTAAGGAACCTCCATACTGTTCTCCATAGTGGCATCTCCATCTGTTGGTATCATCTTTAATGTCTTTCAACAGTGTCTTATAGTTTTCTGCATACAGGTCTTTTGTCTCCCTAGGTAGGTTTATTCCTAGGTATTTTATTCTTTTTGTTGCAGTGGTAAATGGGAGTGTTTCCTTAATTTCTCTTTCAGATTTTTCATCATTAGTGTATAGGAATGCAAGCAATTTCTGTGCATTAATTTTGTACCCTGTAACTTTACCAAATTCATTGATTAGCTCTAGTAGTTTTCTGGTGGCATCTTTAGGATTCTCTATGTATAGTATGTCATCTACAAACAGTGACAGTTTTACTTCTGCATTTCCAATTTGTATTCCTTTTATTTCTTTTTCTTCTCTGATTGCCGTGGCTAGGACTTCCAAAACTGCTGAATAATAGTGGTGAGAGTGGACATCCTTGTCTTGTTCCTGATCTTAGAGGAAATGCTTTCAGTTGTTCACCATTGAGAATGATGTTTGCTGTGGGTTTGTCATATATGGCCTTTATTATGTGGAGGTAGGTTCCCTCTATGCCCACTTTCTGGAGAGTTTTTATCATAAATGGGTGTTGAATTTCATCAAAAGCTTTTTCTGCATCTATTAAGATGATCATATGGTTTTTACTCTTCAATTTGTTAATATGGTGTATCACATTGATTGATTTGTGTATAATGAAGAATCCTTGCATCCCTGGGATAAATCCCACTTGATCGTGGTGTATGATCCTTTTAATGTGTTGTTGGATTCTGTTTGCTAGTATTTTGTGGAGGATTTTTACATCTTTATTCATCAGTGATATTGGTCTGTAATTTTCTTTTTTTGTAGTATCTTTGCCTGGTTTTGGTATCTGGGTGATGGTGGCCTCAGAGAATGAGTTTGGGAGTGTTCCTTCCTCTGCAACTTTTGGAAGAGTTTGAGAAGGATGGGTGTTAGCTCTTCTCTAAATGTTTGATAGAATTCACCTGTGAAGCCATTTGGTCCTGGACTTTTGTTTGTTGGAAAATTTTTAGTCACAGTTTCAATTTCCTTACTTGTGATTGGTCTGTTCATATTTTCTATTTCTTCCTGGTTCAGTCTTGGAAGGTTATACCTTTCTAAGAATTTGTCCATTTCTTCCAGGTTGTCCCTTTTATTGGCATAGAGTTGCTTGTAGTAGTCTCTTAGGATGCTTTGTATTTCTGCGGTGTCTGTTGTAACTTCTTCTTTTTCATTTCTAATTTTATTGATTTGAGTCCTCTCCCTCTTTTTCTTGATGAGTCTGGCTAATGGTTTATCAATTTTGTTTATCTTCTCAAAGAACCATCTTTTAGTTTTATTTATCTTTGCTATAGTTTTCTTTGTTTCTATGTCAGTTATTTCTGCTCTGATCTTTATGATTTCTTTCCTTCTGCTAACTTTGGGTTTTGTTTGTTCTTCTTTCTCTAGTTCCTTTAGGTGTAACGTTAGATTGTTTATTTGAGATTTTTCTTGTTTCTTGAGGTAGGCTTGTATAGCTATAAACTTCCCTCTTAGAACTGCTTTTGCTGCATCCCATAGGTTTTGGGTCGTCGTGTTTTCATTGTCATTTGTCTCTAGGTATTTTTTGAATTCCTCAGTGATCTCTTGGTTATTTAGTAGTGTATTGTTTAGCCTCAATGTGTTTGTGTTTTTTACGTTTTTTTCCCTGTAATTCATTTCTAATCTCATAGCATTGTGGTCGGAAAAGATGCTTGATATGATTTCAATTTTCTTAAATTTACTGAGGCTTGATTTGTGACCCAAGATGTGATCTATCCTGGAGAATGTTCCGTGCGCACTTGAGTAGAAAGTATAATCTGCTGTTTTTGGATGGAATGTCCTATAAATATCAATTAAATCCATCTGGTCTATTGTGTCATTTAAAGCTTCTGTTTCCTTATTAATTTTCTGTTTGGATGATCTGTCCATTGGTGTAACTGAAGTGTTAAAGTCCCTCACTATTATTGTGTTATTGTCGATTTCCTCTTTTATAGTTGTTAGCAGTTGCCTTATATATTGAGGTGCTCTTACGTTGGGTGCATATATATTTATGATTGTTATATCTTCTTCTTGGATTGATCCCTTGATCATTATGTAGTGTCCTTCCTTGTCTCTTGTAACATTCTTTATTTTAAAGTCTATTTTATCTGATATGAGTATTGCTACTCCAGCTTTTTTTTGATTTCCATTTGCATGGAATATCTTTTTCCATCCCCTCACTTTCAGTCTGAATGTGTCCCTAGGTCTGAAGTGGGTCTCTTGTATACAGCATATAGATGGGTCTTGTTTTTGTATCCATTCAGCAAGTCTGTGTCTTTTGGTTGGAGCATTTAATCCATTCACGTTTAAGGTAATTATCAATATGTATGTTCCTGTTACCATTTTCTTAATTGTTTTGTGTTTGTTTTTGTAGGTCCTTTTCTTCTCTTGTGTTTCCCACTTAGAGCAGTGCCTTTAGCATTTGTTGTAGAGCTGGTTTGGTGGTACTGAATTCTGTTTGCTTTTGCTTGTCTGTAAAGCTCTTGATTTCTCCATCGAATCTGAATGAGATCCTTGCTGGGTAGAGTAATCTTGGTTGTAGCTTCTTCCCTTTCATCACTTTAAGTATATCATGCCACTCCCTTCTGGCTTGTAGAGTTTCTGCTGAGAAATCAGCTGTTAACCTTATGGGAGTTCCCTTGTATGTTATTTGTAGTTTTTCCCTTGTTGCTTTCAATAATTTTTCTTTGTCATTAATTTTTGCCAATTTGATTACTATGTGTCTCGGCGTGTTTCTCCTTGGGTTTATCCTGTATGGGACTCGCTGTGCTTCCTGGACTTGGGTGGCTATTTCCTTTCCCATGTTAGGGAAGTTTTCGACTATAATCTCTTCAAATATTTTCTCTGGTCCTTTCTCTCTCTCTTCTCCTTCTGGGACCCCTATAATGCGAATGTTGTTGCATTTAATGTTGTCCCAGAGGTCTCTTAGGCTGTCTTCATCTCTTTTCATTCTTTTTTCTTTATTCTGTTCTGTAGCAGTGAATTCCATCTTTCTGTCTTCCAGGTCACTTATCCATTCTTCTGCCTCAGTTATTCTGCTATTGATTCCTTCTAGTGTAGTTTTCATTTCAGTTATTGTATTGTTCATCTCTGTTTGTTTGTTCTTTAATTCTTCTAGGTCTCTGTTAAACATTTCTTGCATCTTCTCGATCTTTGCCTCCATTCTTTTTCCGAGGTCCTGGATCACCTTCACTATCATTATTCTGAATTCTTTTTCTGGAAGGTTGCCTATCTCCACTTCATTTAGTTGTTTTTCTGGGGTTTTATCTTGTTCCTTCATCTGGTACATAGCCCTCTGCCTTTTCATCTTGTCTATCTTTCTGTGAATGTGGTTTTTGTTACACAGGCTGCAGGATTGTAGGTCTTCTTGCTTCTGTTGTCTGCCCTCTGGTGGATGAGGCTATCTATGAGGCTTGTGCAAGTTTCCTGATGGGAGTGACTGGTGGTGGGTAGAGCTGGATGTTGCTGTGGTGGACAGAGCTCGGTAAAACTTTAATCCACTTGACTGCTGATGGGTGGGGCTGGGTTCCCTCCCTGTTGGTTGTTTGGCCTGAGGGGACCCAACACTTGAGCCAACCAGGCTCTTGGTGGGCCTAATGGCAAACTCTGGGAGGGCTCACGCCAAGGAGTACTTCCCAGAAGTTCTGCTGCCAGTGTCCTTGTCCTCACGGTGAGAAAAAGCCATCCCCCGCCTCTGCAGGAGACCCTCCAACACTAGCAGGTAGGTCTGGTTCAGTCTCCTATGGGGTCACTGTTCCTTCCCCTGGGTCCTGATGCACACACTACTCTGTGTGTGCCCTCCAAGAGTGGAGTCTTTGTTTCCCCCAATCCTGTAGTCAAATCCCACTAACCTTCAAAGTCTGATTCTCTAGGAATTCCTCCTCCCGTTGCCGGACCCCCAGGTTCGGAAGCCTGACATGGGGCTCAGAACCTTTACTCCAGTGGGTTCACGTCTGTGGTATAAGTGTTCTCCAGTTTGTGAGTTACCCACCCAGCAGTTATGGGATTTGATTTTACTGTGATTGTGCCCCTCCTACCATCTCATTGTGGCTTTTCCTTTGTCTTTGGATGTGTGGTATCTTTTTTGGTGAGTTCCAGTGTCTTCCCGTTGATGATTGTTCAGCAGGTAGTTGTGATTCCAGTGTTCTCGCAAGAGGGAGTGAGAGCACGTCCTTCTACTCCGCCATCTTGAACCAATCTCCCTCACTGTTTTTTAAATCTGTAAAATTAGATAGTCAAAGCAGTTTCATCAGTATTTGCTCCATGGAATTATATCAACAGGTTCTTCCTTCCTGCTCCAGGCCAAGATCTGAGTCCTGGCCTCTTGAGTTCTCCACATACCCTCCAGGTCTGTGTCTAACATTTACAGGGTCTTTGGCGAGGATATAAGTGGAGACCTATGTACCGCAATTATGAATATTTATAAGTACAAGCCAACCTAAGAAGCTGTCAGGTAGAATCTATTCTATCCAACCTACCTTTACGAATACTCCCTCAGAACCATGTGGAAGACCAAGTTTGAAGTTAAATTTCTTGGGTGCTTAGAAATTCTGTGCCCGATTGTGATATTGCAGAGAGTTCTGGTCCCCAGTCCATGAACCATTCTCTTTCTCTTCTTACCTCTAGGTCCCCTCATGGCCTCAAACTCCCAGCCCACATGTCCAAGCTCCATCTGCACACCTCCAAATAGCCACCCCTTGGCCATATTTTGGGCCTAGGGGCATGCATGCAGTGACACATTCTGGGCTCCTCAAGACTGAGGACAAGACCCACCCAGACCCGAGAAGCAGGCTCAGAGCCCTTGGGAATTCCAGGGCCATGTCTAAATGGTGAGAAGGAGGCCTACAGGTGGGCATTGTCCACTCGTCTCCGGGAGTCCTCACCCTGTGGGGAGGGCTGAGGCCAAAGGAGAGGCAGGAGCCCAAGTCCACTAAAGCATGGAGCCCAGAGAAGGGACCCTCTTTCTCAAGCCCAAAAGAACTATTGCCTGCCCCTAGAAGTGTTCACAGAAGCAAACCTAGGACATGGACAAAATTCAGAATGCAGGCCCAATCAGTCACTTACTGAACAGAAGAGAGCAGTAAGGAGAAAGAACCACAGGGTCCATGGTAAACCCATGTGTTAGACAAGCAAACAGTGGGGGGAAAGCAACTAAGCAGACCCCAAATTCCAGCACAGTGGGGATGTTTTGGACATGACTAGGCTCGAATTCAAAAGATGAGCAGTTGAGCAACAATGAAAATTTACCACTTTCTTTTTGGTTGTTAACGTTGTCAGAACATTTAAGCCCTGCATACACATTCTTCACCTTAGAAATCATTTACTCCTGGTATGAAAGTCCATGCCCAAGTTGTTTGGACTCTGTTAAGTAAAAGGAACCGAATGTCCCTCAGGTTCCTAAAGTAATGGGGGTTTGTCCCAAGGTTGTGATGGGACAGACTATTACCTTAAGTGGATCTCTAAACCTTCCCCCCTCCAACCACCACGCACGAGTCCCGCTGGCCTGCTTATGCTGGTCCCCACCCCTGTATTGCTAAATCAGATTTTGGGGATTTTGAAGTGCAGAATTGGGAGAAAAGGAAAAGAAAGAGAAAAACTAGAAATCCAAAGGCTGGGGCTGGGGCAGACTTGGGGCTTTATGTGGGAAAAGTGTACTTTAAAAATTTAATTGGGAGTTTGGGATTGACATGTGCACACCACAATATTTAAAACAGATAACCAACAAGGACCTACTGTATAGCACAGGGAACTCTGTTCATTACTCTGCAATAACCTAAATGGGAAAAGAATTTGAAAAAGAATAGATACATGTATATGTATAACTGAATCACTCTGCTGTACACCTGAAATTAACACATTGTTAATCTACTATGCTCCAATATAAAATGAAAATTTTTAAAAAATTGTAAGATGTTTTTATTTTGGTCTATATGTCCACTTCATGGTGTTTGAGATCTACAAGTTGGAGACCCAGATTACCTTGAAATTAATTTAATTGCTGGGACACGCTTTGTTGGTAGTGACTTGGTTATGTGATGAGATACCATGGGAGAAGGCTTTACAAGCTTACAGGTGTATGTGGGAATAAGGATGTGAGAATCTCACAGGGATGTGTGAACACCTATATTAACACATCCATGGTGATCAGAACATAATGCAACAGCTTTAGAGGTGGTTCAGGATCAAAAGCAGCTTCAACAACTGTCATCAACCATTATATAGGGTTTCCCTGGTGGTGCAGTGGTTAAGAATCCGCCTGCCAATGCGGGGGACAAGGGTTCGAGCCCTGGTCTGGGAAGACCCCACATGCCGCGGAGCAACTAAGCCCGTGTGCCACAACTTCTGAGCCTGCGCTCTAGAGCCTGCGAGCCACAACTACTGAGCCCGCGTGCCACAACTACTGAAACCTGTGCACCTAGAGCCTGTGCTCCACAACAAGAGAAGCCACCACAATGAGAAGCCCGCGCACCGCAACAAAGAGTAGACCCCACTCGCCACAACTAGAGAAAACCTGCATGCAGCAACGAAGACCCAATGCAGTCAAAAATAAATTAAAAAAAAAAAACACCATTATATAACTCTGTATATCCATGCCTTGTCTTTAATCACCCGTGCCTCTACCATCCAACCAGCCAGGGTTTTCCTCAATCCCTGGCTCCGATGGTCTCATGCCCTCTGTGTGCTGGTCTCTTTCTGTGTGTCTTTTTTAGTTCCAGCTGCTGGTTGATCACTAGGGCAGTTTGCAAAGCTTCTAGTTCTCTCTCTTTCTAAACAAATAAGATTGTGTTTACCTGCTCCACTAGAAGTTATGTGGGGCCATATGATTTTCTTTGGTCAGTGCAGTTGAGTAGAAGTGACACATGTCACTTCCAGGGGAGACTTTAAGAGCCCGGGTGTGCTTCACCACGCACTCCCTGTGTCTTCTGCTGTGGTGGCCAGGATGTTCCAGACAGTGGCTGCTCCATCCATCAGTCTGGGTCTCGGAGTGAAGAAGCTGACATTGACATTGGAAGCTGAGCACCCAGACAACCCACAACAAACACGTGGCCCAAACAAGAAATAAACCTTTGTTTCCTTCAACCACTGAGATCCAGGGCTTGTTTGTTACTGCAGCAGAAGCTAACCCAATAATTCTCAGAGTGTGTTCCTGGAATCAAAATCAGCAGTATCACCCAGAAATTTGTTAGAAATGCAAATTCTTGGGTTCCAGCCCAGACCTACTGAATCAGAAACTCTGAAGTGAGGACCAGCCATCTGTGTTTTAATAAGTCCTGCAAATTATTCTAATGCTCACTGAAGTTTGAGCACCACTGACATAACCTATCCCGATTGATTCTGCTTCCACTCTCAAACATCTGGTGCTCTGTATCCAGAAATAAAATGCACACAGAGAGAATCTGTCTGGTCTAGTTCAATCATCATCACCCTACTGGGCAGAACTCTTGTACCGCAGTACCTTATAGGCCACTGTACAGACTATAAACTGATTGTCTTGGGCTGTGTGTCTCCCTCATGTTCAGTCAGCCCTGTCACCAGGGCACATAGTTTGGAGGGGGGCAGAAAGGGTCACTGACACAGAGCATGGCTACACCTCCCTGTATAACCACCAAGAATTGCTCACTCAGCATCAGTCAAGGTTATGGTAGTTCAGAGAGGCTATAGATGCAGTGTAAATGTTCTCCTCAATAAATTATAACAAATATAGAACATAGGACAACAAAATAGAAGACTTCAAAGAAGCTGTGATGGGTTCTACTAACCTGTCTTAACAATCATTTCCCATTCTCTTCTTTCCTGTTTTAGTTTGCCTTCTGCCAACCTCAGCTTCCAGAGCTTTGCCGCTTGAACATTTTAAGGTTTAGCACAGTGTTTCTGAATCTTGGTGCACATTAGAATCACCTGAGGAACTTTTTAAAACTACCAGACCTTTTAATTCTGAATCTGGTTTGGGGATGGGGGAGGGAGGGTGTGTGTATGCCAGATTCAGCAAGTAAAAAATACAGGATGCATAGTTAAATTTGAATTTCAGATAAATAATGAATTTTTTAGTATAAGTATGCCCCATGCAATATTTGAGAAATACTTATACTAAAAATATTATTCACTGTTTATAAATTCAAATTTAATTAGGCCTCCCTGGACAGGGCAAGCAGGGACAGGGGCAAGGGTTGCGGGGAGGTGGGTCAATATTTTTAACGTTCCCCTAGTGATTACCACTTGGGGGTTAAGACTGAGAGTCTCTAGTCTTTCCCAATCCATCCTCAACCCCACGGGATAAAAGTTATTCTTTTCTATCATCAGAGCTCCGAGTACGTCTAGAGTGGAATTCATTCTTTTCTAAACGCACTTCAGGTGATGGATTTCACATGCATTCATTTCTGCTTCTCCCCCCCATAGCACTGTAAAAGCGTGCAACGACTGACAGCCCTAGCATTGTCATTATGAGTGAATAACACATAATCCCCCATTACGTAAATGCCTACCACCTCATTTCCGAATTAGGCATCAATTATGGCAATTGTGAATGAAGAGACTTAGAGAGGAGAGCTGATCTCTGATTCAAAGTCACAGAGAAAAAAATATGAATAAAATTCAAGTGTACCACTAGTTTTTAGGGTGACACTCATAAATCTAATTTAGTGTGAGACAATCATTTTTCCTGAGTTCCACTAGGCATAGTTCTCCATGATTGTAGAATCTTATTAGGTTACTCTGATCTGGCAAAAGCTAATGCAATCAGAAGAGATCCTGAATTGAATCTTAATTCTTGGTTTCTGCAGTAGATTTAAAAAATGGTTCAGGGGGCAACTGGAGTAGAATATACATCACTGTGGGATTATTGACAAATAGGTAAGGTAAATCATGCCTAGGTTATCAGATGAGATGAGAGCGTTGATAAAACTGCTTAGAAGAATTTCCTGGTGGTCCAGTGGTTAGGACTCACTGCAGGGGGCACGGGTTCAACCCCTGGTCGGGGAACGAAGATCCCACATGCTGCAAGGCACAGCCAAAAAAAAAACTGCTTAGAGAAGACAAACCATTGTGATTCATGGTCAAAAATGACATTAGGTATGGTGACTTTTGAGAACACTGACAATGCAACACATCATAAATTCCTTTAAAATATATTTTTATAAACATTTCCAATGATCAGAGTATTGTAACTTCATTATGAAATATTTTGAAAATACAGAGATTAAAAAAATAATTCAGACTCTCACTACTCTAATAGAACCACTGTGTGCATTTATAGCTGCATTTTGTCCTAGACTAAAAATTCCTTTGTGTGTTTTCAAGTGGTTTTCCATTAAACATTCTTAAAGTCCAACTACACTGTAGCCCTGATGTTGCTGTTCATCACCTAGCAAGCAACTCAAATGCCATTGTAAAGCTGTTCCTTTCTTTCCTTTCTTCCTTTTCTTTTTAAACTTCTAACACTGACTCAGTAGATTACCTCACTTCCCACCTCAGAAAGACCATAGGTATTAGCCCTTGATGGTTGAGGTTTCATCTGACACATCATGGCCCCATGTATCACTTCATCTCTCCCTTCACTCTCAAAAAGACAGGTGATCGCTCCTCTCCAAAGCTAACCCTCTACCTATACTCTGGTCTTCATCACTTCCTGTCCCCCCTGAGCTAACCCTCCACCTAAACTTTGGTCTCCACTGCTCCAGGCTTCCTCAGGTGGCTCACATCCGTTGATAATATGGTCTATATATCGTGGAATTATCAACCCCAACTTCCACCCCAAAACTTCCCTGCCCATATAATAACACCTGTAATTCCAAGTGGAGCTTGCAAAAATTTCCAGTGTGCCATTGTATAAATGCATGCAAAATGTAAGTTTCTCTACCTTTCTATAATCTCTCTCAACTGTTAATACAAATCCTTATGTCATCAGATGGCAGAAACTTAATCACAGTTATTTCAGGTTTTCCCTTACCCACACATTTTCCTTGAGGTTTTGTCTGAATTCTGGAGGGCTTATGTGTTGACAGTAATATGAAAAACAATGACTAACCCTTATATACTGCTTACATTATGCTAGGCATAATTTTATATGCCTTCCATGTCTTATCTCATTTGATCCTTAAAACAGACTAAGGTAGGTTTTGGGTTTTTGTTTTTTTTTTGTTTTTTTCTTATGGCCAAGCCCAGGCAGTGGGTTCTTAGTTCCCCAAGCTGGGATCGAACCCAGACCCCATGAGTGAAAGTGCAGAGTCCTAACCACTGAACCGCCAGGGAATTCCCCCAAGGTAGGTTTTATTATTCCCCTATTTTACATATGGGGAGATGAGTACATAGAGAAGTAAGTAATTTGCTCAGGGAAATAAAGTCCATAAATTTATGCTATAGTCTGTGCTCTAAACCATTACCCCAGACCCTCCTTACTCTCTTGTGGAGCCCAAGGCACTAGCAGGCAGAGGTGGCATTACCAAACTGAACTTGGGTCTGCTCACCTGCCATGCAGCAAAGCCAATCTACTGACACTGGGTTGTGGTAAAGGAAAGTACAGCATTTATTTTAGGGCACCAAGCAAGGAGAATGGGCAGCTAATGCTCAAAAGACCTGAACTCCCTGATGGCTTTCAGGGAAGAGTTTTTAAAGGCAAAATTAGGGGCAAGAGTTGACTTTCTTCTGATTGGTTGGTGGTGAGGTAACAGGGTGATGTTTTAATCATCAACTTTCTGGTTCCAACCAGTATGGGTTCTATGTGTTTGTGGTCAGCATGTAATCACCATCCACCACTTGGGTGGGGGTCATAGTTCCTGTATAACAACTCAAGATATACATCAAATTGTTATGTATATCCCTTGAGAAGGAACTAGGACTCGGTTTTATTGATGAACTATTGTTTAATCTATCATTACTTTTCTTGCTTGACTGCCTTACCTTTGTTTCTGCCTTCCCTCACTTCCCTAACTAGTAACTGCTTGAGTCTGCTCTTTGGAACTCAGCGAAGTCCTAGGAAACTAAAGTCGTTTTCTACAAACAAGAAAAAGGGGGCACCAAGGGGCTTTTGTAACTGAGAGCGGACCACAGGGTCCTACTCGGTTTCAGTCTCCCCTTTTCTTTGATACTCTTCAGTCCGGAGGGGAACAGGGGCAGGACAAGCAGGGGAATAAAGTTCTGGATAGAGAGATTAATCATAAACTCAGCAGGGGAACTCGGTTTCAGTGGTATCTGGTTTCAGTTACTGTCCATGCTGGTGTATATTGAAATATCTTCCTTCCATCATCAACACACACAGGTGCCTGCTGACTCATCCCTCACCCCAAGGCCCCCTCATGACTGGCTTGCCTACCTACCATAATGGAAAAGAATATTTAAAAGAAGAATGTTTATATATTTACATACACATATATAAAACCGAATCACTTTGTTGTACAGCAGAAATTAACACAACTTTGTAAATCAACTCTACTTCAATGTGAAAAAACCCTCAAAATCCAAGAGCTGGTTTCTGTTTTTACCCTTGAACACCTAATTTTCCAAATATAAAAAATGCCAGAGACTTCACAGAAATACTGGGAATGACACCTGTTGCTGCATGATATTGAATAAAAGCTGAAACCCTTCACATAACAATTCCACGTGAGGCTTAGATAGAAATGTTCCAGAAAAATACATTTTATCCACCTATTCGTGTGTATTTACTAATTGATGAATTAGTTCATCAAATATTTATGAAACATTTATAATTTTAAGGAATTAGTTCACATGATTGTGGAGGCTGGCAAATCCAAAATCTGCAAAGTAGGCCAACAGGTTAGAGACCCAGGGAAGAGTTGGTGCTTCAGTTCAAGTTTGAAGGCCATCCGCTGGTGGAATTTCTTCCTCATCCAGGGCCATCACTCTTTTTATATTAAGGCCTTCGAATGGTTAGAAGTGCCCACCCACATTACAGAGGGTAAACTGCTTTACTCAAAGACTACTGATTCAAATGTTAATTCCATCCAAAAACCTTATAAAACTTTTACAGAAACATCTAAAATAGTGTTCAACCAAATATCTGGGCACTGTGGCCAACTTGATACATAAAATTAATCATCACAAGTACCTACTCATTTGCTTTTCACTGGGGTTTTAACAGACAAGACAAACATGGTTCCTGGCCCTTTGGTATTTTCTCAAAAATTCATTAATTCAACAGTTCCCCAATGTAGACAAATTCAAACTCAAGTGCAAAAGACTAAAACCAGCTCCTCTTCAAATAGCAAGTATTGATAAGGAAGAAAAATAGGTAAAGAGGTCTCTGGGTGCCAAAAGCTAGAGGCTGGGTAAAAGATAGCAGAAAGGGATTCTGTTATCTTTGAAGATGAACTTGAAATCATTCACAGCTTTTTCAGGGTCATTCCTACTCACTCATTCCTTCAACTAAGTCTTCCAAGAGTGGGTAGTCCCCCTTTACCATTTGGGGATGGGAGTAGTCAGGAGAGGCTTATAGAGGAGTGATGTTTAAGCCAAAAATGTTCAGTGATGGATAGGTGTAAATTTGCTAGAAAGAAGGACAGGGAAAGGTCATTCCAGACCTCAGAGGTCAAAGAAGCCATAAATAAAGACAAAAAGGGAAATGCATTCCCTTTGGGGAGAAATAAGGCATTCCGTGTGGCTGGGGCACAGAGCACGGGCACAGAAGAGCTAGAAAAGGACATATGGGGCCTTGTTTCCCATGCATGCTTATACTTAGCAGTGAGAAACCATGAAAAGCATTAAGCTGGAAGGAGATGTGATCATTTTGCATTTCAGAGCAGTCACAGTGGCCAAGACTCCTGGGGATGGATTACAGTGGGCCAAGACTGGAGTCAGAGACCATGAGTGGGCGATTCAACAATCCTGGAGAGACATGATGAGGGCCTAAAAGTGAGACTAGAGAGGAGGGAACTGGGTTGGGAGACGCAATAGGGCTAGAATTAAAAAAACCTGATGCTTTATTGATCGTGAGGAAGGGAAGGAGAGAGGCAGAGAGGGAGAAGTTTGCTTTGGATAGAGTGTCATTCACTGATAGAGAAAACACAAGAAGAGGAGCGGGTACTGGAGGAAAGAAGAATTCCAATTTGGAATGGGAGCCTCCAGGAGAGGTCCCTTCTACCAGTGGAGCTGCCTACCTTCAAGTGGATCACAGGTCTGGACAAGAAGAAATACAATCATGGTGACCACTGCAGAGGGGATGTCCCAATCACACAGTCCTGCGTCACCTAAACCCAGGGTTCTTACATAATCCACCATCAGACTTCCCGCCAGTCTGCGTATGGAGGACTAAGAACTAAGTGGATTATGTGTCATCATCTAATTCATTGCTGATAGTTTTTATTATTCAAGTTAATACGTAGAACAACTCTATGAAATCAGCTCTATTATCATCCCTATTTTACAGAGCGACGAAGTAACTTTCCCAATGCCATCCGACTAATAATCAGTAGAGTCAGGAGCTGAACCTTGGTATTTGAGCTGATTCATAGCCATCAGATTGGGGCCAGGAGAAAGGAGCTACTCAAGACTTGGTCTAAACCATATTTTATTTTTAAACCACTACTGAGTAATTTAAGGATCTTTTGCCTTTTTCCACAAAGGAATGCCAGTATAAAGCTCATCTGTTTTATAACTCATTTTCTTAAATGTGGAGATGAGATCTTATACAATTTTCCTTTTTGCTGTCACTTTCCTTAGTGTTATGGTAGGAACTGAAAGAGTATTATCTTTTGCTCATGAGGACACTGTGACCTTCTGCACATTTAGCCAAAAACTTTGCCTGTCTTTATAAGCAGAAGTAAAAGCATTGTTCTCTTCTTCTGTAACACATACACTGAAGACACAGGACTCACTGGATACAGTTGCATGTGCAACATTTTAAATCTCCTACTTTCCTTTCAATACTGCTTGGTGAAGGTAGTCTTTCTGCTTCCTCTGGATGAGAACCTAGACAGTCTCCATGACATTTCCACTCCCTTCTAGGTAATAAAACTTCCTAAAGTCACTTTAAATTGCAAACCCATCCATAGGTAAAAAAGTGAAAATGTCTAGTACAATACGTTAATAATCTCTTCAATCCTCATTGAAAGGTACGATTTCTCTTCCTAAAGGTGGGCACATGGTCCTTTCTTCTCCTTCCCCAACTGGCATTTCTGCTTCTCCTTAAGATTGATCTCTTTGATTGGCAGAGTCGAAGCAAGGAGAGAGATTAAATGTTAGGGTTATAGGCAAATTGTTACCTGACCGACCATGTAGTAAAATGGCTTACAGCTCTGTGGGCAGGCTGGGGCTTAAAAGGATCTCTTTCTCTTGTGCAATGGTTTTGACATTCTCTGGTGGTTCCCTAGCACTGGGGCCCTCCTCTGGAGCTCCCTGCAGATAATTTTTATTTGACTGACCTATCAATAATTGAGAGACCTATGTTGAAAGATTTGTCAAATATGTATGTGCGTGTGTGCATTTTATATTTTGAGGCCATTTGGTATACCAATTTAGAATTACTATGGCTTTGTAGTCAGTTGAACCTTTTATTATTATATAGTGGTCCTCTTTTGCTCTAATAATGCTTTTTGTTTTATAGTCTCTTTTATTTGAATTACCCTGTTTATGATAAACAGCTATCATAGCCTTCCTTTGGTTAGGATTTGCTTCTTTTAATTCCTCTTACCTTTTTACTTTCAAACTTTCTGTATACTTATAGTTTAAACACATTTCCTATAAACAACACATGGTTGGATGTTGTTATTTCTGCCATTTCATTTTGTGCTATTTGCCTATCTTTTCTATGTTTCTTTTTTCCTTTATTGCCTTCCTCTGAATTGATTTTTTTGTTGGTTTTTTTTTTGGTATTTTTTTGCTGCGTTGGGTCTTCGTTGCTGTGCACGGGCTTTCTCTAGTTGTGGCGAGTGGGGGCTACTCTTCGTTGTGGTACGTGGGCTTCTCATTGCGGTGGCTTCTCTTGTTATGGAGCATGAGCTCTAGGCGTGCGGGCTTCAGTAGTTGCAGCGCGTGGGCTCAGTAGTTGCGACGTGCATGCTCTAGGGCACGCGGGCTTCAGCAGTTGTGGCGCACAGGCTCAACAGTTGTGGCTCGTGGGCTTAGTTGCTCCGCGGCATGTGGGATCTTCCCGGACCAGGGATCGAACCCATGTCCCCTGCATTGGCAGGCGGATTCTTAACCACTGCGCCACCAGGGTAGTCCCTGAATTGATATTTTTTTTCTTTATTCCATCTTCCACTTAACTGGATTGTAAGTTACATACTCTATATGTAATCTTTTAGTAGTTACTTTGGAAATTTTTACCATGCCTAATTGTGGTAGGCTGAATAATGCCCCTATTCAAAGACCCCCAGAACCTGTGAAAATGCCACCTTACATGGAAAAAGCACTTTGAAAATGTGATTATATTAAAGCTCCTGGGATGCGGAAATTATCCTGGGTTATCTGGGTGGGCCCATTGTGATTACATGAGTCCTTAGAAGAGGGAGATGGGAGGGTTAGAGTCAAAAAAGGGTGATGTGATGGCAGAAGCAGAGAAAAGGACTATGAGATGCTAACTGCCCGCTTTGAAGATGGAGGATGGGGTCATGAGCCAAGGATGCACACCGTATCTAGAAGCTAGAAAAGGCAAGGAAACCAATTCTGTTCTAGAGCCTTCCTTAGGAACACAGCCCTGCTGACCCATTTTAGACTTATGACTTCCAGAACTACAAGTGAATAAATTTGTGTTGGTTTAAACCACTAAGATTTGTGACAGCAGCAGTTGGAAAGTAGTGCAGATTTTGGCACCTGAAAGTGGGGTGCTACTGTAAGAAACACATAAAAATATGAAAGTGGCTTTGGAATTGGGCAGTGGGCAGAGGTTAGAAGAACTTTGAGGTGCATGATAGAAAAATCCTAGATTTCCTTGAACAGGCAGTCAGTAGATATACAGATGTTAAAGATTCTGCCAGTGAAAGCTCAAAGGAAATTAAGGAGCATGGTAGAGAAAGCCTATATTGTCTTAGAGAATACCTAAATCATCATAAATAGATCATTGGTAGAAATATGGATGTTAAAGGCACTAATGGTGAGGGCTCAGAAGGAAATGAGGGACATTCTAGAAAGTGGAGGAAAGGGGATCCTTGTTATACAGTGATGGAAAACGTAGCTCAATTGTGTGTCCTGCAGTTGTGTGGAAATCAGAGCATATAAGTGATGAAATTGGATATTTAGCTGAGGAGATTTCTAAGCAAAATGTTAAAGGTTCATCCTGGTTCTTTCTTGCTCTTTATAGTCAAATGCAAGAGGAAAAAGATCGAAAAACTGGTAAGAGAAAAGGAACCAGGACTTGATGATTTAGGAAATTCTCAGCTTATCAAGATTGCAAAAGATGTTAAAATTAGGAGATTCACTGTTAGGAGGGCATGCTTTGGAGAGAAAAACCAAGAATATAACTGGACAGGGCTTCCCTGGTGGCACAGTGGTTAAGAATCCGCCTGCCAATGCCAGGGACACGGGTTCGAGCCCTGGTCCAGGAAGATCCCACATGCCGTGGAGCAACTAAGCCCGTGCGCCACAAATACTGAGCCTGTGCCTTAGAGCCTGCACGCCACAACTACTGAAGCCCGCATGTCACAACTACTGAAGCCTGCGGTGCCTAGAGCCCGTGCTCTGCAACAAGAGAAGCCACAGCAATGAGAAGCCCTTGGCGTACCACAACGAAGAGTAGCCCCTGCTCGCTGCAACTAAAGAAAGCCCGCGCACAGCAACAAAGACCCAGCTCAGACAAAAATAAATAAATAAATAAATAAATTCATTTAAAAAAAAAAAAAAGAATATAGCTGGACAATCTTTTGCTAGTGCCTTAACTCTGTAAAATAGGCATCATCATCATCATCACTATTATTATTATTATTAAAAATATTATTTAAATGTACTTATAAGATTACCAGTTTCTTTACTCCCCACTCATTTTACATTTCAGACAATTTTTTCCTGGGGTCATTTTTCCTCCTTTCTGGAGTATATCATTAGAAATTCCTTAAGTGAGTTCTGTTGGTAGGAAACTCAGTTTTTATCTGAAAATTTCTTTACTCTTTCTTCACTGTTAAAATAAAATTTTACAAGGTATACAGTTTCAGGTTGACTATTAGCTTTTTGAACATATTATTCTATTGTCCTATGGCTACCATCATTGCTGTAAGAAGTTGGCTGTCAGTCTAATTGCTGAGTTTTGAAGGCATTCTCTTTTCCTCTCTAGCAGTTTATAAGATCTTTATTATTGGTGTTCTGTAGTTTCACTGGAAAGTTTCTAGAAAGGGAGTTCTTTTTCTTAATCCTTCTAGATATAGGTTTTGATTCCTAGCTATTA
Source organism: Balaenoptera borealis (assembly GCF_965194805.1). Classification (NCBI taxonomy): domain Eukaryota; kingdom Metazoa; phylum Chordata; class Mammalia; order Artiodactyla; family Balaenopteridae; genus Balaenoptera; species Balaenoptera borealis. The sequence continues at coordinate 112,647,291 of NC_138863.1, read as the reverse complement.
TCTCTTGGAATATCTCTCCTCCAACTTCTCTCTCCTCTTTTAGCACTCCAATTAGACTCCTTTTAGACTTTCTTAATCTACCCTTTGTACTTTGTGACACCCTTATATACTCTTACATACGCTCAATCCCCTCACATCTCCATGCAAGTGTCTCTTCCAATTCATTAATGAAGGAGTCTCAACTTCATACAAGCCTATGGTATGATCTCCCACTTCCCTCTAGGATATTAATTTTCAAAGCTCTGGGGTTCTGAATCCACATTACCTGGGTTCAAATTCTGGCTTATTTACTTACACACTCACTATTGTGTGACTATGGACAAGTTACCTAACTACTCTGTGCTTCAGTTTCCTCTCCTATCAAATGAATATTGGTAATAGTTCCTCTTATAGGAATGTTATCAAGAATAAATGAATTGATTTGAGTAAAATGCTTGGAACAGTGCCTAGCCCATAGAAAGTGCTTTAAAACTGCTTACACTTACTCTGAGTATTGGCATGTGCCTCCATGTTATTTTAAGGCTCATTCATTTGCTTAAGCTCATTGAACTTTTTACAAAAATGATCTTGAGGATTTCCTGTATTTTCTTTCAAGCTGAGCAAGCATTTAAACATATGTTTGTTATAATTTATCCAGAATCTAGTTGAAAAGAATGTTTGTTAAAATTTATCCAGATTCTAGTTGAATAGCCTAGTAGGAAGGCTGTTTTTTTTTAAACTACCTAGTCCCTTCATTGTGGAGACTGAGCTGACGGAAGCATTCCAAAGCAGGTTCAAGGTTTTGCCAGTGTCCTTCGGTCCCCTGAACATTTTAAGCTTTCCAGGAATAGGAAAGGACAAACACAGAACAATAAAGGGCTGCTTTGCTCCAGGCTCTCTTTGGAAGCTTGACCATAAGCCTCCCTTTATGCTCCAGTGATAGCCCTCCCCAAACTGCTCTGACAACCCTCTACTTCTCCCTACACTTACACTCTGTACAAATACCTATAACAATGTACGTATCATTTAATCTCTCATTCAACCTTATATTCTCAGCACATAGTAGTTCTCAATAAAAGTTTGTCAAATGCATGAATGAACAAATGAAAGAAAAGGCAATGGAGGAAATAACATATACCAAGTATGGGCTCTTTCTATGATTTAAAAGTAAAGATGAAACTTCCTCCACACGTTTCAACATGCTAGATTTTCATGAACAAGCCAATTGCTAAGTACTGTTTAAAGACCTAGAGGTAACTACCATACAAAAAGCAAAAGCATTACAATTGGTTTCTTCTGGGGAATGAAACCAAGAATAAGAACAGATGAGTCAGGGATCTATTATTTTCTTTAAAAGTCTTCTGATATTTGATTTTTAACTATGTATATCTTGATAAAAATTAAAATATTCAAAAACAAAGATTAGTCCATTTTTGACCTGCTGTAACTCAAAAGCAGCCTGCAGTACATTTGACCTCACGGGGTTTAGTACAGTTTTTTGTTTTTTTTTTTTAATTTGTGCCTGGAGTCCTGATTACCAAAGAGTTGTTGACCCAAAGCCAAGTCGACCGATAAACAGAACTGTGGACTTTAAGAAGGCAGCTCCAATGGATCTATACCGGCTGAGCAGGCATACTGAGTGGTGCCTGAAGGCAGCCGTAAGGATGAAGTAAATCAATTAACTCCATGGTTTTCATGAAGACCTCTTATATCAAAACTTCTTTCTTTACATGCGTCTCCTCTGATCCCGTGGAGATGAAAATTGACATCCACAGTCATATTCTACCAAAAGAATGGCCAGATCTAAAGAAGGTAATGGTGATTAATTTGCTGAATTATTTCTAGAACTTCTCCAGCATTTCTCAATGCCTCTACTATAGAATGATGTCTTCTTTGGGGAATTAGATGTTAAGTTTCTCTGCTTTAGGAGTGATTTTAAGTTATTTGGTAGCTCTGATTTCCTAGTTTTTTAAAATGACTTCATATTTATTTTGAAAGAACATTGATAAAAAGAAGTAAGTGTTCTCTCAAAATCCCTTTTCCCCTCAAATGAAGCACACTTTAAAACTTCTGGACAATATAAGTCAAGCAGTTTTACTTCCATTTAAGTCACATATTCAGCTGCTGGGGCGATAGGTGACAATTACAGTTTCAAGTAAGAGACTATTAAAAAACAGAATGTGATAGGTTCTCATTACTTCTAAAACATATCTCCTTTCTAAAATGTTTAAAATAAGTTTTAGAAGCACTAAATGATAGCTCTGTGGAATTTTTTTTTAGTCTATTTTAAGACACTGTCTGAAACCATTCCTTTTTGATGTTCTTTAAGCTGTAAATCCTTGTTATGAAGTACAGAGTTGGAACATCAAAAAAAAAAAAAGAACTAGAGGAAATGACATGAAACGTTTGCACTATGAATGTCTCTCAAGACTCTTCACTGTGTTTCTCGAAAGATGGAAATTTCCTTTTGTCATTAAGAACTTTTAAATGAATACTAAAACAGGAAGGTGGGGAAAATGAAAGAAATTTAAAATCGGTTTGAGTTTTGTTCGGGCTAAGTATCAGATTTTACCCAGTCTTCAGTCTTCTCTAGTACTTATACACTACTCATAGTGTTTCATCTTTTTTTTTTTTTTTTTTTTACAAGAATTAGTACTGGGAAACTAGAGGTTGGACAACAGATTCTGCAGTCACTTCTCTTTTTTTTTTTAACTTTTGGGTTTATTTATTTATTTATTTATGGCTGTGTTGGGTCTTCGTTTCTGTGCGAGGGCTTTCTCTAGTTGCGGCAAGTAGGGGCCACTCTTCATCGCGGTGCGCGGGCCTCTCACTATCGCGGCCTCTCTTGTTGCAGAGCACAGGCTCCAGACACGCAGGCTCAGTAATTGTGGCTCACGGGCCCAGCCGCTCCGCTGCATGTGGGATCCTCCCAGACCAGGGCTCGAACCCGTGTTCCCTGCATTAGCAGGCAGATTCTCAACCACTGCGCCACCAGGGAAGCCCGTGTTTCATCTTTTTTATCCCAAGTGAGGAAAAATGAATGAACCCAAACTCTAATTAAAATGTGGTTCACTGTTTCATTGTGCAGGTAGATGAAACGATTTTCTTCTCATAGTTGTCTCTTGGAAGAATGGTCATCTTAAGTGTTTCTTTGTCCACTGGTATTTTAGGTAAGATGGCCAGTGGACATTGTAGATCAGAAAATACAAGTGATGCTAAACCATCTTTGAAAGGTTTTCCTATTATAGTTCATGGTAAGAACTAACCCTATCAAACTAACCCCTCCAAAAGGAGCCTAAGTGCCTACATGGGAACTTGCTGTTCTGAATGCTGTCATCCTCATCATATTTTATTAAAGTGTAGACACCACTTCACAATGCTAGTGATGAATACCCAAAACATTCTACCTAGTATCCTGTGCCATAACCCTACCTCCCAAGCCTGCCTCCACTTTGATCTGAGAACTGGTCACCAAGAGCTGACAATTTCTAGCCGCCCCACCTAATGCAGGGCCCTGAAGGCACTGTTAAAACTGCTCCAAAAAAAAAAAAAAAAAAACTGCTCCAGAAGCTCTGGGATGCAGAGCATGGGGAGGCTATAGCCACAGCTGTGTGCCCTGGAGATTCCCCATGCGCAAATTTTGCTGGCTTTTTATGTTATGTCTTCTTATCGTCTAGTTATGCCTACTTATCTTCTAGTTATGCCTTCCTATCTTCTAGTTATGCCTCCTATCTTCTAGTTATGCCCTCCTATCTTCTAATTATTCCTGAAAAGAGGGGAGGGGCATTTTGTACCCATAAACCAGGCTTTTATCAAGCAGTCTCACACCCTGCAAGCAGATAACTGATATACTTTTTAAAAAAAATTTTATTGAAGTATAGTTGATTTACAATGTTGTGCTAATTTCTTCTGTACAGCAAAGTGACTCAGTTATATGTATATAACTGAGTATATATATATAATATATATATATTCTTTTTCATATTCTTTTCCATTATGGTTTGTCACAGGATATTGAATATAGTTCCCTGTGCTATACAGTAGGACCTTGTTGTTTATCCACCCTATATATAATAGTTCACCTCTGCTAATCCCATACTCCCAATCCTTCCCTTCCCTACCTCCCCTCCCCCTTGGCAACCACAAGCCTGTTCTCTATGTCTGTGAATCTGTTTTTGTTTCGATAACTGATATACTTGATGCTGCTGCTGCTGCTGATGGTAGTAATAATAATCATAATACTCTTACACTTCCAGAGAGCAATATATACGTGTAATTTGATTCACATAAAATCTTGTGAGTTTCAGATAGGATTTCTATCATTAGCCCTGCTGGACAAATGAGGCCCCTGAGACTCATAAATGAGCCTAGAATCCCAGAGCTTTGTGGAGCTATGGTGGCCCCTCCATAGCTCTACACCCACACCTACCTTCCGAGAGCTGCCCAGGAGCACATCATGGGAGGGATATCCCTGCTTCCCTCTGCTAGACACCAGCCCGTTCCCCAACTCTCCACACTCACATAAACCCAATGAGGGCTTCCTCACAGCAGGTCAAGCAATGTGGTCTGCTATGCGCTGGAAGTTTCCGTTGGACTTCAGGCAAGTCAGTGATGAAACAATTCGCAGAAAATAGTTTGTGTTTTCAAACTGGGAAGAGGGAGATAAATAAAAATACATCTAAATGGTGCTGGGTTCCTTCTCTCTCTCTCTATTTCCTTATTTCCAGTCTATATGATCAGAGTATTAAAGTGACATTAGTGGATAGCAGATAGTCCTTGGTGTTCATAGAGTTCAATACTTCTAGCAGAATTTCCTTTGTCTTCAGATCGTTTCTTAGTAGGTAAAATATTATTTCAAAACATCAATCTCCGATCTTTTCTCACCATTTTTTCAAACTTCCCAATAAAAAAAAATGAAAAGAATAAGCCAGTCCTAGTTTTATTTTGGAAGATGAAGCCCCTTCGGAAGAACTGATATCTCTTTTCAAACCTGCCTTTTCTTGTTAAATATTAATAGACACACTTCAAAAACCTTGACCTCCTTATTCAGTGAAGAAATAGAAAAGCAGAATCAACACGCCTGGGTTGGTGATTAACTAATGATTACAGAGGACTTGGATTTGAGAAATTTTTTCATTTTCACTTGCTAATAATGATTGTAGTCAGAGTTAGAGTTAAGATCCTTAGGGGGGAAAATCTACCTGAGGTAGAAAGAGAGTAGATTCAGGGTGCACTTAATTACATTGTTCCTGATGAATCAGGACCCACACTCTGGCCCAAGAAACCAGGGTGAAAGTTGTTTCAGATTGATCCACAATGAGATTATTCATAACAACAAGGATGCTAATAAGGTTTCAGCTTTTTCCTTCAGCAAGACTTCACTGCCCACCTACTATGTGTCCGATAGTAGGGCTTGCAAAGATTCTTCTAATTTTAAATGGGGTCCCAAAATTCCAGCCTTTAGTAAAAAATTATTTATTTACATCTTCTTTGATTAGTGATGATTTAATTGCACTTGATCGCTGTAAGGTTTTAGGAGACAAAATCCCAGACATAACTTGACTTTTAAACAACTCCTCTGAGGAAACAGACATCTGGTTTCATCACCCAGGAGGTTCATTATTCACCTCATGAGTGTGAGGTCCCCAAGACATTAAAAATGTCATTCAGCTCATCAACATCTGATTCACATATACCCATTTCAGAAACACAACTCGTGTAGATAGAACTGAATTCCCTTGAATTTTTAATATGTTGTTTTATTTGTCATGCCCATAAATGCCTATGGGACACCAGTCACTGTCAAACATTTTCAGATGGTAAACGCCTCCTGGTATACGCTCTGGCAAAAACTACTCCGAGGGTCAAAAATTTCAGACCCCAGGCTTGGTTCAACCTAGGATGAGAGCCTGGGGATTGTGTGGAGGCCAGATTTGGAGCAGAATAAAGTTGGCCCAAATAGGTTAGGTCTTTGTAAAGGCTCAGGGCAAGTACAAGGTGCTCCAAAGCGTTCCAAGTGCTTTCCAAGACAGGGAAGGGAGGAACACAGAGTGACAAAGGGCTCCTTCCTTCACAGTGCTCCTTAGTGTCTGCTCCCAGCGTACACCTTATTTCACGACCTCAGGATGGAAGAGGCTGTCACCGCCATGCCACCCCCACTGCCATTACTGCCTGCCACCACTACCATCACCATCATTGGTACCACCACTGCCACCAAACTCACTACCACAACTATCACCACTACCACGTCATAGCCTCCACCACTACCATTACTAGCGCCACCATCCCTTCCACCGTCATCACCATCATCATCACCACTACTGCCACCACCGCCTCTGCTTCCACCACTGTCACCACCATTATCATGGTTAGCATTGATGAAGCCCTTTCTATAAGCCAGGTCTGGTGTCCATAGCTTTGTCCGAATTGTTTCAGTCATTCCCATAAAACCTTATGTCACCACAACTGCGGTGAGCCTCATTTCACACATAAGAAAACAACGGCTTCAAGATGTTAAGTTACTCCAAGAAAGTACCTTGTAAGCGGACTGTTGTGTGTGACCAGATCCCTCCGTTCTGCCCCTCCCTGCCTCTCTGCCCTTCCCCAGGGCAATACTTCTCTCACCAGCTAACTTATGGGTTAACATTCCATAGGGAATTAAGAAAAAGAAAGAAAGAAAGTGAGGAAGGAAGGAACAGAGAAAGGAAGGAAGGAAAGAAAGAAGGCGGGAAGGAAAGAAGGAAATAAAACCCTTCTTTTTACAGTAAAGTAAGATTTCAATGGTAAATTTCCGGTTCGAGAGAGCATTTCGGTTTACTCTAAAGTGTAACTGATTGAGGCCATTCCACCCCTTCCCCCGACATGCACTCTGGGCAGCTTTATCCAGGAGAAGAGAGAGGAAAAGCACAAGGGTACTGAATGCATGAAGGGGTGGGAGGGCACCAACAAAGGAGAAATTGGGTGCCAGGAGGAGAAACTGGGGTCCCTGATGGACAGGTTCCCTTGAGTGACCAGCCTACTAAGCCAGGTCCTCCAGTGTCACCTGGGAGGAGGCAGGTGGACTTCCAGAGCTAATGTGACAATTTGGAGCTGGAATTCAAGAACAGACCTTCTGCCCAGGTAGAACAAGGCTGGTAAAGAACTGACCAAATCTTAAGTCTACTGGGGCAGAATGCAGGGATGGATATAGAGACACAAAAACACCCCTGTGCTGCAGGCCCAGACCTCCCCTCTGAGTCTGCAGGTGAGAGGGAAGCCAGGAAGAGGGATCTGCCGAGACCTGGCCCCCTCAAGACAACGTCCCTGTACCGTGACATGACAGCCAAACCACGGTCACATGGTCTCATCCAACCACAACAAGCGAGGAGTTGTGCAATATTTAGCTTCACTAACTCTACCCATTGTTGCTGACAAGAGCTGCCCATGAGCCCTTTACATCGTGGTCTCCGGCCTCCACGCCCTCCCCCCAACTTCACACTTTGAGAGCCATTGCTCTGGAGCATGGAAATGCTGAACACTGGAAGCACCTCTCCAATCTGACCCCAGATTACCTTTCCAGCCTCCCTCCCATGACACCGCCTGGCCCACATTGTGCGTCAGTACCCTCGCCCCCTCCTCCTGGGGAACCTGTATGTCACTCTATCACAGCGTGCCTCACACGCAGTAAGGCTCTTCAATTACCCACCCACCCCAGCCTCGCCCTCTCAAGACTGTGCTCCACACAGGCTGCAACTGTCCTTCACTTCTATTTTCTCTGCCCTAGAAAGGCTGGTCATGGTGGGACTCCATGAGGGTTCGACAAATGAATGAATGAATGAACAGAATGAGATTTTAAAGCCTATAGTTACATGAGTCATATATGCCTATGTTCACAGGCAGAGTCTTTCAAATATTTTTATTCATGACCCCCAAGAAGAAATATATTTCATACTGTGACTCAGTACAAACATTTATATCTATAATGGAAACAAGAGTTTCATGAAATTAATACTACACAGAAGGCATTCTAATATATTTGTTCTATGCTATGCTATGCTATGCTATCCTATCCTATTTCATTCCATTCCATTCCATTGCTTTACTATCTTAGCTTGGGTTTTCCAAGAAGCAGACCCTGAGATACGGATTCAAATGCAAACAGTTTACTCTGGAGGTGATGCCAGGAAACACCAGTAGAGCGGGGAAATGAGACAGGGAAAGCAAGGCAGCCAGTGAAAGTGCAGAATGTGTGCCTCACCTCAGAGTCATCCTGCCCGAGGAGGTGAGGAAACCAGTGTGTGCAGTTTATATACAAACGCCCTCAGTCGTTGATTGAGGGATTTGGGGGGCGGAAATTAGCACCACTGATTTCCTGGTACTTCTGATCTTCTAGAAGGGCCTAATCAAAGTTGACGCCAATGGCAAAAGGGAAAATCTTGTCAAAGAAATGCGAGTGCTTTTAGTTGAAGGAGGGCTGATGTGCACAGAAGCACTTCAGGGAAGGAATACGGGCAGGACACCAGCCTTACCTGTTACACGTACTATTTCATGTTTTTAGAACATCTGGGTCATTAACCACTAAACTGATTTCATGATCTACTCACAGATTGCAAACCACAGTTTGAAGAACAGGGTTAATGTTCTAAGATGGTATTTCCTAAAGAGTGGTCCCTACGGTCTGTACTCCTAGTGGCCTGGAAAGGATTTTAGGTGGTACACAAATATTTTTTAATGTGCATCCTTATTTAAAAATTACAACCTGCATTAGGAGAAAAGGTAAAACTAGCACTCCTATGACAGAGAATTTTCTTCCCGAATAAATACATTTCAGGAAAAACATTGATTTGAATATCAATATTGAATAAGTGATCAAGAGCGTGGGGAAAAATGGGAAAGTGTTGCTTGAAAGGATAGAGCTTGGAATGCTCTGTCCCAGGGATGCGCCTTTATTGCAGTCCTCTCTGCTTTGGCCTTTCAGTCTAACTGTGCTTCCTCTCCCCCACAGAGATTCGGTTACGGAGGCTGGGTGCAGCTCCAACACCACGGCAAGGTGAGTTTCTCCCTAAGCACGAGTGTGCCTCAGACCCACAGACCTCCTGAGTCTGAAACCTTCCAGCAGGCGGGCCTCTAGGAACCCCCAACTCTTCTGCCCTCCAACTGACTTTATAGTAGGCAAGGGGACAGCACTGAGGTTTCTCAAAATTATTTGCAAAAATGGGGATAACGTCAAAGAACAGCATTTAGGAAGATAAAATTGGAATTGGACAAGCCATTAAGAAATGTCTCTCTCTCCCTCTCCTTTTTTTTTTTTTTTTTTTTTTTTGCCCTAGAACCAATTTTAGCATTGCTCTGTGTCAAGGAAGCGACCTGGCCCTCTCCACAGTTATGACATTATATTACGACTGACCAAATAAATGGAACTGTTTAGGTTTGCACACAGGCTGAGAAATTAAACACTGGAGGCAAAAGGGAGAAGAAGCCACTGTTAGAAAGGGTTTAGTTTGGTCAGAGGAAAGAGCGAGAGGAAGAAGGCTTGGGGCAAAGCATTCAGACAATAACGAAGCCTGAGAGAGAGCTGCAAATCTAGAGCTGCACAGAGGTCAGGTCCAACTTCATTTGCAGAGGCATCACATGCCCTCGTGGAGTGCATGGGGAACCCCCCCGAGCTCCCAGTGGAGCACAGACACGACTAAGGCAGGCCCTGGAAGACTGGTGGTGTGGGAAGACCACGTGCAGGGGTAACTCAATGCACTGTGATGAGGTGAGGACAGCTTTTGCACCAGGTACTGGAGGATGTAGACTTGGGCACCAAGGACTGGAGAAGGCCTCCTGGAAGAAGTGATGCTCATCCTGGGTCTGGAAGCAGAGGTGAAGGCTTGCCCAAGGAATAAAGGAAACTAGAAAGCAAAGACAGGGAGCAAAGGCCTGGAGATATCAAACATATGTAAGCCTAGAACTCAGGCATTTGGCTTGGGTTGGTACCAGCATTTCTCAAAGTGTGGTCTGTGGACCAGCAAGTTCAATATCACCTGGGAACCTGGGAGAAAGGCAAATTCTTGGGCCTCACCTCAGACCTACCAAATCAGGAATGCTGAGGATAGGGCCAGCAATCTGAGTTTTGACAAGCCTCCAGGTGGTTCTGATGCTTACTCAAGTTTGAAAACCACTGGCTCTATTCACTCACTCACTCACTGATTTTTATTGACACCTATTTGATGCCAGGCCCACCAGTCTAGACACGCAGAATATGCTGGTGAAAAAGACAGACATACTCCCTGCCCCCATGGTGCTCAAGTTCTAGGGGGAGACAAACAAACGTGATCACTTCAGAGAATGAAATAAAAAACAGTGCTGAAACAGGGAATGACTGGGGAGATGCATCTGGGCTGGCTGGTCAGGGAGCTAGCAAAGACTTGGAGGATGAGAAGGAAAAGCCCGGAAGAGCATCCCTGGCTGAGGGAATAGCAGTTGCAAAGCCCTCCATATGAGGAAGAGCTGTGTTCAAGGAACAGGAAGGAGGGAAGTTTGGCTGAGATGTGGTGAATCGGGGAGATGGAAGGAAACCAGGCAGGCAGGGGCCAGATCATGGAGGAACTTGTAGCATGTGCTAAGGAGGCCGGGTTTTATTCTCAATGTAATGCAAATTCTTCGGAGGGTCTTAGCGGCTGAAAAAGGTCACCTTGTCTGATCTGTGGAGGATGGATAGAGGCAGTTAAGAGTTTGGGGCACAAAGTGGTGGGAAGAAGCTGGAGAGGAAGGCAGAAGCCTCATCAGACGGGGCCTTGGAGGATGGGCTTAGGCCTTTGTACTTGATCCTGAAGGCAGTGGGAAATCATTAAAGAGTTTTTTAAACATCAGAATCTCTGGAGCAGCCCATTTTCACCTTCATCAAAGGCCACCCACTAAGTGCCAATTTAGACACTGGGCTACACTTCTCCCATGAAAAGTGTCAGTTCCTAGCCTGGTAGTTGATGATCTAAGCTGGCCTCAAGTCTCCCCAGAAGAGAAGACAAGCTGAGTGGAGACGACGACAAGGCCACTAGGAAGCCCCAAGTGCAGGGATGGGCAGCCTGTAATTTTTTTTTTTTTTTACTCCCTGTCCCAGGCTGCAGTTTGTAACCTTGACACTGGATTTGAATGGCCTTCATTTCATCTTGTTTCTGTGTCAAAGAGACTGCAAAAACTTAACAGTAAATCTCAAAAAAAAAAAAAAAACCCAGAACAAACAAAAAGAAATCCAAGAATGAAAATATTTCCAGTCAAATCTATTACCTGATATTTCCAGCAAAACTGGATATAACAGTAGTCTTATAAAACAAAACAGTAACACTTTCCTTTCCTCTGTTTCAAAAACAAAACAAAGCAAACCAAAACAGAACCAAATCGGTATTTACCTAATTACAGTGGTCAGGGATCACAGTCACTGGAAAACACCACGCAAATATATACAAATATGCAAATTCAGCTAAGAGCCATGAGAGAATCCAGCACTTTGGGGTTGAAATTTCTTTTCATTCTCCTGTATCCCTTTGGTGAACAAATCTTTTCTGTCCCCCATGTATGATTTACCTCAGAGATTCCTGTTTTCTGAAAGGTCTTTCCAATACATTTCTCTGGTCTGCCCTATTTGTTTCTCTTCTTAACCTTTGGTTTTTCAATGCTTTTGGAATGAACCGAGGGGTATTTGTTTGCCATGGTAAAGCCTTGTTCAGAACTGAAAAACAACATTTGTCCTTGGGTTGAATACTTATAATTTGGTTGAAGATTCATGAAAATATGTACGGCCTCCTCTCAGGAGCCGCATGGGGTGGCGGCACAATTGAGTGCTGACGGCAGGAACACCCAACAGCGTTCAGAGGAGGCCAGACACAGGACCTAGTTCAAAGCCATGGGTCAGCAGCATCTAGAAACACCGACTGAGTGCTCTTCAGGCCCTTGAAATACAAAGACACACACACGCATTTCCATCACACTTAGCATTTTCAGACACGCTATTCTGTGTGATCTTCAATCATCAGGTTCCTGCTCTAAAAAATGATTTCCCTCTCACTGTGGAGCCAGGAAGACACTCAAATGAATAAAGAACATACAGAGAGTGACAATTTTGTGCTGAGCAAAAGAGACAATAAATAGTAAGGGAATTCAAGGGGGTGGGAAGGCCAAGGCAGAGGGCAATTCTCATGAAGATAAAGAATCATAGGGCTGTAGGGCTAGGGAGCATCTAGCCCAGTGTTTGAAAATATGGGCTGCAACCCAACAGTGAGTCATAATATCAATTCAGTGGGTTAGGACAGCTTTAAAAATAAAATAGGGCTTCCCTGGTGGCGCAGTGGTTGAGAGTCTGCCTGCCAATGCAGGGGACGCGGGTTCGAGCCCTGGTCTGGGAAGATCCCACATGCCGCGGAGCAATTCGGCCCGTGAGCCACAATTACTGAGCCTGCGCGTCTGGAGCCTGTGCTTGGCAACGAGAAGCCGCGATAGTGAGAGGCCCGCGCACCGCGATGAAGAGTGGCCCCCGCTTGCCACAACTAGAGAAAGCCCTTGCACAGAAACGAAGACCCAACACAGCCATACATACATACATACATACATAAAAAAAGAATGTAAGCAGACAAGAATAGCATTAAAAAAAAATAATAATAAAATAAAAATAAAATAGACTACAAAAGAAAAGAGCAGAATGTATTGTTCATGGTAAGAGTAAGTGTTGTTTCATCAAACTTTTGTCTCAGTTTGTATCTGTATAAATCTTGGGTTGGCCAAAAAGTTCGTTCGTCTTCTTCCGCAACATCTTACCCGAACGAACTTTTTGGCCAACCCTGATAGATATATACAGATGTAGTGGGTCACAATGGAAAATATATTTTTTAATGTGGGGTCGCAGCCAAAATCGATTGAAAGCCATTCATCTAGTCCAATATCCTCATTTCATGATTTTATTTTTAAGCTTAACTTTCCATTGCATAAGTAGAATCTGAATAAATTCTCCTTTTTATTTTTTATTTATTTATTTTTCTCTTTTTACGTGCATTTATTATATGAATTAACTACATGAACTAAGAGTCCCATTTGCAATGCAAATATAACATTCATACAAAAAAGGACAAAATCACATGAAACCTTTCTTGATTTAAGGTACTTAAAAAAAAATAAGGCTGTCAAATAAATTCTCCTTTTTAAATTTAAGCTATTGAAGATAAAGCTACAGTTCCCTTGGATCAGCCCTCCCCATCCTCAAAAGTAATTCCTATTAACAGTTTGGTGGGTATCTTTCCAGACCTTTTCCTATGATTTTACTTATACATACACGCACCTATTAAAAAGGACATAGTATTATTTAATGTTTACGTACATATTTTTTAGCTAAGTCAATCAGGTTCCAAACAGAAAACAAACAGCATACTTAGAACATTCTGAAAAGGGTTAATAAAGAGCCTACTTATAAAGGTGTAGGCGTGGGATGAAGCTGTGGAGGCAGGCACGGGCTGGATGATGAAGGGTCTTTGGCCAGGTTAAGGAGTTTGGATTTTACCTTCAAGGCAACGAGAATCGATTCATGAGTCTTAAGTGGCGGAGGTAGTGAGATCTGATTTAGGGTTTTAAGAGTTTACTTGGCTGCTTTGTGGAGACTGGGTTGGAGGGGAGCAAGAGTGAAAGCAGCAAGAGATGAGGCTGGAGGCTGGAGCAGTCGTTCAGGTGAGAGAGGATGGGGCTTGGACCAGAGCTGGAGCAGTGGAGATGGAGAGAAGTGGACCCTTGCGGCGTCTATTCTGGAGATAGACTTAACGGCATTGGGAAATGGACGAGATGGTGACAAGTCAAGCCAAGGGAAGTGAGAAAATGATGTAGTCTCAGAGGGATGAGAAAGATAATGCTGATATCAAAGGACAGAAGCAGCCAAGCCAGGAGGACAAGCAGATCTGGGAGAGAGAGCATTAGGCTGAGTGAATAGAGCTGGAGGTGGTTGTGATAGAGCCTCCGTGAAGCTGTCCTTCAGAACCTCGTCATGTGGGACAGAGGCTGCTTCCTGGTGACAGTGTCTGGGCCATTTCTGCCACCTTCGTACCTCAAGCCCAACCAGCCTGGCAGCTTGCATGGTCTAGAGGGAGAGCCTGAGTGCGGACTGGGGGCAGGGGGAGGAGAATGGAATCTGACATAAAATACTGAATTTTCAAATACATTGTTGCTTTTTCCCCCTCTGTGCTAGTTTTTTCCTTGTTGTCTATCCATTCTGTGTGTAATAGTTTGCATCTACTAACCCCAAACTCCAAGTCTATCCCTCCCCCACCTCCCCTCCCCCTTGGAAACCACAAGTTTGATCTCTATGTCTGTGAGTCTGTTTCTGCTTTGTAGATAGGTTCATTTGTGTCATATTTTAGATTCCACAGATAAGTGGTATCATATGGTATTTGTCTTTCTCTGCCTGACTTACTTCACTTAGTAGGACAATCTCTAGTTGCATGCATGTTGCTGCAAATGGCATTATTTCATTCTTTTTTATGGCTGAGTAGTATTCCTTTGTATATATATACCACATCTTATTTATGCATTCATCTGTCAATGAACATTTAGGTTGTTTCCATGTCTTGGCTACTGTGAATAGCGTTGCTATGAACATAGGGATGCATGTATCTTTTTGAATTACAGTTTTGTCCGGATATATGCCCAGGAGTGGGATTGCTGTATCATATGGTTAATTCCATAAAATACATTTTTAATGATACGCAATACCAGACATTTGAAATACCAGCCATATTTGAACTCATCTGCAGATAGTGTTAGAACTAGAACTTAAGAATCGGAAGTGTCAGAGGTGAAGTTCCTTGGGAATCAGACTCTGAGACGGAGATGAGAGTGCAGAAGGTTTATCAGGAAGTGCTCTTAGAATGGACATCACTGAAAGGGAAAAGAAGGAAGCAGGATAAAACAGAGGGCAATGTTGAGCTGTGATGTAGTCTCAGTGGAGGCCTCAGCTGACCCTACAAGAAGCTCTAAAGCTAACCTCCAGAGTTGTCCCAAGTTGGGGGGTGAGGGCAAAGAAGAGGGGCCTTTACGTCTCCGGGGCAGTCAGTCATTGGAAGTGGGCTTCCCTGGAAATAAAGCAGGACTTTAAGGGTAAGTGATTTACACATAGGATCCAGGTTTCCTGACGGCTGTAGTTATCATGACTTCTACTACCCCATGCTGTTCTGGCTTAAAAAACATTAGAGGTATATTTGAAATGAGTTATCTGGGTGGTGATGGATGGTTGGAGAATTCTTTAATTAAAATAAAAATAACAAAAAAAAAAAACCCTTGGTTTTCTTTCAAGGGTTTATAAAAAAACAGAATTTGTTTCTGAGTTGAATAATTTAGAGCAGCTTGCTCCAATTACTTGATTATTAGTTAAGTTTAAAATCTTGGTTAATGTTGGGATCAATGTTAAAAACAGAACCTAAGAGACCCCCCAGTCCCTCCCCTAGCAGCAAGTGCTGACTTCTGAGGCCCATTTATATCCCTGCAGGGATCCTGGGTTCCTAAATATCACGTGAGAGGGATCAAGAATTGATTCTCTACAATAACTGTCAGGTCCCAAAATTCTGGTTGAAAAAGCAAAGAGAACTGGGAGCCTATTGGGGCACAGCTGCCCTGTGGTAATTTTCACTGAGAAAGAGCTCCCCTGACAGCTGCTGTCATTCATTTGCCTTACCATGGATCCAGCATAAAGGGTGTGGAGGGAAAAGTTTAGTAAGTCTGATTCTCCTGCAACATAATTAGGGCAACCCCCCAAAAAGATTGGACTCCTTAGGAAATTATAGTAATTAACACTTGCTTACTAAATAATTACACCAATTACCAAATATCAGCCTGACAGGGTGGAAAATGGCTTCATGAACCTGAATTCTTTTCCCAGTTCTATACCACTAAGTGCTCTCTAGCAGCTAAGCTCTATACCACCGCATCTCAGGGACTCAATGGTAAATGCAAGAGTTGAACTAAAGAAATGATCCATTTCTGCTTTAACATGTTCTGCTTTGTCTGAAACCAAAACTTACTTGTGCACCTCCCAGAGAAACCCAATCTCCTCCCTTGCCATTGATAGTATATGGTAAAATCTGGCCATTGGATGAATCTAGAGACTGTCATACAGAGTGAAGTAAGTGAGAAAGAGAAAAACAAATATCGTATATTAACGCATATATGTGGAACCTAGAAAAATGGTACAGATGAACTGGTTTGCAGGGCAGAAATTGAGACGCAGATACAGAGAACAAACGTATGGACACCTAGGGGGGAAAGCAGCGGCGGGTGGGGGTGGTGGTGTGATGAATTGGGAGATTGGGATTGACATATAGACAGTAATATGTATAAAATAGATAACTAATAAGAACCTGCTGTATAAAAAAATAAATAAAATTCAAAAAAAAAAACAAAAACAAAATGTGGCCATCATTCATTAAGCAAGCTCTCTGGACTGTACTAAGTTCTTTACAAACATTCTATTATTGAATCTTCTGTATCATTCTGTGTTCTTAGTTGCAAACAACAGAATCCACTCTAGCTAGTTTAATTAGAGAAGCAGCTCACAGACTTTCTGGGAGGGCCAGAGATCAAGCTCAGAGGCTGTGCTAACAGAAACAATGCCCAATACCTGGCCGGGGACCTGCTCTAGCAAGGCTGTGGGCGCTGCCACTCCTGGTCGCAGACAGGAAGCTCATGTTGACGATGCTGAGATTGGAGACCAAAGCACTGCAGCTTCAACACTCCAGCCACGTCTGACACCTCGGGCAACACCCTTATTAAAAGACTCTGGATTCTGCAGAGTCCCTGCCTCCTCACAGGGCCCACTTCCAAATCAAAGTCACACGTGGGGGCTTCTGATTGGCAGAGCCTAGAGCACATGCCAGCGCCCCTGCTACAAGGGGAGCTGGGAAGGTGAACTCTGAATTCCCCCTCAGGAAGGGGGAACCGTAATGTGAAAATATCTTCACATATAGGAAGTGTTCCAAGGATGCTGGGTGGCTACAAGCATGACAAATAAAATGGTCCACATTTTACAGATAGAAAAAGTGAAGGTTAAACTCAGAAGGGCTGTAACTTAGCCAGTTATACTGTTAGTAAGTAATTTAATGAGATTTAAGCCCCTGTCTATTGAAATGCAGAGACTATGCTCTTCAGCACTCTGCTACACTGGGTATTTTGTGGTAATTAAGCTTTCCTAGTAAGAAGCAAAAGAAAATACTTCTAATTGCCAAATGAAAGTTTGTTTCTCAACTTTTTCTCTTTTACCATCACCCCTCTCCACTCCCTTCTTCACCAAATAAAAAGATGTGTTCCTATATTCTATTTGCGCAGTCAGTATCAGCACTCTTGCTTGCAAACAAAAGAAACAAAGAATGGTTAGTTTAAGCAGAAAAGGAATTTGTTGTAAGTATTTTAAGCCCCTCAAGAATTACAAAATGCTTAGGGAGACACACTCAAATGTGCAGGTGACTGAAGCCACAGCCAAGGCCATGCCACAGGTACAGCCCGATTAGGACACTGCCACCAGCACCACTGCCAGTGGACATAGCTCATGGCCACTGCTGGAATCAATACTGGCAGCATAAACTCAACTCTTGTTGTCTTTTTGCATCACTTGATTTTGATTCACAACCAAGCATTGATCAGTCAAGTTTGGGACAAGGAGAGCAAGTATTTGGGTTTTAGTAGAGGGAGGCTGGGCCCTACCTCTACCAGTACTCTTGCAGGAGAGTCCCCAATCCAGGAAGGTGGTTCAGATGCTGTCATTGTCAGCAAAGAATCAGAACTGAGGCAAATCAATCCTGATGTTCTGATCTCACAGACTCGGCTCTGCCTGGGTGTAGATACCTGTCATAGTTACACAAGTCACTTGCTCATTGACCTATTCCCCAGTCTGTGAGCAATGAAAACATGGATGTGAGGGCTTGCTCACGCTTGGGAGATGTGCACAGGCTGCCGCGCTTAAAGGTGAAAAGTGGTCGGCCTCCTCCATGAAGGAGATGGGGAAGGTCTAGTGCTTGGATCAGAAGGATAAAGAAGGAAGGTGTAGCAAGACCTGGGTGCAAGCCAAGAGGAAGAGGAGGAGGGCAGAGAACTCCATCAAGCACAACTCAAGGCCTTTGATCACCACATGCTTACACGGCCATCACGTAGGGCCCAAGGGTAACCTTGAGGCTCTGAAGCACCGCCAGAGGTCATGTGTCCTTAAAGCAGGGGAATGTCAGGAGACAGCTCAGTCTCTAATTAGCCATACATCATTAATAACTAATACTAAGAATAACTAACACTCAACATGTGTCAGACACTCTACTAAGTGCTTTATAAAGATTATCCCATTTCGTGCTCACAAGATCCCTTTAAGGTAAGTCATATTATTATAACTATCTTAAAAATGAGCCAAAACTCAGAAGTTTCTAGACAGAACAGCTAGCAGGACAGAATCTGAGACTCCACAGATATTTGATGTCACAAAGCAGAAGAAACCATGGAGCCATGGCTAAATGGGACGAGTTTGAACTAATCTGTGCCATCTGCCAAAATGATTTAAAGTAAGTGGTCATTATCAACTCTGACCATGACTCTGTCCCACCCGTCTTGTGCTCTGGGCCAAAAGAAGTCCAAATCCAATGTATGAGTGTCTTGTATGCTGGGTGGTAAGCTGGAAGCAATACCTCCTCATGGAGCTGAAGAGGTTGCAATGAAGGCAGGGTAACTGAAGAACCAAGAATCTTCTTTCCTCCCAAAAGCAATCACTGACCTGTCACTCCAACTAAGCCTGGTCGAGCGAAGAAGGCTGTGCCCCGGTTATGCCAAATCCTCCAGGAGATCCAAGGAGTCCAGCACGGATACTTCAAATTTAAATAACAGAGAGAGAAAGATATTCAGATGTTCCAAATTCAACATCACTGCAGAGCATAATAATAATAACATCTGAATGAAATAACGTCATTTGCAGCCACATGGATGGACCTAGAGATTATCATACTAAGTGAAATAAGTCAGAGAGAGAAAGACAAATATCATATGATATCACTTATATGCAGGATTTAAAATATGACAGAAATGAACTTGTCTACAAAACAGAAACAGACACACAGACAGAGAGAACAGACTTGTGGTTGCCAAGGGGGAGGGGGGGGTGGGAGAAGGATGATGGATTGGGAGTTTGGGATTAGTAGATGCAAACTATTACATATAGGATGGATAAACAACAAGGTCCTACTTCATAGCACAGGGAACTATACTCAATATCCTGTGATAAACCATAATGGAAAAGAATATGAAAAGGAATGTATATATAACTGAATCACTTTGCCGTACAGTAGAGATTAACACAACATTGTAAATCAACTATACATCAATAGGGGAGTCCCCTGGTGGTCCTGTGGTTGAGACTCTGTGCTTCCAAATGCAAGGGGCACGGGTTCAATCCCCGGTCAGGGAACTAAGATCCCACACGCCACACGGTGCAGCCAAAAAAAAAAACAAACCAAAAAAAACCAAACTATACATCAATAAATTTTAAAATAATAATAATAAAATACTAATATCTACCAAAAAATAATAATAATAACCTTTGGCTTATGGAACCTCTGCTCAGTCAACTCAAGTACTCTGTTCTTTGTCTCTGTGGATGGGAATCTGTGCCTTAATTTCTTCCTTTTCTCACAGTCTTTCCAATCTCCATGTTTATGACCTAATTTTTTGGTGGTAGATTACTAACTTGTCTTTTTTCCTCAACTATATATCCTTAAAGTTTTACATCAGTCAGAGAAAGTATATTGCCCACCTTAGGCGCTACGTAAATATTTGTTTTATAAATTGAAAAAAAAAACTGAGAAAACTGAGGCTCAGAGATGTTGTTTAACTTGCTCATGGTCACACAGTAAGTGGCAGAATAGGGATTTGAACCTTAGCAGTATGATTTCAGGGACCTGGATCAGAACTTTTCCCTTTTCTTTAGGGATCAGCCACAGGAGGCCCAGTTTAGAGGCCGCTGCCATGCTGCACACAGCCACTTAGTTTGCACCTCCCCACCCCCGCACTGAGTATTAAAAGGTAGTGTACAAGACAGGCACAATGTCTGGTAGAGGCAGCAGCTCAGAACCAAATTTCATATGTGCTGCTAGGCTGTTTCACTGCATGGCTTGCCTCCTCCTGCAGGTGTTGACATCAGCGGGCCCTGCTCTGCTAGACAAATTATTTACTCTCACTATCCATCTGTTGCTTCTCTATAAAACAAGAGGGTAGGACTAGACGGTCTATCTCAGAGGTCCTTTCAATTCTAAAATGTTATGAATCTAGAGTTTTCCAGATGCTGGGCCATCCTCTTGGGTCTTGGAGCCAGAGGTTCTGGCAAGGTGACCTACACAATCCTCAAGTTGCGTAGTCCCAAAAGGCCATGACCATGACCTTGTTCTCTCTGTGTCCAGCCACCGACACCCACAGAGCACACCCCTTCAAATCCAAGCCAATATTAAGGTACAAGGACAAAACGTTGAGTTCTGTTAAATAAACAGATTTCTACTTCTTCGAGGATTAAGTAAAAAAACCCTAAAAAGGTTAGGGGAGAACCACATTCCAAAGCATACAAGGAAGGATTAATCTAGGTAAGCTTAGGTCACCTTTCGCTGATGTGAGTTTTCTGACTTAGGGAGAAGCAAAGATGCTGAAAGATGGGAAGGTCTTCAGAGTGGTTCAAGAGAACTGCTGGGACCCAGAAGTTCGCCTTAGAGAAATGGACCAAACAGGTACTTCCAATGAGAAACACTACCAATGTTTGCATCTGATGTAAGAGGCATGTCTACCGCTAAAGTCTGTTGACCACGCTACGTGATTTATGTGATGGCAACTTCTGATCTCCTTTTCTCCTCCAGGCCAGGCTGTTCCAGCTTCACTGGGTGAGGGATGGCACCTTCCACAATTATGTTTTTAGAGTGTGGATTTAAAATTTTTTGAAATTAGGTATACCCTGTTTTAAAGTAGAATGCTGTATTATCCAAAAGATAAAAGTGGTATTTTATTATTTAAAAAAATTTTAAGTTCAAATGCATAGTATTTACTTATTATAGAGCCAATTAAAACAGTAAAAATAAGAGTTCACAGATTAAGGATGCCAAGTGCCTGGTTAGTCAGATTCAGGATCCGATTTCTTTCTGTAGTTTCTTTTGGTGCACAGTACACAGAATGTCCCCACTGACACGTAAGGGGTGGAAACGGGAGCAGCTTACAAAAAAGTTAATCATGTAATCTCAGAATACTCTACCATGAAACCAATCCAGAAATTTGAAAGGGGAGAATTAGGATATTTTTGTTTCCAAGCTGAGTCACTAACAATTTCTAAGAACTGCTTGCATTCCTCATCCCATATTTTAAAATCAAACAAATCCCCATAATTTAAAAGAATTATGAAAGCCTATCTAACATATGGTATGATGGGTAGGGGATAAGATAAAATAAAATAAAATAAAACATAATAAAATAGTAAAATAAAAATGTGGCATGACAGCCGCATTGTGCTTTCTCTTGTTACTACCTGGTTGACCGTGCCACCAAGGAGAGCATGCTCCAACAAGAGAACCCAGCCTTCGGGACACGCGTGGGCTCTGCCCAGAGACTGTGATGGGGAGCTCCCCACGACAACACTGTCAGGCCTAAATTTTGACATCAGTGGTCTAGATTTAATCCAGAAAACAAACAATTCATACACACAAATAAAAGAGCCCTTTAGAACTACCACCTTCCTAACCAAGGACAAATGTATAAGAAGTTCAAAGATACACACAGAGATGGCAGGAGACATTTTATTCCAAGGTCTGCATAAAACAAGTTAATAGATATCAGCCCCAAATAAGGAGGTGGTCTCTGGCATGTTAGAATTTGGTATAGCTACTTTAGGCTAGATATTGCTGTCTAGATTTTTTTAAATAATTAAAAGTACATCTAAATTGCATTCAAATTGAACTTTGTGGAAAGCCTGAAGCACTTCTGTAGACCATTCCATAGAACATAGTATATATGCCCCTGTACTAGAATGGGGGTGGTAGGGGCACTGAGAGAGAACAGCTTCTCAGACTGACAGCAAAGACCAAGGTCTTACTCTAAATGTGAAGCACAAGCAGCTCCCACCTCTCAAGGAGAAAACTAGTGGAAAGGAGACTCAGATGACTGGTGTCAGAACCATTGCTCACGAATGCAGTTTAGGTGAAGAGTGTCTCCTTTGGTTTTTGCTGTGTGTTTCATTCCACAGCTATCCTTAAGAGGACAGTCAAGTCTAACCCTTGCTGAGCATTTTTCTTTGTGCCAGGTACCTCAGCACCTGACGTGTATTAACTCAATTCCTATAACAACCATTGTAGGTGGCACCTATTATTATGCCCATTTTACAGATGAAGAAACTGAGGAACAGAGGTTAAGCAATTTGTCCAAGATCGCACAACTTGTAGGGGGCAAAGCCGAGATTTGAATCCAGGCAGTCTGGACCCAAGTGCTTAACAAGTGTATCCTACTTGTTTCTTGCCTCTGCCAAGGTAAGAAAATGATGAAGGCACAGCACAGAAGGTTCCAGCAAGCCATGCCATCTTCACAGGGAGAAAAATATAATTGCAGTCCCTGGTTTACTTCATCACATCTCTATGTGGCAGGCATTGTTGTACCTAGTGCCACCTGAGGGGTATTAGGAGGTGAAGTGATTTGCTTGGGATCACACAGCAGTAAATGGCAGAGCTAGAATTGTACCTAGGACTGTCTTTCTCATTCCATCACTTTTCCCAAGGGAGCTTTTCCCAAGACTCCCTCAGGATGAGGATTGCCTGGGGTGTTTATTAAAACTTTTTTTCAGGGTCCATCCACTGAGTCACAGTTCCCAAAGGAGGGCCTAGGAACTTGTTTTTACAATGTTCTCTTCCCTCCACCCCCCCGGCCTCTGCCCATTTCACTCAGCAGGTGAGTCTGGGGAACACTGTGCTATTGCCAAACTGTTAAACATCACTTTAAAAAAAATCAGCTCTAATTGGGTTAGACTTGTTTTTTTCCCCTCTTGATTCCCAGAAACCAAAGAACATGTATCCAAATCAACCAACACATAAATAATGCAATTTACTATGTTAATATAAAATATGGTGACAAGTGATGGCCACTGGGGTATCAGAAGGTGCAAGGCTGGACAGCTGCCTCGTCCCACCACTTGCAGGCCATGTGATCTAATCTATAAAATTAAATACAGTAATGTAAGCAAAAGCATTTGTGTAAATGTAAAGATTTTACAATTGAACAGCATTTCTCTGTTGTATACTAATCACTGAATACAAATCATATCTGTGACAATGTTTAACAATGCTCTCTAATCAAACGCTGTAGTGTCTAGTCCTCACTAAACAATGATTTATTTATTCATATATTGGGTATGTTAAGGATAGAACATGGACAGTCAGGTTCATGTGGTGTTGAAATTCAAGTAGGGCACGGCACAGGATAAACCACCACAGTCATGACAGACTGTAATAAGTTATCAGAAAAGGAAAGGAACAGAACAATGGGATAGAGAGTGGATGGAGTTGGGGAAGGCCTCTCTGAGGATCTGACATTTGAACGGAGACCTTAGGGTACAAAGGAGCTCGTCCTGTGATGAGCCATAAGGAGGGCATTCCAGGCAGATGGAACAGCAATGCAAGGGTCCTGGTGCAGGAAAGCACCCCCAAAGAACAGGCAGGAGGCCTACGAAGTTCAACATGAGCCCCCAGGAGAGACGGAGCCTTATAGACCATGTTCCAAGTTTGGATTTTACTCTGAATGTGATGAAAAGTGCTTGGAAGTTTTGAGCAAGGGAGTGACTTGATCTAAGTTTTAACCCTTACCCTGGCTTCCAAGTGTAGAACAAACTGTAAGAGGACAAGAGTGGTAGTCGGAGACCAGCTCAGAAGCTTCTGCAGTGGTCCACGTAGGAGATACTGGTGGCTTGGACCAGGCAGTGGCAGGGGATGGGGAGAGGTGAGCACATGAAAGGAACTGGAGTAGAGCTAACAGGACTCGCTGTTGGGTTGGACGTGGGCATGAGGGAGAGAGGAGCCATCATTGCTCTGGCAGCATCTCTCCTGATAACCCAGCTCCAGGAGTGTGAAGATAAGAGATTCTAGGCATCTTGGATGCTGGATTCTGGAACCACACTCAGGGTCTCATTCAGGGCATTCCAGACAGTGGGACTCTACCCATGCTCACTTAGGAGATGAATTAAAGGGGCGTGGAAGGTGCCTGAGAAATACACTCTGTCACGCATGACCTAAGATGAAAAGCCTTTAAAAAACTGATTGGGAAATGTCTTGCTTAAATAAAACTTCACAGGAAGGAGGGTTGGAAAAAACCTTTGAAAAACTGTTTTTTAGTTCTTCTTGAATGATCTCACTCTGTCCAGCCTTTACCCCTCTCCTTAGAACTGACGCTGAGGGATGAGGGAAGCCTGGGACAGAGACCCTGTGAGAAGGGAGGCAGGGAGGAGCAGCGAGGGAGGGGAGAGAGGAAGGAAGGTGGGACGGAGACTTGCTGGGCTCCTCGGCCCTGGGAAATGTAGGAGTGCCCGGGCCATTCTTCTCATTAGCTTTGCCTTTGTGTCTGTGTCTAGGAGTGACCGTGCAAGCCCTTTCCACGGTTCCCGTCATGTTTAGCTACTGGGTGAGTGTGCAACCTCAATCCATCTCCTTGGTGGGCGAAGGCTCACTCACGTCCAGCTCCCTAGCAAGTAGACAGATGCCTCAAGTCTCGAACATTGCCCACCCAACTCCCCACCCCTTTAGAGATCAGCAGGGCCCCTCAGTTTCTCACACCGCACCGTCCCCTCCCAGGCCTGTCTTCCTAGTCATGTCCTTGCTCTAGACCTGCATGGTCCAGTATGGTAGCCAATGGCTGCAGGTTGCTATGTGACTCGAATTGCATTTCCACTGGACAGCACAGTTCTAGACCCAACCTTAATCTCCATCAGAATTGACCTGTCTGCTGACTCATTCCTGCCGTGCCTGGCTCAGTAATTGACAAGCCAGCTTATTCAAAAGTGATAATGATTTTGAGGCGGTGGAAGTGATGATAATGGCCTAATATGTTGCCTCTCCCATGGAAATATACAATTCAAAACAGGATTCCTAGAGTTGGATGCCTTTCCCCAAGTGATTAAGTCTTGAGTGCTAAAAGTTTCAGGCATGATGGCAAGCCTGTGGAAGCACATTTTTGTACATAGTTGGGGGTGCACTAAGTACCCTCTCAACCAAATAAACATTCACACGTGTTGTTGTGATTTAATGAGCAACGGAAATACCACCTGCTCACACTTACTTCCTCCACCTGTGCTCATAATTCTAGTATTAGTGATTCAATCCTTATCTGTTCCTATCATGAGATTCACTACTTAAAATAAAAATCCCCTAAGACCTCGAGATACCTGAATTTACCAGACTGGGTGCTATTCTGACTGGGCAACTGGGATTGCAGGCGAATGCCAAATTCTTAGCAGTGGGGTGGGATGATGTTGAAAGACAGCAGTGGCGGAGAGGTTCCTCTTGAGTGTCACTGCCAACAGGAAGGACAGGGAGAAGGACAGACAGGGACAGGAGAGGTCCATAAGCAGCCCGGCATCCTCCGAGGAGGCGTGACAAGGAGGTGTCCTGAAATCCGGCACTCACCAGGCCCAGCTCCTGGGGTTGGGAGGGGGGATGCCTAGGTGTGCAGCCCTGCAGACTCCTGTCTGCAGTTGGTGGGGTGGCCCACCCTCATTCCACGTCTAGTGTAGGATTCCAGGCCCTTCTGATTACAGCCTCAGTTTTTCCAATTAATCAGCAATATGCTAGCAGTTTTCTTTGCCTTGGCAATGACTGGCTTCTGGGTCTCCTGTGGCCAAGGCCTAACTCAGGCTGTGCTTCAGCTTTCTGAGGGGTAAAGCCACTGAGAGTGACAAATGACTGAGCCCCGAGGAGGTGTCGATCAGAGTAAATATCTAAAGAAGTAAGTTTTGAACCATGTGCTTTCCCTTACCTGTCTCCACCAGGCCAAACCTCAGGACACTTTAGAGCTGTGCCAGCTTCTAAACAATGACCTAGCTGCCACCGTTGCGAGCCACCCGAGGAGGTTTGTGGGTCTGGGGACATTGCCCATGCAGGCCCCTGAGCTGGCGGTCAAGGAGTTGGAGCGCTGTGTGAAGGAGCTGGGCTTTCCGGGGGTTCAGATTGGCTCCCACATCAACGAGTGGGACCTGAACGCCCAGGAACTCTTCCCAGTGTACGCGGTGAGTATGTGGCGCTCACTCTTGGAGCGTGGCCGGGAGCTGTGCTGGGTGTCCCTGGGTGGGAGAGATGCCTGATGACATGCTAGATGTAGGGGGAAATGTGGAAAGAGCTCCCCCAAATAAGCACGCCATCCTACTAGAAGAGGGACAAGTGGAAATGCTTCCCAGGCCAGCCCTAAGTTAACTCAGTGAAATCTCTCTTCTTTCTAGCCCCCTTGCTCTCCTTTTAAAGTTTCATTTGGAATAAAATAGATAACCAACAAGGACCTACTGTATAGCACAGGGAACTCTGTTCAATATTCTGTAATAACCTAAATGGGAAAAGAATTTGAAAAAGAATAGATACATGTATATGCTCAACTGAATCACTTTGCCGTACACCTGAAACTAACACAACACTGTTAATCAACTGCGCTCCAATATAAACTAAAAATTAAAAAAACTTTTTAAAATAAAGAGGTTATGTAAACTGGAAAAAAAAAGTTTCATTTGGAAGCCAAAATACTACCCTCATCACAGCCACTGTGCAAAAGAATCAGGTTAATGACATACCCCAAAGTATTTGTTTTTGCTTTGGAAAAAAATTCTTATCATTTTTCAAAATTATGAAGTAATTTGGAAGAACCTGTGGAAAATACAAAAAAGTTTAAAGAGGAAAACAGCTATATATAAAATAAATAAGCATCAAGGATTTACTGTATAGCACAGGGAATTATACCCAATATCTTGTAATAAGCTATAATGGAATATAATCTGCAAAAAACAAACAAACCAAATCACTATGCTGTACACCTGAAACTAACACAATATTGTAAATGAACTATAATTTTTTTTTTTTTAAAGCTTGGATTTCTTTTTTTAAATTTATTTATTTATTTATTTTTGGCTATGTTGGGTCTTCGTTTCTGTGTGAGGGCTTTCTCTAGTTGCGGCAAGTGGGGGCCACTCTTCATCACGGTGCACGCGCCTCTCATTATCGCGGCCTCTCTTGTTGTGGAGCGCAGGCTCAGTAGTTGTGGCACACGGGCCTAGTTGCTCTGCGGCATGTGGGATCTTCCCAGACCAGGGCTCGAACCCATGTCCCCTGCATTGGCAGGCCGATTCTCAACCCCTGCGCCACCAGGGAAGCCCTGAACTATAAATAAATAAATAGGAAAACAAAAAGAACCCATAATTCTGCCACCCAAAGATGAGTAAACACTGTTAATAGTACATTTCATTTATATTTTTATTTGCATACATCTGTATATTTTATATTTTAATGAAATTGGAATTACACTATACATGTGATTTTTTTATAATGTTTTTATTTATTTATTTTTATTTTATGTATTTTTTAAATTTTTGGCTGCATTGGGTCTTTGATGCTGTGTGCGGGCTTTTCTCTAGTTGCAGCGAGCAGGGGCTACTCCTCATTGCGGTGCGCGGGCTTCTCATTGTGGTGGCTTCCCTTGTTGCGAAGCACGGGCTCTAGGCATGCAGGCTTCAGTAGTTGTGGCACATGGGCTCAGCAGTTGTGGCTCGTGGGCTCTAGAGCGCAGGCTCAGTAGTTGTGGCGCACGGGCTTAGTTGCTCTGCGGCATGTGGGATCTTCCGGAACCAGGGCTCGAACCTGTGTCCCCTGCATTGGCAGGCAGATTCTTAACCACTGTGCCACCAGGGAAGCCCCTATACATGTGATTTTGTATCCTAATTGAGAATTTCCAACCTAAGTGAAAATTCTCTCAATGCATGATTTTAAAATAACTGCATAATATTCCAATATATGGATATGTTTTATTTAACCAACCCACAATTAAGATACTTTTTAAGGCATATATTTTTTAAATGTAGTATAATAAAAATATGCAACAAAAATAATACATTCAAAATGTTAACATTTGATGAAACTAGATGGTAAATATATGGGTGTTCATTTTAGTTGTTTATAACTTTCTATATTTGAAATATTGCATAATGAGATAGATTTTCAAAAACACAGTGCCATCCATTTCTGAAATATCCAACAGAAGTGTCCATAGTCCCATGGTCCTCTCTACCTTCTGTTCTTTCTGTACATAAATCTGCTTTCCTTAATTCCAGGATTCAAGATGCATAATTCTTTACTCAATTGCATTTTTTAAAAATTTCTTACTTCCCTCCTAGAATTATAATGGTATCATTTTCTGTTATTTTCATTGTAAATGCAAAATCTTCAATAATGAATTAAGTAGATGTTGGTAGACTTATCAGGCAATATAATCACTGATCATTTATTCATTTAATATTTATTGAGCTCTGACTACATGCAGAATGCATTCCATGTTTGTATCTGTGGACACTGTCCACCAGTTGGGGGACTGCCTGTTAAATTGCCTCCTAATGACCTGAAAGATTTAATGTTCCTCTAAATATCAAACTCCCAGAAGATTATTGGCTGCAGTGGCTGAACTGATCCAGTGAATGTTTTCTAGAAACTTTAATGAGCTCTGAAAGAGGATTTATTTACTTGTGCATCCAAATTGTTTCAGCACAGTCTGAGCAAGCCTTCAGCTGTAGGTCATTTTAGTATTCATTGGAATCGGCTTTATGAATTACTAAGGGGCTCAGAAAGCAACAGCAGCAGGACCATTGGGGTCCAAATGGATATTTTCATTTATGTGACCAGCTCAATCAATCATTCTAACCAGGCTGTTTTGGGGGCTGCCAGTCTCTGTGGGGATTCAAAAGAGCATCCTGGCCCCATCTGACGTGTGATGTCCTGGGGTTGATAGCACATTTGTTTGCTTAGCAAGACTTGCCAGCCTTACCACTATCTAACTTGCGTCAGTAACGTGCTGAAACAAATGAGAGGAGTTTCTGTGAGCCAAGTTGGCTTCGTCATCTCCAGGGCAGCCTGAGCTCCAGGGCACCCAACTGTCCCCCTTATCTCCTAGACCTCCCTTCTTAGTGGGCAAACCCAACAGCACACGCTCAGGTCAGTTTTCAGGTACAAAAATGATTTTGTGGTGAGTATGAAGCAAACAGAGTGGTAGTGGCAGACTGCCTATCATTTCTCAGCCAGAAGACCTGAGTAGGTTACTTAGCCTCTATCTGCCTTAGTTTCCTTCTCTTTAAAATGGGAGTAATAAAAGTACTCATCTCATAAAGGATTAAACTAGTTAACAATTGTGAAATTGCTATATATATTAAAAATATATATTAAATATATAAAATTAGATATTATATATAATATGTAAATATATAATAATACACGTTATATAAAATGGGAGTAATGAAAGTGCTCATCTCATAAAGGATTAAACTAGTTAACAATTGTGAAATTGCTATGTATAAAATAAATATAATATACAAAAATATATGAGTGGGGCTTCCCTGGTGGCGCAGTGGTTGAGAATCTGCCTGCCAATGCAGGGGACACAGGTTCGAGCCCTGGTCTGGGAAGATCCCACATGCTGTGGAGCAACTGGGCCCGTGAGCCACAACTACTGAGCCTGCGCGTCTGGAGCCTGTGCTCCGCAACAAGAGAGGCCGCGATGGTGAGAGGCCCGCGCACCGCGATGAAGAGTGGCCCCCGCTTGCCACAACTGGAGAAAGCCCTCGCACAGAAACGAAGACCCAACACAGCCAAAAATAAATTAATTAATTAATTAATTAAAAAGAAGTTATTGATTAAAAAAAATATATATGAGTATATATAATATATATAAAATATATAGTAGTATATTATATACAGGATATATATTATATATAAAATATATAGGATATATATTATATATAAAATATACATACATACATAGATATATATAAACAGCTTTGGCACATGGTAAGTGCTCAGTAAATTTAAACTATCATGATTTTGAGGGTATAAGTGACTTCTTTTTATATTCTCTACAATGTCTCACATGCAGAAGATGATCAGAAATATTTGTTAATTTGAATTGAATAGAAATGAACCATCACACGTACACAGAATAAAGTTTTATCCTTATGAGGAGAGAAATCCCACCAAGATACCAAGATCACATGCCTTTGTCAAGCCCAAACCATCCCAAGAAGTTGATACTCTTTCCAGCCTGCATCCATTATTAGAAACCAATCAGCTCCTCTCCCTTCAAAAGATTTCCATCTCTTCCACTCCCCAGAACCTGTTGAATTAGAAGGGCTTTCTTCAATCTGCCCGTTGCCTGCCACTTCCAGAATCCCCTATTGTCCCGGGATTATTTCTCCATTTTGAAAAGGCTTATGTACGCAAGTCACATTGCATCAGCCTGGTTGGCCCAAATGTTTATACGTAGAGGTAGGATGAGTCACCCCAGAACCCCAATATATTTGGAAAAGAAATGCTCCATGGAAAATCTGTTTTGAACCTTGACAAGCAACTAATATTAAAAGCCTATTGTGAGGACTTTTTCTAATTAAACATTGTGTCAAATAAAGGTCATTCCCTGCAGATGGTATTTCTATTTCCCAGAAGGTCCTGGAGCAGGTTTGCTCATGACATTCTTTTCAGTACCTGCCTGGCTGAGGCACTGAGAGCTCTTTCCTTTCTAAAGTCATCTCATTCACAGCGGACTCTTCAGGGGCTCAGCTGTGGCCCTGAGGCTTTGTGAGTGCCTGTAGATCCCAGAAATTCCCACCCAGTGTCAGGCTCGGAGTGGCCAGATGGCGTAGGTCAGGCCAGTCATGAGCTCCTGGCTCCCAACCCATCACTTCCTCACTTTCCACATCGTCGGGTTTCCAAGAGAGGGAGAGGAGGGAACACTCCACCCCTGACTCCAACACTACAATCTGAGCAGTCCTTCCGAAAGAGGGGACCAACAGGAACCAGCAGGGGAAATTTCCTCACACTTGAGGTGTGAGATCAGTCCTTGAGTGTTTCGCTCTCAGCCAAAGTGTTTCAAGGGTAGATGTTTCATCAACCTCAGTGGTAAATCCACCAACACCTTTGTTAATTCTAAGTGTTCTTTTTAGTTGCCAAGCAGGAGCAGAGTTTATCAATATTCTTTTATATAGATCAGAAAAAACTTCAAAAATATTTTAGTTTATTTATTCAGATCAATATAGACCCAGAGAAAAGCAATACCCTAAAATAGTGCCCTATAATTTGCTGGCTCATCCAAATAACCCCCTCACTCTCCCATTGCTTCTTTGAAGGAGGCTGAAAAGCTGAACTGTTCCCTATTTGTGCACCCCTGGGACATGCAGATGGATGGACGGATGGCCAAATACTGGTTCCCTTGGCTCATAGGTTTGTGTCAGCTTGGGATCTGGAAAGAGAGTCAAGCCCTTAGTTTTTTCCAATTATCTATGGGACCCTATTATGTCAAAGAGAGAAGGTATGAATAACTAACAGGATTGTGAGTTATTGAGCTCTTACTCAGATAGTGCTATATGTATTACCTCATTTAATTTTTTTAATTGAAGTATAGTTGATTTACAGTGTTTCAGGTATACAGCAAAGTGATTCAGTTAGATTACCTCATTTAATTTTAATCTTATCCACACAAAACTTTACGAGGTTGACATTATAATAGCCATTTTTTTTTTTTTTTGGCTGGGCCACATGGCTTGCAGGATATCTTAGCTCCCCAACCAGGGATCAAACCCATGCCCCCTGCAGTGGAAACTCGGAGTCCTAACCACTGGCCCGCCAGGGAATTCCCTGTAATAGCCATTTTATAGATGGAGAAACTGAGTCTCGAAGTGGTTAAATTGTGCAGGTCACATAGTTAAAAAGTGAAAATGGAATTTACATAGATCTGTCTGACTCAAAAGCCACCTCACTACACAGACTCCCAAAAAGGCTCTGAAAAAAAGTAGCCATGCCTATCTAATAGATTTTTAGAAGCCAATGATAGCAACAGCCCTTACAAATGAGAACCCTGGAGTTACAAGTAGAAAGGTCAGCTTCTAACACCCAAGGATCTGAGACCCTAGATTGCAGATGACCAGGCTTTCAAGTCCCCTGTTACCTGCTCTTTGCCACCTGCACTGTTCACCCATGGTTCCACCTGAGGGTAAGGGAAGAGCAAAGAGGAGAGACCTTTACTGGGCCTACCAAGCTCTGGATAGGAGCTGGTCCGGATTCTCCTTCTGCTCTGACATTTCATGCCCTTGTTATTGCTTTTGGAGATGAATGTGTTTAGTAAGGCAGCTTCCTACCCATCCCCCACCAAATTCTTGAGCAACAATTAGTCGGAAGAGATAAACTAAGTAGCCCCGGTGCTCTCTAGCTTCTAAGAAAATCTCATCCTAATTCACACAACACTTCGACAAGTTCCACAAACTTATTTGCGTTGCAACTTCCCACATGAACAACAAAGGAGAGCATTTACATAGAGGATCATTTCATCCCTCATTATGCAACACATATATATTGATCTTTTCTAGCACGCCGGGCACTGAAGATGTACCAGACATGGACAAAACCTCTGCCCCCCTGAAGCCTGAGTTGACAAGTACACAGATCATAAACAAACAGGCTAATTTCAGAATTTTATTCTGGATGCAAAGGCGGTCTTTAGGAGATTGGAGAGTTCCCAGCAGGGGAGGGCCATGACCCAATCTACATTATAAATATTCCACTTTGGCTCCTATACGGACAGTGATTGTGGGGCTATTGTCCAGGTAGTTAACGGAAAGCAGAATCACAGGACCAAAAGGAAGTGAGGCTGTCCATGCCCCTGCCTGCAGGAAACTCTCCCCACAAACCACTCCCAGATGCATGTGAATCCAGCATGCTTCCAGAATTCTCAAGAGGCCAAGGATCCAGGGAGCCAGGGGCATCTCTGTCCATGGAACAGTGACAGGCCTAAGGCGGGATGAACAACCAGTAAAGCCCCACTAGGCAGCCAGAGGATCAGGCTTCCCCAGAAGGCCCAGGGCTCAGTCACGGAGCCCCCAGAGATTTCTTAATCACAGTCTGAAAAGCAGTCATCTGGGAATACAGCCCAGATTGACTCCATGGAGGTGAAGGCATCAGGCATGGACCAGCTGCCTCTTCTAGAAGCACAAAGTAGTTGAAATAATTCATTTTAATCCAGCTATTTTCAACCTCAGCTCCAAGAAGCAGTAAAGATTTGGCAGGAATATTAATATTAGTTAATATTTATTGAGCACTCACTGAGTGGCAAGAACTAACCATTATTAACCCCAGTTTACAGATGAGGAAATTAAAGCAGGGAGGCAAATCATATTTGTTGAGCCCCTCCAATGTGAAGTTCTGGCCAAGAACTTTCCCAACATCATCATTTGCAAGGTCCCACAACAGCCTTCCAAGATGGGCAACACTGTCCCCATTTCACAGGTGAAGAAGCCCAGACTCGGGGGCATTAAATTACTTGTCAAAGGCCAAGAAGCAAAAAACTGGAGGAGAAAGGGTTCAGCCTAGACTCACTGTACTCTGCTTGCCCCACTGCACACAAAATGGAAGCTGGGAGAATCAGGACAAAAGACAGGTCCTCTGGCTCCTTGACTGTTCTAGCCATTAGATGACTCTACTTGCAAGTAGCAGATAGGAAGTGTCACATGGTTTCTGCTTGCCAAAGTAATGGCCTGCATACAACCAAGCCATGCTAGGGCACAGGGACCCCACGCTTCTCAGCAAGGTCCCATTCCCCTGCCATTAACATCACTGAACTTCTTGCTCGTGATGACAAGCGCTATACGTCATGACTGTTTTGTCTTCCAGGAATGCCCGCAGAGACCACCACAGCCATTTGCTCCATGATCATGGGTGGAGCGTTCGAGAAGTTTCCTAAACTGAAAGTATGTTTTGCACATGGAGGTAAGACCCTATCTGCATTAGTCAGCTTGGGCTGCCGTAACAGAATATGACCACAGACTGGGCAGCTTAAATAAGAGAATTGTATTTTCTCACAGTTATGGAGCTCCCAGATCAAGATGCCAGCACGGCTGGTTTTTGGTGAGGTCTCTCTTCCTGGATTACAGAAGGCCGCCTTCTTACTGTGTCCTCACACGGCCTTTTCTTTGTGTGTTCACAGGAAGAGAGAGAGAGAGTTCCTGTGTCTCTTCCTCTTCTTATGAGGACACCAGTCCTGTCAGATGAGGGTCCCACCTTATGACCTCATTTAACCTTCATTATCTCCTTAAAGGCCTTAACTACAAATACAGTCACATTGGGGATCAGGGACACAATTTTGGAGGGACACAATTTAGTCCTGATAGTTGTTCTAGTTATAAAGTATATGACGGTTCAAGGACCAAATTCCATTTCTGCAGACAAGTTTAGTTTGGTTGGCACAGTTTACTTGATTTTGTTTTGTTTTTCATTTAAATCTCTCGTCAGACCACAAGCTACCACAAGCTCTCCAGTTTGCTATAGTCCCTACCATTCACTATTGTTTACAAACAGGCCTGTATCATTCATTTCCATTTCCCGCTTGGTCCCTGTAGGTAAGTGAGTTTGTGACTCTTGAATACACACACACAATATCAAACTACACACACTGTTCTCTAATCCGCTTTTCCTTCTCAACAGCACGTGGAGACATCTTTCCATGTCAGTGAGTACAGAGCTTCATCATTTTTGATGGTTGTATACATGACAATGCATTTTATGGATATGCCGTCATTATTTAGATATTCCCCGACTGAAAGGCTCCCTCTGTATTTTTCTATTATAACCACGCTACATTTGAAAACCGTGACCACACATCTTTATACACTTGTCTTCTCTCTTTAGGATAAATTCCTTAAATCTGAATTTCTAGATGAGTTAACTTTATTCTTTTTTCTGGGTCATCTCTCACATTTGGAACCCAGTAGATCCTTTGTAAATACAGTTAACTAACTGGGCTACAGTAACTTCTCTTTGCATACAACATGAGGGTTGAAAAGAATCCTTTTCAATTAACACTAGTCCCTCAGGAATGGGCTTTACTTGCAGGTGGTTCCTTCCCCTTCACAGTAGGAAGAATCTCTCATGGATTCAGCATGCGTCCAGATCTGTGTGCCCAGGACAATCCAACCAACCCAAAGAAATACCTTGGCTCCTTTTACACGGACTCCTTGGTTCATGATCCTCTGGCCCTCAAGCTACTAACAGATGTCATAGGAAAGGTAAGCCAGGGCGCCATTTGGATGAGTTACGGGGAGCAGAGTGCAGGATCCCCAACCAGTTGCTCGGTCTCTCTTTGAGAAAAGGCATTAGAAGGAAAAAGAGGGACACTGAGGTTCGGGATTAGGTTTGCTTGCACAGGGTACCCTATCCAGAACCTCCTTCAACACAGACCATGTATCAGCAGGGAGCCATTATGGATGTACGCCAAGGAAATCCCAGATAACTCACACGGCTGGGTAGTTCCCCAGATAAATTCCTCTTCCTTACGGTCGCCTCTGTAGTGACCGTAAGGAAGTGACACATCATGATGAGGTAAGCAGGAAAGAGCCACCAGCTCTGAGGTCAAATTCACCTGGGTTAAAATCCTGGCTCTACTTCTTACTGATTAGATCAAGTGTGACTCTAACTGTCCTCATCCACTAAATGAAGAAAACTGGAACATTAAAGGCGGGGGGTGGATGGCACCGGCCAGGGAGGCAGGGGAAGATGATGAAGGGTCTTAGGTACCACCTGAAATGTTTTTCTGGAATAACATGGCCTTTGTTTTGAAAACCATTCTCTCATTTGGCCCAAAAGACCAGCACGGTAGTGCTTTAAAGCTCACAAGAAAAGGTCTTTCCTCTTCTGTGGTCTGCTAGCAGCTCTCCTGTTGGTGGCATCTCCACTTTTAAGTATTCTTTGGAAATGCTAATGGAGCAAGTTTAGACAATGTTTAGAGCAAAGGTCAGTCTGAATTAGTAGTCTGAAATATTTAGTATTTCAATTCTGTTTGATTGCTTACAGATAGCAATAGAAGGTTTCCAAATTTACCCAAAGAAAAAACTCTTTGGGGTTTCTAAAAGAATATGGACATATGTGTTTAAAGATTGGCAATATGGTACTTGGATGGAGAGTAGATGCTAAGGCATTTAAAATCTTGTTTAGCAGAGAAAGTGGTCCATTATTTGAAAGCTGCAAGTTAGTCTTCTATCTCCAGAATGAAGACTTCATCTCACTTTAAGGCTGACTGTTTCTCTGGCTTGAGAAACTCACTAGAATGTAAATGTTGAACACTCTGGTTTGGGAATAAGTTATGTGGCTGAGCTGTGTTTCTGAGCCTTCTGGCTTTTGTGTTGTCCCTGCTGAAATGGGTGCTTAGCAGCTGGTTGTGACTGTTGATTATTATTGGATTGGACAGAGGGGCTATGGGCAGGTGTGTAAGTAGGAAACTACAGAAAGGAGAAGCCGAAAGAGTCTGTAAACTCTGGATTTTGAGCAATGGAGGAGGGGGAGTGGGAAAGCGGTGTGGAAGTGGGGAAAGGGTCAGTCTAACTACCTCCCATCAAGCCTAGTACCCCTGGTGTTCCTGGCAATGGCAACATCAGGAAAAAACACCCTTGGCAAATATAACATCTATCTTATGAGGAATACCATCAGCAGTGAGGGATACCATCAGCACCTTCAAACAGCATTCAGGGCAACACACATCGGCCAGGGGGTCACAGCAGAAGAGGAAAAACATGGCAAATGCCTTGTGGTAACCAGTGGATAGACTAGTTAGTAAGTATATCCCATTTGTGGACCCCCAGAAAAATTCAGAGGGCACTTTGCAAAGTTGCAATGTTGCAAAGGTGCTGAGATCTTGCATTCAAACTGTGAAGACTTGAGCCCCTATGCCTTGGGCATCAAAAGCAAAAGTGACTTCATTTTATGTGACCTCACAGGCTGGTGAATCTAGGACATAGAAGCAGTATACATTAATAATTTAGGATTCTCTTTAAAATATTAATGCTTCCTCCTTCAAGTTATATTCACATTAGCAAAATCTTTCAAAAACAATCCCCAAATCAGAATGGCTAAGAAAAGTCCTAACATGACAGCTAGTCTAGAGAGCAACTGTCCATATTTGAGCAAAAGGACAGAAGGCTGTGGAAGGAGGTCTCCAGGACAAATAAAGTGGAACGGATGGATTATTTGATGTGTTTGAATTTGAAACAATGATTGCCAGGCATTCAATGGATCTGTTAATACATTAGTAACAAACAAGCTATACATATATAGAAAATTAAGCAAAATAAAGGAAAGGAAATAATTAACTCCAAGAAAACAAACATCCATATAAAGACAGATAATCATTGCACATTACCTGACTCGGCAGTGGACAATATTTATATTTATGGTGTAAATATTAAGCACTGGCTTAACTGAAAATTGTAATTCTACTGGGAAATTGGAGAAGTTGGGATAAGAAAGAAATTCTCCATGATCATAATGCGAAGTCAGTAAATACTCTCTAAAGTTGGGATAAGAAAGAAATTCCCCATGATCATAATTGGGATAAGTTGGGATAAGAAAGAAATTCTCCATGATCATAATGCGAAGTCAGTAAATACTCTCTAAAGCTAATAAATCGAGAAACAATAGTATAATCTTAGTATCTGAAACTATGAGGGTGATTATCAGGAGATTCATGTTAAAAGGTAAAAGTGGCTGTCTTGGGATACAAAAATGGACAGGACTGTTTTTGATAAGAAAGATATTAGTAATATTGGATTGTTTAACTATGTATAGGTATTATTTTGATAAATCAAAATTTTAAATAATACCTTCAGAATAAATAGATGTATGTCATACATACACCAAAACCATATATTGTGCACCTACTATTTCTAAAATTCCCTCTAAACAGAAGACGTGAATTACATAATCTCTTAGTTTCCTCCCATCTCTAAAATTCTCTGCTTTTAATCTATGTCTACTCATTTTTAAAGACAGAGTGCAAAGAATGCTAGTTATGTGTTATCAGTCTATCACTGTGAAAAATATGAAAAAACTTATTGCCTCCCTATATTAACATGACCATAGACAATTCACTTTATATATTTAGGTGGGTAGATTTTGAGATGTCCGTTTTCCTCCCATTATGATTATATCACAATTTTGGCTAGATCCATTGTCAATCTATTGCTGTGTAACTAACTGCCCCAACTCAGTGGATTAAACCAACAATAAACACTTACTATCTCATATGGTCTCTGTGTCAGGAATTTAGGAACAGCTTAGCCATTTCAGGATTTCTCACAAGGTTGCAGCAAGTTGTCCGTCAGAGCTGCAGTCACCTGAAGGCTTGACCAGAGCTGAAGGATTTATTTCCAAGGTGACTTTTATATATTACTGGCACACTGGTGCTGGGTTTTGGCAGGAAGCCTCAGTTCCTCCTCATCTGGGTCCCTCTACTCTCCGAAGAGCTGCTTGAGTGTCTTCACAACATGGCAGCTGGCTTTCCTAAAGAATGAGTGATCTGAGAGAGAGACGGAGGTGGCGGAGGAAAAGAGAGCAAGAGAGAGATGGAGTGTGCACCAGGCAGAAGCTATCCTTTTATGACCGACCCTCAAAAGCCACGTCGCATCACTTCTGCCGCATTTTATTCATCAGAAGCAAGTCACTAAATCTGGCCCACATTCAAGGGGAATGGAATTCGGCTCCACCTTTTTCTTTTCTTTTTTTTTTTTTGGCTGTGTTGGGTCTTCGTTGCTGCGTGTGGGTGTTCTCTAGTTGCAGATAGCAGGGCTACTCTTCGTTGCGGTGTGCAGGCTTCTCATTGCGGTGGCTTCTCTTGTTGCGGAGCACGGGCTCTAGGCACACGGGCTTCAGTAGTTGTGGCACGTGGGCTCAGCAGTTGTGGCTCGCGGGCTTCAGTAGTTGTGGCGCACGGGCTCAGCAGTGTGACTCATGGGCTCTAGAGTGCAGGCTCAGTAGTTGTGGCATATGGGCTCAGTAGTTGTGGCACGTGGGCTCTAGAGCGCAAGCTCAGTAGTTGTGGCACATGGGCTCTAGAGCGCAGGCTCAGTAGTTGTGGCGCGTGGGCTCAGTAGTTGTGGCACATGGGTTCAGTAGTTGTGGCTTGCGGATTTAGTTGCTCTGTGGCATGTGGGATCTTCCCGCACCGGGGCTGGAACCCGTGTCCCCCGTGTTGGCAGGTGGATGCTTATCCACTGCACCCCCAGGGTAGCCCAGCTCCACCTGTTGAAGACATGTTTGTAAACCACCGCACCCCACACTCTGGCCACCTAAATGCAAAGTACCCTCAGTCCTCCCACAACCACCCCAAAGTATCATTCATTTACAGCATCAGCTTAAAGTCCAGGATCTCACCACTTAAAGTAACTCGGGGATGACACTCCTCATGCACAGTTTCTCTCGACCTGAAGCTCTGTGAACCACAGAGACAAGTCCTTTACCCAGCACACACTCACGCAACACTATAAAATGGTGAGACATGCAAAGGATAGTTGCTATAGACCCTCCATTCCAAAAGGGGAAAATCAGGAGGTTTAGAGGAGTTACTAGTCACTAGCAAATCTGAAATCCATTGGGCACATGTTAGCAGTTGCTTGATTAGAACTCAGAACACAAGAATGATTCTCCACAGCTCTTGGTTCTACCCTCTGAGTCATCCCTCCTTTTCCATGAAAGGGAGCCCGTATTTGCAGCTGAGTAGTTTCTCCAGACTGCTTCATGCCCCTACAACTTTTGAGGCCCGAAAGCTTCTTTTCATTTTGTTCTATCCATTCCTTTCAATCCTGCTGGTGTTTCTGCTAATACAATTCTCTTAAAAACTTTGCAGATCATAACAGCACTGGTGACTACGAATGTGGTGTTAGCGTACAGAACATTGTCAATGATTAAACGGTAACAAAGTTTAAGAAAAAACATGCAAAAAATCTTTGCAGGTCTTTCGTGAATCTTATTAGGTTTCAAACCATTAGGCAAAAGCCTTACCCACAGATCTCTGAGAAAAGCCCTTTTCTGCAAAGGCTGCTGAGGAACAACACTCTTAAGCTACCTAGAAGCCCTTATTGTTTGACAGTGGTTCTTTGAGGCACTGCCTTAAATCTCTTGAGGTCATAACACAGATATTATAGTCATATCTTGGCTTCATTTTTAGACTATGTTTTTCTGATTGTGCCCTGGATTTAATCTTTGCCAGAAAGCCATCTCTAATTTTAGCATCATTTGCCACTGGAGGGGCTGGGAATTTTCAAACCCAACAATTCCTGGCTCCTTTATATTTAATAGTCCTTCCTTTAAGGCACTCCCCTTGCATTTTACTATAAGCAGCAAGAAACGGCCATGCAGCATTTCTAACACTTTGTCTGGAAATTTCCTTAGCTCTATCCCCCAGTTTATTAAATATATTTTCTAGTTTGCATATTACTGTAGGTGACCATGTTGCTAATTTTTTTTTTTTTTTTTGCCACAGCATAGCAAGGATCTCCTTTCCTCTAGTTTCCAATAACATTTTCCTCATTCTCCTTAAAGTCCTTACTGGTAACCTTCTCACAGGTTATCAAGCTTCTAATAACAGTCTTTACAAGGATCTTCAGTCTTCCACTACCTCAAGGTCCTTCCAACTTCCTCCCACTAATCAGTTCCAAAGCCACTCCCACATTTTTAAGTTTTCATTATGGCAACACCCTACTTCCAGGTACCAAAATCTGTATTAGTTATCTATTGCTACATATTACATTAACCTAAAACTTAGGGTAGCTTTAAAACAACAATGAACATTTATTATCTCATTCATTTCCTCTGAGTCAGGAATCCAGGAACCCCATGGCTGGGCAATTCGGGTTCAGGGTTTCTTATGAGGTTCAATGACATGACTGCAGCCCAACAATATCTATCTATCTATCTATCTATCTATCTTTCTTTTTTTCATTCTTTCACCCTTTACTTTTTTTTTGCACACTACTTTACACTAACTTAACCCCAAACTCTACACCAATTTTATAACTCTCCTCTCAGTACACTTAAACACATTAGGTACAGTAGTCTATTAATTCCTTCTTCTTGAAAAAATATATTCAGGAGTCTCTGACTTGCTCTAATATGGACTGGGTTGCTATTTAGACCTGCTGCACAGATGCTGCACATCTTAGTGCATCTTGAATCTCCCCTTTGCATTCCTTACATTCTCTCTCTCTCTCTCATTGGGTTCCCCGCTTCCTGAGCCCTATGATTTTCCAATTTCTTGCTTTATTCCTTCATCTTGGTAGGGAACATCTTCCAATAACTTTCTAAGAAAGACAGTATGGGAGATGAAATTTTTGAAACCTTGGTTATTTCAGTATGTCTTTATTCTTCCCTTACAGTGAGTTAATTGTTTGGCTAGGTATATAATTCTAGCTTGGCAACTGTTTTCCTGAGTAATTTTAAAGACATTTTTCCATTGTATTATGGCTTCCAGAGTTGCTGTTGAGTAATGTAACTCCAGTCTAATCCTTGAAACTTCATATAAAACCTACTTCTTTCCCCTTCACTCCCAATCTCAAACACTCTAAGATTTTCTTTTTGTCCTAAAATTTCTCAGTGATGTTACTCAGTATGGGACTGTTTTCATCCATTATGCTAGACATTTGGTGAGCCCTTTTATTCTGTAAAATTTTCTTAATTTATTTCTTTAATGACTTCCTTCCCTCTGTTTTCTCTTTCTGGAGTTCCTAAAGTTGAACCTTATTTTTTTTCTGTCTTATGCCTCCCCTTTTTGAGCTTTTGTTTTACTTTCTGGGATATTTCCTCAACTTTATTAATAAACCCTTTTATTTAATTGGCTTTTTAATTTGTTTAATTTGCAAGAGCGTGTTGTTACTGTTCTTGTTCTGTAAACTTTTTAAAAACATCCTGTTCTTGTTGATTGAGTTCAATATCTTTTATCTCTCTAAAAATATTAGTAATTTTGGGAAATGTACTTCTCCCCACAAGCCTTCCTCCAATTGGCTTTTTGTCCCTTTTTTTTTTAAGTCTCAGTCTTTCATATTAAATGCTTTCCTCAAATGTCTATAATCCTTGGCTGTCTGCTTATATTTAAGAGCAGTCACTAAAAAGATGATTGGAAGTCTCTGCATGTGGATGGGGCCTGTCAAGTGTGGTCTTCTCTACAGAGTAATCCAACTGAGCCATGTTCTTTTGAAACTCCAGAAATTTGGTCTTTCCTTTTTGATTTATCACTTTCCCAGAGAAGCTCTTTCAATCTCTTACCTGAATGGTAAAGGCCTGGTTGCCAGTATTCTGGGAACTGAGTAGGGAATAAAGGCTGGGATGCCCAATTTTTTTTTAATTTTTAAAAATAATTTTTAAATTAAATTTTTTTTTTTTTTTTTTTTTTTTTTTTTTTACTTTTTGGCCACACTGTGTGGCATGTGGGATCTTAGTTCCCCGACCAGGGGTTGAACCCATGCCCTCTGCAATGGAAGCATGGAGTCCCAACCACTGGACCACCAGGGAAGTCCCTGGGATGCTCAATTTTTAATAAATAAACTTTCATTAACCTTTTGCTTTCAGAACATTCCACGCTCTCAACTGTGCCTGATATCTCCCAGATCAGAGACTCTCTGACCCTTTCACCCACTTTTGAGACTAAATGACCAGTCTTTTGCCAGGATGAAGGGAAAGCAGACACTGGACTTAGTCAGGGAGGTGATCTAGGGTCTCACTGCTTCTGAAACAGGCTTACAATGAATCCTCCTGTTGTTAGTTCCATCTTTGTCTCTACTTCCAGAGGTACCTGGTGCTATCAATTATACATATTTGGGGGCTTGGTGATATAAGCCAGGTTACTTTTTGGCTTATCTCATACTAGCTAAGAATTTCTTTCTTGGTCTTCTAAAGTGAGTTACTATTATCCAACTGCTTTCCAGTTTCTGAAGTTTTCTTCTTAGTTCTTCTATCCTGCTCTCTTTGTCCTTGTGGCTATATGCTCTTCAAAACCCACTTGACCGTCTTTTTAATGGGGTTTCAAATTGTGATTCTCAGACCAATACCGGTCCACAAAGAGTTTGTTACCAGCCCATGATGAGAGAAGGAACTTGTGCCAGAATGCAAACTGAGTCACTAAAGACACCATTTAGTTTAACTGACTTTTGTTTTTAATAGCAAGACTTTTTCAGTAAAGGAAGCAGTGCATTGATTTACATTCTGGGATAAGCTCCTTAGGTCATCATGGACAACTGAAAGACCAGTTTGCGTGCATGTATTAATACTGGTCTTGAGCTTTCCTCCTTTTTGCTAACAAAATTTATCTTACCTATATTGCATCCACCTATGGCCCAGCTTCCAGCTCCCTAAAGTCATTTTCATGGTTATAGGCAATTAGAGGTCAGCAGAAACTACAGCAGTAAAAGGGGTCTGGCTACATTTTCAGAAGTTAAAGAATATTCTAGTCCTCTCTCTGGCTTGGGTTGAAGGTGGAAGGAAGAGAGATGATATGCACATCTTAGAGTCTTAAGATTTTTTTTTCTACTTTTTTTTTTTTTGCCACCCCTCATGGCCTGTGGGATCCCCGCTCCCCGACCAGGGATTGAACCCGTGCCCTGGGCAGTGAAAGTGTGGCAACCTAACCACTGGACCACCCTTTTTCTACTTCTAAAAGTTAATCTATTAATTCAACTAGAACATCTAAAATCACATAACTTAGTTTATAAATATTACTTTTCCACATTTACATTTCATGAAACAATTTTGTTCAAATATGCATCTTTGACATAGTGTCTTGTCATTATTAGAAACACCATTTGAGGCATTAAAATTGTTTTTAATAGCATATAAG
This sequence comes from Balaenoptera borealis, assembly GCF_965194805.1. Classification (NCBI taxonomy): domain Eukaryota; kingdom Metazoa; phylum Chordata; class Mammalia; order Artiodactyla; family Balaenopteridae; genus Balaenoptera; species Balaenoptera borealis. Next base: position 112,603,413 of record NC_138863.1, on the reverse strand, counting down.
CACTGCAGTAAATAAACTCTTTTATTGAGAGTGTCTGTTTCCTAAGTTTCTAAATATCCAAGCTTCATCTACAACCAAGTATCATTAGAATTTTCTTCTAGAAATGGAGGAACTACAGGACTATCCCTATGTTATTCACACATAGCATTCTATTCCAAATTGAATTCACTACTGCTGTTAGTCTTTTGTTTGTAGTTTGTACTTTTTAGTTGTTTCTGTTAGTTTGTTGATTTGTTTCTGCATGCCTGAGAAATGTGGTAAAAAATGATAATACAATTAAGAGTAGAAATAAAAATAGAAATGAAGATAAAGTGGAAAAAAGAAGTCCTAGAAATCCCATTCTTGTGAAGCAAACAGTAAATGATGCTTAAGAGTTTAATGCTATACAACATAGTCATAGCTGTGAGAGATATGAGTAAATTATTTGATCTCTCTAAACTTGTTTCCTTATCAATAAAATACAGATAATAATAGTATCTAACTCTTGGGGTTGTAGACAGCGTTAAATAAGATAACCACATAATGTATACAACACAATTCCAGTCCCACAGTAAGTGCTCAATAAAAGCATTTGACAAAGGTACATACAGACTTTCAAGAATGAAACTACAGTGAGAACAACTGTGACAGCATCAATCAATTTGCAAGATTTTTCATTCATCTTGAAATGTTAGAACCTCAGAATTATACAATCACTGCAAAATTGAGATAAAGGGAAAAAATTCTACTAAATTAAAGTTCACAACAAACAAAATGTGCCTCCTTCTGAAGCAATGATGTAAAATAAGGCTTGGATCTTCTATGGCAATTTAATCAAAAGTGAAGAGGGAACAAGACAGAAAGAGGGAAGAGTCTAGAAAGCCAAGCACATGCCGAGAGCAGGACACATGCTCAGAAAAGACATGACAGGAACCTAAGCTTTAATCTCTCTCTGATCTTTAGGCTCAGTATCAGCAGGGTGTGAATGCTAGGGTGGAGTTGTAAATGGCCTGGCCAAGCGTTGAAGGAAGGCCCAACACAGAGCCAATCTGCGAAGACCGAGAGGTTTTTTCCCTTGTCTTTTTTTGGTTCTCTTTTTGCTCTAGGCATTTAAGGACATCTTATCAAAACATGAGCTAACCACAAGCTTAGGGAACAGACTGCAGAGAGCATATACAACAAAGAATAAGTCTTTAAAAATAGTTTGGAAAAGTCACTAAATAAGCAAATACAAAGCACACTAAAGGAACAAGAACAAACCCAGAGAAGGAAGAATCTTACCAAAGTTACCACATTATACTATTCAAAATGTCTAGTTTTCAACAAAAAAATTGAGGCATGCAAAGAAAAAAGAAAGTACAGCTCATTCCCATGAAAAAAAGAAATTAACAGAAACTGTCACTGGAAAAACATTGGACTTACTAGATGATGACTTTAAATCAACAGCCTTAAATATGATCAAAGAAATAAAGAAAATCATAGACTAAGAACTAAAGGGAACCAGGAGAACAATGACTGAACCAAAAGAGACTATCAATAAACATATAGAAATTATAATATGAAACCAAATAAAAATTCTAGACCTGAAAAGTACAATAACTTTAATGAAAAATTCACTAGAGGGTTATATACCTGATAAGGAACTTATATCCAAATGTATAAAGTACTCTTACAATTCACTAATAAAAAGGTATATAACCCAATTCAATTGGGGAAAGGATCTGAATAAACATATCTCCAAGGAAGATATATAATATATATATATATATATATATATATATATATATATATATATATATATATATATATATATATATGAATAGCTAACAAGCACTTGTAAAGATGTTCAGCATCACTGGTCATTAGGAAAAGGCAAATCAAAACCACAATGAGATACCAATTCATCCTTACCAAGATGACTATAATTTTTTTTAAAAAGTGGAAAATGTTGACAAGAATGTGAAGATATTGGAACTCCTGTACATTGCTGGTTGGAATATAAAATGGTGCAGCTGCTGTGGAAAACAGTTTGGCAAATCTATAAAAAGTTAACCATAGAATTAGCACGTCCCAACAATGCCACTCCTGTGTCTATACCCCAAAGAATTGAAAACAGGTTTTCAAGCAAATGCTTATACACAAATGTTCATAACAGCATTATTTGCAATAGCCAAAAGGTAGAAACAACCCAAATGTCCATCAACAGATGGATGAATAAACAAAATGTTGTATATCCATACAATGGAATATTATATTCAGCCATAAAAAGAAATGATATACTGATACACACTATAACATGAATGGACCTTGAAAACATGCTAAGTGAGAGAAGTCAGACATAAAGGTCACGTATTGTATGATTCCATTTACATGAAAAATCTAGCATAGATAAACCCACAGAAACACGAAGCAGAATAGTGGTTGCCAGGGGGTGGGTGGGAATGGAGAGTGACTTCTTAATGTGCATAAGGTCTCCTTTGAGAGTGTGAAAATGTCTTAGAACAAGATAGAGGTGATGGTTGCACAACTCTGTGAATGTACTAAATGTCACCACAGTATACACTTTACAATGGTTAATTTTTATGTTATGTGAATTTCACCTCAATTTTTTTAAAAAATGAAGAGGCCTTTCTCTGCAAGATAGACTTTCAACCACCCAAACCAAAATATCTATTCATATGTTCTTTTATTTTTAAAAGAGAAACCAGAAACACCTGTTCCACAAAATAGAAAGTATTTTATCTTAGAGTAAAATAAATTGTTCACTTTTAGAAGTAACAATGTTATTTTGGGACATTTTATGCCCCAATTTTTACAGTGGGCATACATGTGGTCTTGTCTTGGGCATTTGATCTGTGGGTTAGAAAATGAACCTAAACTAGAGACCGGTCAGGCCCAAAAGCCAAAGTTTTTTCTCCATTCCTTTTCCAGGCCGTCTACCTCTTTAACATTCAGGACTGCTCTATTCAGGGATTCTAAAGGGTTAACATGATCTGGAAGCAATGAAAAGGTCTTTTAACACCAAAGATTTGATTATGTCTAGGGCTAGTGGGGGCAGTGGAGTATACCCTGTGAATTTTAAGTATTTCCACCCTGACTTGAAATTCTAATGTATTTTAACACTTCTGTCTGTAAGTATTCTGGTTAGGTGATGTTTTGTGTGCTGCAGTCCTCAATAGAGTGGAACCCTTTTTGATGCCTGTAAGATTCCTGAGAACAAGAATATAACTTACTACCTTCTCACGAAGTTGTGGGATGTGAGAGAGAGTTCAAGTCCTGGCTCTACTGCTTGTTAGCTGGGTGACCTTTAATATCAAGTCACTTACCCTCTCAGCCTCAGTTTCCTCAACTGTAAAATGGAAATGATAACCAGACAAAGTTGATGGGAGAGGCTAATATAACATGATTCCAAAGGACCATACAAGTGTTAGTGCTTTATGCACAGTAGGTGTTAAGTTAATATTTGTAACTTATGTAATGATCTTGTGGGTATAAGGCTAATCTTACCCTGCATTGATTGAATTAAATCAGGCTCCTTAGCGAGGAAATTATGTCTCAGGGAACAAACTGAATCCTTGACATGCTAGAATTTTTGTAATAAACTATGTTATAATAGAGGTGTGTTGCATTTACTGCAAAATGCTACTAATGAAATATGCTAAATGAGAAGATAGTTAATCGTTCCTTTTCCAGAAGACAAATGAATTCTCTTCCACTATTTGAGTTTCTTCAGTAAGCCACATCTTTCAGTGCTTGCAGCATTCCCTGAAAATGTGAAAAAGTTAATGCATCCCAGCAGATGAGCAGTTTATTTCTTTTCCCTGGCAGGAATATTAATTACTATTATTATCAGCTCAGTAAGTCTTTGACTTCATAGCGAGTGTGTGCAGCTGGCTTTGGGAAGGAAAATGCACTGGGGCAGTGTTGGTGTGGAGCAATCAATCAGGATTATCCACTGCTTTCCTGCCTAATAAAGGAAACCAGTGGCTGTTGAAAAGGTATAATTTTAGGACCCCAGAAGAGGCAGCCACACTACCTAAAATGCCTACCGTTAGAATTATTCCTTTGGGTTTAATAGAGTCTTTAGAAAGGTCCTACTAAAATGTAGATGTTGTCAAATATTACAGTAGCACAGATGTCCTTAAAACTTGGTTCATGATTATGGTCAATCCCAAGGGAACAGAATCCTGGATCACAGACAAGAAGGAAGAAGAAGGAAGAAAGTTCTAGCTTTTGGGAGGCCAGGAACAGGTATGTTACTTGGGAGCCTGAGATGTCACAAGAGTCTTGGGTATACCAGGGAGCTTGGATCAGTGGGAAATGAGGCAACAGTCATCCAAGGCCATATGCTATGCTTCCTTAACCAGGACTCTGCATCCATTTAAATCACTAAATCACTAATTTAAATCACTAATCATTAAATTTAAATCAATTTGCAGTTATAACAGGTGGTAGAAATAGCAATACAAAAAGTATTTTTAGGGCTTCCCTGGTGGCGCAGTGGTTAGGAATCCACCTGCCAATGCAGGGGACACGGGTTTGAGCCCTGGTCCGGGAAAATCCCACATGCCACGGAGCAGCTAAGCCCATGCGCCGCAACGACTGGGCCTGCGCTCTAGAGCCCACGAGCCACAACTACTGAGCCCGTGTGCCACAACTACTGAAGCCCGCGTGCCTAGAGCCTGTGCTCTGCAACAAGAGAAGCCACCGCAATGAGAAGCCTGCGCACCGCAACAAAGAGTAGCCCCCACTCGCCACAACTAGAGAAAGCCCGCGCGCAGCAACAAAGACCCAACGCATCCAAAACTAAGTAAATAAAAATAAATTAAAAAAAATTTTTTTTAACTCAAGAAATATTGATTAAGCATCTATCAAGTAGGGACTGGTATCAAGTGACGGAGTATGTGACCTTCATCCTATAGGACCGTTTGCCTCTTAAGGAATCTTTTCTCCCCACCCTTTCCCTGCTACTATCCCTTCTCTGAACAAGAAATGCAGTTAACAAGAACTTCACTTCCAGTTTTTTTATGCCTACTTCCCTCTCCCTTAAGAAATCACTAGCAAGTTAGAAATGGTCAAAAGTTTATCAGAAGGTATCAATAAAAGGTATATAGATAGATAACAGGTATGAAAAATTTCCAAACCAGATTATCACAAGTGGATAATTAACCTCCTATGGAGAGGAATTGTAACCAGTAGCTATTAAATAATAATTAAATACTGCCAAACTATAAGTTTGGTGTTCTACAATAGGCTTTCAAACTCAAGTTAGGCAGGAGAACAGGGAAGTGTCTTAACGAGGAAGAATGAATTGAAGAGGAGTGGTTTTCATTTCGGCTTTAAAATCGTTTGCTTTCTTCTCATTAGAACAGAACGGACCCTTCCCCGCTCAAAATGTATTTATATCTGAGAAGGCCATAATACTGGGAATGGAAGAATTCCTGACTAGAAAGAAAAATTATTTTCTAGATTTCAATTTCATGTTAATGTGATTGACAAATGTAATATAAGCATGGGACTTTTTAAAATTATGTTGTGTTTTGGAATTGTAAACAACTTTTAGCAAGAGGAGTAGAAATAAGGCCAAATGAACCTCCAGTGAATACCAAGCAGGCAGTTCAGAACGAGATCAGCTGTTGGCACAGATGTGAGGAGACATAACTTTGGGTCTTTAGGGCTTCTACCAGCAGGTGTATTTGCTTGGTTTTAATACAATACATGAATACAGGAATCTAGAGATAGAGTTGTGAGTCTATCATGGCCTTCCTCTAAATTTTATTATATACTTCCCCACATTATTTCATGTAAATGTATTCATAAAACCTAGGAAAATCCTTTTTTTCTAGTAGAAATCAAAGTGTCATTTATCCTCAGCTCAAATTGAGAGCATTTATACATTTAATATTTCAGGCCTAGTAACAATCAGACTTTCCTCTTTTGTACATTCAAGCCTTCATTCCTTCAACACACAAAGCCACTCTCAGATTGATTATAAGCATAGGTCAGAGTTTTATTTCAAACAAAGAGGCTTTCTGAAAAGCCCAATTCAAAGATTCTATCTTGGCAGAGACATTTTATGGGGAAAAATGTTTAGACAATTATTGTTAGATTGGATTTTAAAAAAGAAGGAGATGACTATCTAGTTAAGGACAATTAGCCTTTTTGCATTATTGGTTAAAGTTCTTAGACTAGTTTCAAGACTAATAGTCAATTGAGTGGGTTTCCTAGGAGGGGCTTTTTTTTTTTTTTTTTTTTTTTTTTAATTTATTTATTTATTTTTGGCTGCGTTGGGTGTTCATTGCTGAGCGGGGGCTATTCATTGCGGTGGCTTCTCATTGCGGAGCACAGGCTCTAGGCGTGTGGGCTGGGTAGTTGCGGCACACGGGCTTAGTTGCTCCGTGGCATGTGGGATCTTCCCAGACCAGGGCTCGAACCCGTGTCCCCTGCATTGGCAGACGGATTCTTAACCACTGCGCCACCAGGGAAGCCCAGGAGGGGCTTTTAAGCTCAGTAAAGTCTATCAAAAAATTGCTCAAGTATTTTATCAAGAATGCTAAACTATGTTTAGTGACAAATGTTGACTAGACTTGTGGTGATCATTTCGCAGCATATACAAATATCAAATCATTATGTTATACAGCTGAAACTAATATAATATTGTATGTCAATTATACCTCAATAAAAAAGTATAGGTTTAAATGCTTCTATTAGAAAAAGAAGAAATGTGTAAAATCAATGATTTATGATTCCACTTTAAGAAACTAGAAGGGGAGAAAAGTAAACTAAAAAAGTAAGCAGACAGAAAGAAAGAAAAAATAGAGATAAGAGCCAAAATCAAAGAACAGAAACAAGACAAGAGAGACATACACACATATAGTTCCACATCAGCAATAATTGTCCTATCTAGTGCCCAGATCTTGGTTTCTAGATACTTTCTACTACAAGGAAGCTGGGTTGCTTGGAGAAAAGGCTGATTCCAGAGCAGTGAAAGCACAAAATGAGATGGAACAACTTTTTGTGCCTGAGAGTAAGTACTCAAAAAATCATGCGGAAAAAGCATAAGGACACAGGAGTCAAGTTGAAGGGGTTCACACGGATCAAATCTGAGATGATCTGGTCATCAAAATAAACAATGATAGTAATAGATTATAATCCATTGAATAAAATAAAGTCTAGAATGATATAAATAAATATACTATATATATGAATAGACAAATGAACATATATAATTATATACATAAATGTATATGTATATACGATACAATCTCTTCCTTATAATTAGTATAGAAAAAAGAGTAAGAAAATCATTATTGAATGATAAAACCAGTGGGTGAAAGTTTGATGAGGAACAACATATTTATGTGATCTTAAAGTGTCTCCCCACAAATTACTTATTAATCATGAAGGAAAAAATAGTCTTTATAGGAAAGAAATCTGGTGGGTCCCAACTTAACTAAATGATCAAACATCACCAATACTGGGACAAACTGGTAACATGTACCGCTGATATGATGCAGTGAAAAAGACACAACATCACTTCTGTAAAATTTCTACCGCAAATGCATAATTTATATGTAATCATGAGGAAAGATCAAAAAAACACAAACTGACATTCTATAAAATTCTATAAAATAGAATAGAGGGACATTCTGTAAAATAACTGGATTGTAGTCTTCTTCAAAAATATCCAAGTCAAGAGTGACCAAAAAAAAAAGATTACCTGTTCCAAATTAAGGGAAACTTCAGAGACATGACAACTAAATTTAATGTGATTATCAACTGGATCTTGGACCAGGAAAAAAAAACTAGCTATGAAGCACACCGTTGGGATAACTGACAAAGTTTGAGTATGAACTGGTGATATTATATATATGTGTGTGTGTGTGTGTGTATATATATATATATGTGTGTGTGTGTGTGTGTGTGTATATATAATAACATTGATATAATGTTATTATATATATATCAACTTATAAATTTTCTGATTTTAAGAACTGTACTATGGTTATATAAGAAAACATCTTTTTTCTTAGGAATAAACTCTAATTTATTTAGGAGTAAGGGGCTGTAATGTCTCCAACATGCATACAGTTCAGAAAAATGTGTGTTTCTGTATAGATACACAAATATCTATACAGAAAAAATAATAAAGAAAAGGGGGCAAAATATAAACAATTGGTGAATCTGGGTAAAGGTTATGTGGCAGATCCCTGAACTAGCCTGCAACATTTCTATCTGTCTAATCATTTGAAATTCTGTCAAAATAAAAAGTTGTCCACCACATTAATTAATCAATTAATCAATTAAAAATAGGAGTTTGGGGCTGGATAGGACATTCCAACCAGAGGATAAACCTAGTAAAGTGAGAAAACTATGAAGATTTTGGTATAACTGGAACACAGTGTGACTCATTCAGGATTCCAGCAGAAAATAAGATGGCATACCTGAATTGAGAAAACTAGAGGAAAAAAATTAATAAATGGATTATTTACAAAGGTATGGAAAGCTCCATTACCATTCTGGGCCAAAAGACAGAGAGGGCTCTGTGAAAAGGGCCTGCTAACAGGAGCCAAGATTTTTAGGTGGAGCCAAGTTGATGACTCCAAAGGGAGGGATCTGGGGCATAAACACTTTTCTCCATTCTCTAATCTCCTGCCTATGTTGCCCATTAGTTAAACCCAACTAGAAACCTGAGGTCAAGGAAGCCTGTTGTACAGTACAGACAGGTCAGCTTCCAGGGGACAAACAGGAGTAAGATAAGATACCCAGAGAGCAAGTGGATGGGATGTGAGGGGGTGAGGGAGGAGAGTAAGAGAATGCAAAAGTGAGAACAAGAGAATGAGAATGAACATGATGTTGCATAAATATGAAGATGAGGACTTCAACATTAGATGACATGTTGCGTTTTAATTGCCTGTAAGGCAGCCAAGTGGAAGTGTCCAACAGGTAGCCATATACCCAGGACTTGAGGCTTAGGAGCTAGATCTTTGTTTATGGATGAGACTGCTCAAGCAGCACAAATAAGAGTGATAATCAAAGACAAGAGAAACCCAAGCTAAGAGATATGTGTAGTCAACACTTAACATTTTTTCACCATTCATCTACTTTTTCATCCTGTGCATCTGTTTTTTCTCTCCATCACTCCACTGAAAGTGCACTTAATAAGGCTGCCAAATCCAACAGAGACTCTTCAGTCCTTATCTTTTTCATCCTCTTCTAAAGCATTACTTATTAAACACTTTCTCCTTCAAATATCTCTCATTGCATTTTTTTCTAATACCACTTTTTTTCTGTCTCTCCTTCTCTGCCTCACTGGCTCTCTCTGCCTGTGGACATTCTCCCTCTGTTTTGCATTCCTGCAAGCACTCCACCCCCAGTGTTGATGTTCCCTATGGCTCTAGCCTTAGCCCTCAGCAAAAACTACGGAGGCCAGTAGGCAGTAGAAGACATACTTAAAGCTCATGCACACACAAAAACCTGTACATCAAAAACTCTATATCCAGCAAAACTATCCTCCAAGAATGAGGAGAAATGAAGATATTCTCAAATAAACAAAAGCCAAGAGAATTCAATGCTAGTAGACTTGCCATACAAGAAATGCTAGAGGATGTCCTTCAGACTGAAATGAAATGACACTAAACAGAGAAGAAATCACAAGGGAAATTAGAAAATATTTAATACAAATATAATATAAAACAAAACATTCCAAAACTCATGAAATGCAGCTAAAGCAGTGCTTAGTAGGAAATTTATAGCTCTAAAATGCCTATATTGAAAAAGAAGAAAGATCTCAAATCAATAGCCTATATGTCCACCTTAAGAAACTAGAAAAAGAGTAAGCTAAACCCAAAACAAGCATAAGAAAGGAAATAGCAGATACTAAAGCAGATATAAAAGAAATAGAGAATAGAAAACAATAAGAAAATCAATAAAATCAAAACTTGGGTCTTTGAGAAGATCAACAAAATTAGCAAACCTTTAGCTAGACTGACCAAGAAATAAAGAGAGAAGATTCAATTGTTAAAATTACAAATGAAAGAGGAGGGTATTACTAGAGACCTGACAGAAATAAAAAGAATTATAAGAAAAAATATGAGCAACTGCGTGCTAACAAATTTGATAACCTAAATGAAATGAAGAAATTCCTAGAAGGACTACAGAAACTGACTCAAGAAGAAATAGAAAATCTGAATAAACCTATAATAAGTAAAGAGATTGAATCGGTGATTTTAAAACTTCCACAAAGAAAAGCCCAGGACTAGATGGCTTTACTGCTGAATTGTATCAAATTTTTTAAAAAGAATTACAACCAATCCTTCACAAACTCTTCAAAAAAGTACAAAAGAAAGCAACACTTCCTAATTTATTCTATGAGGCCAGCATACTCCAAAACCAGAAAAAGAAATCACAAGAAAACTACAGACCAATATCCCTTATGAATATAGATGTGAATTTCCTCAACAATATTTATTAAACTGAATCTAGCAACACATAATAAGAATTATACACCATGATCAATTGAGATTTAACCCACAGATGCAAGATTGTTTCAACACACAAAAATCAGTCAATACACCATATTAATAAAGGACAAAAACTACATGATCATCTCAATAAATGCAGGAAAAGCACTCGACAAACTGATAGTCTTTCACGATGAAAACACTCAAAAACGAGTATAAAGGAACTTCCTCAACCTGATAAAGAACATCTATGAAAAACCCACAACTAATATCATGCCTAATGGTAAAAGACTGAAAGGTTCTGCTCTTACCACTTATATTCAGCATTGTACTGGAGATATTAGCCAGGGAAATTAAGCAAGAAAAATAAATAAAAGGCATAAAAACTGGAAAGGAAGAAGCAAAATTATTTGCAGGTGACATGACCTTGAATACACAAAATCCTAGAGAATCCACAAATAAACCATCAGGGCTAATAAACAGATGCAGTAAGGTTGTAGGATAAATATACAAAATATATACAACACATACAAGATAAATATACAAAAATTACCTGTATTTCTATATACTAGCATTGAATAATCCATAAATGAAATTGAGGAGACAATTCCATTTACAATGGCATCAAGAAGAATAAAATACTTAGGAGTAAATTCAACTAAAGAAGTGCAAGATTTGGACACTAAATTACAAAACATTGTTGAAGAAAATTAAAGAAGACCTAAATAAATAAAAGACATCCCATGTTCATTGGTTGGAAAATTTAATATTGTTAAACGGCAATACTTCTCACATTGATCTACAGATTCAATGCAATCCCTATCAAAAATCCAGCGTTTTCTTGTTTGTTTTTTGTTTTTGCAGGAATTGACAAGCTGATCCTAAAATTCATATGGAAATGCAAGGGACCCAGAATGGCCAAAATGATTTTGAAAAAGAAGAACAAAATTGGAGGACTCACAGTCCCAATTTCAAAATTTTCTACACAGATACATACAGTAATCAAAACTGTGTGGTAGTGGCTTAAGGACAGCCATAAAGACAACTTATTTTGAACAAAGGTACCAATACAATTCAATGAAGAAAGAATAGTCTCTTCAATGTATTAGAGTGGGATAACTGAATACCCACATACAGAAAAAAAAAATAATAAAGTTGGATCTCTTCTTTACACTCAAAATACACAAAAGTTAACTCAAAATGGACCAAAGACCTAAAGGGAAAAGCTTAAACTACAAACTCTTAGAAGAAAACATAGTTGTAAATCTTCGTGACCTTTTAGGCAATAATTTCTTGAATATGACACCCAAAAGCACAAGCAACTAAAGAAAATAGATTAAATTCATCAAAATTTAAAACTTTGTGCTTCAAAAGATACAACCAATGAAGTGAAAAGAGAGCCCACAGAATGAAGAAAACATTTGTAAATCATACATCTGATAAGTCTCTAGTATTCAGAAAATATAAAGAACTCTTACAACTCAACAATAAAAAGGAAACACATGGGCTTGAATAGACACAAAGGATATAAGTAGATATTTCTCCAAAGACATACAAATGGCCAATAAGCACATGGAAAGATGTTCAATGTTATTAGTCATTACAGAAATGCAAATCAAAATTACAGTGAGATACCACTTTGCACCCACCATGATAGCCATCATCAAAAAGATGGATAATGACAAGTGCTGGTGAGGATTTGGAGAAATTGGGACCCTCATACATTGCTGTTGGGAATGTAGAATGCTGCAGCCACTGTGAAAAAGAGTTTCTCAAAATGTTAAACATGGACTTACCATATGATCCAGCAACTCCACTCCTAGGTATATACCCAGGAGAAGTGAAAACGTGTTCATACAAAAACTGCTCTGTACACAATTGTTCAGAGAAACAATATCATAATACCCAAAAAGTAGAAACAACCCACATGTCCATCATCTCATGAATGGATAAACAACAATGTGGTATATCTATACAATGGAATATTATTTGGCCCAGAAAGGAATGAAGTACTGATTCAGGCTACAACATGGATAAACCTTGAAAACAATATACTAAGAGAAAAGAAGGCAACATACTGTTTGATTCCATTCATATGAAATGTCAGAAGAGGCAATTCCATAGACACAGAAGGTAAATTAGTGTTTTCCAGGGGCTGCAAGGAGGTAACAAGGAGTGCCTGCTAATGAGTACGGGGTTTACTTTGGGGTGATAAAAATGTTCTGGAATTAGATAATGGGAATGATTACACAAATTCATGAATATATGAAAACCCACTGAACTGTACACTTTTAAAGGGTGAATTTTATTGTATGTGAATTATATCTCAAAAAAAGAAGAGGGGGTATCTCCTACACCCCTGAATCCTAGTCTTCATTTGTGGAGACAACTAATGTTACTTGTTTCTTGGCTACCATTCGTGAAATAGACTTTATACATACAAACATATATTTGTGTGTCTACAGGTCCCTTAGTAGAAACAGAAGTATGAGCATAGCAGATACACTGTCCTAGACTTTGTTTTCCCCTCTTCACGATATAACTTCAAGATCATTCCTCTATTTTTAATTAATTAATCTTTTTATTGAAGTATAGTTGATTTACAATGTCGTGTTAGTTTCTGCTGTACCGCAAAGTGAGTCAGTTATACATATACATATATCCATTCTTTTTAGATTCTATTCCCATATAGGCCATTACAGACTATTGAATAGAGTTCCCTGTGCTATACAGTAGGTTCTTATTATTTTATATATAGTAGTATGTATATGTCAATCCCAATCTCCCAGTTTATCCCTTCCCCCTCTTTCCCCCTTGATAACCATAAGTTTGTTTTCTACATCTGCGACTCAATTTCTGTTTTGTAAATAGGTTCATTTGTACCATGTTTTTAGATTCCACATATAAGTGATATCATATGCTATTTGAATTAACTTTAGTAAATTCCATATGACAGTTATTACATTGTATTTTCTCAATTACAAGATCATGTCTTTTTTTCTTATTAATCAATTTTTTTATTGGAGTACAGTTGATTTACAATGTTGTTTTAGTTTCTGCTGTACAAAATCATTCCTCTTTACAATATAACTTGGTGATTATTTCATTACAGCATATGCAAGTATCCTTCATTCCTTTTTATTTTTGGATATGCTATAATTTAGTTTGATAGTCTTTTGCTGCTACAATAGTGTTGTAATTAACTTCCTTGATGTATTTCCATTACATGCATATGGGTGGGATACTTTCTAGAAGTATAATTTCTGGTTGAAAATATGTTCTTCTTATTTTGATAGATGGATTTATTATTGATTATTGATTTAATGTCTCTCTTACTAGATTATGAGTTTCCTAAGGAGAGGGAACATTTCTTTTTTTTTCCCCAAAATTTGTTCATTTATCACTGTATACTATTCCATTACAAAAATATATCATATTCTTTTTTAAATTTATTTATTTATTTTTGGCCGTGTTGGGTCTTCGTTTTTGTGGGAGGGCTTTCTCTAGTTGCGGCAAGTGGGGGACACTCTTCATCGCGGTGCGCGGGCCTCTCACTATCGCGGCCTCCCTTGTTGTGGAGCACAGGCTGCAGACGCGCAGGCTCAGTACTTGTGGCTCACGGGCCCAGGTGCTCCGCGGCATGTGGGATCCTCCCAGACCAGGGCTCGAACCCGTGTCCCCTGCATTAGCAGGCAGATTCTCAATCACTGCACCACCAGGGAAGCCCTATCATATTCTTATTCATTGTACTTTTAAAAAATTATAGTTGATTTACAATGTTATATTCATTTCAGGTATACAGCATAGTGATTCGATACATTTCTATACATTACAAATCAATCACCACAATAAGTCTAGTAACCATCTGTCACCATACAAAGTTGTTTTTTTTGGCTGCTTCTGCACTGGAACTTGGAGCGAGTTTTTGCACCTGCCCTTTAAGGATGGAGTCTCAGTTTCCAGCCTCTAGCTCTCCTAAACATAACACCCACTGGTTTTCAAAGCCAGATATTTTGGGTGCTTGTCTTCCCAGTGCAGGACCACCAGGCTGGTGAACTCAGTGTGGGACTTGGACCCCTTGATCCTCAGGGAGGACCTCCACAGTTGTGATTTTCCTCCTGCTTATGGGTCACCATGCCAGGAATGTGGGTCTTGACAGTCCATGTCTCCACCGCCCTACCTGTCAAGTTGTGGTTCTTTCTTTATATCTTTAGTTATGGGAAAAATCTTTTCTGCTAGCCATCAGGTCATTCTCAGAGATAGTTGGCCTGTAAGTAGTTGTAATTTAGGTGTGACAGGAGGTGAGCTCAGGATCTTCCTACTCTGCCATCTTGATCTTTCTCTATCCCCATTTCTGTTCTGTTGACCAGAACAATCTAGATTTTAGCACATTGCTTGACATAGTGCTTTACTTATTTGTAGACAGACAAGCCTGTGTGCTTTATTGTACAAAGTGTCAAATAGAAATTCAAAGCTACATCATTAAAAAGCAAACAATCTAATTTATAGAGATGGTAATTGTTTGGGGGGGTTGGTTGGTTTTTGTTTGTTTTGCTTTTCATCCAGTTGTTTGTTTTTTATGTTTTCCTTTTAAACTCCAGTATATTTTCAAAAATTGTGCGGGTCAACTGCAATGCATCATTTTAAGAAATATAGAATCCTTAATTTCATCTGAAGACATCAGCATGTTTTATTAAATAAACGCCTGCTTCTTATATTTCAGTATTCTGCATTTCAGTTACTTAAAAAAAACAAGGTTGGATGGGGGTTGATATGCAGCTTTAAGAGACCTAATAGCGGCACCTGCTGGAGAAAATGTCAATGAGTTTTGAAGCCATTAAATCTTAAAAATTTTAGATCAGTTTGTTTCTATTAATCAGGAAGAAATTTGTTATTTTACCATAGGAATAGGAGTGCTTGTAATATGTAAATATAATTAAGTTTACAAGAGGTTCTTTGATGTTCTACAAAATTAGAGATAAAAGTGTTTTTTCTTTTTTCAGGATAAAGTCATTTTGGGAACCGATTACCCCTTTCCACTAGGTGAGCTGGAACCTGGGAAACTGATAGAATCCATGGAAGAATTTGATGCAGAAACAAAGGCAGGTGCCTTTTACTTCATGATCTTCCTGAATTTTCCTGCTCTAATTGTGTTTGGTTTCAGAGCACTTTGCTATGTGATAGCAAAGAACAGAGAAATCGTTACACTTAATATTCCTAGAACTGTTACTTGATCTCCAGAAATAGCTGACCTATTAAAGGGCAAAGGAAAGTTAAAACGCTGAAAGTCAATCTAGTACAACTAAATTCATAAAGCCAAGAAAGAAATCTGTAAAGAAGCACATTATAATAATATATTTAGATTTGCATGTTAGATGAATAAGAGAAATGTCTAAATTTTTCCTTTAATGTTTCTATTACAAATCTACCAATCTCAAAAGTCGTAATGATTCTAGTTATTTAGATATTGAGACTAAAGTCTTGATTAACAGAACTCAAGGATCTAGAACCCTCAAGTAACTGGATTTTTTTTTTTTCTTTTAGCATTTGACTTTTAGAGTGGCTAAAAGTGCCTTAATGCTGCCACTGCCATTCTGTCCCCAAGGCTCCTGAATAACAATGAGGTTAAAATGAGACTCAGTGTCCCCAGATTTCCTCTCTTTTGCCATCCCCTTCCCATTCCACACCCACCCCCAACAAAACAAGTTCTTCCTAAGACTTCACTGCCAATCACTACCACGGGACAGGGATGGCCAAAAATGAAAACATGGGGATATATAAATTCTTAACAAATCTTAAAAAAGTTTTAGTCATAATCCTTTTGTATAAGTCTTGGCTTTCTTCTAAACTAGAATCCAAAATTTCTCTTCAACTCTAATTCTCTGCTTTAATTTTTAAGGATATATTAGCTCATCACATCTTCTCAGTAGGCTTGAAGTACATGAACAGATGCCAACAAGGGTCCTTTTTCTTTTTTTTAGATTTATTTATTATTTGTTTTATTTATTTTTGGCTGTGTAGGGTCTTAGTTGTGGCACTAAGGATCTTCATTGAGGCATACGGGATCTTTCGTTGTGGCACACGAGCTCTTCCTTGTGGTGTACAGGGCTTTTCTCTAGTTGTGGCGTGCAGGCTCCAGGGCGTGTGGGCTCTGCAGTTGTGGCGCAAAGGTTCCAGAGCACGTGGGCTCTGTAGTTTGCGGCACGCAGGCTCTCTAGTTGAGGCGCGCGAGCTCAGTAGTTGCGGTGCGTGGGCTTAATTGCCCCACGGCATGTGGGATCTTTGTTCCTTGACCAGGGATCGAACCTGCGTCCCCTGCATTGTAAGGCGGATTCTTTACCACTGGACCACCAGGGAAGTCCCAAGGGTCCATTTTGACATATACTAGTTGCAAGTTATTGACTGGGAGACCTAAGACTGCTTTAAACAGGAAGTTTCTCCTTTGGCACTTACCCACCTTAAGGCACTAAAAGTCTTGAATTGTTAAATATATACTTATTAAAGTAGTAAGCAATACTGTTTTTTTTACTTTTTATATCAAAGGTTGAGAAATGAAAAACTTTCTATAACATTAACCAAAATTATACTGAAACCAGATTACCCCAAGTATCCTGATTAAGACTTTAATGGAATAATAATTATTATTATTACATGCCTTTTGTTATTTACTTTTATGTGCTTATCACTTTCAAGTTTTCAGAAAATCTTGAATAAAAATTTTATATTGTCACAAATTCATGACATTCTGTATAAGGTTACTCATTATAACATTGTTTGTAATAAAACTAAAAACAATCTACAGGGGAATAAATAAATAATAACATATCCATACAATGGATTCTATACAGCCATAAAAAATATTAAGAATCAATTTCTGAGATATATTAAGTTAAGCAAGGTGCAAAAACTGCATATAGTATACTTCCATTTATGTATGGTATAGTATCCATTTGTGAAAAAAAATTATAAACCTACATATAAGTATCTGCATATATATGCATAAAATATTTCTGGAAGAAGGACAAGAAACTGATAACTCTGGAAAGAAAAAGTAGTGGTTGGGTAGCACTAGTGAAAGGAAATGTACATTTTTATACCTTTTGAATTTTGAGCCACATGAAGGTAAAATTTCACTAAAAAATTTTAAATGAAATAAATAAATCCATTTGATGAGCACAACCAGCCTGGGAGATAGTCAGGCAAATGCATTCCACCATGTAGATGCAGAGGAGAAAAACGAGACTTGGGGGCTGAGTGATTTGCCAAAAGGGATATAACTGCTGGATTACAGCACATGGACCCAACCCCAAATCTCCAGACTCCAGGATCAGGTTTCCATCCAACACACCAAAATGTATCTCCTTCAAAGAATACTCAGTACCAACCTATTTTATTATTTTTATTTATTTATTTATTTTTATTTGGCTGTGTTGGGTCTTCGTTGCCATGTGCCGGCTTTCTCTAGTGGCGGCGAGCGGGGGCTACTCTTCGTTGCGGTGCACGGGCTTCTCATTGCGGTGGCTTCCCTTGTTGTGGCTTGTGGGCTCTAGGGCACAGGCTCAGTAGTTGTGGCACATGAGTTCAGTAGTTGTGGCTCGTGGGCTCTAGAGCACAGGCTCAGTAGTTGTGGTGCATGTGCTTAGTTGCTCTGCAGCATGTGGGATCCCCCCAGACCAGGGCTCAAACCCACATCTCCTGCACCAGCAGGCAGATTCCCAGCCACTGCGCCACCAGGGAAGCCCCCCAACCTATTTTTTTTTAAATAAATTTATTTATTTATTTTTGGCTGCTTTGGGTCTTCGTTGCTGTGTGCGGGCTTTCTCTAGTTGTGGTGAGCAGGGGCTACTCTTTGTTGTGGTGCACGGGCTTCTCGTTGCAGTGGTTTTTCTTGTTGCGGAGCATGGGCTCTAGGCACACGGGCTTCAGTAGTTGTGGCACGCGGGCTCAGTAGTTGTGGCACACAGTCTTAGTTGCTCTGCGGCATGTGGGATCTTCCCGGACCAGGGCTCAAACCCGTGTCCCCTGCATTGGCAGGCGGATTCTTAACCACTGCACCACCATGGAAGCCCCACCCAACCTATTTTAAAAAGCAAATAGTTTCTCACAGCAGCAACAGTCACTTCTGAATCTTCCTTTAGAGGAGGATGGCCCAAGTGTGAATCTGGGAAGAACCCTGAGTAAGAGGTCCCTGCCTCAAATTACCCACTCTGCAAGGCTGTGTGAGAACCCTGAAGTGGTCATGATATATAGATACACACTAATGGTACGGATATTACACGACACCATATATGTTTCCTTCCACCCTCAGTTACATACCTGCCTTTTGCAAACGGGATATATATCAATTAGGGTATCACAAAATTACCCCTCAAATCACAAGAGTTCTTTCTGTGGAGATGATCTAATCTATAGCTGGGGAGAAAGTGAAAAAAAACTTGGGAGTCTTTTTCTCATGTGAAATTTATAAATGTACATACTTGTACAGTTTTCTGAGACTCTTCATCTGTATCACTTTTCTTGCTCCAAAAGAGCTTACTTTTTATTCAGGGCCATGTGAAAGGACAACACATATACCGAGAAGGTGGTAGGTGGCTAGATGACTTCTGGGCACTCTTTCCAACTCTCTTATCTTACAGATCTAAAACTCACTGGAGGGTCCTGTAAAAAGAAAGTCATTTTCCTAAGAGGGTTTTCCCTGTTGTAATTCTCCTCCCCTCCTCCCACAACCAAGTTTCAAACTTAGATTTCAAATAGAGGACAAAGGGGGAACTGAAGGCAGTTAAAAGGTACAAACTTCCAGTTACAAGATAAGTAAGTACTAGGGTTATAATGTACAACATGATAAATATAATTAATGCTGCTATATGTTATATAAGAAAGTTTTAAGAGACTAAATCCTAAGAGTTCTCATCCCAAGGAAAAAAATATTTTTTTCTATTTCTCTAATGTATCTATACGAGATGATGGATGTCCACTAAACTTATTGTGGTGATCATTTCATGATGTACATAAGTCAAATCATTATGTTGTACACCTTAAACTTATACAGTGTTCTATATCAATTATATCTAAATAAAACTGGAAGAAAAAAAAGAACTTCATTCCTTTTGGGGCCTGAATATTCCATTTATGTATATACCACATTTAAAAATCTATTCATCTTTTGATGTATGCTTAGGTTGTTTCCATCTTTTGGCTCCTGTGAATCGTGCTGCTATGAACATTCGCATACAAGTATCTGAGTCCCTGTTTTTAATTCTTTTGGCTATATAACTAGGAGTAGAATTGTTGGGTCATATCGTAATTCTGTTTCTAATATATTTAAACTTATCATTCTATTATTTTATATAAAAAGCATTTGCAGAAGTCTTTCACTAGGAACTGTTACTATAAAAATAAGCATAAAACAAATATACATTTTATACATTACTTATAACATAAATACACATTATTTACATGTTTCAAAATTCAAAAAAATCCATTTTTTGTCCATGATTGTCAACATATTTGAAAAGTAGGGAAAATAATAAAACCATAAATATACCACACACCATTTATATTTTTGCTTTTAAAAGACTGTTCAATACAAATATATGAATATAATTTGAAAAACAGTGGGGTGAAACATGGGTCAAGAGATTCATTGTTTAACCTGCTAATATTTTTCTCTCACATTGGGGAACTGAATTTTTAAAAACCTGACGAAGACACTTAATAAGTACTTTAAAACAACCATTAAATAATGCTTTACAATAAAATCTTTTCTTTTTCAGGATAAACTCAAAGCTGGCAATGCTCTAAAATTTTTGGGTCTTGAGAGAAAACAATTTGAATGACTGAATTTACTACAAAGGCAAATTTCAAGAAGATATTTTATCTTTGTTTTTAAATATGTATCACATATGTATCACTAAAATCCTATTTTGAACACTTTTATCTAGAAATAGAATATATATCCTAAATTGTTCATAACAAAAATGACTCGTGCTTTTATTCTGAAAAGCAGTACATTATTTCATTTGCAAATCAAAAATAATTTTCCCAGTGCCTTTTAAATTAATGTCAGAAATAAAAAGCAAAATGTCATTAATGATTTATATGGAAAAAATAACAGATTCATCCCAGAGGGTTCAGGTAGGGTCTACTTTGAGCAAATATATGTTAATAGGGCCCAAATAAACTGTTTTTATTCACTTTCAACACCTACCATTAGCCCAGAAGTGGGCTGGGAGTGCTTTAGGCTCCAAAAAAATAAATGATATACATATTCCATAACATCTAGGAGCTTATAGCCCAATTAAGGAGGCAAGATATATGTTCATGGAATAAGAACTAAGCAGTAAAACATGCGTGTCACAGAAGTTTCAGTAAGAAAAATTCATTTGGATTCAAACTTTGGGCAGATCGTCACAGAAGCTGGAACTTGGGCTGAGTCTATAAGGATGGATAAGGCATGTTTAGGTTTGGAAGCTAGGAAATAGATAGAAAGGCAAAACTATGGGAACATAGTTCCCATATGAATGAGAACTTACCTATTCTGCAGAAAAGTTTCAGTATATAATTTACTTTTACGAGAATCTCTTTTAATTTAAAATATGGAGCAGAATGTTTAAAGAAGGCTGTAGAGACTGAGCAGGGCAATACCAGGGTAGCCTTGTTCTACTCACTTCATTTCTGGTCATCCCACCTGGGCTGCTGAAAATGAACTCGGTCCTGGGAAGGGTGATGAACGTCTGTGGTTCATGTTCCTCTGGCTGAATTCTAAAATCAAATATAATTTTTCTAAATTACCCTCTTGCTTTCGATTCATTCATACTTCTTTTCCCTTCCATTAGTCAAGAAAATCAAGTTGAGTACTGGCATGTGATTTGTACTGATTTAATTTTTGCAAAACTACACCCATCTCATTATTTTTTCTTCATTTATTTAGTCTGTAACTCCATCTCTTTCTTGCTACTCCTGTTGCTTTCTAGGACTTTACCCACCCACCACTCTGTTACTCCAATCTGCCTAAAAAGAAAAACAAAGTTGCGCAAAACAGCAACATGAAGCATGTGTTATTATTTTTTTCCTTCCTCATTCTTTGGGGAAAATATCTGTTCCTTTTCAAATAATATATATTTGAGCACTGTTAACACAGTGTTTAATGATTGCGTTATTATGAAAAGTAACTTGATCATCTCATTCAGTATCATAGATCTACAGATACATAGCTTAAATAGATAACCGGGTATATTCATGGTCACAGAGTATGTATATGATGTGCCAGTACTGTAGGACAGTTCCAGACACTGGGGATACAGAAGTTAACAAAAAGGATAAAATTCCTTCTCTGATGAAGCGTACAATCTGGAGGGTAAGGAACATAAATAAATGAAGGAGGACAAAGAAAGGAGGAATGGAGAGTGACAGGGAGGGAGGGAGGGAGGAAGGAAGGAAGGGAGGGAGGGAGGGAGGAAGGAAGGAAGGGAGGGAGGGAGGAAGTAAGAGAGGGAATTCTTCTCATACTGATAAACATTATGCAGAAATTAAAACAAGGAAATGTATAGAGCGACTAGGGGAAGGATGGGAGATAAAATATTAAGCTGTGAGGCCAGAGAACACCGCTTTAAAGAGAACTTTGAACTAAGACTCGAACAATAGAAAGAAAGAGCCATGGAGAAGAGTCTTGCGGGCAAAAGCTGGAGCAGCAAAGGCTCTGAGGCAGAAAAGAGCTGTGGCAGAGCTCGTGAGCAAGGGGGAGAGAAGTAGGGACAAAGCGGAAAAGCTGGCCAGATAAGCAGGCCAAGGTCAAGAGTTTAGATTTTCATATTAAGTTTTATAAGAAGACACTGGAGTTTTTAAAATAGGTTTGTGACATGCTCTGACTTAGGTTTAAAAAACAAAACACATTAGCAGCTGTGTAGAGAATTATTTAAAGGGGTCAAGAATGGTACTAGGGAGACTAGGCAAGAAATGATGGTGACTTGGGCAAGAGTAGTAGAAAGGGAATGGTGAGATGGGGTTGTAGGGAGAAGCAACAGCACTTGATAAATGTGAGGACAAGGGGAGATGGGAAGGAAAGAAGTCAAGGTTGATACCCAGGTGTCTGTCTGTATGTGTGAGTGCACCACAGTTTGTTCAATCAATCTCCTACATTCGAACATTACATGTAATTTCCAATATTTTGCAATTACAAACAACACTGCAATAAAATTACGTTCATTTCTTACATCATACATAAGGACAACTCCAACTTTGATTTGATCAAAGATTTAACTCTAAGATAAAATGAAACTATGCAGATGCAAGAAAAGATGAGAAAATTCCTCTTTAATCCCAATGTAAAGAAGGGCTTTCTTTCTTTTCTTTTTTTAAAAATTTATTTATTTAATTTATTTATTTTTGTCTGTGTTGGGTCTTCGTTGCTACACGTGGGCTTTCATAGTTGTGGTGAGCGGGGGCTACTCTTGGCTGCGGTTCGCGGGTTTCTCATTGCAGTGGCTTCTCTTGTTGTGGAGCATGGGCTCTAGGGGCGCGGGCTTCAGTAGTCGTGGCATGCGGGCTCAGTAGTTGTGGCTTGCAGGCTCTAGAGTGCAGGCTCAGCAGTTGTGGCGCACAGGCTTAGTTACTAGGCGGCATGTGGGATCTTCCTGGACCAGGGCTCGAACCGTGTCCCCTGCATTGGCAGGCGGATTCCTAACCACTGCGCCACCAGGGAAGCCCAAAAAGGGCTTTCTAATGATGTCTTTTCTGTGCAATAACTCTGGGGACATTTAGCCTCTGAGATGTAGCTAAAGGTATTAAACTCATCCATACCTTAGACACAGATGCCTTGACTCCTAGTTTTTTTCACTAGAGCAGCTGAGCAGATTTATTTTACCATCATGAGAAAGACTGGGAAAAACAGATTTAGGAAGAAAGAGAATCGATAGTTCTACTGTTGGACTCATTATATTTCAGATGTGTCTTAGACATTTAGGTAGGAATGTCCAGTAAGCAGTTAGGTATATTACTCTGGAGACTTCAAGAGGGAAGCTGCAGAGAGGCCATCAGTGTACAAAAGGTATCTAAAGAAATAAGACTGGATGAAATCACTGAGAGAAAAAGTAGAGCAGAGAACCAAAAGAACCCAGGACAAATTCCTGGGATTCAGCAGCATTTGGAAGTTGGATGGAGGTAGCCAGCATTGAAAACTGAGTAGTGCCCAGTAAGGTAGGAGGAAAACCAGAAAAATGTGGTATTCAGAAGTAAGAGGCAGACAATATTTCAACAAGTCCTAACAGCTTTAGGCATTAAAAAAAAAAAAAGCTACAATACTATGGTACTTTACAGAATCATATGCCCCCAATATAACTCAATCCCTTTATCCCAAAATAGTTCCACTTCCTATAGTCCCAACTCTGGTTAATGGCATCACCCAGTCACCAAAATTCTCTCCTTCACCCATATCAAACCTGACATTAACTCTGATAGATTCTGCCATTTTAACATATACCTTTCACTTCTTATCTATTCTTTCTTCCCTAATGCTCCCAACTAAATTCAGGTCCTCAAGTCTCAGCAGGACTATTGAAATAATCTCTTATGTATACCCCTGCCTCTTGGCTTAGTCTGGTACAATCCATCTTCCACACTGTGGCCAGAGAAAATTCTCCAAAGTATGTATCTGATCGTATTGCTTTCTCTCTCTCTCTCTCTCTCTCTCCTTCAAAATTCCTCAGGACCTAAAGTGATGGTTTCTAGGCTTTGGGATTTCATTAATCAGTACCTCCCCCTTTGAAAAACTGTACTGATATCTCTACTAGAACATACTTCTCATTTGGGATTGCAGCTGCTATCTTCTCACTGGACTGGGACTTCCTTGAGAGCAGAAACTATGACTTCATTCACTTATGCGCTCATTCACACACATTCAACAATATTGATTGAGGGTCTATAACGCACCAAGAACCACACTAGGTCCTGGGATAATGTAAGTAAAAACAAACACAGTTCCTGTCCTCAATTGTGCTTATAATCTAGTTAGGGAGACATGTATCAAATAAGCAACAAATTAATATAAAACTTCTACCATTGGGCTTCCCTGGTGGCACAGAGGTTGAGAATCTGCCTGCCAATGCAGGGGACACGGGTTCGTGCCCCGGTCTGGGAAGATCCCACGTGCCGCGGAGCAACTAGGCCCATGAGCCACAACTGCTGAGCCTGCGCGTCTGGAGCCTGTGCTCCGCAACAAGAGAGGCCGCGATAGTGAGAGGCCCGCACACTGCGATGAAGAGTGGCCCCCACTTGCCGCAACTGGAGAAAGCCCTTGCATAGAAACGAAGACCCAACACAGCCAAAAATAAATAAATAAATATTTTTAAAGAAACAAAAAAAAACTTCTACCATGACCAGAGCTATGAAGGAGAAGCATACAGTGTATAGAGAGCTTAAAATAAGGGATTTGAGCCAATCAGAGTTGGGGAGAGAATTTTCAGAAGTGTTGCTTGAGCTGGGATCTGAAGAGCAGACAAGAGCTAAAAGGTAGAGAGGCAAAGAGGAGAGTGAAGAATATCTGAGGCAGAGGAATAAGAAATAAGACCACAGTAAGAAATAAGACCACTGGGGCTGGAGGTGAGAAAGCAAAACATTCTTGGTACAAAGTGACAAGATCACATGGGGCCATATGTTGGTTGAGGAATTTTATCTATCAAAAAGCAATGAGGTTTTCAGGCTTCCCTGGTGGCGCAGTGGTTAAGAATCCGCCTGCCAATGTAGGGGACACAGGTTCGAGCCCTGGTTCGGGAAGATCCCACATGCCGCGGAGCAACTAAGCCCGTGAGCCACAACTACTGAAGCCCATGAGCCACAACTACTGAAGCCCGCACGCCTAGAGCCCGGGCTCTGCAACAAGAGAAGCCATTGCAATGAGAAGCCCACGCACCGCAACGAAGAGTAGCCCCCCCTCGCCGCAACTAAAACAAAGCGCGTGTGCAGCAACGAGGACCCAATGCAGCCAAAATTAAAATAAATAAATTTAAATTAAAAAAAATAAAGTTAAAAAAAAAAGAAGCAATGAAGTTTTCAATTAGGAGATGACAAAACTAGAGCTGAATTTTGAAAAGACTCTTCTGGCCCTAAAACAATACTGCTCACACCCAGAATCTCAAAAATCTCTCAGGAAAATCACTTTTTCAGGCTTTTCTCGCCCATGTTTTCTACTACAAGTACTTCTCCAAAACATACTCCTGGGGGGAAAAAAATCCCACCACCATCAGATTCCAAAGGACAACCACGCATAGTTATCCAAGTACTTCTCTTCATTGTACTCTACCCTTCCCCATATTTTCGATCTCCCCTAAAAAGGAAGTCAGCTCTAATTCAATTTATATTACCCAACCAGAAAACTTAAACTTATATTGATGTAAAAAAAAATGATACAAATGAACTTAGTTACAAAACAGAAAGAAACTCACAGACACAGCAAACAAAATTATAGTTACCGAAAGAGAAAGGGGGGTGGGGGGAGGGATAAATTAGGAGCTTGGGATTAACATATACACACTATTATGTAGAAAACAGATAACCAACAAGGACCTACTGTATAGCACAGGGAGCTAATAAGCTCAATGTTTTATAATAATCTATAACGGAAAAGAATCTGAAAAGGAATATATACGTGTGTGTATGTGTGCGTGCGTGTCTGTGTGTGTGACTGTACCACTGTGCTGTAAACCTGAAACCAACTAACAAGCTAATCAACTATAGTTGATACTGTAAATCAACTATACTTCAATTAATAAAAAGTATATTCGAGATTGGTTCAAGATGGCGGAGTAGAAGGACGAGCCCTCACTCCCTCTTGCAAGAACACCAGAATCACAACTAACTGCTGAACAATCATCAAGAGGAAGACACTGGAACTCACCAAAAAAGATACCCCACATCCAAAGACAAAGGAGAAGCCACAATGAGATGGTAGGAGGGGCACAATCACAATAAAATCAAATCCCATAACTGCTGCGTGGGTGACTCACAAACTGGAGAACACTTATACCACAAAAGTCCACCCAATGGAGTGAAGGTTCTGAGCCCCATGTCAGGCTTCTGAACCTGGGGGTCTGGAAACAGGAGGAAGAATTCCTAGAGAATTAGACTTTGAAGGCTAGCAGGATTTGACTGTAGGACTTCGACAGGACTGGGGGAAACAGAGACTCCACTCCTGGAGGGCACACACAAAGTAGTGTGCACATCAGGACACAGGGGAAGGAGCAGTGACCCCATAGGAGACTGAATCAGACCTACCTGCTAGTGTTGGAGGGTCTCCTGCACAGGTGGGGGGTGGCTCTGTCTCAGCATGAGGACAAGGACACTGGTAGCAGAAGTTCTGGGAAGTATTCCTTGGCGTGAGACCTCCCAGAGTCTGGCATAAGCCCCACCAAAGAGCCCGGGTAGGCTCCAGTGTTGGGTCACCTCAGGCCAAACAACCAACAGGGAGGGAACCCAGCCCCACCCATCAGCAAAGGAGCAGATTAAAGTTTCACTGAGCTCTGCCCACCAAAGCAACAGCCAGCTCTACCCATCACCAGTCCCTCCCATTAAGAAACTTGCACAAGCCTCATAGATAGCCTCACCCACCAGAGGGCAGACAGCAGAAGCAAGAAGAACTACAATCCTGCAGCCTGTGGAACAAAAACCATATTCACAGAAAGATAGACAAGATGAAAAGGCAGAGGGCTATGTACCAGACGAAGGAACAAGATAAAACCCCAGAAAAACAACTAAATGAAGTAGAGGTAGGAAACCTTCCAGAAAAAGAATTCAGAATAATGATAGTGAAGATGATACAGGACCTCGGAAAAAGAACGGAGGCAAAGATCGAGAAGATGCAAGAAATGTCTACCAAAGACCTAGAAGAATTAAAGAAAAAAACAAAGATGAATAATACAATAACTGAAATGAAAACTATACTAGAAGGAATCAATAGCAGAATAACTGAGGCAGAAGAACGGATAAGTGACCTGGAAGACAGAATAATGGAATTCACTGCTGCAGAACAGAATAAAGAAAAAAGAATGAAAAGAAATGAAGACAGCCTAAGAGACCTCTGGGACAACATTAAACACAACAACATTCGCATTATAGGGGTCCCAGAAGGAGAAGAGAGAGAGAAAGGACCCGAGAAAATATTTGAAGAGATTATAGTCAAAAACTTCCCTAACATGGGAAAGGAAATAGACACCCAAGCCCAGGAAGCACAGAGAGTCCCATACAGGATAAACCCAAGGTGAAACACGCCGAGACACATAGTAACCAAGTTGGCAAAAATTAAAGACAAAGAAAAATTATTGAAAGCAGCAAGAGAAAAATGACAAATAACATACAAGGGAACTCCCATAAGGTTAACAGCTGATTTCTCAGCAGAAACTCTACAAGCCAGAAGGGAATGGCATGATATACTTAAAGTGATGAAAGGGAAGAACCTACAACCAAGATTACTCTACCCGGCAAGGATCTCATTCAGATTCGATGGAGAAATCAAGAGCTTTACAGACAAGCAAAAGCTAAGAGAATTCAGTACCACCAAACCAGCTCTACAACAAATACTAAAGGCACTGCTCTAAGTGGGAAACACAAGAGAAGAAAAGGACCTACAAAAACAAACACAAAACAATGAAGAAAATGGTAACAGGAACATACATATTGATAATTACCTTAAACGTGAATGGATTAAATGCTCCAACCAAAAGACACAGACTTGCTGAATGGATACAGAAACAAGACCCATATATATGCTGTATACAAGAGACCCACTTCAGACCTAGGGACACATTCAGACTGAAAGTGAGGGGATGGAAAAAGATATTCCATGCAAATGGAAATCAAAAGAAAGCTGGAGTAGCAATGCTCATATCAGATAAAATAGAGTTTAAAATAAAGAATGTTACAAGAGACAAGGAAGGACACTACGTAATAATCAAGGGATCAATCCAAGAATAAGATATAACAATTATAAATATATATGCACCCCACATAGGAGCACCTCAATACATAAGGCAACTGCTAACAGCTATAAAAGAGGAAATTGACAGTAACACAATAATAGTGGGGGATATTAACACCTCACTTACACCAAAGGACAGATCATCCAAACAGAAAATTAATAAGGAAACACAAGCTTTAAATTACCCAATAAACCAGATAGATTTCATTGATATTTATAGGACATTCCATCCAAAAACAGCAGATTACACTTTCTTCTGAAGTGTGCATGGAACATTCTCCAGGATAGATCACATCTTGGGTCACAAATCAAGCCTCAGTAAATTTAAGAAAATTGAGATGATATCAAGCATCTTTTCTGACCACAATGCTATGAGATTAGAAATGAATTACAGGGAAAAAATGTAAAAAACACAAACACATGGAGGCTAAACAATACCTTGCTAAATAACCAAGAGATCACTGAAGAAATCAAAGAGGAAATCAGAAAATACCTAGAGACAAATGATAATGAAAACACGACAATCCAAAACCTATGGGATGCAGCAAAAGCAGTTCTAAGAGGGATGTTTATAGCTATACAAGCCTACCTCAAGAAACAAGAAAAATCTCAAATAAACAATCTAACCTTACACTTAAAAGAACTAGAGAAAGAAGAACAAACAAAACCCAAAATTAGTAGAAGGAAAGAAATCATAAAGATCAGAGCAGAAATAAATGAAATAGAAACAAAACAATAGCAAAGATCAATAAAACTAAAAGCTGGTACTTTGAGAAGATAAACAAAATTGATAAACCATTAGTCAGACTCATCAAGAAAAAGAGGGAGAGGACTCAAATCAATAAAACTAGAAATGAAAAAGGAGAAGTTACAACAGACACCGCAGAAATACAAAGCATCCTAAGAGACTACTACAAGCAACTCTATGCCAATAAAATGGACACCTGGAAGAAATGGACAAATTCTTAGAAAGGTATAACCTTCCAAGACTGAACCAGGAAGAAATAGAAAATATGAACAGACTAATCACAAGTAATGAAATTGAAACTGTGACTAAAAATCTTCCAACAGGGCTTCCCTGATGGCACAGTGGTCAAAAATCCACCTGTCAATGCAGGGGACACGGGTTTGAGCCCTGGTCTGGGAAGATCCCACATGCTGCGGAGCAAATAAGCCCATGCTCCACAGCTACTGAGCCTGTGCTCTAGAGCCCGTGAGCCACAACTACTGAACCCGTGCGCCACAACTACTGAAGCCTGCGTGCCTAGAGCCTGTGCTCCGCAACAAAAGAAGCCACCGCAATGAGAAGGCTGCGCACACTGCAACGAAGAGCAGCCCCCACTCCCTGCAACTAGAGAAAGCCCACGCGCAGCAACAAAGACCCGATGCAGCCAGTAAATAAATAAATAAAATTAATTAATTAAAACAAAATTTTTTTTAAACAAACAACAAAACAAAATCTTCCAACAAACAAAAGTCCAGGACCAGAAGGCTTCACAGGGGAATTCTATCAAACATTTAGAGAAGAGCTAACACCCATCCTTCTCAAACTCTTCCAAAAAATTGCAGAGGAAGAAACACTCCCAAACGCATACTATGAGGTCACCATCACCCTGATACCAAAACCAGACAAAGATACTACAAAAAAAAAAGAAAATTACAGACCAATATCACTGATGAATATAGATGTAAAAATCCTCAACAAAATACTAGCAAACAGAATCCAACAACACATTCAAAGGATCACACACCATGATCAAGTGGGATTTATCCCAGGGATGCAAGGATTCTTCAGTACACGCAGATCAATCAATGTGATACACCATATTAACAAATTGAAGAATAAAAACCATATGATAATCTCAATAGATGCAGAAAAAGCTTTTGACAAAATTCAACACCCATTTACGATAACAACTCTCCAGAAAGTGGGCATAGAGGGAAACTACTTCAACATAATAAAGGCCATATACAACAAACCCACAGCAAACATCATTCTCAATGGTGAAAAACTGAAAGCATTTCCTCTAAGATCAGGAACAAGATAAGGATGTCCATTCTCACCACTATTACTCAACACAGTTTTGGAAGTCCTAGCCATGGCAATCAGAGAAGAAAAAGAAATAAAAGGAATCCAAACTGGAAAAGAAAAAGTAAAACTGTCACTGTTTGCAGATGAGATGATACTATACATAGAGAATCCTACAGATGCCACAAGAATACTACTAGAGCTAATCAATGAATTTGGTAAAGTTGCAGGATACAAAATTAATGCACAGAAATCTCTTGCATTCCCATACACTAATGATGAAAAATCTGAAAGAGAAATTAAGGAAACACTCCCATTTACCATTGCAACAAAAAGAATAAAATACCTAGGAATACACCTACCTAGGGAGACAAAAGACCTGTATGCAGAAAACTATAAGACACTGATACCAACAGATGGAGAGATATACCACGTTCTTGGATTGGAAGAGTCAATATTGTGAAAATGACTATACACCCAAAGCAATCTACACATTCAATGCAAGCCCTATCAAATTATCAATGGCATTTTTTACAGAACTAGAACAAAAAATCTTAAAATTTGTATGGAAACACAAAAGACCCCAAATAGCCAAAGCAGTCTTGGGGGAAAAAAAGGGAGCTGGAGGAATCAGACTCCCTGACTTCAGACTATACTACAAAGCTACAGTAATCAAGACAATATCATACTGGCAGAAAAACAGAAATATGGATCAATGGAACAAGATAGAAAGCCCAGAGATAAACCCATGCACCTATGGTCAACTAATCTATGACAAAGGAGGCAAGGATATACAATGGAGAAAAGACAGTCTCTTCAATAAGTGGTGCTGGGAAAATTGGACAGCTACATGTAAAAGAATGAAATTAGAACACTCCTTAACACCACACACAAAAATAAACTCAAAATGGATTAGAGACCTAAATGTAAGGCCAGACACTATAAAACTCTTAGAGGAAAACATAGGCAGAACACTCTATGACATAAATCACAGCAAGATCCTTTTTGACCCACCTCCTAGAGAAATGGAAATAAAAACAAAAATAAACAAATGGGACCTAATAAAACTTAAAAGCTTTTGCACAGCAAAGGAAACCATAAACAAGACGAAAAGACAACCCTCAGAATGGGAGAAAATATTTGCAAACAAATCAACAGACAAAGGATTAATCTCCAAAATATATAAACAGCTCATGAAGCTCAATATTAAAAAAACAAACAGCCCAATCCAAAAATGGGCAGACGACCTAAATAGACATTGCTCCAAAGAAGACATTCAGATGGCCAAGAAGCACATGTAAAGCTGCTCAACATCACTAATTATTAGAGAAATGCAAATCAAAACTACAATGAGGTATCACCTCACACCAGTTAGAATGGGCATCATCAGAAAATCTACAAACAACAAATGCTGCAGAGGGTGTGGAGAAAAGGGCACCCTCTTCCACTGTTGGTGGGAATGTAAATTGATACAGCCACTACGGAGAACAGTATGGAGGTTCCTTATTAAACTAAAAATAGAATTACCATGTGACCCAGCAATCCCACTACTGGGCATATACCCAGAGAAAACCATAATTCAAAAAGACACATGCACCTCAATGTTCATTGCAGCACTATTTACAATAGCCAGGTCATGGAAGCAACCTAAATGTCCATCGACAGGCGAATGCATAAAGAAGATGTGGTACATATATAGAATGGAATATTACTCAGCCATAAAAAGGAACAAAATTGAGTCATTTGTAGAGACGTGGATGGATCTAGAGGCTGTCATACAGAGTGAAGTAAGTCAGAAAGAGAAAAACAAATATCATACATTAACACATATATGTGGAACCTAGAACAATGGTACAGATGAACCGGTTTGCAGGGCAGAAATTGAGACACAGATGTAGAGAACAAACGTATGGACACCAACGTATGGACAGATGAACCGGTTTGCAGGGCAGAAATTGAGACACAGATGTAGAGAACAAACGTATGGACACCAAGGGGGGAAAGCGGGGGCCGGTGGGGGTGGTGGTGTGATGAATTGGGAGATTGGGATTGACATGTATACACTGATGTGTATAAAATGGATGACTAATAAGAACCTGCTGTATAAAAAAATAAATAAAATTCAAAAATTCAAAAAAAAAGTATATTCAATCACTTAAGATTAACTTAATTGAAATAAATACCCACTTTATATTTTTTTAGCTTACAGACACCATTCTGAGGCTTCTTTACAATCAAAATTGAACAAAAGTGAATTGAAGTCTTCATTTCTGAATATAAAACACTACGCACTTTTATTAGGTACCTAATAAAAAATTTTAAGTTTATTTTTGAAAAGGCAATACATGAACATGTTAGAAGAGTTCAGAAATATCAAATTCAATGTATGTCTCCCAGTGGGAACCAATTTTACCTGTTGTGTGTATATGTGTATTCTTGTAAAGAAAATCTATACAAATATGTTCCTATAAAAGGGTTACATCTTCAAGGAATTCATGGAAAAGACTCTGACAAGTACAGGTTTCTGGTAACTGACTATACTGCTGAACTGAATGAATAAGCAGTTTCAGAACTCTAATGGAAAACTGATGAACTCATAAAAGTGCTAACAAAAGATGAAAAAAAAATTAATTACGTTGGACTGAGTGAACTGATGAGGATGATTATAATTTTTGTGACTTTCTGTTTGAATTAAAAAAAAAATCCCACAAGGACTCAGAGGCAAAAAATATACAAATCAATTTTCACTGCAAAGTAAAGGAGCTGTTACAGTGGAGGATTACTGGACTGAATGTCAATATTACGACACAGTATGAGTGTGTTTCGTGTTTGGTAATTGTAATCATTGTTGCTTTTGTTGTGGTCATCCATTTACAATGCTTGGTGTCAGTCTATTTATCTCTCGTAAAAATAAAATACAGTGTGTGTGTGAGAGAGAGAGAGAGAGAGAGAAAATAAATAAATTAAAAGAAAATCTATAATCATACAAGCACTTACATGTACATATTCCTTTGTTCATTTTACCCAAACAGTAGCATCTTCCTTTTTTTTTCCTACTTAATACCTTGGTGGTCCTTCCACATAAAAGCTGCCTTCTTTTTTTTTTTTTTTAAAGGTATCCTTTTTAATTTTTATTTATTTTTAAAATAAATTTATTTATCTATTTTTGGCTGCGTTGGCTCTTCATTGCTGCTCATGGGCTTCCTCTAGTTGCAGGGAGCAGGAGCCACTCCTCGTTGCGGTGCACAGGCTTCCCATTGTGGTGGCTTCCCTTGTTGCGGAGCACGGGCTCTAGGCATGCGGGCCTCAGCAGTTGTGGCACACAGGCTCAGCAGCTGTGGCACACGGGCCTAGCTGCTCCGTGGCATGTGGGATCCTCCCGGACCACGGCTTGAACCCGTATCCCCTGCACTGGCAGGCAGATTCTTAACCACTGCACCACTAGGGAAGTCCCTGCCTTCTTTTTATACCAGTCTATTTTAAGTTGATAACTTAAAGTTTGGATGCATTATAGAACTCTGTATTTTTACTCCCTCTCCGCCAATGTTTTATGTTTTTGATGTCACAATTTACATCTTTTTATCTTGTGTATCTCTTAGCAAAGTATTGTAGTTATAGCTTTTTTTTTTACTACTTATGTCTTTTTGTCTCATACAAGCTTTGTAAGTGATTAACCTACCACGTTTACAACTTTAAATTATTCTGATTTTTACTGCATATTTACCTTTCCTAGTAAGACTTATACTTTCATATGTTTTCCTGCAACTAATTAGCACCCTCTTGTTTCAGCTTAAATAAGTCCTTTTAACATTTCTTGTAAGGCCAGTCTAGTGGTGATGAACTCTGTTAGCTTTTGCTTGTCTGGAAAACTCTTTCTCTCTCCTTCAACTCTGAAGCATAGCTTTTTTTGGTAGAGTATTCTTGGTTGGTAGCTTTTCTTCTTTCAGCACTTTGATGCCTTCTTCTTTTTAAGAGCTGACTAGTATTTTATTGAATAGACGTATCAAATCATCCAATCCTCAATTCAATTAAATAAATTTTTTAAAAAATTTAGAAAAAAACCTATTAGTGAGTCTGCAAGATGGCATCTTAGGTTTCTGAGGAAGAAATTAGACAAAAAAAAAAAACCCTAAAGTCAGCAGATGGAAGGAAAAAATAAATATCAGAGAGGAAGTAAAATAGAGATCAAAAAGAAACAACAGAAAAAAATCAATAAAATCAAGAACTTTCTTTGAAAGGGTAAAAAATATTGACAAACCTCTGGCCAGTCTCACCAAGAAGATGAGAGAGAAGACCCAAATAAACAAAATAAGAAATGAAAGAAGAGGAATCACAACTGATACCCCAGAAATACAAAAAAAGCGTAAGAGAATACTATCAACAATTATATGCCAAAAAATTTGCAACCTAGAGAAATGGACAAGTTTCTAGAAACACACAACCCATTGACAGTCATGGACAGTCATACTTCATGGACAGTCATACTTCCAAGCTTCTGCAATTATAAACTACTACTAAGAATACCCATATGATATATGATGTCAAACATCTTCTCATATGTCTATTTACCATCTGTATATCTTCTTTGTGAAGTATCTGTTCAGATCCTTTGCCTATTTTTAAATTGGGTTCTTTGTTTTCTTATTGAGTTTTACGAGTTCTTTGCATACTTGGGATACAAGTCCTTTATTAGATATGTGTTTTGCAAAGACTTTCTCCTTGTATTTTCACTATTAACAGTGCCTTTCACAGAGCAGAGGTCTTTAATTTTTAATGAAGTCCAACTTAATTTTTTCTTTCATGGATCATCTTTTGGTGTTGTATCTAAAAACTCATTGCCTATGACAATAAAATGGACAACCTGGAAGAAATGGACAAATTCTTAGAAAGGTACAGTCTTCAAAGACTGAACCAGAAAGAAATAGAAAATATGAACAGACCAATCACAAGTACTGAAATTGAAACTCTGATTAAAAATCTTCCAACAAACAAAAGTCCAGGACCAGACTGCTTCACAGGCAAATTTTATCAAACATTTAGAGAAGAGTTAACACCTCTCCTTCTCAAACCACTGCAAAAAATTGCAGACAAAAGAACACTCCCAAGCTCATTCTACGAGTCCATCATCTCCCTGATACCAAAACCAGACAAAGATATAACAAAAAAAGAAAATTACAGGCCAATATCACTGATGAGCACAGACGCAAAAATCCTCAACAAAATACTAGCAAACAGAATCCAACAACACATTAAAAGGATCACACACCATGATCAAGTGGGATTTATCCCAGGGATGCAAGGATTCTTCAATACACACAAGTCAATCAATGTGATACACCATATTAACAAACTGAAGAATAAAAACCATATGATCATCTCAACAGAGGCAGAAAACGCTTCTGACAAAATTCAACACCTATTTATGATAAAAACTCTCCAGAAAGTGGGCATAGAGGGAACCTACCTCAACATAATAAAGGCCATATACGATAAGCCCACAGTAAACATCATTCTCAGTGGTGAAACACTGAAAGCATTTCCTCTAAGATCAGGAACAAGACAAGGATGTCCACTCTCACCACTTTATTCAACATAATTTTGGAAGTCCTAGCCATGGCAGAGAAGAATAATAAATAAAAGGAATCCAAATTGGAAAAGAAGAAGTAAAACTGTCACTGTTTGCACATGACATGATACTATACATAGAAAATCCTAAAGATACTCCCAGAAAGCTACTAGAGCTAATCAATGAATTTGGTAGAGTTGCAGGATACAAAATTAATACACAGAAATCTCTTGCATTCCTATACACTAACAACAAAAGATCAAAAAGAGAAATTAAGGAAACAATCCCATTTACCATCACATCAAAAAGAATAAAATACCTAGGAATAAACCTACCTAAGGAGGCAAAAGACCTGTACTCAAAAAACTGTAAGATACTGATGAAAGAAACCAAAGATGACACAAACAGATGGAGATATACCATGTTCTTGGATTAGAAGAATCGATACTGTGAAAATGACTCTATTACCCAAAGCAAACTACAGATTCAGTGCAATCCCTAGCAAATTACCAACAGCATTTTTTAAAGAATTAGAACAAAAAATGTTACAATTTGTATGGAAACACAAAAGACCCCAAATAGCCAAAGCAATTTTGAGAAAGAAAAATGGAGTTTGAGGAATCAGGCTCCCTGACTTCAGACTACCTACAAAGCTACAGCCATCAAAAAAGCATGGTAGGGGGGCTTTCCTGGTGGCGCAGTGGTTGAGAATCCGCCTGCCAATGTAGGGGACACGGGTTCGAGCCATGGCCCAGGAAGATCCCACATGCCATGGAGCAACTAAGCCCGTGCGCCACAGCTACTGAGCCTGTGCCCTAGAGCCCGCAAGCCACAACTATTGAGCCCATGTGCTGCAACTACTGAAGCCCGCGCACCTAGAGCCTGTGCCCTGCAACAAGAGAAGCCACTGCAATGAGAAGCCTGTGCACCACAACGAAGAGTAGCCCCCTGATCACCACAACTAGAGAAAGTCCATGTGCAGCAACGAAGACCCAATGCAGCCAAAAACAATAAATAAAATAATAAATAAATTAAAAAAAAAAAAAAAAAGCATGGTAGGGCTTCCCTGGCAGTCCAGTGGTTAAGACTTCGCCTTCCAATGAAGGGGGTGCGGGTTTGATCCCTGGTCAGGGAGCTAAGATCCCACATGCCTTGGGGCCAAAAAACCAAAACATAAAACAGAAGCAACATTTTAACACATTCAATAAAGACCTTAAAAATGGTACACATTAAAAAAAATAATTTTTTTTTTATAATTTAAAAACAAAGAAGAAAAAAAAATGGTCCACATTAAAAAAAAAATCTTGGGAAAAAAAAAGCAGCATGGTACTGGCACAAAAACAGAAATATAGATCAATGGAACAAGATAGACAGTCCAGAGATAAACCCATGCACCCAGGGTCACCTAATCTATGACAAAGGAGGCAAGAATATACAATGGAGAAAAGACAGTCTCTTCAGTAAGTGGTGCTGGGAAAACTGGACAGCTATATGTAAAAGAATGAAACTAGAACACTCCCTAACACCATACACAAAAATAAACTCAAAGTGGATTAAAGACCTAAATGTAAGGCTTGACACTATAAAACTTAGAGGAAAACATAGGCAGAACACAAATCGCAGCAAGATCTTTTTTGATCCACCTCCGAGAGTAATACAAATAGAAACAAAAATAAACAAATGGGATCAAGTAAACTGAAAAGCTTTTGCACAGCAACGGAAACCATAAACAATACAAAAAGACCACCTCAGTATGGGAGAAAATATTTGCAAACAAAGCAACCAACAAGGGATTAATCTCCAAAATATGCAAACAGCTCATACAGCTCAATATCAGAAAAACAAACAACCCAATCAAAAAATGGGTGGAAGATCTAAATAGACATTTCTCCAAAGAAGACATACAGATGGCCAGAAAACCACATGAAAAGATGCTCAACATCACTAATTATTAGAGAAATGCAAATTGAAACTACAATGAGGTATCACCTATCACCGGTGATGGCCATCATGAAAAAATCTACAAACAATAAATGCTGGAGAGGGTGTGGAGTCCTACACTGTTGGTGGGAAGGTAGACTGGTACAGCCACTATGGAGAACAGTATGGAGGTTCCTTAGAAAACTAAAAATAGAGCTACTGGGGACGTCCCTGGTGGTCCAGTGGTTAAGAATCTGCCTTCCAATGCAAGGGACACAGGTTCAATCCCTGGTCGGGGAACTAAGATCCCACACGCGTGGGGCAACTAAGCCCGCGCACTGCAACTAGTGAGCCTGTGCGCTCTAGAGCCTATGTGCCACAATTAGAGAGCCCACGTGCTGCAACTACTGAGCCTGCACACTCTGGAGCCCGCCACAACTAGAGTGAAGCCTGCACACTGCAACAAAGAGCCCGCGCCGCAACGAAGAATTCTGCATGCTGCAACGAAGATCCTGTGTGCCGCAAACAAGAACTGCCACAGCCAAATAAATAAATGAATATTTTAAAAAAATAAAAATAGAGCTACTATATGACCAGCAATCCCACTCCTAGGCATATACCTGGAGAAAACCATAATTTGAAAAGATACATGCACCCCAATGTTCATTGCAGCACTATTTACAGTAGCCAGGACATGGAAGCAAGCTAATGTCCATCAACAGAAGAATGGATAAAGAAGATGTGGTACATATATAACAATGGAATATTACTCAGCAATATAAAAGAACAAAATAATGCCATTTGCTGCAACATGGATGGACCTAGAGATTGTCATAGTTAGTGAATTTAAGTCAGACACAGAAAGACAAATATCATACGATATCGCTTATATGTGGAATCTAAGAAAAGGGTACAAGTGACCTTACTTACATAACAGAAGTAGAGTCACAGATGTGGAAAACAAACTTAGGGTTGCCAGGGGACAAGTGGGGTGGGGGAGGGATGAGTTGGGATTGACATATGCACACTACTATATATAGAATAGATGACTAGAGGGGACCTGCTGTACAGCACAAGGCACTCTGCTCAATTCTGTAACGGCCTATATGGGAAAAGAATCTAAAAAAAGAGTGGATATATGTATGACTGATTCACTTTGCTATACACCTGAAGCTAACACAGCACCGTGAATCAACTATACTCCAATAAAAATTAAAAAAAAAAAAATCTCACTGCCAAACACAAGGTCACCTCCATTTTCTCCTATGTTATCTTCCAGAGGTTTTAAAGTTCTGCATTTTACATTTAGGGATATGATCTACTTAGAGTTAATTTTTGTGAAAGTTGTGAGATCTGTGTCTCGATTCTTTTTTTTCCATACACATGTCCAGTTGTTCCAGCACTATTTGTTGAAAAGACTATCTTTTCTCAATTGAATTACCTTTGCTCCTTTGTCAAAGATCAGTTGACCATGTTTGTGTGGATCTATTCCCAGGCTCCCTATTCTGTTCCACTGATGTATGTGTCTATTCTTTTGCCAGCAAACGCTGTCTTTGGTACTGTAGCTTTGAGGTCGGGTAAAGTCAGTTCAGCTTCTCTGGTATTGCGTTGGCTATTTTGGGTCTTTTACCTTTCCATGTAAACTTTAGAATCGATTTGCACATATCTACAAAATAACTTTCTAAATTTTTTTATTGGGATTGCATTTGAATCTACAGATCAAGTTGGGAAGAACTGACATTTAATGATATTAAACCTTCGAATCCATGAACTCAGAATATCCTTCCACTTATATCTACTTTGAGTTCCTTAATCAGAGTTCTGTTGTTTTCTGTATACAGATCCTGTACATATTTTAGATTCATACCTAAGTATTACTTTTTGTAAATGGTATTGTTTTTAACTGCAAATTTCAATTATACGTTGCTGGTATACAGGAAAGCAATTGACTCTTGTATATTATAATCCTGCTATAGCCACTTACTAGTTCCAGTTTTTTTAGTACTCTGAGATTTTCTACATGAACAATTGTGTTATCCGTGAACAAAGTCAGTTTTATTTCTTTCTTCCCAATCTGCTTAGCTTTGACTTCCTTTTCTTACAGGGCTTATAATACAACGTTGAAAAGAGCAGTGACGGGGACATCCATGCCTTAGCAGGAAAGCTTCTAGTTTCTCACCATTAAGTATGATGCTAGCTGTCAAGTTTTTATAAACGTTCTTCATCAAGTTGAAGAAGTTCTCCTCTATTCCTAGTTTGTTAGAGCTTTTATCATGAATGAGCGTTGGAGGTAGACACTTCTTAAATGTTGGTTTAAGTCAATCTATCCTGGAACTTTTAAGCAGCCTAAGATGTGAGGCAAGGTAGGTAAGAAGCTAGACAACCGTTCATGATAGCTGCCTACCAAATCAACAGCTCAACACTGTGGCCTGACGGGGGCAGGCAGAGCCAAGGTATATTAGTACCTTGAGCATGGGAGCCCCGAAACAAGGACAAAAGCCTGGAG
This sequence comes from Balaenoptera borealis, assembly GCF_965194805.1. Classification (NCBI taxonomy): domain Eukaryota; kingdom Metazoa; phylum Chordata; class Mammalia; order Artiodactyla; family Balaenopteridae; genus Balaenoptera; species Balaenoptera borealis. The sequence continues at coordinate 112,562,985 of NC_138863.1, read as the reverse complement.
ATATAATCAAGAACTCAATGAAAAGTAGTATTAATTGCTTTCGAAGTATGACTTCCTGCACGTATACACTACTATGTAGAAAACAGATAACTAATAAGAACCTACTGTAGAGCACAGGGAACTCTTCTCAATGCTCTGTGGTGACCTAAATGGGAAGGAAATCCAAAAAAAAGGCGATATATGTATACTTATAGCTGATTCACTTTGCTGTACAGCAGAAACTAACACAACATTGTAAAGCAACTATACTCCAATAAAAATTAATTTAAAAAGGAATCCTGATATAACAATGCAAAAAAAAAAAGTATGTTTTCCTGTACGTTGTATCTTTGGCAAATAGCTAAAATTTAAAACTTAGCAACTTTATTCACACACATTAGGCGCTCCTGGCTCAGAGCCAGAGACCCACCGACTCCCAGTCTGCAAAATTTCTTGCAGGGACAGGATAAAGAGTTAATCAATAGATATGTGCGGTGTTACCATATTAAACACTGATAACTTTTTAACTCAGTTCCTTTTACACTATCTGCTTCTTTTTAACCTTCTCTTTCAAATCACAGAGTGATTTGAAAACACACTACAGATAGGGACTCCAAACCTAGTTTAGAAATTCAGCTCCTCTGGTTGCTAATCAAATAACCTTTGGCAAGCAATTAAAAAAGTAAACCCACGGCCTGCGTGGTCGTAGGATTCAAACAAGATAATGTAGGAAAAAAGAACTGAAGTGCGGCACAAACGTAGGCGGGGGGGGGGGGGAGGGGAGGCGGGGGGGGGAGGGGAGGCGGGGGGGGGAGGGGAGGCGGGGGGGGAGGGGAGGCGGGGGGGAGGGGAGGCGGGGGGGAGGGGAGGCGGGGGGGGAGGGGAGGCGGGGGGGGAGGGGAGGCGGGGGGGGAGGGGAGGCGGGGGGGGGAGGGGAGGCGGCGGGGGAAACATTTCTTATGCACCCTTTCCCAGGTAGGTCCTTCCCAGGGCCGCCCGTTGGGCGGAAGCTGTCCGTCGGGGACTTGGGAGTCGGGAGCCTACGAGACTGCGCAAACCGACGCTAGACGAAAATGGAGGATGTGGCGTGCGACTGCGACAGAAGAAGGTTCTTCTCTTTTTTAAAGCGCCGCCAGACTCCCGGCCCAAGAACCAGCCGGGATTTCAGAGCACACGCCCAGGCCCCACGGCGCAGCCACCCACCCGCTCACTCGCCCGCCCGCGTCTCTCGCCACCCGACCCGAAACCAGTCTCTTCTCGCCTCTCCTCCCCGCCCTTCTCCCAGCCAATCCTAGACCCGGCATGCACCGCGCCCACCTTTCCCTTCCAGCCTACCCCCACCTTTGGGCGCCTCCAAATGACAAGCGGCGCGGAGCATTGTGGTCCCGTGCGCGAGAGCGAGGCCCGGGGCAGGAAAAAGAAAGCAAAAGACTAGGGCGAGCCGGTAGGGCGGCCCCCGCGCACGCGCACGGGCGGCGGCGGTGGTGAAAAAGGGCGGTGCGTGGTCTACGGCGAGCGGAGTGGGGCGGGGTCGCGCGGCCTTGGCTGGGAGTCCGCGAGCTGGGAGGGGCGGGGGGTGGGTGAGGGAGCGGGCGGAGGAGGAAGTGTCATGGCGTCGGGCCGTGGAGCTTCTTCTCGCTGGTTCTTTACTCGGGAACAGCTGGAGAATACGCCGAGCCGCCGCTGCGGAGTGGAGGCGGATAAAGAGCTCTCGTACCGCCAGCAGGCGGCCAACCTCATCCAGGACATGGGACAGCGTCTCAATGTGTATCCTTTCCTATTTTTGGCCCTCCGCCGCTCACGCCCTGTCCTCCTCACTGCTCGCCCGGTCGCCGGGCCTGGTGCCCCGCGAACATGGCGCCGCCACCTCGGTCTTAACTGGGCCTCGGCCGCGCCGTAAGGGAAGACAGGTTCGGGTTCTGGAGGCTCCGAGCGGCCGGCGGCGGAGGAGGGGAGGAGGAAGGGAGTCCGGTGAATGCGGGCCGGGAGGCTGCGTTGTGTAATCTATTTGGGGCCGCGCGTGGTGACGGCGGGGGATGGGAGTGCCGCCCGGGCGAGAGGGAAATCTTAGGGATTATCGCAGAAAAGAGGCGGCTGCTTCTACTTCTAGTCCGAGAAGGGGTTGAGAGCTAGGAGGGAGGTGCTGAAAGGCGTAAGTGTTCTCTGCAGCCCTTCCCCGCTCTCCTCGCCGGTTTGATGGCTGTTCTCTTGTACCTTGGGAGCGCACGGGACGTCTTTATGTTCTTGGCATGGTTTTGCATGGGTGCGCGCGCGCGCTTCAACTGTTTGATTTTCGGTTTAGTCGTAGCCATTGATAAATCCTTCCTGGGCTCGCTTAATAGCAGTATTGGAGTGGAATGCTCGGCGTTTGTTATTATTATCCCTGCTATTTATTCGGTGTGGAGCCTTTTCGATCCGCCAGCCCCCACGCCACCATCCTGTGGGTATTTAGTTCCTTATTATTACAGTTTGGGGATTGGTTTTGAGTGAACGGGGGCCTTGGAAAAGAACGGTAGATCGGGAATTTTCCTTCAGAATTGTTTTGGAAAAGAGATCTTGTTTTTCTCCGATATTTCCTAAACGTTACGTTCCAGCTCTCAGCTTACAATAAACACTGCGATTGTTTATATGCACAGGTTTTACATGCACCATTCTTTCACCAAATTCAATAGAAATGTAAGTACTGTTTTATTATCTGCTTTTGAAACAACCAAATTTTAAGATATAATCGATATGCAGAAAAAAAGTTGGTCGTGGATTTTACTATTGTATTTAATGTTCTAAGTTAACAGTGAAGGTGAATCGCGTGATAAACATTTTGCTTCAAATGCGGGGTTTCTGGTTGGTTGGTTTGTTTTTTAATTTGTGTTGACAAGCTGCCAGGCGCTGTGTCAGGCTCTGCCAGGTCTTTTCAGCTAAGAGATAAATCAGAAGCATTTCTTTTCTCAAAGAGTATTTATTACATTGGTATTCATTTAAATTTTATACTCAACATTTGAACGATTTATATGTACAATGTAATTGTAGAAAATCCAGTCATTCTGTTGTACATCTTAATTGTATTGGACTCATATTGTTTCAAATACTGCGAATTGGGCTTAGTTTAATTGTAACATTGTTTTCAAGTGACCCTGTGAAAGAGTTAAATGTTTAGCAGAAATATTTCATTTGCTAACACAATTTAAGTTGTAAAACATTCTTGTTTATCACATTTTAGCATTAGTTGTCTACTTAAATTTTTGGTGGTTTGAATGGTGTCTTGCTTCAGAAATACTACGTCAGAGGTGTGTCTGTGTATGTACAATTAGTTTGAAGTAAATGTTGCCTTCCAATACTAAAGTACTGATTTGGAACATATTCTGTAAATTTTGACAAACTGAGTAGTGGCGTTTAGTTGAAATTTTCATTTTAAGTTATGAAAACGGCACTTCGGTGTCTGTTCTTTTCAGAGAAACACGAATACTGTGTTGTACCTGTTAACAAGGAAAATTGCATATTGTTTAGAAATATTTAGCTCTACCTTATTTCTCACCATATTTTTTGCTCACAGCTATTTATAGAATGCTATTCTGAAAGGAGTGTGGAAAAGTTGACCCTGGAAGACTTTATGCAATTTGTGGATTGTCATTAGGACCTTTTAAGAAAACAGTCTTTGAAAAGGTCCTTTTTTTTAGTTGGAAGGAAGAACTTTGTAGTTTAGATTGATTCCTATTTTAATCTCTTCTGATCATAAATCTGATTTGGTTTATCAGATTGGCACATAGGTTTCTATTAAACAGTATACATTTTGGTCTCTTGAAGTCTCCATTGCTTCTACTCTTCATCTTTTAAATCTGCTTGATTCTTGCTCTGTTTATATTTTCCCAGTTATTTCTTGTACACAGAACTTAGGTCAGTGATAGTGTTATGGAAGAGAGAGGAAGCCTTTTTGGTACAACATTTAGATTGAGAGAAATACATTTTTATTTAAATTGTCTCCTAAGGCAGTAGTGAACTGATGAATAGTAATGGAAGTATGGCTTCCCTTAAGTAGCCCTGGAATATGCTGGTAGGAATCACAAATCAAAATAATTCTGGAAATTCTTGATGTGGCTACAGATGTCCCATTTGCTTACTTTTCTATTTCAGTAATGATTTCACCACAAGACTACACTTCTCTTTTTGAACCCTCCGTCTTTCATAATTTGTCTCTATGGCCTGGTTGGTGCGCTTTAAAGCAAAACCTTACTTAACAGCCAAAATTCACAGCTGTAACTTTAAGTTGACTGGTGAAGCCCAGGTCACTTACATTCTAACTCTTATTATTTTACTTAAATGCCATCGTTTAATAAGAAAGCCAGAGTATTCATTTTTATTACCCTACTTTCTGTCTTCTGTGTATAAAGGCAAACTTCAGTGTTTTACATTGAGTAATTATTAGGAGAATAATTGAAATCTGATGCTAATTTCTGTTTTGAGAAGTAAATTGCACCCTTCATATCTAACCATTGTCTTTTTTACCTTTGCTGTTTTATCAAAAGTGGTTTTAATATTTATTTGTGTTGGTACACTTGCATCAATTGCACAGCCTCACTCTTTTATCTTTTTTTTTTTTTCCTATTCTTTTAGGGTGAAGGGGGTGGTCTCAAATTGAATGTGAGTCACTTTCAAATTCATACTCCCCGACATCACTGGGAAAATTTTTCTTACAAGGTTATAATGGAATGTCATGGTAGACTTTAAAAAAGCATGAGTCTCCACCACTAAGTAAATTGAACACCATTCGGTAAATTAAACCATAGCAAGCTTCAATTTAAAGATGCTAGTAACAACATATATTTAGTTTTATAATAAATATGCATTCATTATGTTAAAAGATTTAAAAATATTTATGTGGCTTTATTTTATTTTTTCACATTAACAAATTTAAAAGTAAAAAATCCCCTAAAGGTCAAGTTGGTCTTGTGTTAAAAGTTAGTGTCAACAGAGCTGTCTTTTATCATTGTTACTTTCTCTTTTTAGAAGGTTGGATGGCTACCAGCAGAAAATGACTTTTATGTGTATCCTAATTAGATAAATCTATCCTTTGCTCACTGGATGCAGTGAGGTTTGTGTAATTGAGATTAGTAATTGAAGAATGGCCTTGCTGGGTCAAGCTCAAGCTTAATCTAATGAAGTATATAAAAAAGCCCTGGAACCAGCAGTGCCTCCACAAAGTATGTACTGGGGGAGAGCATCCTCCCCAGTGTCAGTCGTAGAATAGATATTGACCCAGCTTTTCCTAGAAACTCTGTTCATTAGTTTGGTTAGTCAAGTTTATGATGCATTTGTTTCTTATATTAATTCCAAGTCTTTTGAGTTCTCTAAGATGAGGTTGTAAAGAACACACTCTTAGTATTTTTGTTGGTCATGGTCTAGTCTCATCTCTCTCTCCAATTCATGTGATCATTTTAATCTTCTCTTTCTTTAGTTCTGTTGCCTCTTTTTTGAGCTGCAGCAATTGAAACATTATAATATGCCAAATTTAAATGTAGTTGTGTTTAAGGTCTCAAGAGTACACAGTAAGTTAAGGGCAGTATTCAGAACTAATGGTTTTTGACTATGATGACATCTAAGAATGCACCATCTGTGTCATATCTGAGTTTCACTTAGTACATCTAAGATTAGTCAGCTGATACGCATAAAGGAACTTGTATTTGCTTGTGCTAAAATTTGATTATCACTTTTTGCTTGCAGTCTTAATCTTTCTCAGTTGACTTGGTTCTTGACTAGTAGATACCATTTGAAAATTTAAAGATTTTCTTTTTGCATTCCTTTCTTCCCCTGTAAAGACTTAAATGGTTTAAAGGAAAGCCATTCCTTTCTCTCTCTAGAAGAGTGCCCACAATCCCTGTTCTTTGTCCGATAATAAAGCATTCTCCCATTCTAATTTTTATTAATAGTCTTTGCATAGAAATTTATTCAAGATTTTTTAATGGTAGATTTCATCCAGTTAACACTACCTGTTGCTTATTTATACTCAAATTGCTCATAAAATTGTCATAAACAATTGCCACTTGTGAAAGAATAACATTTTGGGCAATTTGGTTAGTTAAGGATTTTGTTTAAATTTGTATTGTGAAAGCCCTAAATTTCTCTCAAACATAGGAATCTAGATAAAGTTAAATGTAACCTCCCCCTGCCCCAAAAGGACAGGGAGGTTTTGTTTCCTTTCTTTTTGGCTATACTCACCAGTACCTCACATAAAGTTGATATTTGGCAATAGTTCGTCAATAGAATGTATCAAATCTTGTTGCTCATGGGTCTATTGAGTGAATTCTTCTACATTTTCCTCTATATTCATCCTCCCCACATAGACACATTTTAAATGTTTTATTATTGAAAACTAACAGACACATGGTAAATGAAAACAGTAGAAAAAGGGGTATGATAAACCTCCCTCCCATCCGGGTGCCTAAGCCCCCTGCCCTACAGCATTTGCTGTGCACAGTTTCTGTGTGCCCTTTCAGAAATAGTTTTTGCTTGTGCAGGCATATATGTGTGTATTTTTTCCAGCACAGAAAAGGGTTTTTGTTTGTTTTTTTCACAGTTCTTAGATCCAGCACACAACAGCAATATTGAGAACATACAGAATTGGACTGGTCCTGGTTGGGGTTAGATGTGGCTGTTTCTGGAGAAGTAATTTTTAATATGGCACCAGAAAAGGATAGTATAGATTGACCCAGTGGATCTCAACCAGAGGCAGCTTTGCCAACCAAGGGACATTTAACAGTGTTTAGAGACATTTTTGGTTGTCCCAGATGGGAAAGGGGTATTACTGGCATCTGGTGGATAGAAGCTGGGGATGCTGCTAAACATCCTACGATGCATAGCATGTTCCTGCAAAACAAAAAGTTACCTGGTGCAAAATGTCAGTAGGGCTGAGGTTGAAGAAACCATGCGTTAACCTAAAGAGTTAAGAAGTGAGACTAAAAGCGGTGTTATCGTCACTAGATTAATTTTGAGTGTTTGGTGAATTTTATCTGTTCTAGTAAGAAATAGACTATTCATCTGTAATTCTTCAAGGACCATAAGGACAAAGATCACATTTGCAATCTTTTTCTAATTGGGGGCTTTAGGGAAACGTTTCGATATTTCTAAAATTTAAAGTTTAAATTTAGCTTGTTAATGTTGCTTTTCTGTTAAGTACTAATGTGTTTTTTAGCCTCTTATTTGAGCTTGTTATGAATCTTATCATATTAGAAGATATTTTAGTAGTTTGGCTTCTAATTTTGTTTATGGTGGGTTTTGACATAAATTTTTTTGTTACTCAAATCTACCAGCCTTTAATTTTGCTTTATTTCATTACCTTTATGTTTATCTGGAGATAAATGTCTACCTATATTTATTTACTGATTTCATGGGAAGAGATTCTTGGGTTTTGGCGTTTGTTTTTCCTTGTTAGGTTTATTTTGGTATGTGGTTCCTAAACATTTACTTAAGGTTGATATTCTCTTTCTTACCCCAGATAAGGAAGAAAAGAATCATAAAGGTTAAACACTTTGTCTGAAGTCACACAGCAGCAGAGTGACAAAAGCTAAAAATCGCACCCAGATCTAGACTCCATTGTTCATGCAGTTATCACTATTTCTGCCTCAAGTATCTGTTATTAGGAATCTTTTCATAGCCCTGAAAATTTTCACTAAAAGCAGTTGATGTGTAAAGCTTTTGTGATGTGCCAGTTGTGATTCACCAACGCTCGGCATGAGAATTATCAGGATGCTCCTCTAAAATATGCTTTAGTGGGCTGTACCTTAGATCTATGTAATCAGAATATTTGTGGTGGGACCTGGGATCCTCTACCTTAACAAGCTTCCCAGGTGATACTGATGCCTGCTAAAGTTGAAGACTGTTCGTTTAAATTTTGATGTTTCCCCTGTGTCTCATAATGTTATACAGTCAGCCCTCCATGTCTGTGGGTTCTGCATCTGTGGATTCAACCAACTGCAGATCAAAAATATTTGGGAAAAAATTCATTTACAAAAAGCAAAACTTTTATTTACCCCACACCAGCAACTATTTACATAGCATTTGCATTGTATTAGGTATTGTAAGTGATCTAGAGATGACTTAAAGTGTAAGGAAGGATGTGCGTAGGATATATGCTATTACTACGTCATTTTATATAAGAGACTTGAGTATCCATGGATTTCGGTCAATGTGGAGGGGTCCTAGAACCAATCCCCCGCCTGTGGCTACTGAGAGATGACTGTACAATGGCCGTTTTATAGAAGTTAAATCAGCATGTTTCATTCCTTTACCTGCTAAAGTAAAATGTCTTTGAAATCTGAGTGGTTGTTTATATTATAGCGCACTTATGCTTCTGCTTTTTAATTTAATAAAGCAATTAGTCGAAGAATAATCTTATGTTCAAAATCCATTAATGCTACTAGGAAATACTGTAGGGCTGTCCAGTAGAACTTTTTGCGATAATGGATGTATTCTGTATCTTTTATGTTCAAAATGATATGTACTGACCAAACACATTTCCTGGATTGTAAATTTGAGATTATTAGATGATTTCTAAATTCCTTTTCAACTAAATATTGTGTGGATGAAAATTTATTAAGATCCCACTCTGTAGGGCTTCCCTGGTGGCACAGTGGTTAAGAATCTGCCTGCCAATGCAGGGGACACGGGTTCGAGCCCTGGTCCGGGAAGATACCACGTGCTGGAGAGCAACTAAGCCCGTGCGCCACAACTACTGAGCCTGCACTCTATAGCCCGTGAGTCACAACTGCTGAGCCCGCATGCCACAACAACTAGAGCCCATGCTCTGCAACAAGAGAAGCCACTGCAATGAGAAGCCCACACACTGCAACGAAGAGTAGCCCCCGCTCGCTGCAACTAGAGAAAGTCCGTGCGCAGCAACAAAGACCCAACGCAGCCAAAAATAAAGGAAATAAATTATTAAAAAAAAAAAAATCCCAGTATGTAATAGGCATTTTACTATGGCAGCTGAAGTATTCTCCTCCTGAGGAAACAGATGCAATTACTAAGTTACTTGTCCAGAAAGTAGCCGTTATGTGATTGGCATTTGAACCTAGATCCCTAGCCTGATCGCATGCTGCAGTTCTCACTTGTGTCTAATATGTTTAAGAAATGTTCCTAATGTGTTTCAGAAATAGGGCACACTAAGTATTGATGCCAGTGATTTCTAAGGAGGAGATGAGTATACAAGTGAATAATGAAAATACTCTCAGATTTTGATTTGCTTTTCTCATTGGATGAAATCCAGTGAAGTCCTCTTTTGAGTTAGGCCCCAATTCCTCCTTCAGCCATACATCAGTCTTAGGATTTACGCATTGTGCATCCCTGTTTTTCCATGTGGTGCTTTCCCTTCACTTTGCACGTGATCCTGACCTGTGAGGTTGTGAGACTGAGCTGAAGTTCCAACTCTTCATAAACCATTCCCTAGATAACTCCACTCTTTCACTTCTGTTTGATTCTCTGACCTTATCCTTTGGGTCCTGTTCTATTTCATCTATTTGATATTCTTTAGTGCTGTAGTGTAACTGTGCATATATGAAATGAAGTGGGTTTTTTTGTGTTTTTTGTTTGGTTGGTTGGTTGGTTGAGTTTTTTTTGGCCATGCCACGCGGCATGCAAGATCTTAATTCCCCGACCAGGGATTGAACCCGTGCCCCCCAACAGCGGAAGCGTGGAGGAAGTGGGTTTTGTTAATTGTTATAAAATGAAACACAAACATGTAAAACCACTAAATGTATAGCATAGTGAATTATTATAAGGTAAACAACTTTGTAACTACCACTCAAATCAAACAAGGGAACTTTGCTTACTACCCCAGAAGTGCCTTCATGTGCTCCATCCCAATGTCAGCCCTTTCCTTTCCTCCACAAAGGGATAGAAAAACTCTCCTATCCTTTCCCATTATTAAAGATTTGATAGGTTTCTTAAATCTCTCAAGGTACAGGTTTCCCCTCTATCCCTTTCTTTTACTTAAATTTTATCTGTTGAAGGACCTAGGACATTATACCTGTAGAGTTTCCACCTGTCTGGGTTTTGCTAACTGTATATTCATGGTGCAGTTTATTATGTTCCTTTGTTCCTGTATTCCCTGCAAATTGCCAGTTGGATCCAGAAATTTGATCAGACTCATGTTAGATTCTTTTGGCAGGGCTACAGGTGATGTTATATTCTTTAATCAGCAGGCACCTAATGTCTGGTTGTCTTTTTGTGGTGTTAGCGCTGTCGATATTCAATGCCTAGATCCTTTTATTCATTGTGATACTTTAATTCTGTCATTTCTTCTTCATTTATTAATTGGAATATTTGTATAGTGAAATGTTGTGATTCATCACTGTTTGGACATCCGGTGGTACAAGTTCATATAGGAAAGGCAGAATAAATACTTGATTGTTGCCCTATATTTACCACCTTTGTTGAGATAAAATTCACATACCATATATTTCATCCTTTGAAAGTGTACAATTCAGTGGTTTTTGCGTACGTTCACAAAGTTGTACATCAATTTTAGAAATCTGTATCACCCCAAGAAGAAATCCCACATCCTTTAGCCATCTCTTCCCATTCTTCCAACCAGCCTATTCTGGACAGTCCCTATAAATGGAATCATTCAATGTGTGGTCCTTTATGACTGGCCTCTTTCACTTAGTACATAATGTTTTCAAGGTTCATCTGTGTTGTAGCATGTATCAGTACTTCATTTATTTTTCTTGCTAAACTACCATTATACCACATTTTGTATATACATTTATTAGTTAGTGGACATTTGGGTTGTTTCTACTTTTTGGCTGTTATATTGCTGCTATGAACATTTATGTATGTTTTTGTGTAGATACATGTTTTGGTTTCTCTTGAATATATACCCAGGAGTAGAATTGCTGGACCATCTAGTAACTCTGTCTGTACCCATATAGTCTGGGATAGTTTCCTCAGTATTCCAGGTTCATCTTGTACATTTTATGTCCACAGCTGAAATGGCCATTTCTTTAAGAAACTGTGCTTTTTCTTTTAGTAGAAAGTGGTATTTCAAGATATCAACCTGGACCCTGGAGATACTCATTGTTGCTAAGTTTGTCTTGTTTTTAGGCATCTTCAATGAACAGAGCAAGGAAATATATAGTACAGTAAATATGTATTCGCTATACACGTCAACATATTGTTTATTATTCATTTAACACTAAATATATGAACTATACAAAATATAGGTGGACTTGTTATATATATACATTTTAAATACATATATTTAAGATATCTTAGGAATTCATTCTGATTCAAGCAACAATAGCATTTTATACTTAACTTTTTTTTTTTTTAACCTCTTTTGTATTACATCTCTGTGACCTTTATTTCACACCAAAAATCTTAGTTTTGAAGGATGTGGGAATGATAGAATTTAAATATCCCAATATCACTTGTTAACTTAATCCCACATTACACAAACATGTCTCAAAATTACAGTACAACCACCACCAGTATAATTAACTGAGGACAGTTAAATGTTTTTGATTGCTTTCCCCTCTCACCCCTGGTTTTTAGAAGTTGTATCTACATTATCATAAATAGCCATTACAAAACTCTCCCTTTTAATCTTCATTCAAGCTTAGTTCTGCAAGTAACTTTATTTGTATTGTTCACTACCAGTGCGTATGTTGAAGTCTCTGTAATCATTTTGAGTGTTTAAAGTTATCTTGAAGATCATGGAAACAATATTGTCTGAATCCTTGGATGTTAATAATGTTTTGTGCCCTTTATATCCAAGGTCAGTTTTGCTGGATATAAAATTCTTGGCTTGTGCTTTCTTTTCTTGAGTATCTTATATATGTAACAATTGCTTTTTTCTTTTTTCCTGATATAAAGCATTGCTGGCAGTTTGAGTGGTGACCTAATTTTCTTATATTTATTTTCGCCTAAGTGATCAAAGGATTTTTTTTCCTTAAAAATCTAGGTGGTTCTGGGTTGATATGCTCAGGTGTGTGACGTGCTCTTTGAATGTGTGATTTCATATCTTTTTTACTTAGGTTTTGTGTTATGAATCCTTTTTTTTCTTTTTTTTTCCTGTCTTTTTTTAACATCTTTATTGGAGTATAATTGCTTTACAGTGCTTTGTTAGTTTCTGCTGTATAACAGAGTGAATCAGCTATACATATACATACATCCACATATCTCCTCCCTCTTGCGTCTCCCTCCCACCCTCCCTATCCCACCCCTCTAGGTGGACACAAAGCACCTAGCTGATGTCCCTGTGCTATGCGCCTGATTCCCACTAGCTATCTGTTTTACATTTGGTATTGTATATATGTCCATGCCACTCTCTCACTTCGTCCCAGCTTACCCTTCCCCCTCCCCGTGTCAAGTCCATTCTCTACGTCTGCGTCTTTATTCCTGTTCTGCCCGTATGTTCTTCAGAACCATTTTTTTGGGGGGTGGATTCCATATATATGTGTTAGCATACGGTATTTGTTTTTCTCTTTCTGACTTACTTCACTCTGTATGAAAGACTCTAGGTCCATCCACCTCACTACAAATAACTCAGTTTCGTTTCTTTCTATGGCTGAGTAATATTCCATTGTATATGTATGGTACATCTTCTTTATCCACTTATCTGTCGATGGACACATAGGTTGCTTCCATGTCCTGGCTATTGTAAATAGAGCTGCAATGAACATTGTGGTACGTGACTTTTTGAATTATGGTTTTCTCTAGGTATATGCCCAGTAGTGGGATTGCTGGGTTGTATGGTAGTTCTATTTTTAGTTTTTTAAGGAACCTCCATACTGTTCTCCATAGTGGCTGTATCAATGTACATACCTACCAACAGTGCAAGAGGGTTCCCTATTCTCCACACCCTCTCCAGCATTTATTGTTTGTAGATTTTTTGATGATGGCCATTCTGACTGGTGTGAGGTGATACCTCACGGTAGTTTTGATTTGCATTTCTCTAATGATTAATGATGTTGAGCATTCTTTCATGTGTCTGTTGGCAATCTGTATATCTTCTTTGGAGAAATGTCTGTTTAGGTCTTCTGCCCATTTTTGGATTGGGTTGTTTGTTTTTTTGATACTGAGCTGCATGAGCTTCTTGTATATTTTGTCAGTAGCTTTGTTTGCAGATATTTCCTCCCATTCTGAGGGTTGTCTTTTCATCTTGTTTATGGTTCCTTTGCTGTGCAAAAGATTTTAAGTTTCATTAGGTCCCCTTTGTTTATTTTTGTTTTTATTTCCATTTCTCTAGGAGGTGGGTCAAAAAGGATCTTGCTGTGATTTATGTCATAGAGTGTTCTGCCTATGTTTTCCTCTAAGAGTTTGATAGTGTCTGGCCTTACATTTAGGTCTTTTTTTTTTTTTTTTAAAGATTTATTGATTGATTGATTGATTGATTGCTATGTTGGGTCTTCATTTCTGTGCTAGGGCTTTCTCTAGTTGTGGCAAGTGGGGGCCACTCTTCATCGGTGTGCGCGGGCCTCTCACTATTGCGGCCTCTCTTGTTGCGGAGCACAGGCTGCAGACGCACAGGCTCAGTAGCTGTGGCTCACGGGCCTAGTTGCCCCGCGGCATGTGGGATCCTCCCAGACCAAGGCTCGAACCCGTGTCCCCTGCATTAGCAGGGAGATTCTCAACCACTGCGCCACCAGGGAAGCCCCTACATTTAGGTCTTTTGAGTTTATTTTTGTGTATGGTGTTAGGGAGTGTTCTAATTTCGTTCTTTTTTTTTTTTTTTCTAATTTATTTTCTTCTGCAGCAGCTTATCAGTGGAGAATCACTGTGTTAGGTAAAATGCATCTGAAAGGTGTTACCAGGGCATGTCTTTTTATGGACTCATGTTCTGATTCTTGGTCACTCATTCATATCTAGGTTTCCTCCTGCACTTTTTTTTTAAATTAATTAATTAATTAATTTATGGCTGTGTTGGGTCTTCTTTTCTGTGCGAGGGCTCTCTCCAGTTGCGGCGAGCAGGGGCCACTCTTAATCGCGGTGCGCGGGCTTCTCACTATCGTGGTCTCTCTTGTTGCGGCGCACAGGCTCCAGACGCGCAGGCTCAGTACTTGTGGCTCATGGGCCCAGTTGCTCCGCGGCATGTGGGATCTTCCCAGACCAGGGCTCAAACCCGTGTCCCCTGCATTGGCAGGCAGATTCTCAACCACTGCGCCACCAGGGAAGCCCTAATTTCATTCTTTTACATGTAGCTGTCCAGTTTTCCCAGCACCACTTACTGAAGAGGCTGTCTTTTCTCCATTGTATATTCTTGCCTCCTTTATCAAAGATAAGGTGACCGTATGTGCATGGGTTTATCTCTGGGCTTTCTATCGTGTTCCATTGATCTATATTTCTGTTTTTGTGCCAGTACCATACTTTCTTGATTTCTGTAGCTTTGTAGTATAGTCTGAAGTCAAGGAGCCTGACTCCTCCAGCTCCGTTTTTCTTTCTCAAGGTTGCTTTGGCTATTCGGGGTCTTTTGTGTTTCCATACAAATTGTGCAGTTTTTTATTCTAGTTCTGTGAAAAATGCCATTGGTAGTTTGATAGGGATTGCACTGACTCTGTAGATTGCCTTGAGTAGCATGGTCATTTTAACAATGTTAATTTTTCCAATCCATGAATACAATATATCTCATCTGTTTGTATCATCTTTAATTTCTTTCATCAGTGTCTTATAGTTTTCTGTATACAGGTCTTTTGTCTCATTAAGTAGGTTTATTCCTAGGTATTTTATTTTTTTTGTTGCAGTGGTAAATGGGAGTGTTTTCTTAATTTCTCTTTCAGATTTTTCATCATTAGTGTATAGGAATGCAAAAGGTTTCTGTGCTTTAATTTTGTATCCTGCTACTTTACCAAATTCATTGATTAGCTCTAGTAGTTTTCTGGTAGCATTTTTAGGATTCTCTATGTATAGTATCATGTCATCTGCAAACAGTGACAGTTTTACTTCTTCTTTTCCAATTTGGATTCTTTTTATTTCTTTTTTTCTCTGATTCCTGTGGCTAAAGCTTCCAAAACAATGTTGAATAATAGTGGTGAGAGTGGGCAACCTTGTCTTGTTCCTGATCTTAGTGGAAATGCTTTCAGTTTTTCACCATTGAGAACGATGTTGGCTGTGGGTTTGTCATATATGGCCTTTATTATGTTGAGATAAGTTCCCTCTATGCCTACTTTCTGGAGAGTTTTTATCATACATGGGTGTTGAATTTTGTCGAAAGCTTTTTCTGCATCTATTGAGATGATCATATGGTTTTTCTCCTTCAATTTGTTAATATGGTGTATCACATTGATTGATTTGCATATATTGAAGATATTGAAAAATCCTTGCATTCCTTCAATAAACCACACTTGATCATGGTGTATGATCCGTTTAATGTGCTGTTGGATTCAGTTTGCTAGTATTTTGTTGAGGATTTTTGCATCTATGTTCATCAGTGATATTGGCCTGTAGTTTTCTTTCTTTGTGACGTCTTTGTCTGGTTTTGGTATCAGGGTGATGGTGGCCTCGTAGAATGAGTTTGGGAGTGTTCCTCTGCTATGTTTTGGAAGAGTTTGAGAAGGATAGGTGTTAGCTCTTCTCTAAATGTTTGAATTCACCTGTGAAACCATCTGGTCCTGGGCTTTTGTTTGTTGGAAGATTTTTAATCACAGTTTCAATTCCAGTGCTTGTGATTGGTCTGTTTATATTTTCTGTTTCTTTCTGGTTCAGTCTCAGAAGGTTGTGCTTTTCTAAGAATGTCCATTTCTTCCAGTTTGTCCATTTTATTGGCATACAGTTGCTTGTAGTAATCTCTCATGATCCTTTGTATTTTTGTAGTGTCAGTTGTTACTTCTTTTTCATTTCTAATTCTGTTGGTTTGAGTCTTCTCCCTTTTTTTCTTGATGAGTCTGGCTAATGGTTTATTAATTTTATCTTCTCAAAGTACCAGCTTTTAGTTTTACTGATCTTTGCTATCGTTTCCTTCATTTCTTTTTCGTTTTTCTTATCTGATTTTTATGATTTCTTTCCTTCTGCTAACTTCAGTGGTTTTTTGTTCTTCTTTCTCTAATAGCTTTAGGTGTAAGGTTAGGTTGTTTATTTGAGATTTTTCTTGTTTCTTGTGGTAGGATTGTATTGCTATAAACTTCACTCTTAGAACTGCTTTTGCTGCATCCCATAGTTTTTGGGTCATTGTGTTTTCATTGTCATTTGTTTCTAGGTATTTTTTGGTTTCCTTTTTGATTTCTTCTGTGATCTCTTGGTTAAGTAGTGTATTGTTTAGCCTCCATGTATTTGTATTTTTTACAGATTTTTTCCTGTAATTGATGTCTAGTCTCATAGCATTGTGGTTGGAAAAGATACTTGATACGATTTCAATTTTCTTACATTTACCAAGGCTTGATTTGTGACCCAAGATATGATCTATCCTGGAGAATGTTCCATGAGCACTTGAGAAGAAAGTGTAATCTGCTGTTTTTGGATGGAATGTCCTATAAATATCAATTAAGTCCATCTTGTTTAACATATCATTTAAAGCTTGTGTTTCCTTATTTATTTTCATTTTGGATGATTTGTCCATTGGTGAAAGTGGGGTGTTAAAGTCCCCTGCTATGATTGTGTTACTGTCTATTTCTGCTTTTTTGGCTGTTAACATTTGCCTTATGTATTGAGGTGCTCCTGTGTTGGGTGCATAAATATTTACAATTGTTTTATCTTTTTCTTGGATTGATCCCTTGATCATTATGTAGGGTCTTTCTTTGTCTCTTTTAATGGTCTTTATTTTAAAGTCTATTTTGTCTGATTTGAGAATTGCTACTCCAGCTTTCTTTTGATTTCCATTTGCATGGAATATCTTTTTCCATCCCCTCACTTTCAGTTTGTATGTGTTCCTAGGTCTGAGGTGGGTCTCTTGTAGACAGCATATATACGGGTGTTGTTTTTGTATCCATTCAGCCAGTCTGTGTCTTTTGGTGGTAGCATTTAATCCATTTACGTTTAAGGTAGTTATCGATATGTATGTTTCTATTACCATTCTCTTGTTTTGGGTTTGTTATTGTAAGTCTTTTCCTTCTCTTGTGTTTCCTGCTTAGAGAAGTTCCTTTAGCATTTGTTGGAGAGCTGGTTTGGTGGTGCAGAATTCTCTTAGCTTTTGCTTATCTGTAAAGGTTTTAGTTTCTCCATCCAATCTGAATGAGATCCTTGCTGGGTAGAGTAATCTGGTCGTAGGTTTTTCCCTTTCATCACTTTAAATATGTCCTGCCACTCCCTTGTGGCTTGCAGAGTTTCTGCTGAAAGATCAGCTGTTAACCTTCTGGGGATTCCCTTGTATGTTATTTGTTGTTTTTCCCTTGCTGCTTTTAATATTTTTTTTTTGTATTTAATTTTTGATAGTTTGATTAATATGTGTCTTGGTGTGTTTCTCCTTGGATTTATCCTGTATGGGACTCTCTGCGCTTCCTGGACTTGATTGACTATTTCCTTTCCCATATTAGGGAAGTTTTCAACTATAATCTCTTCAAATATTTTTTCAGTCTCTTTTTTTTTTTTTCTCTTCTTCTTCTGGGATTCCTGTAATTTGAATGTTGTTGTGTTTAATGTTGTTCCAGAGGTCTCTGTGATTGTCCTCAATTCTTTTCATATTTTTTTCTTTTTTCTGCTTTGTGGTAGTTATTTCCACTATTTTATCTTCCAGGTCATGTATCCATTCTTCTGCCTCAGTTACTCTGCTATTGATTCCTTCTAGAGAATTTTTAACTTCATTTATTGTGGTGTTCATCACTGTTTGTTTGCTCTTTAGTTCTTCTAGGTCCTTGTTAAACGTTTCTTGTATTTTCTTCATTCTATTTCCAAGATTTTGGATCATCTTTACTATCATTACTCAATTCTTTTTCAGGTAGACTGCCTATTTCCTCTTCATTTGTTAGGTCTGGTGGGTTTTTACCTTGCTCTTTCATTTGCTGTGTATTTCTTTGTCTTCTCATTTTGCTTAACTTACTGTGTTTGGGGTCTCCATTTCGCAGGCTGCAGGTTCGTAGTTCCCATTGTTTTTGGTGTCTCCTCCCAGTGGGTAAGGTTGGTTCAGTGGGTTGTGTAGGCTTCCTGGTGGAGGAGACTAGTGCCTGTGTTCTGGTGGATGAGGTTGGATCTTGTCTTTCTGATGGGCAGGACAGCATCTGGTGGTGTGTTTTGGGGTGTCTGTGACCTTATTATGATTTTAGGCAGCCTCTCTGCTAATGGATGGGGCTGTGTTCCTGTGTTGCTAATCGTTTGGCATAGGGTGTCCAGCACTGTAGCTTGCTGGTCGTTGAGTTGAGCTGGGTCTTGGCGTTGAGATGGAGATCTGTGGGAGAGCTTTTGCAGTTTGTTATTACGTGGGGTCGGGAGGTGTTTGGTGGACCAGTGTCCTGAAGTCGCCTCTCCCACCTCAGAGGCACAGGCCTGACACCCAGCCAGAGCACCAAGACCCTGTCAGCCACACAGCTCAGAAGAAAAGGGAGAAAAAAAAAGAAAGAAAGAAAGGAAATAAGTAAATAAAGGTATTAAAATAGAAATTAATTATTAAAAATTTAAAAAGTAATTTTAAAAAGAGAGAGGGAAAGAAGAGAGCAACCAAACCAAAAAACAAATCTTCCAATGATAACAAGCACTAAAAGCTATACTAAAAAACAAAAACAAAAAACGGACAGTCAGAACCCTAGGACAAATGGCAAAAGCAAAGCTATACAGACAAATCACACAAAGAAGCATACACATAAACACAAAAAGAGAAAAAGGAAAAAATATATATATATATAAAAATTAAAAAAGGAAGAGAGCAACCAAATCAATAAGCAGATCTACCAGTCATAATAAACTCTAAATACTAAACTAAGATAAACATAAAACCAGAAATAAATGAGATGCAGAAAGCAAACCCCAAATCTATAGTTGCTCCCGAAGTCCACCGCCTCAATTTTGGGATGATTCGTTGTCTATTTAGGTATTCCACAGATGCAGGTACATCAAGTTGATTGTGGAGCTTTAATCCGCTGCTCCTGAGGCTGCCTGGAGAAATTTCCCTTTCTCTTCTTTGTTCTCACAGCTCCTGGGGTTCAGCTTTGGATTTGGACCCACCTCTGCGTGTAGGTCACCTCAGGGCGTTTGTTCCCCACCCAGACAGGACAGGGTTAAAGGATTGGCTGATTAGGGGGCTCTGGCTCACTCAGGCCCTGGGTCGGGGAGGGGTACGGAATGCGGGGCGAGCCTGCGGCGGCAGAGGCCAGTATGATGTTGCACCAGCCTGAGGCGCGCCATGTGTTCTCCCAGGGAAGTTGGCCCTGGATCATGGGGCCCTGGCAGTGGCAGGCTGCACAGGCTCCCGGAGGGGCGGTGTGGATAGTGACCTGTGCTTGCGCACAGGCTTCTTGGTGGCTGCAGCAGCAGCCTTAGTGTCTCATGCTCCTCTCTAGTGTCTGTGCTGATAGCCATGGCTCGTGCCTGTCTCTACAGCTCATTTAGGCGGTGCTCTGAATCCCCTCTCCTTGCGCACCAGGAAACAGTGGTCTCTTGCCTCTTCGGCAGCTCCAGACTTTTTCCCGGGCTCCCTCCCAGCTAGCTGTGGCACACTAGCCCCCTTCAGGCTGTGCTCACACCGCCAACCCCAGTCCTCTCCCTGGGATCTGACCTCCGACACCCGAGCCTCAGCTCCCAGCCCCCGCCCGCCCCAGCGGGTGAGCAGACAAGCCTCTCTGGCTGGTGAGTGCTGGTCGGCACCGATCCTCTGTGCGGGAATCTCTCCGTTTTGCCCTCCGCACCCCTGTTGCTGCGCTCTCCTCCATGGCTCTGAAGCTTCCCCCCTCCACCACCCACAGTCTCCGCCCGCGAAGGGGCTTCCTAGTGTGTGGAAACCTTTCCTCCTTCACAGCTCCCTCCCAGAGGTGCAGGTCCTGTCCCTATTCTTCTGTCTCTGTTTTTCCTTTTTTCTTTTGCCCTACCCAGGTACGTGGGGAGTTTCTTGCCTTTTGAGAGGTCTGAGGTCTTCTGCCAGCGTTCAGTAGGTGTTCTGTAGGAGTAGTTCCGTATGTAGATGTAGTTTTGATGTGTTTGTGGGGAGGAAGGTGATCTCTGCGTCTTACTCCTCCACCATCTTGAAGGTGCCTGAATCATTTTTTTAATGTCTGTTAGTTTGGAGGTGTGTTGGTTTGTTAAATTTTTTGGTGTCTTTTAATTGTGGTAAAATATAACATAAAATGTAACATTTAAACCATTTTTAAGTTTACAGTTCAGTGGTATTAAGTACATTCACATTGTGTGCACCCATCCCCACCATCCATCCATATCCAGAACGTTTTATCTTCACAAACTGAAAGTCTATTTATTAATCAAACTTCACATTTCCCCTTCCTCCCTGCCCCCCGGCAACCACCATTCTACTTTGCTATGAATTTCACTATTCTTTTGTATCTCCTATAAGTGGAATCTTAAAATATTTGAACTTTCATGTCTAGCTTATTTCACTTTACCTGATGTCTTCAAGATTCATGTTTGTTGTAGCATGTGTCAGAATTTCCTTTCTTTCTGAAGCTGAGTAATATTCCATGGTATGTTTGTACTACAGTTGTTCATCCATTTTAATTGGTTAATGTACAGATGGATAGGTGCTATAAACATGAATGTACAAATTGCTCAATTCCTTGCTTTCAGTATTTCGGGGTGTATACCCAGAAATGGATTTACTGGATCACATTGTAATTCTGGGTTTAATTTTTTTAGGAACTGACGTACTGTTTTCCATAGCAATAGCACCATCTCATATTCCAACTAGTAATGCACACAGATGCCAATTTCACATCCTCACCAACACTCTTTTTTTTGGTGTTTTTGGCTGCATTGGGTCTTTGTTGCTGCGCACAGGCTTTTCTCTGGTTGCGGCAAGTGGCTACTCTTCATTGTGGTGGCTTCTCTTGTTGTAGAGCACGGGCTCTGAGCGTGCGGGCTCTAGAGTGCAGGCTCAGTAGTTGTGGCTCACGGGCTTAGTTGCTACGCAGCATGTGGGATCTTCCCGGACCAGGGCTCGAACCCGTGTCCCCTGCATTGGCAGGCGGATTCTTAACCACTGTGCCACCAGGGAAGCCCCACCAACACTTACTGTTTTCTGGTTTTCTGATAATAACCATTCTAATAGGTGTGAAGTGATATTTCATTGTAGTTTTGATTTGAGATTCTCTGATGACTACTGGTGTTGAGCATCTTTTCATGTGTTTATTGGTCATTTATCTTCTTTGGAGAAATGTCTACTCAGGTCCTTTGTCCATATTTTAGTTGGGTGTTTTGTTGTTAAGTTATATGAGTTCTTCATATACTCTGGATATTGATCCTTTATCATATACATGATTTGCAAGTATTTTCTCCCATTCTGTAGGCCAACTTCATATATATATATTTTAGTGCACAAAAGTTTTTAATTTTGATGAAGTCCAAATTTGTTCTTTTGTTGCCTGTGCTTTTGGTGTCATATCCAAGAAATCATTGCCAAATCCAAAATTATAATCCAAAATTATTTCCCATCTTCTTCTGAGTTTTATAGTTTTAGTTCTTACATTTAAGTCTTTGGTCCATAGTGAGCTAATTTTTATATATGGTGTAAGGTAAGGGTCTGATTTTTGCATGTGGATATTGTTTTCTCAGTACCATTTGTTGAATTTTTTTTTAATAAATTTATTTATTTAATTTTGGTTGAGTTGGGTCTTCGTTGCTGCGCAGGCTTTCTCTAGCTGTGGTGAGTGGGGGCTACTCTTCGTTGCGGTGTGCAGGCTTCTCATTGCGGTGGCTTCTCTTTGTTGCGGAGCACGGGCTCTAGGTGCGCGGGCATCAGTAGTTGTGGCTCGTGGGCTCTAGAGCGCAGGCTCAGTAGTTGTAGCACACGGGCTTAGTTGCTCAGCGGCATGTGGGATCTTCCCGGACCAGGGCTCGAACCCGTGTCCCCTGCATTGGCAGGCGGATTCTTAATCACTGTGCCACAGGGAAGTCCTGTTGAATTTTTTTTAAAGCAGTTCTTTCTAGTGTGATTTTTGTTGCTTAGGGACAACTCTTCTAAATTTTTCTTATAGTATCTTTGTAACACCTAAATACTTTTTGTGATACTCACTCTTTTCAGAGATTAGTTTTCCTGAGCTTTAAGTAGATGTGTTTCAGAGGAGCTTTTCTAACTTCACTGTTATTTTGTGTAATATTCAGAAATGTAGCAGGTTGCTTTCTGGGGTTTCCTGGCTGAGTTCCCCTACCTCATTTTTATCTGTGCTTTGCCTTGTACCTATCCTGCCAATTTTGCTTGTTGTTCCCAGAAGCTTTTCTTCAATATGGAGTCCTGGAAGAGAGGCTTGGGAGATCAGTTTCAAAAGTTCATAGAAGTTAGCTTCAACCCTTTAAGCCTTACTCTAGTCCTCATGCATTCATCCACTTAATTGGACTTGACAAAATTTTTCCCAGGTTTAGCTGATGTTCTCAAATTGGCCCACCATGGTTTCCAGTGGATGCCTGTTGGCTACTTTTGAGTTTCTTCTGTTATCAAGTCCAGCACATGCCCCATTACTTCCCTTTCCTTATTGCATAGATGCTGATACTGTAGGTATTGTGGTTACAGTAGCCTGTTTTCTCCTCTCCCGTTTGTATTTTGGGATTTCCTTGTTAAGTGGTTTGGTTATAAGCATCCATAGGCTCTTGGTTTTGCTATCTTGTTTCTCTGATTTTCTGTGGAGATTTGGGTAAGCAAGGTGGATGATCCATCAGAGAGAGTTTGATAGACATATGAAAGCAAGTGATACTCTTGTTAGATTTTTTTTTCAAATTGATTCTGAAAAGAGCTCAAAGTTTAAAAAAAAAAGCTTTTTTTTGAAACATGGTGCTCTATATGTCTAGTTACATATGTTGACTGATGGAATGTATTGACCATATCTTATACAAGTCTTTATAAAGTCTTCATGAAGCAGCTTTTTTCCCTCAAAATTAAATGATTGTAAAATATTCACATAATTCATACCTTTTTTCATGCACACACACATACTTGTGTCTGCTAGTCTTGATAGTTCATATGCTTCTTTGATGGCTTTAGCTCATTTGTACCAGAACTAAGAAAGTATTTTATACAATTTGGTGATACAGTAATTCTAAACTGAGCTTGGTCTATAGAATAGAGCAGATTTTTATGTTAACAAATATGCAAAGAGTGTTTGCATTAGCCAAGGCACACAAAGGTTTCTGTATGAAGACTGACTTTATGTAATTTATAAACTGATTTTGAAGGCATAACAAAGGTATTTTTAGTACATAAAATTGTTTACAGTAATTTTTTTAAGTGAAAATCAAATTAGATCACTATACATGCTACTATAAACATGTATACACATTCTAGGGAATGAGGAAAGTGATAGAAACATCCTTACCACCCCACAGAATTTTGGGGCATTAACTTAATGTTTTATATTTAAATATAAGTTGTGATTCTGGTTGTAAAGCTGGCATGTTAAGTACTCCGTATATGTCATATTTAAGGAAATAGATGTGATGTGAACTAATGGGCACGGGGTTTCTTTTGGGGGCGATGAAAATATACCTTAAATTCACCAGTTTAGAATGTGCAATTCAGTGGGTATATTTATAGAGTTGTGCAGCCATTATCACGATCTAAGTGTATAGTACTTTCATCACCCCAAAAAGAAACCCCATGCCTATTAGCAGTTCGCTGATTTTTCTCCACCCTCCCAATCCTGGACAACCATTCTGTCTCTGTCGATTTGCCTATTCTGGACATAGCATATAAATGGAATTATGCAATATGTGGTATTACACTTAGCATAATGTTTCCAAGATTTACCCATGGTGTAGCACATATTAGCACTTCATTCCTTTCTACTGCTGAGTAACATTCCATTCATTGTGTGGATATATCTCATTTTATTTGTCCATTTATCAGTTTATGGACATCTAGGTTGTTTCAAATTTTTTGCTGTTGTGAATAATGCTGGTGTGAACATTCGTGTGCAAGGTTTTGTGTGGAGTTAAGGTTTTGTTTTCTCTTGGGTATATACCTGGGAGTGGAATTGCTGGATTGTATGTTAAACCTAGACCTCAGTAATCTTAGGTAGCTTTTTTTTTAAATATTTATTTTATTTATTTTTATTTATTTATTTTGGCTGCACCGGTTCTTAGTTGTGGCACATGGGATCTTCCTTGTGGCGTGAGGGAATCTTTTAGTTGAGGCATGTGGACTTCTTAGTTGCTGCATGTGGACACTCAGTTGCAGCATGCGTGTGGGATCTAGTTCCCTGACTAGGGATTGAACCCGGGCCCCCTGCATTGTGAGTGAGGAGTCTTACCCACTGAACCACCAGGGAAGTCCCTTGGATAGCTTTTTTGAAGACATTTTGTGAAACTGCCAAATGGTTTTCCAAAGTATTCATACCATTTTACCTTCCCACAAACAACGTTAAATGGTTCCACTTTCTCCACATTTTTGCCACACTTAAACTGTCTTTTTTTAAAATTATGGTTATCCTAGTGAGTGTACAGTAGTATCTCGTGGTTTTGATTTGCATTTCCATAGTGATTAATGGTCTGGAGCATCTTTTCATGTGTGTGTTGGCCATTTGTATATGCTTAAGCCTTGAACAGTGCAGGGTTTAGGGACCCCACCCCCACACACTAGGAAATCTGCATGGAACTTTACAGTTGCCCTGCCCTCTGTATACAAGTTTCTGCATCTGTGGATTCAACCCACTGCAGTTGCTAAGGCACTGTAGTATGTATTTATTGAAAAAAATCTAAGTTGTAGGATGTCTTTATATAATCTGGGTAACAATCGCTTATCAGAAAAATAATTTGGGAGTATTTTCTTCCATTCCATTGCTTGTCTTTTTCACATTCTTGATGGTGTCATTTGTAGCACATGTATCCAATTTATTAATATTTTCTTTTGTCACTTGTGCTTTGGTATATCTAAGAAAGCATTGCCTGATCCAAAGTCATGAAGATTTATTGCTGTATTCTTCTAGGAGTTTTTTTTTAATAGTTTTAGCTCTTACATTTTGGCCTGTGATCCATTTTCAGTTACTTTTGGTTTGTGGTGTTAAAGAGGGAGGGATGGACTTCAGTTTTTTGCATGTGATTATATGGTTGTCCCAGCACTATTAGGTGAAAAGACTGTTTATTGAATTACCTTGACACTCTTGTTGAAAAATCAGTTGACCATAAATATAATGTTTACTTCTGAACTTTTTTTTTTTAAAGAGCTCCTGACTTATTTTATTTATTTATTTAAAAAAATTTTTTTTTTGGCTGTGTTGGGTCTTCATTTCTATGCGAGGGCTTTCTCTAGTTGTGGCAAGCGGGGGCCACTCTTCATCGCGGTGCACGGGCCTTTCACTGTCGTGGCCTCTTGTTGCAGGGCATAGGCTCCAGACGCGCAGGCTCAGTAATTGTGACTCACGGGCCCAGTTGCTCCGCGGCATGTGGGATCTTCCCAGACCAGGGCTTGAACCCGTGTCCCCTGCACTGGCAGGCAGATTCTCAACCACTGCGCCACCAGGGAAGCCCCTGAACTCTTTATTCCACAACCTATATGTCTTTATGCAGTACCACATAGTCTTGATTACTGTAGCTTGTAAGTTTTGAATTCAGGAAGTATGAGTCTTCCCAACTTTGTTCTTCTTTTTTCAAGGTTGTTTCGATTATTCTCTGTCCCTTGCATTTCCATATGAATTTTAGGATCAGCTGGTCAGTTTCTGCAAAAAAGAAGCTGGTATTTGACAGGGATTGTGTAGATCAATTTGGGGAATCAGGCCTTCTTCACAGTATTAATTTTTCTATAATATTAGTTTTTGTTTAGCCATCTGAAGAAAAGTGGTCTTTTTAAGGTTTATGTGGTATGATAGAGTACATATGCAACATTAATGTTCTTATTTCACAATACTATGATTGTTTATTATGGGCTGGTAGGAGCTGAATATGTAAGGGAGAGTTGAACACCAACATTTGAAATGCTGAGTGTATTTTAAGCTGTAAACTGTAACAAATTCATAATGATGAGGTACTCCTCAGTAAATAAATTTTAAAATGCCAAATTGTGTTAAGCATATTAAAATGTATTTAAATATAATGTAATTACTCTGGAAATCAAGCCCTATTCTCTTCATCAGTACTATTTTTCAGCAATACTGAATACTAGTATTTTTTCAGTCTTTATTAAGCCAGCTCTTTTTTAAATGTAACTAGATGGTCCAAATAACATCCAACCTGAAGATTTTTTTAAATTCTCAACATAAAATTTCTTACGTTGACAGTATTACACTCACACATAATTATATGGGTAGGAAAACAGCTAAAATGCCGGAGTGAGTTAATGACATTTTCTGTAACACTGAAATGCCAGTCTTTTCAGTGCAGTAAAATTAAGGGTTTAAACCCCTTTTTAACATTGTACTGGAATTTTGGTTTAATTTGTTGAAGCTTGGTGATCTTTCTTAGTAACAAACGGACATTTTGACCTATTCCGTTTTGTTCTTTGTTGGGGGGCTGTTTTTCTTTATATCTAAGTTTTTACTTTTCCTGTTCTGGGATCCTCTTTCTGTGAGTGTTTGCTGAAGTTTTACCATTACCCCTTTTCCTTAGCTATAGCCATAGGCAAGTGAGTTGCAAATTCAGACTGTGATACCTAGAACTAGCTGGATATTTATTAATGAAGCGTCTTCAAGGCACAGAAAATAGTTACTCCTACTCTTAGGGGACAGGAAGTGTTGGGGCAGTTAAGGGACAAGGCAGAAATGGCCTCACCAGCCTGTAGGACCTAAAGATGAAACCTAAGAAAAGATTAGGAAAAGCTTGTTGATGATGTATTAGCAAATAGAAAAGCAGAGTTGGAGGTCTTTGCTTCTGTTAGGGCTTTTTTGGATTAGGAGATCTAAAGTTGAAGAGTAATAAAATAGCTATGGCTAGTTCTTAAATAAAAATGTATACACAAAGTGTATGCAGAAAATTAACTACTAAAAGAATAAAGACCAGAATGATTTATTTGAAACTGATTTTGATGTAGCCATTTTCAGTGACTTAGAAATCACCCAACCTTTTTGTTAATGCAAACTGACCTTGCCTCCAACTATCAGGGTTGAAGCCAGCAATGGAGAGTGAAGAATGTCAGCAGTGAGGGCATCATGAGCAGAAGGGGAGACAGCGGCCAGGAATGGGCAGGAGGAGAAAGATGGAGAAGGAAGGGAGTCAGATCAAGAGGTAGGAATGGAAACATACAAAGGAATAGAATAAGAGAAGAATGTAAAAACAACTGGAGAGAGAAGGGAAGAGAGGAGTACAAGTGTAATCATTGAAGTAAAGTCAAGTGTCATCATTTCAGTGTTTGAATCTGCTTATTAGTTAGGACTACAATGAACCCTTTAAAGAATTGAGTTTAACCGTGGAAGAAAGAAGGTGAGCAAGAAAGAAGGGAATTTTGATGAGCGTGTTAAATCACTTTTTAAATTTAAGATCAACCCTAAAAATACACAACTGTTGTTTCATTTTGCAGCATAGTGATAATAATATTTGAGTCATATTACTATGGGGCACTATTCTAAGTGCTTTACATATATTGATTCATTTAATTCTTACCACAACTTTATAAGCAGATACTATTTCTCCCATTTTACAGATGCGGAAACTGAGCCACAAAGAGAATAAGTAATTTGCCTAGGCTAGTCAGATAACAGAGCCAGGATTCCACTGAGGCAGTCTGACTACTGTGCTACAGCTGGCTTCATCACCTCTACCTCCCCCTCTCCATCATTTGTATGGTATATTTCTGTAGAAATTTGTTTTGTTTTGAGAATGTAATATGCCCTTGAAATAGTTGTACATCTGTTAGAGTGACAAACTGTGGACACTATTTAAAGATCAGTTTTTCTTCCCTTTAGTTACAGTAACTTGAGAAAGTTTATTAAACTCAGTACCAGAACACAAAAGATGAAGAGTACATGGTCCCTGTCCCCAGTGAACTGAATCTCAGTTTGTAATTGGTCATTTGAACCAACCAAATGTCTACTCCAGTATTGGTGTGAATTCTTTTACTTTGAACCAAGGTTGCTAATGAATGTTTGTTGCCTTCAAAAGTATGCTCACCTTTAAAAGCCACCGACCAACTAGAAGTATTGTCGTTACTTAAAGGTTTTTGAGTTATTTTTGTTTTAATAAGCCACACAACAAAGTCAGCTTTTCATACAAAAAACAGTGGTACCTAGTTTGATTACCTTCCTTAGTCATCCTTAAAATTAAAGCCTCGCATGGATATTCACAAAGTATCTAAAAAGGTGTTTTGTTTTGTTTTGTTTTGTTTTTACAGCCCTGATGGAGTAAGATGTTTGCAGGCAGTAGAGGAGGAAATGTGAATGGAGGTAGTGGATTTCACCAGGAACTTTGGAAGAGTGTTGGGTATTAGTTGCACTGGAGGAGGATGAGAATTGAGCCCTATTTAGAGGGAGAACAGAAAGACTTCTGTGAGGAGTGTGGGTAAATAAACCAGGAACCTATCCTGAAGATCATTGCTTAGCTCCTTGAATACTTACTTTTTAAAACTTTTTTGTAGAATTTTAGAATCATTCACTAGCATGCATATTTTGTGTCCATTGAGACTGTCTTCTAAGGAGAAGAGCTATGTGGTTTGAAAGTGCTTCTTGATATTGAGGTTTACAAAAAGTCTGAAGAGGATGGAGCTGTGACTGGGAGTCCTAAGAGATTTTACCAAGAAAAACTCGTTGGAGACTTTTAGAAGTGCCCTTTAGGCAAGTAAGAGAAATTCTGGTGTTAGGAAGACAGTTTAAATATTAATATTAAGTTCAGTCTAATTTGACTTTTCACTTGAGCCTGTATTGCTTCACTGTTTGACAAAGAGTTCTAGCATTTGAAGGTTGACTTAGCCATTTCCCTCTTAGACATGAACGAGATAATAAATGAGAGATTGTGGGAAACTAAGAGTATCTTCATTTTATTGAGTGTCTCTTGCATTTCTTACCTTGGCATTGGCTCTTAGATTTTTTGTTGTGACATTTGGAATACTCTGAACTTAATATTGGTGCCTTTATATTAATATATGGATTATCCACATGTCATTCATTCAGCAAGTATTTTGAACAGCAGCTGCACAATGCTAGGTAATGGGAACACGAATGAATAATTTAGTCTCTGTGTTCAAGCTGCTTCTAGACTGATAGGGCAGACAAAATTAATAAACCCCAAGTTAGAGTACAGTGTAAGTACAATGACAGAGGAATACACCGTTTCCTATTGAATAAAGAAGAGCAATTTGCTCTGACTCAGGAATTTTACCTTGGGGGGGGTGTGATCTTTTGAGGCAAGCTGTTAAATGGAAAAGGAATTAATCAAACAGACTAGGTAGCAGTGGTAAGAAATTTTCAGTATGTAGACAGAATGACAGAACAGATAGAAGATAATTGTCCACTCTCAGTTATCTTACACTTTCTCCATCTTAGGGACCCCCCTGCCCTGGATGACTGCCATATAACTGGTATTTCAAGGATATTGACTAATTTTGGTATTGTTTGATTAAATCTGTTGTAAAGAATAACAGTTTAGTCTATATCTATGAAAACTAAGAATAAGTTGCTTTTCTGAGCATTCTCAATTTTTTAAACCATTTCCTGTTGTAATTTTAATTTTAAGAGACTGAAATAAATTGAAAGTCCAAGATGGAATTATTCAGTCTGTTTAAGGTAACATTATATCTGATTGTTTGTAGCGAAACTCACTTAATTTTAGGTATGTTTTAAAGATTTATACATAGGAAGAGAACTTCGTGAAGTCATTTTTACTCTGTTTACTCATCTGCAAATGCAGTTGGACTAGAGAAGGCCCCTTTCAGATCCAAAATCCAGTGATTAAATTTTATATCTCAAGAATGACATTTATAAGTTGTTTTAAAAGCTATCAGAAGAAAGGGTCCACCTCCCCTGTACCAAATTTTCTCCTTATGTTAACTACCCAAATCATGTAGCTTGATTTATGCCCCCCTCTCTCTCCTCCCCTCCTTCTTTTGGCATTGTTTCTGTATAGTGATTGATAACCCCTCAGATGCAGTTAGACTCAGATATTCATCTCTTGAAAAATAATGTACCTGAATCTTGATGTTTAGAAATTATCTTTTCATGACATATTTTTTGTATGTATTCCTAGAATGTTATTTGAATTTAAATTATGCCAGTTTTCTGAGTCAGCAATTATTTGGTTTACTACTAAGTTTTTGGATAAATATTTGCTCAGAATTGTTGTTCTTTTAGTCAATATCTCTATAGTGCAATGTTCTTATATTTCTATCCCAAGAACATAACTTACTAAAGCTAAAAAAACAAAAGTTACTTTTTTTATCTCCAGTTAGAAAGGTTTCTACTCTATTGGTTTGTCTTACATGTTTATATTTCCTGGTTTTTTAGCTACTTTTAATATTGCTGTATTGAAGTAATAGAGATATTAAGTAGCAGTTTCATGTTCAGAATCCTCTTATTTTGCCTTGTAGATTCTTGTTCTTTTTCTCTCTTGAGCAAGATTGTATAGCTCTTAGCCACAAAATGAAGCATTGATTAAAAGAATCCTAGTAAGTGGTGACTGCCTCAAAAGAGGGAAAATCTGGGTATACTTTACCCACTTTTCTTTTTTTTCTTTCTTTCTTTTTTTTTTTTTTTTAAAGCTTTGACTTCATTATTTTGCTTGAGTTTTTTCCTTTACCTCCACAATGTGTGTTAATATTATTTAAACTTTCTTTTAGCTAAAGTATAAGTCTTTTTCCTTTTAGAATTCTACTTGCAAAACAAGTAAAACAGATTTTATAGACTGAGGTAACTAGTTCTATCTAATGAATAACTTTTTAAAAATTTAATCTCGTCATAGCCCAACTTCAGTTCATACTATTAATATTGCATTCCTTTCTTGCATGTCCCCCCCCCTTAGAAAGTAGAAGGTGTTTCCAAATTTATTTGTTTTTAAATCACCAAATTTTATCTTTTCCACAGATAATATCACCTACTGCATTATTTTTGGCTGCAAAAGTAGAAGAACAGGCTCGAAAACTTGAACATGTTATCAAAGTAGCACATGCTTGTCTTCATCCCCTAGAGCCACTGCTGGATACTAAGTGTGATGTATGTAAAAATTGGATGTTTTGGGTTTTGAAACCTTTTCATTATTTAGACTTAATAAAAATATAATTCAATTAGTGTTGCCTTCCAATGCTGCTTATTACTATTACGACTTAGGAATGTAATACCAGGAAGTGATCTGACAGAAACATATTTCATGTTATGTTCATGAATTTCATTGTCATTCTGCATCATGTAAAGCTTTGATTCAAAGGTACTTTTTTAAGTGTTTCACATTTTGTTTATCCTCACAGCAAACCTGTGATATATGTAGAGGGTATGTCATATCACCGCCATCGTTTGGGTGTATTTAAGACCAGAGATATATAATTTTCTTAAATTGTTGGCAAATGAGGGAATAGAAAAACCTCTGGATTTATCTCTAGACCAGTAATTACTCTTTTTATAGAAGTGTTCCTTTATTAATGCGTGGATGCTACTACTATTCTCTGATACATAAAGATTTATTTTACCATGCTTTCATGAGTGTCATTTTGAAATTATTTTTGTTTTCCTAAAGAGTAATACTGGTTTACAAACAGCTTGTTCATCACCAATGTTTCAATAGACCTTGTTTGAAAACACCATTTTTAAATGTTCTGACATCTTAAAACAGAAGCTAGCATTCTGGGCCTTTGAAATCCTTTTTCTAGCACTCCTATGTAAGTGAGTTGCTTTATCAGGAACTGTTAACTACTGAATGTCTACCAGACTGTATTAATTCAGTTTGATTTGGATCAAGTTTAAGGTCCAAATTAAATATATCTGATTTTATTAATGACAGGTTTTATCCTACATGTTGGCTTTAAGGGACTAAAATATTAATGTAGCCATTCAATAATAGAGAATGTATGATTATTTAAAGTTACTTCTTATAGTTTCTATTAACTTTACAAATTCAGAATTATTTCTTGTGAATGCTTAGGGTATTGTTCAAATAATAGAAAAATCTATGTTTTAAAATTCAGCTCAGTGATCTCAAAATGGGCATAAATAAAATTAAAGGTGCTTTCTCTCTAAGTTTAGCAATATGTCCTTACAGAAATGAATATTTATATATAATATAGTTTTCTTATCACCTTAGTCAATTGTCATGATATAAGAATGAGCTGGCAGGAAAGTTTTCCTACCTTTTATTCCCCGAGTAATTACATTAGGGCAATGATTTATTGAAGTTGAGGGAGAAGACCGTCTATTTTTGTCCCCACAGGTGTATGGTACATTGTTTTGGTATTTTATAGCTAAAATTTTTTCTTTTGATCTAGGGGTTTGAGGGATTGTTTTATTTTGTCTTTTCTGAAGAGAGGAATTTAATTCTAAAAAATAACGCACTGACCTACTGTGACAGTCAAGGAATTACCACATGAAATATCCTAGAGTGAGTTGATGAATCCTTTTC
Organism: Balaenoptera borealis; assembly: GCF_965194805.1. NCBI lineage: Eukaryota > Metazoa > Chordata > Mammalia > Artiodactyla > Balaenopteridae > Balaenoptera > Balaenoptera borealis. Next base: position 112,530,480 of record NC_138863.1, on the reverse strand, counting down.
TTTAAAGGCCAGTTTGAATTTAATCTTACTTGGGTTGGCGCTTCCTGTCCTTAATGAGTCCTGAAGCACCAATGCCTGGGTAAAGTTTTACCTTACAGACTGGAGATGTCTTTTTTCAATTAACCTACCCCCTTTCATATTATTATTTTTAGATTGGTTTTTGTTTTGTTTTGTTTTGCTTTGTTTACATTTCCTGTATTAGAAGTAATTGAATTTAGAGTTTCCTGTATTAGAAGTAATTGAATTTAGAATTATCACAGAAAATAGGTTTTCTCTATCACCCTCAGTTTTATTTTCTTCATATTTCCAAACTACCTTGTAGTAGTTCGTAATGAATCTATAATACTCATGAGATTTAACAGTCCCATAGTCTAGTAGTGTTATGTTTATTAAGCATTTTAATATTATTATTTTTACCTGGCAGGCTTACCTTCAGCAGACTCAAGAACTGGTTTTACTTGAAACCATAATGCTACAAACCCTAGGTATGTACTTATGTCAGGTATTATTTGTGTGTGTGTTCTTCAATGCAGTATTCTAAATAAAGGAAAAGATTTCTGGAATAATTTTATCATTGAAGAAAGTTTCATTTGAAAATAAGGTTTGGTTCCAGAATAGTATTGCCTGGTTCTAAGGAAGCCATTTTTTAAAATTTAATTTTGTTTATTAGCATTTAATTGAAAGGCAAACATAGCCTTCAATGTGATTTCTTATATTTTCAGATAGTTGAGACACTGTGCTTCATTTTGGATTTGCATTGGGGAATAAAATGGTCCTTTAGGGCTATTGTGTATGACTATAATATGTATAAACATACATAGCAGTCCTGCTGTACTAGAGCTTATGAATTTATCACATCATTTTATTTTATTTTTTTAAATATTTATTTGGTTGCACTGGGTCTTAGTTGGGGTAGGTGGGCTCCTTAGTTGAAGCAGGCAGGCTCCTTAGTTGTGGCATGCGAACTCTTAGTTGCAGCATGCGTGTGGGATCTAGTTCCCTAACCAGGGATCGAACCCAGGCCCCCTGCATTGGGAGCACGGAGTCTTATCCACTGTGCCACCAGAGAAGTCCCTATCACATCATTTTAAATGTGACATAGTAGTTATTTAAATGTTGATCGTCCTTGTCTGAAAGTTATATTGTCTGCAAGGTTTATGCAACTTAAGTATCTGTAAAAATCATTTATTCTAATCTTTTACTTTACTCATGAGGAGGTTGAGCCCTAAGCAGGTTTTGACTGTGTACAGTCATATATTACTTCTGGAAGAACCTAGGAGGGTGTAGTGGGAAGAACATAGGCTTTATGGAGATCTGCGCTTAAATATGTAGGCCTCTTTACTTGCTTTCTAAACTTGGTCAGTGTTCCTTTACCTTTCGTACCGCCATTCTGTATGTGCAAGGTGGAATAATAATGTAGCTTTAGCATTGTGAATTTGAAGATGAAAGGTTGTTTTTTTAAAAAATTGCCACATAGTGTTTCATAAATAATCATTATTTATTATGGTAGTTATTTTTATCTTATTTATACTCCATTCCCAAATGTTGAATAGAAGTCTAATAATCATAGCTTTCCATCATGACAGATTCTTTTTATTACAAAAGTAGGTTGTTTGAAACACATATAACTTGTTGAAAGTTTTTATAATATAAATATATAAAAATAAAAGTGAGAATCTTTTTATTCCTTCCAAATCCAATTATTTAGCATGTTACCATTTTATTATATAAATATGAAATTTTACAAATAATGAAAGTTGAAGGAAAATAACATTTTAAAAGTTATTTTATCATATAAAATCAATGTATCGTATTCATATTGTTGATGACAAGATTCTTAAACGCAGAGAATGAATAGCATTATTTTAAGGGGAGCATTAGAATTTACAAGATATAACTATGGCTTTTGTTAAAGTGGGATTTTGCAGGTTTAATAACAGTAGAAATATGAAGAGACCACACAATAACTTTATAAATCCAGATAATCTGTTTATTAGGATGTTATTCCTTTAGTACTGCTGAAGGCACCATACAACGACCTCCACTTTAAAAAAAAAAAAGGAAACGGAAAAACCCTGCCCTACCTAAGGGGTTGACTGGACATGATAGCTTTTCAACATGTCGTCTTTAGTTTTAGAAACTGATTTAATCTTGAGGCCTATAACGTTCACTTGCCTTAACAATTTCATTGTTATTAGTAATGAAATGTAGTTATAAGCTAACTGAAACCCATTGATTTAAGGCACAGTGAGAAAATAAGAGGACCATATTTAAAAGGTCATTTCTCCCACTGTGGCCCAAAGGTTATATTTATGAAAAATGTTCTTTTCACATCTTCTGAAAGAGTTGGAATATATTTAAGAAATATGTTACTAGTTGAATTCCCTGCTTAAACCGTGGGGCAAGCTTAATAATTGTATTTGTCATGATTTTAGTTTGTTTTTAACTTGAGGATAGTCTCAAACTAATTGTAATTGAGAATTTTGAATAAATATTACTTATCTCTAAATAACTTTGTCAGTTTTCATAATTGGAACACTATATTTGAGAAGATATTATTTCTTATGATTGGGGGTATAATAAACATGTCAGTGATGAGAAACTTGTCTTTGAGTTTTTTTAATAATGAAAAATATACGTTTATGGTTATGTGATGAGTGGCATTTCTCAGGCAAGTATTATAGTGGTAAGTGATTGGGAAAAAAAGTGCTTTTCATTTCAGGTTTTGAGATCACCATTGAACACCCACACACAGATGTGGTGAAATGTACCCAGTTAGTAAGAGGTAAGCGAAACTTTTCAATTAAGTTTTAATGCTTTTTATTGTCTAGAATTGATAATTGAATGCTATTTTGTTCTTCTAGCCTTTTCTTGAGTTTTATTAAAATGGCAGAAATGTCATTTTGAAGCATTATTTTTCAGTGTTCTACACCTACCTATTCATCTACTTCTATATTTGGTTCTTCCTGGTGAATTAGCTTCCTTTAAGTTTAGGTGAGAGTCTTGTTTCTCTAAAAAATTAGCGGGCTTGCAAATATTAGGACTCTTTCTACTTCCCCATTGGGCTATGCCCATCCCAATTCAGTTAGTATTTAAGATGTAGGCCAAATTTAACATATAGGTGCAGAAAATAGTACTAATTTCCCATTTATGTCAAACTTTGATTGACTTCCTGAAAAGTGATTACGGTTTAAGAATTTGGAGGTCAGCTTCAAATCTTTCAGATAAAAATTGCCTTTCTTAGCGGATTTGTCATTTTGGGAAATGTTTTGCCCATGTTCGTTTGAACAGAATTGATTTAATACATTTTTCAAAGTTCTTTAGCATTACTAAAAATGGTTTCCTTTTTGTGTATAATGAAATTATTATATAGCATGATATATAACAGCATGTGATATACTTATTAAACCTTTTATAAACAGGAGTACAAAGTTTTTGTATTGTTTTCTTTACTCCTTATAAAGCATGTGGTATATATTTTTTCTACTCTTGTTAATGAATCCTATGTATCTATCGTTGTATCTCTAGAAATAATTTTTCACACAGATGCATGCAGTACTACTTCTACTTTCCTGTTTACCATGTGAAGTGTTACACACTAGTAGCAACCACTTGGAACCTTTAGTGTGCCTTTTTCTGATACTTCTTTTTGAAAATGAAATTTTGCAGTTTCATTCCTTTACCACCAGACTTGTTTAGGTTTATTCTAAACAAAATGGGTAAGACTTTTGAAGGCCTTGTTTCTAGTGTTCACCTAAATGTTCTCTTATTCATTCTTAATTGAATTCACTTTATACCGAGGTTAAGGTTTTATTACTATGCTAATGGCTACATATTAAAACAGACAAACCTGTTGTCTGGTACCACAGTTGTCATTGTTAAGAAATGGACTAATAAAAATCCCATTTATATTTTTTTAATCCTAAAAGCAAATGTTATCATTTATAAACTAAACTAGAACATATTTAATTTTGGTTTCTATTCTTCATGGTTATATATTTTATAGCACTTTCTCATTCTCAGTATTACAGTGTAGTATAAAATTGTATAGATAACTAGTGTAGATGTTGGATTAAGAAATAGAGCTTTAGAGAAGTTCTGTTTTCCTGAAAACTTGAAAGGGTAAGCTGTTTTGTTTAAATAATGGAGAGCCATATAATTTGCCTTAAGTTGAAAAGAAAGATGTTGAAGATATTAAATATAGGTTAAAAAATATGTAGGTGTATGTGCATATACACACACACACACACTCTCTTAGTAGGAAATGAAACTGAATTTTCAGCTTACTATTGTGAAATTTGAGTCAGCTTCTCTTAAATCCTATCTAAAGAAGCTAGAGACATTAAAGTCCATTTATTTTGCAAAATTGAATAGTAAAATTTAAACATTTACAAAAACTATGAATTTGATATATCATCCAAAGCAAAATATTTAAATCTGATTTTGTTGTTGTTGTTGTTAATGTTTAAAATGTGACCAATTCTTAAATTTTAGTACGACTCTCATATGTGTTTAACATCATTTTGTCTGACTAACATTTCAAGTAACTGTAATTTGCATCTTACTCCACTTTTAAAATGTTCTTTCGTGTTAGGTATATTTTTTTCCTTTGCCCCTAAAACCACTTTCAGCTAACAAAAGAACATTTTCCCTACATTCTTCTTGTTTCAATGACTTTTAATGGGTTATTGAATTTACATATTCTGAGGTGAAAACTGCAATAGCAATTTAAACTTACTTTTACTTACTTTTCTGTATGTTTTGATTCTTTCGTGGGTGGAGGTGAGGGTAAAAGGTTTGAGTTCTTTGAAGTTCTCCCCTGCCCCTGACCTCTGGAGATGAGAAAATTATTATGCTACTTTGCTGCAGGATTGGCTGATGTCATTTTACAGGGACCTTTCATTTCTGTGATTTCTCCTTCCCTCCCCACCAGGAAAGAATGCCATACTTAAGTCACACTGCCTCCAAGACATCTGATGCTTTGATACTCTTCCTTAGCACAACTCTGCTAAACCCAAATCCCTTTTGTAAACCTTTATGTTGATGATCCACATGGGGCAGCGGGGAATTACAGGTGCCACAAATAAAAATAGGAGAGGGCAAGGAATTTGAGACCTGTTAGAGGGGGTGAGCTGAGGTGAACTGATCCTAGGTGAGCAGAGAGGAAAGGTATGTCAGTGATTATGAATGTAACTGGGGAAGAGGGGGAGACTATAGCAGAAGCATCCCTGTTGGGAAGAATAAGAAGCAGAAGAAGGGAGAGGGGAACTGTTTTCAATTTCAGTGTTTCAAGAAGCTAGTTGTTAAAAATTGCTTTTCTATTGAGGACCAGTATTGAAGCATCCTGATTCCCTCTAGAGTACTTGTATCTTTTCTAACGTTATGGTTAACTGGATTATATAATTTAAAAATAATACAGTGGTGTTTTCTATATCTACATCCTTATGATGTTTCTAGGTTGTTTATTCTCTGTTGATGCTTAGTAGCATGATGAAAAACTGAGCAGTTTGTCCTCTCTGAGTTTGGGGGTTGGGGGTTTGTTTTTGTTTTTATCTTTTGGTGGAAGTACTTAAACCAACTTAAATATGATGACTGAGGATTAAGTCTGGCAGGCAACTCTTTGTATTTTGTATTAGACTTCAAAATCTTTTCTTCTTCTTCTTCTTCTTTTTTTTTTTTTTTTTTAAATCCAGGAGAATGCTTTATTGCAACTTTTAGCTGACTAGATGCTTAACTTAGTAACAAGTTTAGCCCTTGTAACTGGCTAGCTAAAAGCAAATCGGCTTGTTTCTCAGATCTTTGGGGGATAGCAAGAAACATTTGAGTGAATGTTGTTGAAGATTTTCAGTAGTATAGAAAATGATGGCGCTCTTGTGATATTTGTAAGTAGTAAGTAAAATTTACTTTTTGTGTACAAATCTTTGAAGTTTTTGTTGTGTTGAGAACTTTTCGATGGTAGCATGTTAAAGCTGATAGTATTGTCTTCGTTTTTTTTTCTTTTCTTACAGCAAGCAAGGATTTGGCACAGACATCCTATTTCATGGCTACCAACAGGTTGTTATCCTGACCCTCTTTGTTGCACTGTTGTAGCACACTATAGCTTCCTTTAATGCAGGGCCCCCTCAATGTGTCTCTTACCCTTGTTGCAGCAGGAGACTGGACCATCTACTGTGGTGGTACCTTCCTGTCTGCTTTGCGGTGTATTGTACAAGGGACTTTTGGCACAGAGGGGTTAAATGCACAATGTGAAGTGTAGTGGTGCTTTTTGATGACATATTCTCGATTTGTGAGTGCATAAGTCTAAAATTGGTAGCCTGAATAGCAGCTAAAGATTACAAAGAGCTAAACTTAACGTAGAAATTCGAGCAACTTGGTAAGTATAAAGCTATTTCTAGTTTACAATTATAGTTAAATGACAATTTTTAAAAATTTCACATTGATCCAATCTTAACTTTAAAATAATCATTAAAGCTTTTTTTAATAAATAAAATTTATATAACTTGGGTTTTTTTTTCCAGATAATACCCGCCAGTAGTAGATTAGTAGTAGTCACGTCCTATCAGTGCCTTGATTTGCATAAGTATAATTTTTACTTTAAAAAAAAAAACTTCCTCTTCAGTTCATATAAAGAATGGTATGGGTTTGTGCTTGATCAGTAGACATTTTCATCAATTCTGAAACTGAACTGGAAGAATAGTTTTTAAAAGTCTTTCACATCTAATATATTAATTTTGTTCTAGATTGATTATAGTAATGATTTAAATTTGTTTTTAAAATGAGTCATTGGGGAGGAGTGGACCATACCATCTTTATGTGGTCCTTAATTTCTTGTGACACCGTTAAGTTTTGTTTAACACTTTGGATTGGCAAAAGCCAATATATTTTCTTAGGTATATGTTGTTGGGATTTAACCTCTATCCCTAGAAATTCTGAACAACAAGGCCAAAAAAAATCACTTAAATTTAAAACTTTGGTTAGAAAAGGCTAGCTGTGACATGCTACATGCCCAGTATTTGGCATGTCATGGAAGGAGAGAGGTAGTATTTTTGTAGTATTTAACAACATTGGGCCTTCAAGCTGTTCAGCAAAAGGTAAGTTTCCTCTGTGGCTTTGCTGAGAAGAAGATAGTTTTACCTAGATAGGTTTTAAGTTGTCTGAGTTACTTAAGAATTAATGTTTGTTAAGCCACATCAAGTGGTAATCCCTGATTATGATGTGTTATTGAAATCACCTTGTCAGTTTTACAGTCTTCTGCTTTTTCTTTAGTTTTTTGCCATGACATTACAAAAGAAACAAAAATACCACCAAAGAAAGTTTAAAGCATTTTACTTGTATGTAGTAATTAGTTGAAATATACTGTCTTCCTCTCCTTTTATAGAGAGGTAAAAATACTTTTAATTTAGATGTAAAAAAAAATTTAGAAATATTAATATGTTAGTAGTATTAATAAAATACTAATGTACTCTAGGAAGTAAGAGTGTGAAAATGTTCATAATCTATATAGGTTTTTTAGTGTTCAAAGTTTTTGACCATAGTCATAAAAAGTGTTATAATGTTAACTTTTAATTTAATAAAATAAGGTTTTATACTCTAGACTTGAAAAAGAAAACCTTTATAATTTTGTTTTTGCTCTAATCTTATTGGTAAATGTTTTTCTTTGTTTTACATATCTGAATTTCTATGACTCTTCGTTTCAAACCTGCTCCACAACAGTCTGCATCTTACAACCTTCTGTCTTCAGTATAAACCAACAGTGATAGCATGTGTATGCATTCATTTGGCTTGCAAATGGTCCAATTGGGAGATTCCCGTGTCAACTGATGGAAAACATTGGTGGGAATATGTGGATCCTACAGTTACTCTGGAATTACTAGATGGTAAGTAGAGAAAATAAATCTTTTTGTTACATTAAAATTTTTTCTTTTTATTATGGATTAAAACTTCTATCTACTTTTGTATAGGTTTGAAATACTTTCGTATAGGTTTGAAAAAATACTCAGTACCCATATACTCATGCTCAATTGAAGTTATCAGTTCTGGCCAATCCAACATCCTCCTTCCCCCATAGTTATTTTGATGCCAATCCCAGACATCATTTCATCTATTTTGAAAAGATAAAGACTCTTTAAAGACGTAATTCCATTTTAACAATTTAGCAGTACAATTTAAAAGTATAGTTACGTGATCAGGGCTTCCCTGGTGGCACAGTGGTTAAGAACCCACCTGCCAATGCAATGGTTCCCTGGTGGCACAGTGGTTAAGAACCCACCTGCCAATGCAATGGTTCCCTGGTGGCACAGTGGTTAAGAACCCACCTGCCAATGCAATGGTTCGAGCCCTGGTCCGGGAAGATCCCACATGCCGCGGAGCAGCTAAGCCCGTGCGCCACAACTACTGAGCCTGTGCTCCAGCACCCATGAGCCACAACTACTGAACTACTGAAGCCCGCGTGCCTAGAGCCCATGCTCCGCAACAAGAGAAGCCACCGCAATGAGAAGTCCGCGCACCGCAACGAAGAGTAGCCCCCGCTTGCCGTAACTAGAGAAAGCCCACGCACAACAATGAAGACCCAACACAGCCAAAAATAAATAAATAAATAAATTTATTTAAAAAGAGAAAAGTATAGTTACATGATCAAATGAACAGGATGAAAATAAGGATTCATTAGCCTAAAGGGGAAAAAAATGAGCATATATTAACCACCACTCAATATCTAAAGCCCTTTCAGGACTTTTCAAAGAAATATGATTTATAGTACTACAGGTTGATAATACAAGAATACCTAATTTAAAGTACACTAATTTTGGGCTTCCCTGGTGGCGCAGTGGTTGAGAATCCGCCTGCCAATGCAGGGGACACGGGTTCAATCCCTGGTCCGGGAAGATCCCACGTGCGGTTGAGCAGCTAAGCCCGTGCGCCACAACTACTGAGCCCGTGTGCCGCAACTACTGAAGCCCATGCTCCTAGAGCCCCTACTCCGCAACAAGAGAAGCCACTGCAATGAGAAGCCCGCGCGCCGCAACTAGAGAAAGCTGCCTGTGCACAGCAACGAGACCTGATGCAGCCAAAAATAAATAAAATAAATAAATTTTTAAAAAATAAATAAAAAATAAAGTAAACGAATTTTGTTGAGTTTAAAATGTATAAACACAAAGTCAGGTATTAACTTACTGTAGAAGATGTGAAGCAGTGAGCTAAAGGTATTTTCGTGGTAATATTCCTTGCTCTGTTCCACTGATGGTAAAGTGTGTCGTTGTCTTGCATTAATACGTATGAGTTGACAAGGAAAGATTGGGAGTGTAAGTTCTGTACATTATGGACCTGGAATTTGGAGGTCTCCTGATAGGACGTTTTTGTGGTAGAGAAATAAGCAGGCCAGAGGCAGGGGATTCTTGGGGATTAAGACATTTTAACCAGGCACTCTAGATTCCAGGAAGGAGATAGGTAACATTTCTTACCTAATATATACATAAATCTAAACTGGTATGTTAGGTTTTCTGCTTCTTTTTGTGGGCTTTCCCTGATTTCCTTTACAAAATTGAAGCTAATTTGAAAACTGGATTTACATGACTTCCGTTATATAAAGTGAGAGACCCCTATGGCTTTGGAATGTGGTTTTCCATTAATATCTTAGATGCTTCTTTAAGACAGAAATTTCTTTAAGGGTCTGCTCCCTTTTCTGTGAAGGGCCAGATAGTAACTATTTTAGGGTTTGTGGGCTATACTATCTATGCACCTAGACAACTCTGCCACCGCAGCTGGAAAGCAGCCATACGCAACCTGTAAAATGAGTGGCTGTGTTCCAGTAAAACTTTTATTTACAAAAACAGGATGCAGGTCATATTTGGCCCACTGGTGATAGTTTGCCTACCCTTGTGGTAAAATATGCTCTTTGTTAGGTCTCTTGATTTTGTTGGTTTTTTTTTTTCCTCCCTGAAAAATTTCTCCTGGATTATATACCTCATGCTGTATTACTGCCGCATGATTATCCTCTTTTCCTTACATTGCCAGAGGTTTTTTTAAAGGTTATTCAGAGTGGTAGGAAATCTTCAGTGAGTTGAAATAACATCTTCTAAAAACTAGTGGGGGGTGGTGCTTCCCTGGAGGTCCAGTGGTTAGGGCTCCACACTTCCATTGCAGGGGATGCGGGTTCGATCCCTAGTTGGGGAAGTTCTGCGTGCTGCGAGGTGTGGGCAAAAAAAAAAACATTGTAAAGCAACTATACTCCAGTAAAAAAATTTTTTAAATAATAATAAAAATTAAAAATAAAAAACTAGTGGGGGCTTTTTTTTTTCCATCTGTGACTTGAAATTAGGTTACCTATGCCACCGTCTTATTTTAGCAGTCAATAGATAAGATAAAATAGGCATAAACTTAATAAAAATAGTTTGTATATATGGTGCTAAAATAAAGCTCACAAAAAGCAAGTAATCTGCCTTTTATCCTGCTCTTAAATTGTATCAATAGGTGAAGTCTTTTTTTGACACAACAAGAGGCACCAAAATATCCCTTTGCTTCTATTCTGAAAAGGCTCAAGTACATTATTCATTTGGAGAACCACTGAATAGGAATCTTGGACACTTAACACATTGAAAATTTCAATGTATTATGTAGCAGCCTTTTCTCACATTTTTATGGGATCACATTGTGATCCCGTAAAAGTAAAGTAACAAAGTATAAGATATTAAGAGTATCTGAATTTTATCATGGTGTCTGCAGCATCAGTGTTTACTAAAATAATTCATTTAATGACTGTCCCCAGAACAACGTTGGCTTGTATTTGGCCTACCTGTAACAGGGTTTGGTGGGGGGGGGGCGGGCAGGGCTTAGTTGTTTCGTTTTTTTTAATGATTAATAACAAACCCTCATGTGTTTTTTATAACTTGAATTTTTTCTGAAATTGAGTCAAAACAATTTATTGTTAATTTTGGACCCAAAGGCATGTGTCTGCTAGATTTACTGCTGTGTCCAAGTAGAAAAGTGGTCTTTTTTTTTCAGATGAAGAAATGGTAGTACAGACATTAGATTGTTTTCATCCAGACTGAATCGAAAAGCTCCTGAGACTTTAGCAGGAATTAGTTGTCACAGCTTGTGAGCATATAATGGTGCCGAGTTTTTGCATGAATCTAGTCTCTATTAAATTGGCATTAATAATATTACGTGGGCTTCCCTGGTGGCGCAGTGGTTGAGAGTCTGCCTGCCAATGCAGGGGACACGGGTTCGAGCCCTGTTCTGGGAGGATCCCACATGCCGTGGAGCGGCTAGGCCCGTGAGCCACAATTACTGAGCCTGTGCGTCTGGAGCCTGTGCTCCGCAACGAGAGAGGCCGCGACAGTGAGAGGCCCACGCACCGCGATGAAGAGTGGCCCCCACTCGCCGCAACTAGAGAAAGCCCTAGCACAGGAAAGAAGACCCAACACAGCCAAAAATAAATTAATTAATTAATTTAAAAAAAAAAACCACACAATCACCACCAAATGTCAGTTCGACACACCCTAATAAAACTGGGAGCAGTTCTGAAGCCATTTCTATTGGGAAAAAAAAAATAATAATAATAATAATAATAATATTACATGACATTGTAATTCATTTGACATATTATTATTTGTATTGAGAGTGGCCAATAACTTTATTAATGACACTATTTTGGAGTCAAAAACTATAATTCATCATAACCACACCATTTTGGAAAAGTGGGTCATCTCATTGTAATCCTAAATTTTAGGAAAATTGTAAAAATATGACCAGGGTGATTTACTGATAATGTTACTAGTGTTGATTGCTAGGAAGTTATGGGTATAGGAAAAGGAATTTTTTTCATTTAACTTTGAAATGGTTTTAAATCTAAAGAAATTGTGAAATAGTACAGATTCTGTACTATTATACCCTGCACCCAGTTTCTCTAATGTTAACATCTTCTATAATAATAACATGATTATCAAAACCAAGAAGTTAACATTGGTATAATACTATTAACTACAGATTTTACTCAAATTTCCCCAGTTTTTTTTATTCTAGAATCCCATGTTCCATTTAGTTGGCATGCCCCTTTAATCTCTTCCAATCTGTGATAGTTTTTCAATCTTTCCTTTTCTTTCATGTCCTTGACACTTTGAAGAAGAATGGTCAGTTACTTTATAAAATGTTCCTCAATTGGAGTTTGTCTGATGTTTTCCCATTATTAGAGTGAAGTTACGCGTTTTTGGCAAGAATACCACAGAAGTGGGTTGTATCCTACTGTGCATTTTATCATGGGGTATCATGTTGATATGTCGTATTGCTGGTAATGATAATCATGATCACTTGGTTAAGGTCACAAAGTTACTAATTTTCTCTTTATAATTAATAAATATCTTGAGGACAGTATGTTGGGATTATACAAATATTCTCTTTTTCCTTAAACTTTTGCCCACTGATTTTAAAGAATCTACTGATGGATCTTGCCCATCACAATTATTACTATGATGTTTGCCTAATAGAGGTTTTCCATTTGGAAGGAATTTTTTAAATGTGACTAAATTTTCCAGAGATTCTAAGTAAGCATGTAAAATCAAGGGGGTGTGGGAGGAGTGTTTTGTTTTGTTTAATTAAAACAAGTTTTTTTAAGATTCATCTTTGAAAATACCAGTTCAGAGCTGTGTCTACTTCTGTATGTGCTGATGGTTGAATTATGAGGGTGATAGTGAAGTAGATGAACTCTTCAGCTTTCTTTCTAATATTGCCCACTTGAGAGAATTCTAGATCTAAAGGCACCTTCTAAGTTTTAAATTTGAATTTTATCTTTAGAGCTAACACATGAGTTTCTACAAATATTGGAGAAAACGCCTAGTAGGTTGAAGAGGATTCGAAACTGGAGGGTAAGAGAATTGGCGGGTTTTTAGAACATCAATTTGTTAACTACATAGCTAATCCGTTTGAATTTTTGTGGTTAAATATTCTTATTTCCAGTATTTGTAAGTAATTACAGTGTATCGTAAGCTACATACACTCATAATTTATTCAACTATGGTGCCCAGTAGACTTTGCTATTAATACTTTGTAAATTCCTTATTTAATTCTCATAGTGATTACCGTGGAAATAGTCTCCTCACTTAACAAACAGGAAAATTAAAGCTTAGACGAGTTAAATTCCTTTCTCAAATGCTGGGCTGGGATTTAGTCTGCATCTAATTTAAAACCAGTGCTTTCAACTATTTATATCCTTTTTATGCCTCTAAATAAGATATGTATTTACTGGCAACATAAAGTGAAACCCCAGGTGATTTTATTTCCATGTATTTAATATAGAATTTTTATAAGCAAAGAAATTTGTATTAAATTCCTTTGCTGTCATTGCTTCTTCTGTGTTTTATTTAAATAGGCTAATCAGGCGGCTAAGAAACCAAAAGTAGATGGACAAGTATCAGAAACACCACTTCTTGGTTCATCTTTGGTCCAGAATTCCATTTTAGTAGATAGTGTTACTGGTGTGCCTACCAACCCAAGTTTTCAGAAACCATCCACATCAACATTCCCTGCACCAGTACCTCTAAATTCAGGAAATATTTCTGTTCAAGACAGCCATGCGTCTGATAATTTGTCAGTGCTAGCAACAGGAATGCCAAGTACCTCATACGGTTTGTCATCACACCAAGAATGGCCTCAGCATCAAGAGTCGGCAAGGACAGAACAGATGTATTCACAGAAGCAGGAGACATCTTTGTCTGGTAGCCAATACAGCATCAACTTCCAGCAGGGACCTTCTGTATCACTGCATTCAGGATTACATCACAGACCTGACAAAATTGCTGACCATTCTTCTATTAAGCAAGATTATACTCATAAAGCAGGAAGCAGTAAACACCATGGGCCAATTTCTGCTACTCCTGGAGTAATTCCTCAGAAAATGTCTTTAGATAAATATAGAGAAAAACGTAAGCTAGAAACCCTTGATCTGGATGCAAGGGATCATTATATAGCTGCCCAGGTAGAACAGCAACACAAACACGTGCAGTCCCAGGCAGCCAGCAGCAGTTCTGTAACCTCTCCCATTAAAATGAAAATTCCCATTGCGAATGCTGAAAAGCCTGACAAATATATGGCAGATAAGAAGGAAAAGAGTGGATCGCTGAAATTACGGATTCCAATACCACCCACTGATAAAAGTGTCAGTAAAGAAGAACTGAAAATGAAGATAAAAGTTTCTTCCTCAGAAAGACACAGCTCTTCTGATGAAGGCAGTGGGAAGAGCAAGCATTCAAGCCCGCATGTTAGCAGGGACCACAAGGAGAAGCACAAGGAGCACCCTGCCAGCCGCCACCACCCCGGCGCTCACAAGTACGCCCACTCGCACAGTGGCAGCGGCAGTGGTGGCAGCAAGCACAGTGCTGAGGGGGTACCACCCCCTGTGCTGAGGAGTCCTGTTGGCCTGAGCAGTGATGGCATTTCCTCTAGTTCCAGCTCTTCAAGGAAGAAGCTGCATATCAGTGATGCCTCTCACAACCATCACTCCAAAATGAGCAAAAGTTCCAAAAGTTCAGGTAGTTCATCTAGTTCTTCCTCCTCTGTTAAGCAGTATGTATCCTCTCACAACTCTGTTTTTAACCATCCCTTACCCCCTCCTCCCCCTGTCACATACCAGGTGGGCTACGGACATCTCAGCACCCTCGTGAAACTGGACAAGAAGCCAGTGGAGACCAACGGTCCTGAGGTCAATCACGAGTTCAGTGCACACAGCCAGCATATGGACTACAAAGACACATTCGACATGCTGGACTCGCTGCTAAGTGCCCAAGGAATGAACATGTGATCACTTGTTTAGGTCCACTTTTCCTTTCCTTTTTTAATTTAAAAATTGTTAGAATGGAAAACTTCCTCCTGATCTAGCAGTGGTAACACCTGCTGTTACTGCCACTGCTTCAATATTTGTAAGTGCTGCTTTATTCTTCATTCTGAAAAGAAGAGATTATAGTAAACAAGTCTTTATCTCCACATATGATAGTGTTATAAATACTGTAAAAGCATGGAAGGTGCAAAACTCAGTATTTCTACAATTGCAGCTAAGAACATTAGGGTGAATGGCTGGCTGCTTCTAGGAATATAAGATGCCTCAAGCATTTGTTTATTTATAATTTGAATACTGTAGCTATTTTTTGTTGTTGCTTGGCTTTTGAATGAGTGTAAATTGTTTTCTTTTGTGTATTTATACTCGTATGTATGATTTGCATGTTTCAATGATAAAGGGATAAAACAGTATACTGACAACTGTTTACAAGAAAGTGGAGAAAAATGTACATACATTTTTGTATGTTTAGATATTACCATAAATACTCAGGATTGGAGCTGCTTGTAAGTATAACAATATACAGAATAACTTTATTTTATCTTGTCAGAGTCCATCACTAATCTAAAACAAAGGTGGCACTTTTTCATGTTAACCTTAAACTCTAGGCCTTACTGGAAGCCACTGAAGGGGGACACTTCACTACCAGATGGGTATGCAGTGCCACAGATGGTCATTTACACTGTGAGGCACTGATTCTGCCTTCAGAGGTTCTGACCAGATTGGCTGCTGAAATAGCCCCTAATTTTCTGAAGGCTTGAAGAGGAAAAAATAAAGTTTACATACTCTTGATGTGAAGTGCATTTAAGTGTTTGTTGGCTTGTTGCAGTACTATAAACACAGAGCTGTTAATAATGGTTATGTAGATGACTGTGATTTGAAAACTAAATTCACAAAAACTTACATTAGTGAAGAATTAGTAAGTCTTTTTCTTAAATAGAGAACTTGAACACTACGTATCTGAACAGTAAACAGGAATCGCTTGTCCTTCAGCGTTCAGAAGGACACCGTGTTCTGAAACATACTTCTCCCCTGAAGCGCGTTTGTGTGTGATGCCGTATTTCTTTTTCAGGTAAATGCAGTCTTCCGTATAAAAATAAAATTAAACTTATTGCTCTTCAGTTCTTTTATATTCTAACAATAAATAAAACAAAAAATCATTGACTGTGCATTGTACCTGTATTTATAGCTTATGGTTGTTAACAGGAAGCTCACTGAGAAAAAAAAAAGGTAAGCCTCCAGGTAAACAGCTAGTGGAGGTTTTACATTTGTTTGCACATCTCAGTATATTCCTGTTGAAGTCAAGTTTGCACAGTCTTCTGACTTCGGAACAAATGATAAACTTTAACTTGTTTAAAATTTGTCTTAAATGCCGATAACATGGCTCTGGTTTATCAGCTAATCTTCAATTCTGTGGTAAATCTTTGAGCTGTTGAGTATCTTTGAGATAGGTTGAATTCAACTTCTGTTGAATTGAAAACTGTCTTAATTTTTCCTCTATGTATATGAATTATTTTTGTTACAAAGCCACTGATATGTGCACAATTGTAATTTTACTCAAGTATGTTGCAGTTGTAAATATTAGAGAGTTTAATCTCGTGCTCTACTCTTATTTAGCAATTACCTGATCTGCCAGTAGCTTTATAATTTTTTTTTTTAAGATAATTGTTCATTATTTGGTCAATGTTATTTGAACTTAGGATACTAGGATCCTCTTTCTAGGGACTTTGCCTAGCTAGCATGTCCTGACTTTGTTCTTGTCTGGCATAACTTTAGTAATCTTTGTCATCACATGTAACTTTGTTACTCTGTATGGCATATTATTGTATCCATAAACATGGTAATTTTGATACAGTTATACTTTTACAGTGGTACATAATCCAAGGACTAGTATAGAATTAAGATGAGTGCAAGATGAGGGAGGGAAGGGTTTTGTTCTTGGTAATTTAGATGTGAAACCTCTAAGGAGCTATCATGTGAAACGACGTAGGGTGGTTGTGCTACTGTATAATTGGGTTGATAATACCAGGAATTTTAATAAGATTTTGTAAAGAATATGCAGAAAAGTAGTGAACTTATTTTCAGTATGACATAGAAAACAATGTGAATATTTAAGGTCTGTGACTATACTTCACTAAGAATTTGCAGAATTGTTTTGAGATGTGAGAATAAAGGTAATTTTGTTGAATCTTTATTGGTGCTAATGATGGACAGTTAAAAAGGTAGCTAGTGTATATTGTTATGGGTCAGTACTTATTAGTACTTCCAAAATTGAATTTGAAATGCTATGTATTCACTTTTCACTCTGTAAATGTAATTCTTTACAATGACTTTATTTATTAAAGGGCAGCCAGTTGTAATTTTTACAGGATTGTGTGAGCTATTCAAACTCTTCAACCTCTGAACAGGATATTAGCTTCCGTAAACCACAATGGGGATAAAATATGGAATTTCTTTTAGGTTCGTTTCCATTAAATGAGAACCCTTATAATTCATATTGCCATGAATTTAACCATCTCATTTGCATAAAGTAGTTCATCAGCCTGGTCCCAATAGGCTCAACCAAAGAAAAAGACTCCAATGAATGGACATTATTACTGAGTCTTCTTGTAAGTAGCCATAAATAAACCAAAATAGTATCAAATTTAGGTATGAAATTCCACATGTGCAAAGTACTGTTAAGGTGATACATTTTTGATGAGATTTTTAAAAATATTTGAACTATTAAAAAGCATTATCTTTAAACGTCCTATAAAAGAGTGATTCATTTTTAAGTTGTGTTTTCCCTAGATCAAAGATCATAGATATGTTACCTTTATGCAGAAGCACATTACATAGAAAGGCTTTACTTCTACCTCTTTCAACTAATTTTTCAATATTGAGCTGTGCCCCCTAAATATTTGCCTTAGCTATATTAAAATACAATATTTTTAGAACCAAAGCAAAGGAGTGGTTTTTTCACAGAAACATTCTCAGAGGCTTACTTTACCAAATAAACTGATGGTAATATCCTTGAGTGGTGAGACCTTGCAAAATGTCCTAGTTCCTTTTTCTTGTTTAACCCTGAGGTTCATTTCTTGTTGCAGGTATTTAAATACTGAAAAGTTGTGTAGTCACCCCAAGGTTTATCCTTGAAAACAGTTACAAGTGCATCTTGATCTTCCTCTGTGTATGCAGACTCAATCTTGTTAGAGTTCTTAAGCGTCAAGAGAAAATTTCTACCATGATACATGGTTTCATGCAGAATGTCATAAGGGGTGCTTACACTACTTTGTGCGAACAGATTATAATTATGTAGGATACGTTACTTTTCTGGCCTATCCTCTTTGAACTAAAGAAATGACTAGTTTCAGATGGTTTAAAGGAAATGACTATTTCAGATAACCAAATTTGAAATGTGTTTGTTAGTTACCAAATGTCTTGCCTTAAAACATTTTAAGCACATTTTTTGGTTATATTTGAGAATTTAAGTCACTGATTTTTATTCCTTAACTAATCTTAGAAATAAACCACTGCTTACATATGCATGACTATTATGTACTCTCAAAGTACCCTTGGTTGATTAGATATTTTAGGTTTTGCGTTTACTATGGAAATAAATAAGGATTTTTAAAAACATGGTAATGTCTCTAAAGGGAGACAGTTCTACTGTCAAGATATTTCACCGTTCCCAAATTTTATCTAAACAAAAAGCAATTGTTTCTCACTTACTACTGTGCTTAAATAGCTAGGTGATTTTTAAGATGTCTTTGCTAAGAAAAATGAGAGCTTTGGTTATGGAGAATTCTTGATTCAGCAGTCTGTGCTTTCTTGGGATGCAGTAGGATTCATTAACCACATTTACCCAGATGAAGGATTAATAAACCCCACACATGAGAGAAACTTGGTGACACATGCTAATCTCATGTACCAGTTTGTTTATGATAGGCTGATTTAGGGGTCTTTACATTGGAAAAGTAGCACATTCTGTTCCTACCCTTCTAGGGTCCCAAGTTATGGTACTATTGTGTTAATTTGAGAATTCACAGCTGTATTAATATCTGAAATTTGATTGCTGTAAGCGGACAAATGTAAGCCAAATAATCAGAAGTTTGCTTGTTTTGTAAGAGAAGTTTGCCTCTGAAACATCTGTCATTACAGTAGAGATGATCTTGCCAGTGGATCTGGGATGCTCTGAGGGTTTTAGGTCTGATACTGTGCATCCATTTGTTACTCCACAATGTTAATTTGGGCACAGCCATCTTTTGCTTCTGTGACTCCTCTGTTCCTGTTAACTTACTAGTATGTATTCTGCCGGAAGTTTCTTAAGGTAGCTAGATAAGCAAGATACATGGAAGGCTGTGTGGCTAGGAGTAATTCTGGTGTCGTAAAAGTGACTTAACCTGTTCGCTGTGATCCATTAATCTCAAAAGTAAATTCTGAGGGCTAATTTCCTTTATTTCCAAGTTCTGAGAAGAAGCCTCACTTAAAACCTGTTTAGTGGTTGGTTTAACTTTATTTGCCTATTGTTAAGTAATGAGTACATTCTTTTTTTTTTTAAGTTGTGTTTTTCAAGCAGCTTCCTTACTTTGAAAAACTTCACATGTGCTCATTTGTTGTCAGCAATAATTGGGATTTCATTTTGTGAATGTACTCAAAACCCCCAAGGACTATTATTGAACAGGATGTTTGCTGATAGAAAATCTAAAACAGGAGTTTGTGTTTCAGCTCAGTATCTATTACAAGGAATAATTAATAAAGTTTGTTTATTGACTACATAAATCCAAGGCTCTAACATGTCTTGTTAATGTGAATCAGAAATAACTTTCAGTCCCTGGGAGATGTGGGAAATAAGGTCTCTAATATAAAAGTTACTCTTTATTTGAGTGACTTCGTATATCATCAAGGAGTATGACCGCTGAGATCAGATTGTCCATACCCCGTTCTCAGCCCCATCACTTAGTAGCTGATGTCCTTGGGTAAATTACTTTGTGCCTTGATTTCCTAATCTACAAAACGTCAGTAATAGTACCTGTTCATTGGGTTGTGAGGTTTAAGGCTTGGGTGATCAGGGAATAAATGGAATAGATGGCATTGAAAAGAATCCTAATAGAAGCATGTTTTGGGTATTGGGGAGAGTGGTGAAGGCCCAATCCAGGTGCAGTAGACTTGAGTGTGTATTAAACACCGCATGTGGAGCGTTTCCAGAATTTAAGTTGTTCATTCTGATTCATACTTTGGGATTTTCTTGTGTACCCTCTTGTGTCACCTTCACAAAAAGCAGAGAGTAATTGCAATTATCTGCAAGAGGAATTTTCCGTGAGAAATTTAATCATAAACTGCTTTAATATTGCTGCTCTTTCCAACCCCCTTCCCTCCCTCACCGATTTTCCTGCACCTCACACTTGAGAAAGAAAATGGAAGCCTTGCAATGGCTTTCATAAAATAGAACTAAGATAGACAAGTTACTTCCTCTAACATGAATTTTAAGCCTAAATATAAAATAAATGTTTTGAAATCACATTAAAAGATTTGTCTTCATTTTATGTTGATAACAGCAGTAAGGGCGTCCTTTTTTTTTTTTTTCATGTAATAAATTACATGAGCTTTATTTAGGAACATCACAAAGTTGGTAATTCCCTTTAACCAAAGTTAGTAATCCCATTTACTAATTCACCCTACTTCATTGTTTCTTCACTCTTCCACCCCCTGCTGTATTTAATATAACGGAAAAAATTGTACGTTTTTGTTTTAGCTCTAGTATATGACCTGCCTGTTCCCTCCCCCCAACACCCCTTCCCAAAGCAATATAGGGCCTCACTAAATGAGGGTTTTTAATCATATTGCCATGAAATTAACCGGCTTATTGAGACCTTAGAAATGTCCGGGCATATACCCAAGATCAGTTTTCTTTGGTCTTTCAAGTCATAATCCACAGGAGCAAGTGCTTTAGAGACAAATTCAGCCATGATTTTTCACAAGTCTGAGAAGTCAGCAATGAGACAAAGTGCTACAGCCTTTCCTCAGGACTGTTTGCTATCTCAGCTTTTCACAGCTCAGTGCCATACACAACAACTCTTCTTGTTAACGTTGTTCCATGAAAATGCAGACTGCCTACAGCCAGTACTTTCAAGTCGAAAGCTTTTTTTAAATGCAAGTTGCTTTATTATATAGCTGCCTTAAACTGAATACTTGCAAGTACAGCAAGTGTGAGGAATAAAGATGGCCTGGTACGTGATGGAGGCTTTTGATGCCCATTGAGCAGATTAAGTGAGTTTTTATCTTGGAGCTACTCAGTACACTAAAGGCCCAGGACTGCTGTCGTCAAGCAGGAGAGAGTGGGTAAAGCAAGTAAGTGGAATCCTGTACACTCCCCAACCCCATAATCCAGAGCTCGCTCTTTTCCACAACGGCAACTCTCATTCAGACACTGAGAAACGTCCAGTGGGCTAAAGTAGGTTAAAGTTAAGGAGATGCTATAGAGCTGGCATTACTTTCAGGATTTTACTTGGGGAGTTAAATTTACTTTGGTTGAGCTTGAGACCCGTTCAGTATGTAATGAAATGCGCTTCTGAATGTGATTGAAAACCGGGGTGGTGTTCACGGTGAGAAGGGAAGATAGTCATAGAAGGGAAGGCAGTGTTGCTGCTGAGTGAAAAAGGAAAAGCTTTGACACCATTAAAGTCATCAAAATCACTGGACTGGTGAATTTCTCAGCAGCTATGGAGTTTTGTTTGCGTAAAACTTAAAAAACTGTAACTGATTTCATTTATAAACTACAAATCTGGGAGGCAGCAGGGAGAAGGCTCTAAAGTCAGACAAATCTGGGTGGCCATCCCAACTTGACCTTGAGAAAGTTAAGTAGCTCTGAGCCTTATTGTTCATTAATAGAATGAGACCACTACCGACCCCAGCAACAGGCAGAATTAAATGATGTGGCTTTCTCCATTAAGAGCTCAACGAATGCTAGCTCTCCCAGCCCACACCTTTGTTCCCTCTCAGTGTCCTTTTAGGACCTCTACCTCCTAAAGGAAGATATAAAGAGAGCAACCTGGGCAATGATAAACACAGTGAATGACAGAACAACAGAAAGCTCTTAACATCAAGGCTTGCCTATTAAAAACAGGTTTTGAAGGTTCTGTGAAATTAGTGTTCAGTATTTTTCTATATCAGTAGAAGAGGGGTAGGTTTGTTGACAGCAACTTCATGTGTCCATTACTGTGATCTGTATACACAGTATAAACATGTCTTAGTCCCTGCCTTTGCCTCATAGGGTTTAATAGGGTTGAATGTAAATAGGTAACTGCTCCGAAGTCAGATATAATCATTCAGATTTTAAAGAATGCTGAAATCCCTACTAAGATTAAAAAATTAAACCCTACTTAAAATGGTGTTATGTTGATATACAAGTAAGTAAAATAAGGGACATATCCCTTTAATTTTTATCAAATATAAGGGAAGAACTCTGCAAACTGGAGAGGGAGAAGGAAGGTACACCCGCAAAGACCCTTCTAAACATGTCGGCCAAAGTAAAAGCTTTTATCTCAGCTGGACTGCATTTCACATTTATTTCAAAAACTTCTGAAATAGCAGCTTGATTCTGACAAAGTCTGACAGACAACTGGTGTTGGAATTCACCTAAAGTTAGTTTGTAGTTGTGCCATCTTCAAATGATAGTAGCTAGTAAAAAAAAATTTGTAGACCTAGCTTAAGACAACAGGTGTCAGTGAAATTTAGTAGATGAATGGAGTCACAGCAACCGAAACCTTACCAAAAATGCTCAGTCCACCAACTTAAGACCTTGTAATAATTCTGACAACTTGTCCCTGTTCATTTTTGCAAGGTTTTCCAATGTTCTGGGAATGAAAGTGAAGAGTGACCTTAGCAGGCGTGTCCTTCCTTCAGGTGAAGTGAGCAAAAGTGCCCTGGAAAAGTTTATATGCTCACCCACTCTGCCCTTAACAGATCAATGAGCTTTTATGCCACCAGCTGGCTTAGGTTTAGCTGGTTCTCAATGCAGTAATTTTCTAATTCACTCTGTAAGTACGTGAAGACCTCAAAACATACGACCAATCACAGAGAAGGCAGCCTGAGGTTTATGGAAACACCTTGAAGAGCCCAACTTCTTGTACGTGCAGACTTCTGAGGAGTTAGGGGACCCTGTGGTAATGAAAGGCCAAGGCCCTTAGCTCTTCCTGTTAACTTTGAGGCCCCTATAGTCTGCAGCGTTAAGGTTGCTGCCTAAGTAAACTGAATCTAGTGTCTTTCTACTCCTTTTACCTTCTCACCTTCCTCTACTCTCCTTTGTAAGAATTAAGTCTTTACCCATCAAGCAAGAAAATACATTTTATTCTTGTTTCTACAATTTAATGACATTAAAATTGACAGGCCAGAAATAAAAGGAAATATCGTATAAAGCAAGAGAGATTGTAGTTCCTGGATAATCAGAACCATAAACACTGGAATAGGTTTTCTGTTGTTAACTCTTTTAAGACAATTTTCTTATATATATGGGTAATTGTGCCTGAAGCTTGAGAAGGCTAACCTGTAACTGAAACTTTTCAGTTAGTGCCACTGCGGGATCTGGTTAAATTGGGTTAGATTGACTTTCCAGTAGGAAAACAAGGGTCCCTTAACCATCATTTCTGCAATGAAGCAGTAACGGAGTAATCTGTAGTGGAGCTGGGAAGAAAGTCCTGATGTGTGTTCAATGACTTCTCCTCAAGCAGGAGTGCTTCAGGAGCCGGACAGCAGAAGGTCGTTCATGCTGGTCCATAAGAAGGGAAAACACACATTAGAGTAAGCAACACCCAGTAACGTGCCTGCTTCAGTTGACTCAAAATGCCAACTTTAACAATGGAAGTACAACCTCTGCCAGTCAAACAGATTTGGATTGAGTCCAGACTCCAGATTTTAACTGTGTGATCTTAGGTGAAGGACTCCAACTCGTTCCTCATCGGTAAAATGGGGATAACAATAACACCTAACTCACTGGGAGAGTGTTTTTTAAAATTTTTATTGGCGTATAGTTGATTTACAATGTTGTGTTAGTTTCTGCTGTACAGCAAAGTGAATCAATTATACATATTCATATATCCACTCTTTTTAAAATTCTTTTCCCATGTGGGTCATTACAGAGTATTGAGAAGAGTTCCCTGTACTATACAGAAGGCCCTTATTAGTTATCTATTTTATATATAGTAGTGTGTATATGTCGATCCCAATTCATACAGGGAATTTTTTTTTTAATAATGAATTTCTTAAAATATTTATTTATTTATGTTTTGGCTGCACCGGGTCTTAGTTGCGGCATGAGGGATCTTTTTTAGTTGCGGCATGTGGGATCTAGTTCCCTGACCAGGGATCGAACCCGGGCCCCAGGAGTCTTAGCCACTGGACCACCAGGGAAGTCCCCATTGGGAAAAGTTTTAAAAATGCATATACAACTTTGAAACAGTGTCACATACTAATAATTCAAAAATTAGTACCTATTATGATTCAAAACCAGTCCCTCCTTTTCCATTGTACTTTCGCTCAGTTTGTTTGGGGTATAATTTATACACAGTAAAATTCGTGCTTTTAGATGTACAGTTTAATGCACTTTTAGTTAGCATGAAATTTATTTTTTAAATTTAGAGGTATCCAGGATTGAAAAATCTTTAAGAAGTAGACATTTAAATATGCTTTGGTGATTAATTTGAATAATCCCATTTGGGGCACTCTTGGATGAGCATGAAGGGAGACAGTTACTTAATTAGTACTATTGTGGCTTAGGTTTATTGGCCCTCAAGAAATCAGAAAGCTTTTGCCAATGAACTAGTCAGTGAACTAATGAACCAGTCACTGGTTATCTGCAGTGACCTATTCCAAAGGCATTCTTTTCGTTAAACTGGCTATTTTGATCATTTTGGAAGCAGATGACCACCAAGAACATCCCAGGTAAAAATGGAAATAAAGATAAAATACGTTAAAAAGCAAGTGACCAAAAATCATTCTAAAGTAAAAAAACCTCTCCCCTTCTGGAGGCTCTTTCTCCTGCCTTCAAAATATGCAGAAATCTCTTTTCTCTTCAAAAAATCCTTAAATGACTACCATTTCTAGCTGCCATCCTATTTCTTCTATTCCTGCCAAATTTCTCTAAGTTGGCCAAACCCAAAGATTTCTTTTTCAACATTCACTAGCCTAAATCCTTACCATTTGGCCTACTCTTCTCTGTAGAAATTGCTCTTTTAAAACTAACCATGACCTTCTCCTTACCACATTTAATGAGCTCATCCTCCTTGTCATCTCTGCAGCATTTGAAGTATTCACTACCCCCTTCTCTCTGAAACAGTCTCTACTTAGTCTTAAGAGAAACTGTCCTCTTCGTTCTTCTCCCACACTGCGGCAACTCCCCTCCTTCCCTTTCTTCCACTTGTGTACTGGACTTAATTCTATGCATATTTTGTTATCTTCTCCCATAAGCATTTTCAAAAACATTTTCCTCAACCCTCTAATTTTTTCATGATTATAGCTACCAACCTTATGATTTTCAAATCTGCACTTCCAATGTTCACTGCTTTCCTGAGCAACAATTCCACAGCTTCAAATGTTTCCTTCAACTTCCTCCCCTGTTCCTCTTTCACAACTTTCTATTACTTCTTCCATTATCCACGTTCAAAACCATGAGATCCTATCATCCTCTATCACCAAGTCCTGATTCACCTTCCTCTGAAATACTGATATATTTTTTAAAATATATGTGCCAGGTCTTAGTTGCAGCATGTGGACTCTTAGTTGCGGCATGCATGTGGGATCTAGTTCCCTGATGAGGGATCGAACCCGGGCCCCCTGCATTGGGAGCGTGGAGTCTTACCCACTTTACCACCAGGGAAGTCCCTGAAATATTGATATTTTGGAATCTTCTTTACACTCCCACTGCTTCCATCACCATCAAAACCCAAACTCTGGATTCCAGAATGGCCTCCATTCGAGGTTCCTCTACTGAATCTGCTGTCTGACCTGCCTCCCCAAAGACCTTTTCCTTCATGGCATTCTCTACCCCAAATCCTTTGCCGTCCTCTGCTCGTCACTGCCTATCTCAACAAAGTTAAACTCCTTGGCCTGACTTCCCAGAACTTCTGAGACCTGCCCATAGGAGTACCCCCAGCCATGCTTCTTACTGCTTCCCCAGATTGATTTCTGTTCAGTCCTTGTTCCTGGTTTTTACCTGATCATCTCTACTTCTGAATCTTTAAGAGTGCCTTACCCCTTTATTTATGACTATCCACACCTCCAAGAAGTTATTGTCATAGACAACAGGCAAGATTCTAGAGTCCTTAGGGTCTCTGGCATAGAATTGCAGGCTTGCAATACGACACTCATTAGGTAAGATGTATTAGTATTCTCCCAAAGGGTTATTAACTGTTGAGCCCTAATTACATACCCCAAGCTGTGCTAAGCAATTTACATACACCATTTCCCTTACCCTTCACAACAACTCTGTTAATTGATGATTAGTGGTGTGAGTTGTGTATTGCTTAGTTTATGAAGCAATGGTTCAAAAGGAGAGCCAGAAAAAAATACTCCACCCTTTCTCTTTAAAGCCGTGTGTGTGTGTGTGTGTGTGTGTGTGTGTGTGTAATGAGAACTAGAAAGAAAATGAGAATAGCAAGCACTTTCTGTGGATCAGTAATAGATAATTGTTCAGTTCAGAACAAAGCAACTGCAGTATTTTTAAGAGCTAAGACCAATCTCCAAGACTAGTACTGGTCTATATGATATTCCTAATACCTTTATGTCCCTTTTGTGAGGCGTTTTTTTGGGGGGGCGGGGTGCTGGGGGGCAGCTCTGTGCCTGGAGCTCTGTCTGCAAAATCCATGCTGGAACAGTTACGGCATCTCTGCATGTAGGGATACCCAGAACTGCACCCCTGGAGTATGCGTTGCTGCCCTGGCCTACGTGATCCCCTGAAATCAACCAGGACATGCTGATTGGTACACACACGTGCTGGGAGAGGGAGACAGAGAGTCTAAAAGAGACACACCCATCGGCAGGCAGGGAGGCCTGTGGGTTCTGGAGGTTAACTGAGAAAGGTAAAATGAACCCATTCAGGGAGCTGGAGGTTGCCATATATGTTTGCTGAAAGCTGGGGCACTAGAATTTTTCATCTAGCAATGAGAAAGCATACTTCCTTGAAAGGCAAGAAATTTCGTTTGGGTTTCAGGCTTTCCTCATTCTGCACATGCAACTGAGTGTTGAGCCTCACTAGGTGGGTGGATTTTAGGCTATTCTACATCATCGTAGAGGCCAGGTAGGTAGGCTTGAGCACCCCTACCCTACTCTTCAGCTCTCCTCCACTGTACGCATACATGCATATACATATACACACTTTAACCAGAGCTATCTCGCTGCCTTTATGTTTTCTTCTTTGAATTAAGATTTCATATGAGCAGAGAGTGCCTGGGTAAGAAAAGTTTGAAAACCACACAAATGAGTAATCTCTAAGCTCCCTTACAGTTCTAACATTTTACACAGAACTTTGTTCCATAAGTACCAGGAAGCCTCAGGACAGGAGAAAACAGGCAACCTTCTGGGGCTTTTCTGCTTCCCCAAACACTACCCATTTGATGCTTGAAACACTCCAATTAGAGATTTGTTCCTTTGGCTCAAAATGCTTCCTCTCACTTTAAATGCAAGTGTTTCTGGGGAAACAATACATTAACTCTGTCAGTCATCAATCAATCAGTTCATATCATTCCCTTGATATGAATGAATTTCTCACATACTCTCCTGAGAGCTGGTTTTAGGAAGGAATGAGAACACTGGTTCCCCAAGAGGGAAGGGAGGCTAAAGCATAGGTGATGTCATTTCACCATGGCTAGTCCCTGGGAAGATGTCTCATTGGTAAATAAGTAGATCCTTAGCAATTTTTGCACACCCATTGATTTGAGGAAGTGTTGTCTGGACCTGATAAGACATTTCACTGAGGCGCTTCTCACTTGAAGCATTACCCCCATACCCTGGTACAACAAGGAACACAATCACCCAATATGGCCAATCATGATTCTTTTCAGCACAAAATCACTCCCTACTTGATTTCATAACCCAAGCAGAGCTTATAATGGGCCATAAATTGCAGGGGAAACGTCAGCTGCTTGGAATCTCTGGGGATTTATCCTCCTGCTGCTTTCAGTTTCTTACCTGGTGAGGCACACACGCACGAAGTCTGCTGCGTTTTCTGAGAAGTGTTCTGGTAAAGGAGGCATCAGCCCTCGGTGTGCGCCAATGTAAAACATGGCTGCCATCCTGTCCGTGGAAGCTAGTGGGGGCTTCCCTGTGGCCATCTCAAACACAGAGCAGCCAATGCTCCAGATGTCTGACTTCCGTCCATAGCCAGACTCATTGATGACTTCCGGAGCCATCCAATACAGAGTCCCATGCATGGACTTCGGCATGTCACTGTGGGTACCATTTAAGCCAGCCCAGACCAAACGCTTGACACAGCCAAAGTCAATCAGCTTTATTATTCCAGTTGGCATAAGCATAATATTATTTCCTTTGATATCTCGATGCACCCCACAGTTCTCATAGAGATAAGCAACACCTTGCAGAATTTGTTTTGTATACTTACAGAACACCATCTCAGGCAATGGCCCAAAACGGTTTATAACACTAGAGATTGTTCCTGGTGTCTCAAACTCCATGAAAATGCTTACAGTGTTCTCCTCCAAGCATGTCCCCAGATAGGCCACAGTGTTGACATGTTTCAGTGCTTTGAGCAAATCTACTTCTTCCTGCAGCTTCCTATATTCTTTTTCAGTAGTTAATTTATCAGAGGTATCCAAAGCCACCTGTTTTACAGCTATTAGCTGTCCTTGGCAAGTAAGACCACAATATACCTAGAAGCAAACCAATGCCTTATTATTAAAAGTAAATGATGACACTTGTTCACAAAATGCCTCCCAAACACCTGTCTTTCTCTAAGCTGAAACATCCCTACCTAAATGCAAAGTACTTAAGCAAATTGAATGTTTCAGTGGAGCCAAGATGGGGATAAGTAGCATAGTGAATGTACATCATAATGGCTTGGGTTCAGTCTTCTCTTTACCAATCTGTGTAAATACAATCTAAAGTGCTGGGACTTTAGATGGTCTTTTATGCAATTCACAAAATGTAAGGAACATCTTTTGTTTTTGCCACTCAGCAATGATTCTCCCAACTTCTGGTAACATAACTTGAACGGTTGAACAAAGAGACTTCTTTCCCCCAGGACTTGGACCTCAGAGAATTAGAGGCTTGAAACACAATGGCCATTGTACTTACCCCGTGGAGCCTGAGAACCAGAGCCAGAAGGAGACACAGAGAGACCAGATCCCCAGTGACATTGTTTGACCCCTGAAACAGCTGTGCCCAGAGCCAGTCCTACTCCAAATCCTTCAGTTACATAAAGCTGTGGACATCCTTTTCCTCAAGCCACTTTAAGCTGGGTTTCCTATTACTTCCAGCTGAAAGAGTTCTAAGTAAGAGAGTATGCAGGGTGGGGCGGGCACTCAGGAAGATTAGGGAAGAGGGAGGGGTGGAGGAGTGGAGACTTTTTATTTCAACATGTTTCCTGTTTCACTTACTGGGCCGTAGGCTCCCTTCCCAAGGATCTCACCCTTGGTCCACAGGATAGGTTCTTCATACTTTAAACTGTTTTCAGAAAATGTCTTCTTTTCATGTGAGTTGAAAAATCTCTCCTCTTTGTCATATATCCCAAAGCCATTACTGTATCTCTGGAAGAATGAGACAAAAAAGAAAAGTCATCATTACATTCTGAGTCCTTGGGACGGAGAGAAAGAGTGGAGAGTAAAGTCTTCCTTTCTTCTAACCTAGGACCAACCAGAGAAGGCCAAATATGCACCCCTAACCAATCACGTGGGAGGCCCCTTCTAGTTAGCCGACCTACAGCTTCCCCAGGACAACAGCCTCCAATCAGGGCACACCTGAAGCCTTTTTTCCACTAAAAAGCTTTCCTACTCCTTGCCTGCTTTTGAGTCTCGGCCAAACACAAGTGATGGTGGTTGACTCCTTTGCTATAGTGAGCTCTGAATAAATAACCTTTGTTCTATTTCCACAACGTACGCATATACTCAAATGTACACATATGTAAGCATATATGCCTACACTTCCATACACATACACATTTACACACAAATATACATGCAGATAGATACTCTCTCTCTTACGCATACACGCACATACATTCACCCATGCACAGCCATACACTCAAGTCTAATGGTCAAGACCAGCTGCAATAGACTAAAGATCCATGGTCCTCTAGACCCTTGCTACTCAAAGGAGAACCTACAGACCAGCTGTATCAATATCCCATGGGAGCTTGTTAGACTTTCAGAATCTCAGGCCTCAGACATACCAAATCAGTGTCTACATTTCAGCATGACCCTCAAGAGATGTGCATCCACAGTAAACTTTGAAAAGCCTTCCCCTGGAAGTCGGGAAACAAGTAGCTTTTTGTAGAGCTTAGACCATGTTTACCAATTGTTTGATCAGGACCAAAAATACTTTGTCTTGATCTCCTCTATGAGTTATTAAAAATAAATGATGATGGTGATGTAGAGGCACAGTGACGGTCCTTAAGAATAAGACATTACACAGGATCTCCTTCCTCGGGAATGAGCACGGGTGCCTCCAGAGGGCCATTTGGGTTCCTCTTCCCCAGCCTCTCATGTTTCTATCCAAACTGAAATTTATGGATTGCTTAGAAATGAAAAGATCACAAAAGGTCAGACTCCGTGACTCCGTGATTGCAGCGTAGGGTTATGGGCTGATTGTATTTACTAGCTTGTTAGCTTTTCTTGAATGTGAAATGGCAGGCTGGTGGACCCATCTCAGACACACAGGCATGCACACACGTACCCCCAACTCCCACCCAAGCCTGGCAGCCTCTGTGAATCCTGTCCACGTCCCAGCCAAGACCAGGTTCACCATGAGGGTGAAGATGGCCTTTTACAACCAGGAATATTCCCACTGTCTAGTGATTAAGAGTGTGGGGCTGGAATCAGAATTCCTGTCCCCACCACTCACTACCTGCATGACTTTCTAAACCTCAGTTTCCTCATCTGCAAAATGGGGACTTGTTATTACCTTTAGCATTGATCTCATGGAGCTGTTATGAAGTATAGAAAGGAGACAGTATGATGTGTCTCACTCATATGTGGTAACTTCTCAATAAACTTAGCTATGGTATAATTATTTACCTTGTGTATTCTTCTGATCAATTATTTAAAATAATGATTCCTGATCCTGAAAGAGCATGATATAACCTGAGTTAGTGTACAGTAAATAATGTTTCAGCTAAACCTACTGTTTGTGTTTAAAATTTAGTAGAACAGGAGGCTCATATACTTCAGTGAGAACTAAAACAAATGTAACCTTACTACCTGCTGATAGTCTTCTCACCGCCCCACTCCAGTGCCAAACAAATTTTTTTTAAATGTGTTCAGGATTGTTGTTTATGCTTCCTTGAGAGCAATGGCTAAGTCTTGTGCCCCACCATATCTTCAGCTCTTATCCCAATACCAAAATCACAGGAGGCATCAATAATATTTTTGTGTTAAAGTAAACCATTTGGGAACAAATGCTCAGGTGCAGGGAATCTTTGAGTAATGAGCTTTTCATGTTTTCATATGTCTTTTGGAACTAGATGGTGAGCTACTTCGGGGGCTGTGTTAATTTCTTTCTATCTCACACACCACTTAGAGTAATGCTTTACCCATAATTATCTCCCTGCTGTTACTTGTTGATTGAAAACTTCATCACTGAATATAATATCTACCTATTTCAATAAGTAGCTTTGCTATATTAATGTAATCAAAGTGATTCCATTGCAGTGTCAGGCTAGCTAAATTCTAGAAGTAAGGCAACATAATGAAAACGTCTTAGCGTGAGAGTCAGGGGACCTGGATTCCAAACTTGCAACCAAATAATGAGATCTTGATGAAACTATTTAATTGTTTAGGGTTACTGATTCCTCATTTGAAAATAAGGGGTTTGAAACGGATTGTCTCTGAGATCCCTTCCCGTCCCAATGAATCTCTGATTCTAATTATACCAACCTGTGTCTTGACAGTTGTTGTCTCCGCCTAATTCTTGCATGGTATTTCCTCTCTTACTGAGGACAAGATTTCGGCTTTCAGGATCTGTTTCATCTGCCATTACTTGGCAAGAGTTGTTACCTTTCTCATCAAGAGCTAGTAGTTCCGCAGCTAGACAACCTAACAGTTCATCTGTCGATTCTTCACTCTTTACAGGGTCTGGAATTTCTTGGGAAATTGAATCTGCATCATTTAAAGTTTTTCCAAATGTTTGACATGGAATTGACTTATTAGCCAAACTATCATGATCCAAAGACTGTGCCCAACGTTGATATGCTTGAGAAGATGCACTTTCTTGTTTCTCTTTGAAAGAGAAACTCATAAGTGTTTTAGACTTATCTGAAACACTCTCAAACTCTACATCGTTAGTTAAAATTTGATTGGCATTAGTTTCACCAAGAGATGCTATAGTCTGCTTCTCTTGCAGTACATGCTTGCTGGAACTCTTCGCACTGGGCAGTGCCCAGCTGTTTTCTGAAAGGACAAATGGGGTTTGGTGAAGTTGCTCTTCGAGTTCGCGCAGATCTCTGAGGCTCGTGGCAAGTATCTGATTGCTAGAAATGTCTCCTTCGTCAGCAGACTCTTCCATGGAGACTTCCTCAACAATGGACAAATCTGAGACAGGAAGGAATTCGTTTTGTTCGATGGACTGCTCATGAGTCTGAACCATGATCATGGGCTGAACTTCATCCTTGGAAGATAGAAAGTCATTTCCTGAAGACTCTATCTGCTATTCTGGTTCTGAAATACCATCACCATTTTCAGTGTCGTTGCTACTTACAGCCTGGCAACGCTTTTCTTTAGAAATTAAGCTTTTGTGCTTTTGTTTAATGCCAAGAGAAGACTTCGGGGTTTAATATGTGGTCTTTTCTGAGAAAGTCTGGTTCGGCTTTTGCTGGTCCTCTCACTGTGTGAAGATCGACATTTATTGGTGACACATCTGCCCGATGGAGCTGAGCATATCTCTCGGAAATATTTGTTTTCATGCTGTTCAGCCTCTCGCATCTGACGATAAACAGGAGTCCTGAACATTTCGTAGATTCCAGGTCCATTTGCAGTTGAACTGATTTCTTTGAACCTGTCACTGTACTTCAGATCTCAGTAATTTAGTCTTGGCTCTGTTGGTTGAGCAGAGAGAGGAACAGAAGACTTTTTTATTCCTGGATTTTTACAGATGCAAGGCAATGACTGCTTTTTAGGTTTCAAAGCTCGGTAAGTGGATTGCTTCTTTTCTTTTCTTTTTTTTTTTTTTATAAATTTATTTATGTATTTATTTATTGGCTGCGTTGGGTCTTCGTTGCTGTGCGCGGGCTTTCTCTAGTTGCGGCGAGCGGGGGCTACTCTTTGTTGCAGTGTGCGGGCTTCTCATTGCGGTGGCTTCTCTTTGTTGCGGAGCACGGGCTCTAGGCACGCAGGCTGCAATAGTTGTGGCACGCGGGCTCTAGAGCGTAGGGTCAGTAGTTGTGGCACACAGGCTTAGTTGCTCCGCGGCATGTGGGATCTTCCCAGACCAGGGCTCGAACCCGTGTCTCCTGCATTGGCAGGCGGATTCTTAACCACTGCGCCACCAGGGAAGTCCCGGATTGCTTCTTTTCTATCTGTGGCATTCTCTTTTGAAACTTGGGTGATTGCCGAGGTCTGGGGTCCACAAGCCCCAGAGCAGGAAAAACTTGAGTTTTTATGCTGGTTTTGTGCATGGTAGGCTTCATGGAACTTTCAATGGAAACCATGAAATTCTGAGGTGTCCTGTTACTGGCCTTGGTCTTTGAATCCAACTTATTTCTATGGGTTTTCATTTTATGCCTGTCATTTCTTGGTCTGCAAGTATGTTGAAGCTACTATTGTTATGAAGGATGCCCTTTCTTTTCTGGAGGCTTGGCTTAGTTATTGCTGGTTCCTTGGGAGTTTCATCTCCGGGGAAAGTGATGTGGATAAGAGGCACCATCCCATTTGTTTCTGGTTTGGCTGCCTCTGCTACTGATATTTTTATGTTTGTCTCCATGCTTCTGTGATCTTCTGGGAGCTTTTCAATGAGGTCATGAGGAACTATATTGGACAAACTTTTAAGAACAGTATAGTCTTCTGAAATATGATTTGGCTCAATCACTTCCCCTTTATGTGCTGAAGCAGTTTCTGAATCAGCTTTATCATTTCTAATCCCTTCATCCAGGCTTAGAGTTATTTCTGAACGCAGGGCTTCTTGGAACTTGACTGGTTTGATATATCCAGCTTCTGAATCTTGTTCATAGTTTCTGGCTACTGAACCCTCTTTCTTTCCTGATGAAAGAGGTGGAGTGTTCTCTTCTGCTCTTCTCAGTTCAGCACCAAGGCAGTCAATATCCACTTCCCTATCTGTAGGAAAATTGCCTTCCTTGAAATTCTCAAAGGACACCAAAGACTGTCCTTTTTCAAAGTGAGAGATTTCAGTGTTGACACATCCCTCTGTTTCCTTGGATTTCCTACTCTCCTCTGTCTCCAGGTGTTGTCTGTGATGGTGAGCCTTCCAAAAAGAGCACATGTTTCTGGACCAGATAGAGCTATCAAATGACCTGAGAGTCTGACCCTCTAAACCTTGAACGGTGCTTCCTTCTGCTTGTTTGATGGTCTAAACTCATCAGATCGACTAACAGGCTCTGAGAGCTTAGGTATGAAAGATATAAAGCTTGGAATATTTCTTTCTCTCTCCTTTTGATCCTTATGATTTGGGGGTGTAGTAAGGAGACCAGATCTCACAGGCAAGGGTGACAATGGTGGCTGAGGGAACTAAAAGGAAAGAGAAAACGAATGAATGCAGAAACACATATGCGTATCATATTAATAAAGTAATCTGAAGAAATTTTAAGATTCTCTTTAGGAAGTCCTTTAAAGTACAAAGTTATCCTGGAGATCACAGTTTTAAAAACTAAAATCTTATTCCTGGTGTTTTTTAAGAACCAAGGCAAGACAATACTTTTAAAAAGCAATGCTAACATATGTAAAGATTCATGGTTATATGTTTAAAATAAAGGCCCTACATTGTAAACAATAAAACCTTTAAGTTTTTTAAAATTTCTGTTCTCTTTTCTGTTTACTTTGTTTTATTTCTATTCTCTTTTCTATTTACTTTCCATAGAATTGATCTAAGATTTTTAAAATTCCCACTTAGAACAGCTTAAAATTGCTGTTACATTTACTGTAATAGTGATCGTTAGGTTGCAAACCAACTCAGAATTTGTATGCAGAACACAAGTGCTTCTCATTGTTGGCTGAATTGTTCTGTTGAGAGTGGCTTATAAATGTGCCACACTATACGCTTGAGAGTTAGCTCCCTAAATGGTATTTAATTCTCCTTGGCCCTCCAACTATTTTCAAATTAAGCAAGTTTATGTTATTATCAACCTCTAGAGGTCAGTGTAACCCAATATATAATATTCAGCTTTTGGTTGGTTAAGCTATAAGCTCTCACTTTACAGCTTTCACCGTGGCCTTCCTCCTCCACCACCCCACCCTCTGGGTATAGAGATTCGATAACTAATTATATCAGAATATTTATAGGCATAGATCACGAGTGGTAATTGAGAGCTCTATGTTTAATTTTCATTCTGTTGCCACCTGTGTGTAAGAAGACAGGAAAAGGAAACTGACACTAGAAACAGGCATTAGAAACAGGTGAGATGCAGTGTAATCCCCTAGTTTCATTACCTAGATGACTTTCTTTCATCTCTCAAAATACAGATTCTCCCAGTGCTTAAACACCTCTGCAGTAGCAGCCATTATTTCATTTATTTATATTTTAGGCCAATAAAGTCCTTTTTTCAACACTAAGCAGTACCTATGCATTTTCTCAAAGGCTCATAGAATACAGAAGAGTCAGTTGAGAGAATTGCAAGGCTCTTTCCAAACGCTTTACTTACAAATGAGACAACTAGGAAAATCTTTCTACCAATGGAAAAAGAATTACCTCATTTCTCAATACATTAAAAGAAGAAAAATTAAATATGTCCAAAAGAGCTACTCACTTCATTACGTGGACAATGGGAAACACCCCAGAAAAGAAGTATACGTGTCAAGATATAATTTTCCCAGAAATTAGCTCCTCTATAAACTGCATGTGAGTTGTGGTTTTTCCAAGATATATGCTGAGGATTTGGGCTCTGAGTTCTTTGATAGAATTTGTCTCTAACAAGATTCTTTGGTTTTAATCCTTAAGTCAAAAATGCTCAAACTACTCTTACCTCAATTCTCCGGCTACTATACTTCATATTAGAAGAGGAAAACCCTGTAACGAGAAAAATTATTTTTTTTATAAGTTTTTTTTTAAAATTAATTAATTAATTAATTTATTTCTGGCTGCGTTGGGTCTTCGTTGCCGCACGCAGGCTTTCTCTAGTTGAGGAGAGCAGGGGCTGCTCTTTGTCGCGGTGCACAGGCTTCTCATTGCAGTGGCTTCTCTTGTTGCGGAGCACGGGCTCTAGGTGCACGGGCTTCAGTTGTTGTGGCTCGCGGGCTCAGTAGTTGTGGCACACGGGCTTAGTTGCTCCGCGGCATGTGGGATCTTCCCGGACCAGGGCTGGAACCCGTGTCCCCTGCATTGGCAGGCAGATTCTCAACCACTGCGTCACCAGGGAAGTCCCCAAAATTATTATTATTATTATCAGATATTCTTAGTAGTAGAGTGAACACAGTCGGCCTTAAGCCAGGTGATGGCGATGGAGTGATCTTGGTGCTGAGGTTTGAGGAAAAGTTGTCAAAATGAAGAGTTTTTCCAGGTGTAATCCACAT
Organism: Balaenoptera borealis; assembly: GCF_965194805.1. NCBI lineage: Eukaryota > Metazoa > Chordata > Mammalia > Artiodactyla > Balaenopteridae > Balaenoptera > Balaenoptera borealis. The sequence continues at coordinate 112,493,781 of NC_138863.1, read as the reverse complement.
GGAGGTGGGTACAGAATGATTACACAAAACTATTGCTGAAGAAGGTGGTTGTTTTATATACAATGTTGTTTTTCATATATATCTATGTTATATATGTGTATATATCTCTGTTTTATATTTATAACATTTGCGTATATATAGTGATATTTATTTATTTTTACTTATATTCCTTCTGGAAACACATGCTCTCTGGATCAGAAAGCAGAGCACTTATCACCCACAGGGCATCCTAGTGCCAGTTCCCTGCAGCCCGATTCCCCACAGGTTGACACAAATGAGAACCTGCACCGGTAGTGAGGCTGCACCGTAGGAGGAGACCCTGAAATTATGAGACTCAGAGCTTATGTATAGAGTGCTGGCAGTTCAACCCATCTTTCCCTTCTGAGAAAGAGAGACCTTCACTATGAAATGTAAGCAAGCGTCTCCAGGAGAAGGAGGAAATGTGTCTCTGGGTTTTGTTTGTTTTATTTTTACCCTATTAAGTAAGTAAACAGCTCTTGGCAAAGCCAGCTTCAGTCTTTCTGGAGCAATAGCTTATCTCTAACTTCCAAGGCATGTTTGCCATTCAATCATCTTTCAACCTAGTCTCCTAGTGCTTTTTGCTCAGAAAACCCAGACTTTTGCAGAAATGTGAAAGTATTTATGTATAATTGTCTCCCATCCGTTGTTTGAACTCAAACATGGGATAGATCATAAATTCTGAAGGAGTGCGGGGAAGGGCGAGATGAGATTTACTAGGTAGGGTAAAACCTAGACGTTGTTTTCTTCTTACCAAAACATCAGAATGGTCCCTAAAACCCCACTCACCATCATGGGTTAAAGCTGAAGCCAAAAGCTCCAATGTGTTCAGGGTCAAAGCAGGCACATAAATGAATGAAGTGGGATAAGTAGGGACAGTGGTGAACTGAAATTCTGTGCCCCAACTACAGGGACATCCATTCCCCAGTTCTAGCTGGTGTGGTCCATTCCAGATGGGTAATCCAGCACTGCTGGATCCTCCAATTGCCAAGAGAAGCCAGAGAGCTGGAGACCTTATGTGAAATCTCCTTCTCATCCCTTTTTAAAATACTTTGAAGGCCGAACAAAATATGCCTGTAGGTCCTTTTTGGCCACAGGCTGCCATTTGGAAATTTCACTTAGCGAGACCTCTCTGAGATGTACCACAGGTAGAAGCCATTCTCAGGTGAAAACTGGTCACCTAAGAAGAGGATTCCAATTGGAGGGGATGCGGGCATTCCCCTTAGCCACAGCTGGGCAGAGCACCACCCCAATTCTTTATCCATTTATTTAACCAATATTTATTGAGTGCCTACTGAATAGCCAACACTGTCCCAGAAGATGGCAATATAATTGTGAACAACAAAGACAAAATTCTTGCCCTCATTGAGGTTGTATGCTAGAGGTTGAGATTTTCTGTTGAAAAGATATTACAAGTTAATACTAGAAATATAACTGAATATGATTTATATTTGGGTGCTTATGTATAACACCCTGAGTTTAAAAAATTCAGGTATTATAAATATTTAGATGAGTAATATCCAGTATTGACAAGGAATGACGTGAGATATAAAGGCACTCAAACATTTCTGGTGAGAATGTAGAGGTAAGATCTTTCCAGTAGGTAATGTGGTAATATATATTGAAAGGCTTTTTAAATGTGTATAGAATTCCAGTTAAAAGGTTGAATATACAAGCTTTTCTCCACTCTCTCCACAAACCTCACTAAAATGATGGTAGACTAATTTTTTAAAAAGGTAAAGAAGGGAATTCCCTGGCGGTCCAGTGGCTAGGACTCAGCGCTTTCACTGCCAGGGCCCAGGTTCGACCCCTGGTCTGGGAACTAAGATCCCGCAAGCCATGCAGCCAAACAAAAAAATAAAAATAAAAAATAAAAGGTAAAGAAAAAGAACAGCAAAAACCTAGAGGGTAAAACAGCACATGCACGACATCAACAAAATTTTGGATGGTGAAAACTGTATGGATGGGCTTCCCTGGTGGCGCAGTGGTTGAGAATCTACCTGCCAATGCAGGGGACACGGGTTCGAACCCTGGTCCGGGAAGATCCCACATGCCACGGAGCAACTAAGCCCGTGCGCCACAACTACTGAGCCTGCGCTCTAGAGCCCACGAGCCACAACTACTGAAGCCCATGCGCCTAGAACCCATGCTCCACAACTAGAGAAGCCACGGAAGGAGAAGCCCGTGCACCACAATGAAGAGTAGCCCCTGCTCACCACAACTAGAGGAAGCCCGTGCGCAGCAACGAAGACCCAACACAGCCATAAATAAATAAATAAATAAATAAATAAATAAATAAATAAATAAATAAATAAATTTTTAAAACTGTATGGATGAATAATAAACAATTTAGTTGTCAACTTTCTCTGTTTTGCTCACTGCCTGCAGAGGGTAGAACTCAACAAGAAATAAGAACCCCAGAAAGGAGCAGGAATTAAAGATACCAGGTACCTCTGAAGGTGGGGTTGCAGATGAGTCTGAAACAAGGGGTTGCTTCAAACTCTGTACAAGGAGTTGGTTCCAGATTCCCCGTCCTGCGTCCTGCCCCACTTGTCAGGGGTTGCTCTTCTCCATTCCTGGCTGGAAGTTTATTCTCTGAAGAGCTTGAAACAAAGATGCGAAGGAGCTAGGTACAGCTGAGAGCAGAAACAGGGTGCTGGAGTGAAAATGTGAGGATAAATGAAAGCCTCCACATTGACATGTGAAGCTCCAGCCTTATAACCTACAAGCAGGAGCTTGGATTCTCCTTCTCTCAGGCAAACTAGCTGAGAGAAAAGCCTACCTACGCACCCTGACACTAGGGGAATCCGTCATCCAACCATCCAGGTCTCTGTCCACTCCACAAGCCCCCTCGAGCTCCTGGCACTTTTTAGTCTCCCCCTCTTAAATACAAATAATCGCCAAGCATCAACTGATATATGGGAATAGCCTCTAACATGAAAATACACAGAACAAAACAAACAAAAAGAAAGAAGAGAGCTCAGAGGAAACAGAGACAATGAAAAACTACTGTTAATATCATTCATGGGGCTTCCCTGGTGGCGCAGTGGTTGAGAATCTGCCTGCCAATGCAGGGGACACAGGTTCGAGCCCTGGTCTGGGAAGATCCCACATGCCACGGAGCAACTGGGCCCGTGAGCCACAATTGCTGAGCCTGCGTGTCTGGAGCCTGTGCTCCGCAACAAAAGAGGCCACGATGGTGAGAGGCCCGCGCACCACGATGAAGAGTGGTCCCCACTTGCCGCAACTGGAGAAAGCCCTCGCACAGAAACGAAGACTCAACACAGTCATAAATAAATAAATAAATAAATAAAAGAACGTGAATTTCTTTAAAAAAAAAAAAATCATTCATGTACCTTCTTCAGGAAGCTACGGGAAAATTTACCTTCCTAAAATGAGTGCATTAATCAAGAGAGAGGAAGCCGTGTACCCAGTACACAGGGGTCCAACACAGAAGGTAGCCAAGGGCATTTCCAGGATAATGATGAGGAACTCCCAAAGAGACAGCTGGTCAGGAGGTCCAAAGACCAAGTAACACACAGTGAAACAGGAGGGCAGAGCATTCCAGGAGCAAGGTCTTAAAAAACAAAAGAAACCAATGGATTACCTGGTGTGCAGTTGCTGTATTGAGGTGCGTTTCACAGGTCCATCAGACAGGATGGGGATGAATTAGTGACAGATATACAGAAAGTAAGCAAATGGTGAAATGAGGCGAGTATTAAAGCTGGGATAAATAGAATGTCTCAAAAGAAAAGCAATGTAATCATAGCATACTCTGGGGCTCAGCTGTGAATGATATTTTACCTAGTCATAATAAGGGAGACATTGAATATTAATTTTTTTAAAGCACAAAGATTTCGAAGGTTGCCTGTGTGTGTAGAGAGTAATATAAAATTGTTAAACACTAATAGATAATGCGTAAATTGAGCAATCAAGCAATGTAGTTATAAACATGTTATTTAGAAATGTGGAATTACATTCTAGAAGAAACGGTCTTGAAACAGTATTTGTACTTCTTATTTCTTACTTTTTATTTTTGCTCACCTGTCTTTTCTGAATTTTTCTTAATCGACATATGTTGATTGTCTAAAATTTAAGATTGCATTTAAACAAAAATATTCTTAAAAAGGGAACAAACACCAGCCTGGTAAACCCAGCTGACTTCTTCAGACAAGATCGTAACACCAATGGAGCAGATCCCATTACAGAATACTGACCTAACCCAGTTTGTTCTTGTTTGAATGTGCTACTTTTATTACATCTTCAAAACTTTCTGTGGTTTGGCCAGGAGAAGATATTTCCATGATGTCCAATTCAATCTCTCCATCCATCCTTCCTCCAGTTTGTACCTGCACCAACTGCCCTCCCTTTTCTCTAAATTCACCTCCACCACAAGACTAAATGTTTCTCCTTTTTTTCCCTCATAACTAAAGTGGGGCTCAAATGGGCGGTGTGAGCTCTGAACACACATGACATGGTGCTTAAGCACGTTGGCTTCAGAGACAGGGGGTCCAGGTTTGAACCCAGCCTCTGTAACCCATTAGCTATGTGACCTGGGCATGCACTTAACCTTCTGAGGCTCACTTTCCTCATTTCTAAAACAAGCATGCTAATATTACCTGTATCAGTGAACATATGTGCCTTGCAGTAATAGGCACTCAATAAATGGTGATTGCCATTGTTATTAATTCAATATACATTTTTAAATAGTTATGTGCCAGATCTGGAGCGAGGTGTGCAGAGGTGTGATGGTTTTTGCCTTTGTCATCTGGTGAAGACCAGCACATAAAAAGACAGTGACAATTCAGCATGATGAGTGTTATGTTGCAGACAAGGTCAGGATCCTATGGGAGTCCAAAGGCCTGGCGACTCCCCCAGTCTTGGGGACATTCAGGAAGACTTCCCAGAGGAGGGGGTTTCTAAGGGGAGAGCTGAAGGATGGTTTAATGTTCCGGCAGAAAAAAACAACATGTGCAAATATTCACATATTTGTTCTGGGAACAGAAGGCGTTTGGTGATGCTGATGTTTAGCATCTGCTGAGGAAGAGTGGCAAGAGAGGAGGCCGAAGAGAGGCTGCGGACAACTGGGAGTGAGATTTCTGGATTTCAAGGAACAAGACCCTGGGTCTACGTCACAGTCCAGACCTGATGTTAACACTTTTATACACAGTCTATCGAAACTCGGCTTCAACATCATGTTAAATGAAATCAGCCAGACAGAAAAGGACAAATGTTGTATGATTTCACTTATATGAGGGACCTAGAATAGTCAAATTCATAGAGACACAAAGTAGAACAGTGGCTACCAGGGGTACGGGGGGAAAGTAGAAAGGAGAGTTAAAGTTGAATGGGTACAGATCTTCAGTTTTGCAAGATGAAAAAGTTCTGGGGATGCATAGTGGCAATGGTTGTGCAACAGTGTAAATGTATTTAATTCCACTAAACCGTTACACTTAAAAATGGTTAAAATAGTAAATTTAATGTGATGTACATTTTACCCAATAAATTTAAAATTAAAAATTTTTTTTAAAAATCCACTGCTTCATTTAAATTTCATTTGAGCTCTACCCTTGCATCCAAATCCCATAATAATAATTCTATTTTTTCCCCTTTTTTTGGTGAGATGCTTCACATTTCCTCTGCTGTGCGATATCTCTCATTGCAATAAGCCAATAAATGCAAAATTTTGGACTACAGGTTTGTCCCTGGTGGTTTAGGCCAATTGGTTTAGGACAGTGGTAAGCAGATATCAATGAGAGCAACGTCCTAAGGGGAAACGCTGGCATCAGTGTGCTATCTGGTAAATAAGTCTTGGGCTAGATAGAACAGCTAACTCAAATCTTGGAGGAAAGCATCTTCAGTGTAGGCCCCCCCAACTCCCATAGATAAAGATAAACCAAATATGAGTTCCCTGTAAAGATTTTCAAACGCTGAAGAAAAAGCTCAGTAAAGAAATATTTATGGACCAAAGAATAAAGGAATAACTGTGTAATTAAATGAACTCACCTTCAGATTTTCTCGGCTGCCCCTTCAGAAAGTGAGGAACGTCTTCTCTGGCTACAGACTTGGAGATGTTCGGTTTTAAGCAAGGTCTTGGCAACAAAAAGCCCAAGTTCACATTGCAGAGCTCCTGGTAATGTTCCTCTTTCTTCAGGAGTAAAGGCTGCCTGGTCACCATCTTTGTCCTGGAGCCTACCATCTCAATTTCATTTGGAAGTGAAACAGAATGTGCTAGTACCCATTCCTGATGCACTGAGGTTATCTGAATAAAAGGGGGAGGAAATGGTTTGATTTAAAAATCATTCCCCATGTCTTCTGGGTCTCCAGTTCTTAGCCCAGCCCGACATCACTAGAAAGTTTGGAGGACTACTTCCAAACGGTGCTGCTGTGTGGAATGGCTGTGTTGCTGAAAGCACAAGACTTCCTTGTCCTCTGAGTTGCTCCCCACCTCACCTGCCCTCTGCCCCTCACACTTTAGTTTTCCCATTCCCATTTCCTCAAGCAGAGAAATCAGAGGGGCAAAGGGGAGACGTAAGAGGTGCATCCTTCTACTTCTCCAAAGGTGTTGACCAAAGGCCTTTGACCATTCTCCAAAGGCCCAGTGCTTCTCAAACTATCTTTGGTGAAGAATCCGTTTAAAATTTTCCATTGCATTGTGGGCTGAAACTTTTGTAATATGTAATCAAAGTGAAAGACTATATGAAATGAACATATGAAAAATGAAATGAAAATCAAAAACATGAAAATAAATTATAAGACACTGATGAAAGAAATTAAAGATGATACAAATAGACGGAGAAATATACCATGTTCTTGGATTGGAAGAATCAACATTGTGAAAATGACTCTACTACCCAAAGCAATCTACAGATTCATTGCAATCCCTATCAAACGACCACTGGCATTTTTCACAGAACTAGAACAAACAATTTCACAATTTGTATGGAAACACAAAAGACCCTGTAGCCAAAGCAATCTTGAGAAAGAAAAGTGGAGCTGGAGGAATCAGTCTCCCTGACTTCAGACTATACTATAAAGCTACAGTAATCAAGGCAGTATGGTACCAGCACAAAAACAGAAATATAGATCAATGGAACAGGATAGAAAGTCCAGAGATAAACCCACGCACATATGATCACCTTATCTTTGATAAAGGAGGCAAGAATATACAATGGAGAAAAGACAGCCTCTTCAATAAGTGGTGCTGGGAAAACTGGACAGCTACATGTAAAAGAATAAAATTAGAACACTCCCTAACACCATACACAAAAATAAACTCAAAATGGATTAAAGAGCTAAATGTAAGGCCAGACACTATCAAACTCTTAGAGAAAAACATAGGCAGAACACTCTATGACATAAATCACAGCAAGATCCTTTTTGACCCACCTTCCAGAGAAATGGAAATAAAAACAAAAATAAACAAATGGGACCTAATGAAACTTAAAAGCTTTTGCACAGCAAAGGAAACCATCAACAAGACCAAAAGACAATCCTCAGAATGGGAGAAAATATTTGCAAATGAAGCAACTGACAAAGGATTAATCTCCAAAATTTACAAGCAGCTCATGCAGCTCAATATCAAAAAAACAAACAACCCAATCCAAAAATGGGCAGAAGACCTAAACAGATATTTCTCCAAAGAAGATATACAGATTGCCAACAAACATAGGAAAGAATGCTCAACATCATTAATCATTAGTGAAAGGCAAATCAAAACTACAATGAGATATTATCTCGCACCAGTCAGAATGGCCATCAACAAAAAATCTACAAACAATAAATGCTGGAGAGGGTGTGGAGAAAAGGGAACACTCTTGCACTGTTGGTGGGAATGTAAATTGATACAGCCGCTATGGAGAACAGTATGGAGGTTCCTCAAAAAACTAAAAATAGAACTACCATACAACCCAGCAATCCCACTACTGGGCATATACCCTGAGAAAACCATAATTCAAAAAGAGTCATGTACCCCAATGTTCATTGCAACTCTATTTACAATAGCCAGGACGTGGAAGCAACTTAAGTGTCCATCAACAGACGAATGGATAAAGAAGATGTGGCACATATATACAATGGAATATTACTCAGCCATAAAAAGAAAAGAAATTGAGTTATTTGTAGTGAGGTGGATGGACCTAGAGTCTGTCATACAGAGTGAAGTAAGTCAGAAAGAGAAAAATAAATACTGTATGCTGACACATATATATGGAATCTAAAAAACAAAACAAAACAAAACAAAAATAAAAAACTGGTCAAAAATAGAAAACTGAAGAACCTAGGGGCAAGATGAGAATAAAGACGCAGACCTACTAGAGAATGGACTTGAGGATATGGGGAGGGGGAAGGGTAAGCTGGGACAAAGTGAGAGAGTGGCATGAACATATATACACTACCAAATGTAAAATAGATAGCTAGTGGGAAGCAGCCACATAGCACAGGGAGATGGGTGTCTTTCATACCAGTTTTATAGTCATCCTTGAGGGCAAACACCTAGCTGACAAGTTGGAGTAAGAAAAACATACAGCATACTTTCCTAATAACTAAACTGTCAGTGAAAAGGATGTTCTAGTAAAGGCTAGGTACAGTTAGTATTTTGCTGTAGAAATTAGAAAATTGGGCAGTGTATTCATGTGAACACGTTGTTAAGAATGACTGTACTTTTACAATCATTGAGGACTAATAAACCCAGGTTATTTTTTTTTTTACCCAGTATGTTTTTAAGCAAATTTAATGTGTTCAAAATCTGTTAATTGGTTGATTTCTTCTTTTTTTTAAAAACAAGGAAAGATACAATAAGCGAGTATTAGAAATACCTGCCTTTTTAGACATTGTGAAAAGTTAATGGCTCCTAAATGGGAAAAAAAAAATTTGGTCCTAAATGGCGGAGGGGAGGGGGAAAGATTATACAACATTCTGGCTCTGAAATCATCTTGGAACACGTGTGTTCTCTTTTTGTCTTTTGAATACAGTGAGTAGTCACGGGAGCCTCTAAACATATCCAGTGGTCCAGGAAAGAGGATGTACTGTTACATGTAAAAATAAAACACTTGCTCCCATCTGAGTGAATCTTTCCAGTAAGAAGATGTATTAATAAATTAACCCTGGGACTTCCTTGGTGGTCCAGTGGGTAAGACTTCACCTTCCAATGCAGAGGGTGCAGGTTCGATCCCTGGTCGAGAAGATAAGATCTCATGTGCCTCGCGGCCAAAAACCCAAAAAATATAAAACAGAAGCAATATTGTAACAAATTCAATAAGGACTTTAAAAAAAATGGTCCACATCAAAAAAATCTTTAAAATTAATAATTAATTAATTAACCCCACCAGAAAATGTTACAGTAGAGAGAAACTAAAAGGCAACATTTAAACACAACCAGAAACATAATTTCCTTGCAGAAGAGGTGCAAATGACATTCATAAGAGTTGGGAAATGATGATTAATTTGTTAATGTAAGTGCTAAATCATTAAAATGAAAATTTAAAATTGGTCTAACCTAATTCATTCAATGAAGAAAAATTATTTTCTCCAGAGAAGTCTTACTTTTCTGTATTTTCCACTTGTTCTGTTTAAATTGATGGGAATCGAGGTTCAAAACATTTTGATAACCTCTCCACTTTTTTTGTTTTGTTTTTTAATTATTTATTTATTTATTTATTTATTTATGGCTGTGTTGGGTCTTCATTTCTGTGCGAGGGCTTTCTCTAGTTGCAGCAAGTGGGGGCCACTCTTCATCGCGGTGCGCGGGCCTCTCACTATTGCGGCCTCTCCTGTTGCGGAGCACAGGCTCCAGACGCGCAGGCTCAGTAGTTGTGGCTCACGGGCCCAGCTGCTCCGCGGCATGTGGGATCTTCCCAGACCAGGGCTCAGAACCCGTGTCCCCTGCATTGGCAGGCAGATTCTCAACCACTGCACCACCAGGGAAGCCCTCCACGTTTTGATAGTTTCCTAAATCATGATTTTCAACAGAATTTTTTAAAACTACATTTTCCAGCCTTTTTTTGCCACTAGAATTCAGAAAGCTAACTTGAGACATGGATTCACATGGGTTACATGAGAAAAGATAAGGCACAGGCATCATTTGCTGATGTGGGTATCAACAGAGGAGGGAGGTTCTGAGGTCAGTGTGGGAGCAGCTCCTGGTTGTGGCTGAAGCAGCATGATCTGGGGGTCAGTAGCCAGTTTTGAGATGTAGCTACAAGAATTCTTTCTGACAATCCAACCTGGGGTCTGTTCTTCTCCTTTGGTTTTTCAATGGTCTATGAACTTTCTGGTATCTTTGAAAACTTCCTTCCTTTTTCACTCAAGTAGAGTAGATTCTGTTATCTACACTTAAGAATTCTGATGATACACTATTAAAAATAAATTAAGCCCAGTAATTTCAGAAAATAGATTCTTATTCACTCATGAAAAGGGTAATTTTACACGCTCAATTTCCAGTCTATGAGGTTTGCATCTGATATGTTATGGGAAAATAGCTGATTGAGGAATGCAAGATTTTTATACTAAGGAAAAAGATGAGGGATTTTGCGGGGGGATTTTATTTTACAAGTTACCATCTGTAAAAGCCCATAATAAAGCAAATGTACGCTGCAGGAATACTTAGTTGTTAGAAGACCAGGGGAGTTATCCAAGCATTATATAAAGTTTATACATACTTTAGTCAGTGCTGCTCCCTTTTTAAAAGAATAATACAATGAACAGATATAAACTAAATGATTAAATGTGCATATCTAGAGCTTCCCTGGTGGCACAGTGGTTAAGAATCTGCCTGCCAATGCAGGGGACATGGGTTCGAGTCCTGGTCCAGGAAGATCCTACATGCCGCAGAGCAACTAAGCCCATGCGCCACAACTGTTGAAGCCCACGTGCCTAGAGCCCGTGCTCCACGACAAGAGAAGCCACCGCAATGAGAAGCCCGTGCACCGCAATGAAGAGTAGCCCCCGTTCGCCGCAACTAAGGAAAGCCCACAACGCAGCAACGAAGACCCAATGCAGCCAAAAATAAATAAATAAATAAAAAATTTAAAATGTTCATATCTACAACAGAATAGTCACATGGTATGTGCATAAAGTCTTCATAACATGTGCAAGCACTTTAACGTTAAGAAACTGGAATATGTTATTGATAGAAACATGTAAATGGGATTTAAAGAGATTTATTGCTATTTAAGATGTATACAATGCACAATAATACCCCAAACAGTTTTATTTCAGGCTTTGTGACTTAAAAGAGTAACTAGTTCTAGTGAAGACTCTTATCAACTATGAGAAGAAAATTTAGAAACATAATTGCTTCTTTCAAATGTGTAACCCAAGTTATGAAAGCTTAAAACTGCAAGGGCTTAGCCGAGATGCGGCATAAGTGTTATGGTTCCTATATGAAAACCTAAACTCTTACAAATCGATTTTAAAAGAATTATAAGCACCTCAAATGGCAAGTCATCTCCAAATGGAGCAGAATAAACACATTATTTTAACCTCTTGGAAGATGATGGGGAACACAGTCAGGCTTCTGATAACTCAGCTTTGAAACCTTTGAAAGTCAAAGGCAGATCACATAGACTGTTTGGAAGGGGATCAGAACTTGTTTATTTTAATTAGGTCTTTCAGGGTTCATGGAGTTAATCATTTCAAATGTTATTAAATTATTCCCCGCCCTCCGCCAGGGGAGAGGAGATACCGAGTGAGTCTGAGAAAGACTGAAGCCTCCCCAGAAGAGGGCAGCATCACATAAGGGGCCAAAGGAGACAGCAGCTAGGACAGCACTGTGGCATTCAGGGTGGTTGACAGGGATGAGAAAAAAAGACATCCAGAGAACAGCTTCCCTGGAGTGTTAGAAATGCAAGTAGGAAAATTACCAGAGAGAGGTTGGAGCAGTTCAAATAAACATTTCATTTAAGAAGTTTGTAGGGGGACTTCCCTGGTGGCACAGTGGCTAAGAATCTGCCTGCCAATGCAGGGGACATGGGTTCGAGCCCTGGTCCAGGAAGATCCCACATGCCACGGAGCAGCTAAGCCCGTGCCACAACTACTGAGCCTGCGCTCTAGAGCCCGCAAGCCACAACTACTGAGCCCACGTGCCACAACTACTGAATCCCGTGCGCCTAGAGCCTGTGCTCCACAATAAGAGAAGCCACCGCAGTGAGAAGCCTGCTCACTGCAACGAAGAGTAGTCCCCGCTCGCCACAACTAGAGAAAGCCTGCACGTAGCAATGAAGACTCAATGCAGCCAAAAATAAACAAATAAATTTATTAAAAAAAAAAGGAGTTTACAGGCGAATAGATGACAGACAAATGTGATCTCTGTGATGACTATTTTCTGCAGTGAGAATCTGCAAATACTTTGTGATCTGTTCAATGCAAGGGCACTTATGGGTAGGACAGGATGACATATTTGGAATGGGCATTGTTCTGGAAAATTCCAGACTTATGACCTCTGAGAATACAAGAGTGCAACTTGGGGCTTTAGTTCTTTGTTCAGGCCCCCATCTCCCCCTCAAGGGAGGAGCTCTGGGATGACAGATAGTGGAGAAATGCTTGATCCTGGAAGAGAACAGATCGCTGGAGCTGATGGAATATTCTGAGAGGAAAGAAAAGAGGGAAAAGATGTTATTAGACAGAAAAGATAGGAGGTGAGAACAGTAGGCTGAGCTGGAGTGGGGTAGAACGAAGAGGAGAGACAGAAAAGAGATGCCCATTTTGGCTGGGCAGATTGACAAGACTCACTGATTCAGGTATGGACCAAAGGATAGGATTATGAGTGATTTTTCTTTTCCTTTGTGCTTGTCTGTGATTTCAACGTTCCTGCACTGAGCACTACCAAAATTAGGGGGAAAATCCAAATAATCCATGTTATTTTTGTAACCATATCAAGGACAGAAGACAGATACCTTCTGTCCTGGGTTGCCAGTCTTGTCCATCACCACTTGGATCTCCTCTTTCACTAATCAGTATGGAATGAGTGCAGACATCATCTTGGTCAAACTCCTGAAATATCATAAAATAGAAACTCAGTTGTTCAATGTAGTACTTGGTTGGCAGAGCGAATGTTGATTTTTTTTCTAGGCTAAAGTTTCACACTGTGGATTCCTTTTAAATCGGATAAAGTATTTAGGACTAAAAAAATGGGAAAGTATTCGCCTCCAGAGCACCACGCTCAGACAGACGCGGACGTGATTAACTGCATAATCAAAAATGAAGATCAAAGCTGAAATCACCGAGACACATAGAAATTCAATATTTTATACTTTATCATGTCCGTGTCCAGGCTGTTAAACTGCCACAAATTCCATCTGGGTGGGTAACTGGAAAGAATCCTTTGGCCACAGTCAGTGAACAGCCCCAAAGGAACATGATCTTTTCCATAATGCCTCCCTGGGGCATCATTTGTAAATGGTGAGGGTAGAAATCCCTGCCCCATATGGAAGCTGCAGATATAACCTTAGACTGAAAGGAGGCAGCAAAGCTGATTAAAGTTTTCACTATGACAGCTTTTTGATCTAATCGTGGTATGCAACCTCTAAAGCTTTCCTTTTACCCTCTAGAAAATAATCATTATGCTAAAAAACATGGTTGAGAAACAGCTTGATTTATAAAAAGTACTCCTAACTCTCTAAAGAAGAAATGTTTTCTATTAGAATTCATGGTTGTTGACAGTTTCCTTCATTAGAAGTTGTTGCTGGTGATTTTGCCCTTTTTAATGTCTAGAACAGTGATAGATGCAAGTAGTAGTTAAAATATCCCGTCACAACCTGGATGTTACAACTGGCTCTCTGGCCTCTGTGACCTGGCTGAACCACGTATTTAAGGAGACTGTTGGATTAAAAGCCTTTGCCCTAAATGCACATGCCTGTTGGACAAGCAGGTAGCCTTTGTCACCAAACAACATCTGATATTTCATTCACTAATTCCCAAGAGAGCTTGGGAATCTTTTCTTTTTGCTTTGTTCATTTTAATTATCACAGAAAAAAATAAAAATAAAACCCTGCATTTATACTGCCATGAAAATATTTTAGGTGTTCAACTGTAATAACTTAGCAGTACATGATTTTTAAGATTTTTTTTTGATGTGGAGCATTTTAAAAGTCTTTATTGAATTTTTTTCTGTTTTTTAATCTTTATTAGAGTATAATTGCTTTATAATGTGTTAATTTCTGTTGTACAGCAAAGTGAATAGGTTATATGTATACATATATCCCCATATCCCCTCCCTCTTGAGCCTCCCTCCCACCCTCCCTATCCCACCCCTCTCAACTGCTCAGTTCATTCATTAGCTGGTCCTTTAAGAAAAGGTGGAAGACACAGAGTGTGGGCACACCTACCTACAAAACCCATAATGATGACTAGCATTTACACATAAAGTGCCAGACACTGTTGCACCTTTCACATATTAACTAATTTAATCCTCACAACAACTCTAGAGGTAGGAACTATTATTCTCTTTTGTATGTGAGGTCCAGAGAAGTTAAATAACTTACCCAAGGTCACATAGCTAGACTATGGTAGAGCCAGGATTCACACCCAGACTCTGAAGTCTGGTTACAGAGGTCTTAACCACTCTGCTTTATTGTTACCATGAAAAACTTGAAACAGAGTCTCAACAAGAACCAGAGAGAAAGGAATCAATAACAGTGAGCAAAATTAAGAGAAAGAATACTCAAACGTAATTTATAGGTTTTGCACAGGAAAAGATAAAATGAAAGATGTGTGATGCCTACAATCTCCTGACAAAAATTTCTTCTGTAGAATAAACTGAAAAACCATAAGTATCACAAACAAAAAGGATGTAGGGAATAATGTCTACTTTGAAGGTTATCATGGAAATGAAGACAAAAGCAGAAAGAGCTCAGAATTTTCTAATTTCTTTTAGAATACTAAATTTGAATGACTTTAAGGAGTGCTTGGGTGCTACAAGGAGGAAAATTAAAATAATGACACTCAGTTGTGAGTGAAGGAGAGAAAATATTAGAATAGCACATCCCAAACATAAATGGAGTTCATAAACCATTGACAGTGATGCAGGAGGTGACAAAAGACTAGATAGAGGGCATAGCATTCTAATCTGTAAACAACAGAATGCCAACCACACAGAAAAGAGGCATAGAAATCATACGTAATTAAATTTAGTAAGACGATTCTCCTTAGATGAAAAAAAGATTGGGAGAGGGTATAAAGAGCCTCTCAGGAGCAATCCTACAAGCCAGGCAGCTGCTTATATTTGTAAACTGTAAAAACCTATTACAGACAACCCAAAAGAAAAGCAGGCTTTCATTCAAAGGAAAGAAGTGAAGAATGACCTTGGGTTTTGCAATTTAAGCACTAGAGAAAGCACTAAGAAGAAGAGGCAAATTCAATAGTGAGAGTCTTTTTCTCCTTCAGAAATGAGTTCAAAGTTATTTCAACCATAAGAGGAAAAATATAGAGTGAAAGTTCAGAAAATGTTTTGCACGAAAAAATATACTAATATGAAGGGATTTTTAGTCTTTTTAAGAAAGAAAGTTCCTAACTATACCACAAAAAAAATGAAAAGTAAATGAGTTTTTGTTTATCAATTTCTGATGCATGACACTCATTTTAAAGATTGGCCTCTAGGTATTTTATTCCAATTACTATGTAATATTAGTAATCAAATACAATACAGGGCTTCCCTGGTGGTGCAGCGGTTGAGAGTCTGCCTGCCAACGCAGGGGACACAGGTTCGAGCCCTGGTCTGGGAAGATCCCACATGCCGTGCAGCAACTGGGCCCGTGAGCCACAACTACTGAGCCTGCGCGTCTGGAGCCTGTGCTCCGCAATAAGAGAGGCCGCGACAGTGAGAGGCCCGCGCACTGCGATGAAGAGTGGCCCCCGCTTGCCACAACTAGAGAAAGCCCTCGAACAGAAACGAAGACCCAACACAGCCAAAAATAAATAAATAAATAAAATTAATAAGTGTTGTAAGAAAGGTTTAATTAAAAAAAAAAACAATACAACCTTCAATGTTGTGACAAAGCCTGCTACACAGCAAGGTTTCTAAGCCTCGCTGCTCTCGACATTTGGGGCTGGGTGATCCTTTGCTGTGGAAAGCCTGCCCTGCTCACTGTAGGGTGGATGTTTACCAGCATCCCTGACCTCTACCCACTGGATGCCAGCGGCACTTCTGCCCCGCCTGTGAGACCAAAAATGTCTCTAAGCCTTGCTAACTGCCTCCTGAGGGGTGAAATCACCCCCTTTGACGACCACTGTACCAAAGCAACTTTGGTGAGAAGCAGGCTACCCTCTTTAGAAAAGTTACAAACGCACAACGGTAAAATATTCAAATAGTATTAAAAGTAAATGTTTCCATTCTACCTCATCCCATCCCATGCCCCAGAGGAGTCAGGATTTAACCATTTCTGTATTTTAATTTTTAATTAGTTTTCATTTTTATCTAACTTATACATTTTTTAAAAGTCAAATAATGGTTAAAAAAAAACCACTTATAACAAAAAAGGTCATCAGTTGCCTTCCCCACTCTTTCCCCCAGAGGCAGCCAGTTCCAGCCTTTTAAGTGTTTCTTTTGGTATTTTCTTCCGTATCTCTAGATAATGTACTTATCCTGCTGTCACTAAAGTGATATATTACCTACTGTCTTCTTATTATTGCAGTTGACAATTTAATATTCTTTTTTTTTTTTTTTTTAATTTTTATGGCTGTGTTTGGTCTTCGTTTCTGTGCGAGGGCTTTCTCTAGTTGTGGCAAGTGGGGGCCACTCTTCATCGCAGATGTGCGGGCCTCTCACTATCGCGGCCTCTCTTGTTGCGGAGCACAGGCTCCAGACGCGCAGGCTCAGTAATTGTGGCTCACGGGCCCAGCTGCTCTGCGGCATGTGGGATCTTCCCAGACCAGGGCTTGAACCTGTGTCCCCTGCATTGGCAGGCGGACTCTTAACCACTGCGCCACCAGGGAAGCCCCAGACAATTTAATAATCTTATACTTTGCCTCTATCTTCCCAGTAAATTCACCCTCTTTTTCTTGTTAAATCAATAGGCAAAGTTCACATTATGATTATTTGAGTATTGTACTATACTGTATGTATTGCACTGTAGTAGTGCAATAGTAGTGTAGTATGTTTATACTTTCCTGAATAACCTTTCCTGCACAAAACCCAAAACCCCTATTTTTATTTCATTCACAATTTAATTTAATATTTAATTCCTTTTCTTATATTTTTTTAAATCTTAAATCTTCCAAACATCCTGTGGTCTTTCCACTTGGTTAAATATATCAGATAATATATCAGTTCCATCTTCTTCCTGGAAATCTCCATTATCCTGTTCTCCCTCACTCCTCCCATCCCCCAACGATCAGAGCTCTTTGTTCTCTAGAATTCATACGTGGCTGAAGCCCTGGGACTTGCTTTCTGCTTTATACCAAGGATACCCTCCTCTCTTGTGTTAGGTTCCAGATACCCTGAATCATGGATCCAATTTTCCCCTCCATTTTTATCTTATTTCGTTAATTTAACAGAGCATATATTAGCTTCCTTAAAAGGTGTATGAAATGTAAAATGTTTGAGCATTTGTGTGTCTGAAAAATGTCTCTATTCAACTCTAATACTTGACTTATAGTTTGTCTGGATATAAAATCCTAGGTTGAAAACCGTATTTTTTCTCAGATATTTGAAGGCATACCCCTTCCCTTTAATTTACTTTTAAGTATAGCATACATTCAGAAAAATGCACATATCATAAATGTATAGACTAATGAATGTTTATAAACTGAACACACTCATGTAACCAGGACCCAGATCAAGTAAAAGACTTCTTAGACGTAAAAATCAAGACCAATACAGGAAAAAGTGGGTACACTGGTTTTCATCAAAATTAAAAACTTCTGTTTGATAAAAGAATTGTCAAAAAGGTGAAAAAAACCCCAAGTTTTTCTTATTGGAGCAGAAAATATCTGTGAGTCACACATCATTCAGAATATATAAAGAATTCTCTAAACCCAACGATAAGAAAACAAACAATTCAATCAGAAAATGAACAAAATATTTGAACAATTTATGCTGATGGCAAATAAATTTTTAAAAAATGTTCAACATTGGTCATTAGGGAAATGCAAATTAAAACCACAATGAGATACCACCATATACTTATTTTGGTTTAAATTTTTAAAAATGGTTAAAATAGAAAATACTGATAGTACCAAATGCTGGCAAGGGTGTAGAGAAACTGGACATCTCATTTATTGCTGGTGGGAATATAAAATGGTAGAGCCACTCTGGAAAATTGTTTGGCAGTTTTTAAAAAAACTAAACATACATTTACCAAATGACCCACTAATTGGACTCCTGGGCATGTATCCTAGATAAATGAAAACATAAGTCATGCAAAAATTTATACATGAATGTTCATAGTAGCTTTATTTGTGATAGCCCCAAACTGGAAACAACCCAAATGTCTTTCAACAAGTGAATGGCTAAATAAACTGTGAAACAAAATATAATTGTAATAGAATACTACTTAGCAATAGAAAGAAACTATTGGTACACACAACAGCTTGGATCTATGTCAAGAGCATTATGCTGAGTAGAAAAAGCAATCTTAAAAGTTATGTATGATAATTTCATTTATATGACATTCATGAAATTACAAAATTATAGAGTTGGAGAACAGATCAGTGGTTGCCAGGAGTTAGCAGGGAGGATGTGGCAGAAAGAGAGGAGTAAGAGGGCGTTCCTTTGTGGAGACAGGCCAGTTTTGTATCTTGATCATGATAATACAGGGGATAAAATGTCATAGAACTGTACGCACAGACACACACAAATATAAGAAGAAAAAGGAATGCATTCAAAGATTAGTGAAATCCAAGTAAGGTCTGTAGTCTAGTTCCTTGTATTGTATCAATATCAGTTTCCTAGTTTTTTTTTTTTTTTTTATAGGGACAGGAGATGGATCAGCAGGGGTGAGAGGAGGGTGTTTTTAAATTTATTTATTCTTGGCTGTGTTGTGTCTTCGTTTCTGTGCGAGGACTTTCTCTAGTTGTGGCAAGCGGGGGCCACTCTTCATCGCGGTGCGTGGGCCTCTCACTGTCGCGGCCTCTCTTGTTGCAGAGCTCAGGCTCAGTAATTGTGGCTCACGGGCCCAGTTGCTCCGCAGCATGTGGGATCTTCCCGGACCAGGGCTCAAACCCGTGTCCCCGGCATTGGCAGGCAGATACTTAACCACTAGCGCCACCAGGGAAGCCCCCAGTTTCCTAGTTTTGACAGTCAGCTATAGTTATGATAATTCCAATCGGTGGTAGTTTGTGAAGGTTATACAGCACCTCTCTGTACTATTTTTACAAGTTCTTGTGAATCTATACTTATTTCAAACTAATTTTTTACTCAAATTTTTGTTTTTTGTTTTCTTGTTATTTTGGGATGATTTCTGGAAGGAGAAAGGGACTGAAAGATCTTACTCCACCATCTCCAAAACTCTTCGTATTGTTTACACATATTATAGTCCATACCTCATTACCTTTTAGAAATAAACAATTTTGTGGTCATATTCTTTATTACCAATAAAATGTAGGGTAGGAATTTCTCTTTTTTTGGTGGGGATCGAACCCAGGACCCCACAGTGAAAGCACCGAATCCTAACTACTGGACGGCCAGGGAATTCCCACAGAGTAGTAATATTTTAAACTGTTTGGGCTATGTTAATTTTTATAAAAATTCAAAAGGTACACATGAGTATACAGTGCAAAGTTCTTCTCCAATTCTGTTCCTTTAGGCAACCACTTTACCAGTTTACTGTACATCTTGAGAATCATTTCATAATTTTCCATGGGCACAATGTTTGCTACCACTACTGTTACTGTACTTTGTGGAGTCATTCATCATGGGCTGCTGGGGTTGATGACCAGGGCCAAGAGGAGGTACCTCATTTGTCATAACCTGTGATGGATTTGACATGATCAGAATAATGATTTTCTCCTTTTCCACATTAACACACATAAAGACAAGCTACATTTTACTATTTAGTATGGATTCAACTGCAATAATATTCTGTGGTATTCCATACACACACACACACACAATGCATGAGACTCAGAGTTGACTAGCTCATTACTGCCTTGAGATTAAACTCATGAAAGACTGTCATTAATTGTACTTTAAGTTTCTTTATAATCACATTTAAATATATAATTGTAATATATGATTGTTATAAATATTCAAGCAACACAAAAGAAGTAGATGTAAATACAGTAAGTGTAGATGGAGTAGCTTATCCATTTTTCTGTTACTTTTGTTTTTTTGTTTTTTTGTTTTTCACACACACACACTGTATTTTATTTTCACAAGAGATAAATAGACTGACACCAAGCATTGTAAATGGATGACCACAACAAAAGCAACAATGATTGCAATTACCAAACACGAAACACACTCATACTATGTCATAATATTGACATTCAGTCCAGTAATCCTCCACTGTAACAGCTCCTTTACTTTGCAGTGAGAATTGATTTGTATATTCTATGCCTCTGAGTCCTTGTGGGATTTTTTTTTTTTTTGAATTCAAACAGGAAGTCACAAAAATTATAATCATCCTCATCAGTTCACTCAGTACCATGTAATTAATTTTTTTTTTCATCTTGATCTTTCGTTAGCACTTTTATGAGTTCATCAGTTTTCCATTAGAGTTCTGAAAATGCTTATTCATTCAGTTCAGCAGTACAGTTACCAGAAACCTGTACTTGTCAGAGTCTTTTCTATGCATTCCTTGAAGATGAATCCCTTTTATTGGAACATATATTTGCAAAAGCATCAGAGTACACCCAGAACTGTCTGTAAATGACAAGACTTAAAAATGACCACAGTTAAAGATTTGATGAAAGTTCATAATAGTGCAATTGACAAGGAAATTTAGTTATTTCTGAGATATACATTTTAAAGTAATAACTAGAATTATGACTTATAACATTATACCAGAACATATAAGATTTTTAGAAATTTCACGTAATGTCTGAAACATTTATATTAACATATTTCCATACAAATAACCCAATGAAAGTTTAGTATTAGTTGTTTTGTTTGTTTGTTTGTTTATACTGCAGGTTCTTATTAGTCATCAGTTTTATACACATCAGTGTATACATGTCAATCCCAATCGCCCAATTCAGCACACCACCATCCCCACCCCACCGCGGTTTTCCCCCCTTGGTGTCCATATGTCTGTTCTCTATGTCTGTGTCTCAACTTCTGCCCTGCAAGCCGGCTCATCTGTACCATTTTTCTAGGTTCCACATACATGCGTTAATATACGATAAGTTACTTTGTTTTTTTAAAGAGAGTTTCTTACCTCCCTGCTGTTGATGCTTTACAAGATTATATTTTGGTTTTTAGTAACTGTCATCATATCAGTTGGAGAAGAGTTTGTATCATGACGAATGTCAAGCAATGATTCAGAATGTCTTTCTGCCAAAAGAAACATAATAATGTGTTTTGATGAGATGCATCTCCAGCAGTTTCACAGCGAGATCTAGCTCTAGGTTCTAAAATCAGTTCCATTTTGTCTAAGATTTTCTTGAAATAGTAGACTGGGATCCTGATGAAGCTTCGGGCCATAGTTTTCGCAACAAGAGTCCACAGAATGAATGGGGTTTTGTCTGTTTATTTTTAAAAAGGGGCCAAAGTTGCTAAGGGAAACCCTTTATTAACAATAGGCTGGAAAATACATTTGCTCTATAGTTGCCAAAGACAAAAGCGTTCAGCTGCTTCGAGCACACCTCCTGTCCAGCACTTGAAGCCACATTAAACTGATAGAGTTCTAAACACCAAACAGTGAATTTCCACTTAGTTCCTGGGGGACATTGCTCTCCTATTCTTCCCTCTCCTGCCAGCCTGACTTCTTCAAATAAGCACAGGCTCGTCCATGAAAACTTCCTCTTGCAATCGTTCTTCCATTTATCCTAATAACTGAAACAAATTTGAACAAGGGATCTATACTCATATCCTCCATTTCTTCACCATATCCTCTTTCTGTACTCTTTGCAACCTGTCTTCTGCCTCTATCCTGCCATTGAAACTCTCACTTCCTTATCACATCTGCTTTGTAACCTCTTTTCCAATTTGACATTGTTTCCCACTCCTTCTTTCTTGTAACTCTCTCCCAATTCTCCTCCCTTCCTCATTCCCCTGAGTCTCTATGCACACAGCACTCTCTAACTGTGGGCGCACCTCCTCTGTGCAGCCCCTGAAATTTTCTCACCATCATCAATACTTTAGTGATCTTACCTACTCTCAGGTCCTCACAATCTCCTAGTAGAGAACTCCCAAAAGAACATATCGACCCATCCTTTCCCACAAGCCCTGTCCTACAGAAAATTGCTACGTTGAACGTCCTAAGTTTCCATCAAATGTAGTGTTTTAAAACTCATTACCTTCAACATCCTCACCAAACCAAAGTGTTCTCCTATTTTGTTGATTGTATTTCTATCTCCCCACTTCCTAGGGCTGAAACTTTGGAATCATGTTTAACTCAACTCCCTCAACCCTCGTCTCTGTGTCTCCTCTATCAATGTTACAGCACTAAATTCTGTGAATTCTTTCACAATCTCTTAGACTCACCATACCCAGCACTTCTCAGGCCCACTACACACCATGCCCAAAGACTCTTTTCCTGGTTCTTATAACCACACACGGGTACTTCTGTAGTTTCTTAAGAGAGCTTCCCTGGTATGAGTCTCTTCCTTCAAATTCATCCAAGACAATGACAGGTTAATTTTCCTAAAACATGGCTTTCATCATTACCTGGCTTAAAATTCTTTAGTGACTCTATTTTATCGGGGAAAAAAAATATGTCCTTCAGGCTGACATTTAATGAGTCCTCAATGGACCCAGTTTCTTTCTTTCTTTTTTTAAAAATAAATTTATTTATTTTATTTATTTTTGGCTGCGTTGGGTCTTCGTTGCTGCGTGTGGGCTTTCTCTAGTTGCAGCGAGCGGGGGATACTCTTTGTTGTGGCCCACAGACTTCTCATTGCAGTGGCTTCTCTTGTTGCGGAACACAGGCTCTAGGCACGCGGGCTTCAGTAGTTGTGGCTCACGGGCTCTAGGGCACAGGCTCAGTAGTTGTGGCTCACAGGCTTAGTTGCTCTGTGACATGTGGGCTCTTCCTGGACCAGGGCTATGAACCCGTGTCCCCTGCATTGGCAGGCAGATTCTTAACCATTGCACCACCAGGGAAGTCCCTGGACCCAGTTTCTTTATGTGTCTAATCTTCTGTATTCCTTTTCCCTGACATGAACTGTTGTTTCCAGTGTCCCATTTGCTCCTGGGATAAGCCATGCTCACTTACAGCATGATGCCTCTGCTCCACAAAATCAAATCTCATCATTTTTTAAGGACCAGATTGAGTCTCACCTCTTCCATGAAACCTTTCTGGGGATAACCTTGTCCCCTGCCAAGAAGCTTCCCAAAAAAGCCAATCAAACAATAAAGTCAAGCAGCTTTCACAGTCACATGTGGCTCAGTGGCACTTTTTCTATTACACTTTTCTCTGTGGCTGGTTTTTTTGTCCTGCTCAGACTCTTTCTCCCTGCCTATATCACACCTTCTCTCTTTTTCTCTTCCTTCCTATCTTATCCAGCATTTGAGAACCACTGTAAGTCCTTCTTCCCCTTTCAAGTTTACAACAAGCTCTTTCTCCTCTGACTTACATGATGTGTCCCTGACTGTACTGAACACTTTCAAAAGTTTGGACCATGTCTTAGACTTCTTTGCCTGCCTCAGAGTATCTAGTTTTGGGTCTTGTACAAAGTCCCTGCTCAATAAATAGTTGTTCACTTGATTTCTTTTAAAAAAATTTATGGAAGTATCATTGATTTACAATGTTGTGTTAATTTCTACTGTACAGCAATGTGATTCATTTATACATATATACACATTTCGTTTGATTTCTTTAAACAGATCCATCAAATCCATGTAGAAAAAGAAAGATTTCTAATAGGGCTTTTATAGTTAGAGAATTTTGAAAGTGGAATAGAAGTATTTACCTGGTTTGGGCATAGAATTCATTAGAATGTCCAATAACTGCTGTTTCCTGAAACTTTCTATTTGTGACACATAATGTATTGCTGATTTTCCACTAAAATCACAGAGTTTAGAATCTCTAGGAAGAATAGAATCAACATCAAAGATTATTTAGTTCAATCTATTGAAAAAGAAAACCATTGACATCAAATAAATAGAAGTAATTTTATATAGTTTGGGGATAACAATAATGACTTCAAAATGTATGAGAGAGAGTGACAAATTTTCAAGATTTTTAAATGAGAAGAATATGCTGTATATCTTATGCCTCTCCCATTCTAAAAACATTCTAAGGCAGAAAATTTCCAACTTTGGACAAGAAGTTTCATAATTCTTTAATAATGCATAAATCAAGTAAAGATAAAAAACATTTTGATTAACTGTTGTCTTTTTTTTTTTAATTTATTTATTTTATTTTTGGCTGCGTTGGGTCTTCGTTGCTGCGCGCAGGCTTTCTCTAGTTGCGGTGCGCGGGCTTCTCATTGCAGTGGCTTCTCTTGTTGCAGAGCATGGACTCTAGGTGCACAGGCTTCAGTAGTTGTGGCTCGCAGGTTCTAGAGCACAGGCTCAGTAGTTGTGGCGCACGGGCTTAGCTGCTGTGGGCATGTGGGATCTTCCCGCACCAGGGCTCAAACCTGTGTCCCCTGCGTTGGCAGGCAGATTCTTAACCACTGTGCCACCAGGGAAGCCCTAACTGTTGTCTTATCACTGCCACATAGCTGACTTGATTGTTTTTTTTCTTTCCAATGGTTTAGTTAATTGCTTAGTCTCGATATTTCTCTTTCCTAATGCTAACAGCTAGCACTTTTATCATTCAAAATAGTAGAATGGCCTAGCATCTCACTTTGAAATTAAACTGATATGCTTATTTCACAGGTTTTTGGTTGAGTGGAGTGATCGTATCATAAAATCTCTCTCTGCGTGACTTTTTCATTCCTCTTTGCCTTGCTGTTAATCCCAACTGGCTGATCTTAGGGCTCCTTGCATCGGCACATATCTCCTCTCTCTGCTGTACTGGATCCTAGAATTAGACATGAGCTCAGAGAGGTCCAGAGAGTAAATGATGGGAACTCTTATTAACAGATTATGGTGAGGGAAACAATGACTAAACTTGCTTCACTAGTCACATTCTGGGACCAGGAGCGAATTGATCATGGTTTCCAACCTAACACCTTTGAATTTGAATCTCTTTATTGCTATGGGACAAGGTAATGTTTTATGATCTGCAACAATATTCTTATGACCTTTTCTCCATCAAAAGTCATGATTCAAAAGAGTTAGCATGGGACCAAGAATCCATGGACTACCATTACCTTGATATGTGGCCTTAAGCAAGTCATTTATCTTGTTAGGACCTTGTTTTGCTCATCTGCCTTGATTAGTGTTTCTTCATGTGGTGTCCTTTGATCTCCAGTATTCTGGACCTCACTCCAGGCCTACTAAACACCATCTCTGGGGTGATGTCCATTAATCTCCATTTTAAACAATCTCTTCAGCTGTTGTTTAACGCTAAAGTTTGACATAGCTTCAGACTTCCATCTTCATCCTATTATACTAATTTATCCTTTTACAATAGATCATATTCTTGACTATACTTTTGGTCTGGAAGTTTCATCTTCCTTTTTCATTCCCAAAACAAAATTCATGTGAAATACTGAGAAAGAGCTTTGGCCATGTTTTCTTATTTGATGACAAGATAAATAGGTAGCAAACAGAATTAGGAAACTGCAATTCTGACACGAAAGACTGTTTATTAACCCTCTAATTTTTAAAAGAAATTGTTTATGTCTCCTATCCTAAAAGAGCAGGCTGACATGTAATCTTACAGATAACTGTAAATCATTACTATAAATTGTTTTTGATAATTGACAATGCTTTCTGCAATAATTAGTAACATTTGGGGGGTAGGGAACTGCATACTCAAGAATTATTTGACATTCCCAGGAACTACCAAAAGAGTAAGTATTTAAACAAGTAAAACAAAGGGCCAATATCATAAGAATAATAGATAGCAACCTCTAACATCTGTACATCACTTTGCAACTTCGAAGTCCCTTTTGTGACCATGCATGTGTGTTTCATATATATATACATTATGTATATATATATATATCTTATATATAAAAAGCATTTAATATATATTGACTATATATTTATATATATATAAAGAATTATATATATATATATATATATATATATATATATATACACACATATAGCAATCTATAAGTCTAGGTTTGCAAATGACTTGGTAAGTAACAATGACAGAGACACCCTTCCTTGGGTGCTGACTGACCACTTACACTCACACGTGATGCCTGAGGAGCTCAGACAGAACCTCCGCAGGTCTACAGAGGGTTAACATATCAAGACTCTCAAACAGGTCCACATCTCTCACAGCCAGCATCAGAGGGGTCAAGCCATGTTGGTTTGGGAGATTTATATCCAGGAACTCTTCAGATGCCTTTAAAAACATGAAACTTTATTTCTGTTATGTTTTTACTGCATGTCTATTAATACTAATCTTTGCATTTTCATTGTTTGGCCAAATTCTCAACTTTAAGACATTCTTCCTCAATATCTTGAGAGGGAGCTGATTAACTGAAAGAACACAGGCTTGAGAGACAGACAGATCTGTGTTTGAATTTGAACTCCTTAAATTGGTTATTTAACCTCCCTGACAGGGTTATATCAAGGACAGTCTGTTAAAAGTTGATCAAATCACCCTGATGAAATAAGGGACCCCTAGTTAAATAATGAATACTCTTCATCTGGGACATAATCATACTAAAAAATTATTTGGTATTTATCTGAAATTCAAATTTAAATGAGTGTCCTGTATTGTTTTTTTCTGAGTGTCCTGTATTTTTATTTGCAAAATCTGGCAACCCTATACAGTGAACTTCAGGGGCTTCAGCTGCAAAAGTGGGAATAATAATGTTTTCCTTGCAGGGTTGTTTTGATGATTGGAGATAGATAGAATATGAAAAGCACTGAGCAGGGTGTTTGATACATGCACAGTAAACACTTGTGGAATGAATGAATGATTTACAATTACAAGGTAGCTTATTTAACAGTATTTATATAGTCAAATGGATGTGGATATATAGATGTTATTTTTTTTTAATGAAAGTAAAATTTAATTTGGATAATTCAGAACTGAGAAGCTACTGGAAGGCCAAATTATCCAAATTGTTTATTTTCTAGACCAAAGTAACTCATGAATTTCCATCTCTATTTCACTTTATGCCATGTCAATACAGTCTTTGTCTCTACCCCAGTTTCTCCAGAGACAGACTGGAGATAATGATATTACCTCAGAGGGGTGCTGTGGGAACTAATCAGTTATTATTTTTTTAGTCTCTGAAAAGAAACCACTTTTTATATCAATGTTTATTATTAGTTAGAACTAACATGAAAGTTTTGAGCTGAGAATAGTTTTCCAATAGCACAGTAATTGAGCATCTGTTGATTAAGCTCTGGATCCAGTTACAGGTACCAGTTTTTTAAAACTTAGAGGCTTATCTTGAGGAGTGAAAAATGTGGTTATGAAAACAGACATTGTCTCACTACTGGGCATATACCCTGAGAAAACCATAATTCAAAAAGAGTCATGTACCAAAATGTTTATTGCAGCTCTATTTACAATAGCCAGGACATGGAAGCAACCTAAGTGTCCATCAGCAGATGAATGGATAAACAAGATGTGGCACATATATACAATGGAATATTACTCAGCCATAAAAAGGAACGAAACTGAGTTACTTGTAGTGAGGTGGATGGACCTAGAGACTGTCATACAGAGTGAAGTAAGTCAGAAAGAGAAAAACAAATACCGTATGCTAACACATACATATGGAATCTAAAAAAAAAAAAAAGAAAAGAAAATGGTCAGAAGAACCTAGGGACAAGACGGGAATAAAGATGCAGACCTACTAGAGAATGGAATTGAGGATACGGTCAGGGGGAAGGGTAAGCTGGGACAAAGTGAGAGAGTGGCATGGACATATATACACTACCAAACGTAAAATAGATAGCTAGTGGGAAGCAGCTGCATAGCACAGGGAGATCAGCTCTGTGCTTTGTGACCACCCAGAGGGGTGGAATAGGGAGGGTGGGAGGGAGGGAGATGCAAGAGGGAAGAGATACGGGAACATATGTATATGTATAACTGATTCACTTTGTTATAAAGCAGAAACTGACATACCATTGTAAAGCAATTATACTCTAATAAAGATGTTAAAATTATATATATATATATATATATATATATATATATATATATATGGTGATGGAGCTAACAGATTAAAAAAAAAGAAAACACATTGAATGACAGCAACAACTGTTGAAAATACCATTAAAATAAAATTTAGCGTCTTCCAAAAATATTTCTAAACCTCAGTTTATGATGTATGGCAATTTTAGACTATCGTTTAGTACAACAAAATAATTTAGAGTCCTTTGGATGTTGTTGTCTGTTTCCTTGAACTCTAGGTAACCAGAATATCTTTCACTTTTTCTTTATCTGTTTGTGTCTCTACCATAAGGGAGTAGAAGAAACTTTCCTATCAGCAATTGATTTTCTTTCAGTTGGAAAGTCATGTAATCTGACAGTACCTCTGAAGGTAAATGCCAAGAGTAGGCAGTTGCCATTCACCAGCAATTAATGTCCTTGATTATGCATGTGGTTTTGCAAGTTACTTTGGGAAAGAGTCTCTATGGCCAGAAAATCTAAATAAGAAGATCAATACCCTAAAAAGACAGCATTTAAAAATGTATTCTCTTAACTTTAGTCACAACTAAATATTATGCAAAGCATAGGCTCTCTGATTCCCTTTTGAAGATAAAGATAATAACTGCAAATGGTCCGAAGGGATCTAAACAGCAATCGTACAAATGGCAATGATGTCAAGGGAACGCCTGTGAGCAAGTTGACAGTGGTTCTGCAAGGGCATCCTTGGGAGCACATCATTTCCCAGGGGTGCTACGTGACGTCTCCTCGCCTCCAGCTGGAAGAAGGTGTAAATAGGCTGCTGCTGTGTTCTTTTATTATTTTGTTTTCCACCCCAAGTGTCCAATTTAATTCTGATTCTTTCTCATATTTCCTGCCCAAAACTTTCTGGAACTGCATTTGAAAAGAGCTTATTATTCTTTAAGAGGAGTCATACGTAGTCTGTTCCCTTCTCACCCCTCACCCACCCAGCTACCCAAAGACAGAAGCAAACATCAGATTAACTGACCAGCAAGCGTTGAAGTTGTTCAAGGTCACCTTGCCATAAACTTTGTAGAAGTTGCATTTGGGGATCCTGGATTCCATTGACGGCTAAGAGTTGCCTTTGGACATCACAATTAGCCACATGGAGCGCGGTTTGATTTCTGTAATTGCAAAGGGTGATATCTACTCCGTTTTCCAGAAGAAATCCAACAACCTGCAACACCACAGCATTCTAATTTAGCCTTTTTGAATACCAATAGTGTCTTCTGGATTGGGTAGAAAACTTATTTAGTGGGGCACAGCTCTGATTCATGATATAAGAAAGGAGAATAAGAGAGGCATAAAAATGAAGGATTGATTTGGGTGCAGGTGACTGCTATTGCCTTTTTTTAATTTGGGAAACAAAAAATCTCCATGATATGGGTAGTTTGGGGATACCATTTTTTTAACTAAAGGTCTGTGAATATTTTATTTTAAACCCACATAAAACACTGAAGTCCTCCTATTAGTATTATCTATAATTTAGAATATAAAACCCCCAAATTCAGGCTTATAGATTCTTGACTGTTGCAAGTATTTCCACAAGTATTTTTAGGGAGAGAATAAACTCTATTCAAAATGGTAAAGGGATAATTTATTCAACAAATATGGATTGAGTGACAAGTGTTTGTCAAGAACTGGCCTTGGCACTGAGACTCCAACAATGAACAAAACAGGTAACCAGTCTCAGAATTTTTTTCAGTGGGTTTTAGCTACTAAAAGGGAGCTCTGGCCCTTTTGGGGGGATTTGAGACAGACAAATTCTTGTGGTGAACCACAAATGAGGCATTAACTAGTGTTCAGTTTCTTCCTGGCAGGAATTGGGTTACAATGCTGATGAAAGTCACCCCTTACGAAAGAGAAACAGACGCAGAGAAATCCAGACAAATTCTTGTGATTAGCCCCACTGCCCCAGAAAACTCCCTTGGCCTTTATGTTAAAAACAGGTGAAAATTTACAAAATGTTATCATGACAATGGCTCAGCAAATTATTCAGATTAAGGTCGAATCCTTTAAAAAACAGTCCGGCTGTGAAAGTTAAGCCTGAGTCAACCAAAGGCTACAGACCCCAGCTTCAGTCAGAAAGCAATGTGGGTGCAGCCATTGAGGGATCCTGAAGGTGCAATAGATGGTGTCAGTAATAATGACCCTGCCCCCTGATCTAGGGCTTTGTTATGAACCGAAAATCCTGGGAGTTCATTTGGTTGAGCAACATGCTTCTGGAAACCAAAAGGATATGTATCTTTTTTATTGGCCTGGAGCCATTCTCTTTTAACACGTTCTTAACTCCTCTCTCGCCCTGTACCTCAACCTCAGTTGCCCTATCTTCAAAGGGGACTGAAGTTTGTAGCCACCCACATGAGTATGTTGGTGAACTTTGGGGAAGGGAGAGACTCAAACTTTTATGGCTCACTTGGCTTCAGATTCCCCAGTCACCATTCTGCCCAGTCCCCAGGGGGAAGAGGGTCATCTGAATTCAGCTAATGGGGTCTGGGTAAGATTCACAGTGAGGAAGGAAAGCTAACGTGATTGGTCCTTTGGGCCATTCAGTGTACTATGATTGTCGTGGCTTCTATCTCTAAATGTATAATAGGAATTAATGTAATTTTTGTGTATACCCGAAATTCAAGAAAATGATTACAAAGGGTGGGGAACACAATTCAGGATGAGCATTTAGAGGACTTTTGAGGCACTGCAATGTCCTAATTTTTTGGCTTGGATAGTAGATACGAGGGTGCACGTGTCATTATTTTTCTTCAGGTTGTACATACATGATCCTTTTTTAAAAAAAGCATATATGCTGGAACTTGCCTGGTGGCGCAGTGGTTAAGACTCCGAGCTCCCAAGGCAGGGGGCCCAGGTTCGATCCCTGGTCAGGGAACTAGATCCCACATGCATGCCACAACTAAGGAGCCTGCCTGCCGCAACTAAAACCCGGTGCAACCAGATAAATAAATAAATAAATATTTTTTTTAAAAAAGCATATATGCTATATTTTATAATTTGTTTAAAAGGTGTTAATAGTAAGGAGTCAAAATAGAAACAGAGCTAAGAATATAGTCGAGAGAAGGTAATTGAGGAAGCAAAGGTGGCCCAGCAGGGTTGAGGGTCCACTTGCATTTAGCCTCCCAAGAACTTGTAGAGGCACTGAGGTAGGCAGTTGGGTGAAATTTGTCTTTTTCACCCAGTTTCCCCATTTTAAGCCCTTTTCTATTCCCCTTGACGCTTCCTCCTTGCTGCCTCTCCCCAATTCCAAGTCTCATATTGCTACCACTTTTACCTGCATTCTTTTTTTTCACCTGCATACTTTAAAAGGATCTTTTAAGTTCCCATATACAATGGTTTAAATGATCAGCAAGACCCAAATGGATTATTTATTCATTAGTTTATCCATTTAATAAATATTTATTAAGCACTTAGATGTGTCAGGCCCTCTAGCTGGATAGATAACTAGAACAAAGAGGACAATCTCCTGCTCTTTTGGGTCTTGTTATTATTTATTTACTCCTCTTTCCCTACTATCAGGATTTTGTGCATCTCTTAGACCAGGGAGCAAATTTCCAGGTACTGAGGGGGCTGGAGGTGGGGAGTGGGAAAGGAAGAAAAAACTCAGGCTCCATTTTGTGGTCCCACTAGACCATAAGCTCCTCAAGGGTGACATCTGTGTTTGATTCACTCACCATTGTATCCATCATGAAGTCTACTATATTGCCTTGGGTATATCAGGAATATCTGTTGACTGAGTGAAGGAATGAGTAACGATGGTGATGTCTAGATTACCTAGGGTCTCCCAAGTCCTCCCTCCCGTAGCCACCCCACCACCCCTCCTTTGTGCCTTCAAAAATTCTTTCATGGAGGTAGGTGATTATGCTTTCCTAACCATCTCATTTGTGGAATCCTTAGCTTATAAGACTATCCATGGGCCCCAGGACACCACATGTTACCTCTATTAGATTTTCTTCTGCTGCAGTAATGAGAGGTGTATTCCCAGTCTTTGGATGTAATAGTAATATGGTCACAAATGAGTTCCACTTCACCTCTTGAAACTACTTCCAGGAAATCATGAAACAGTTTATTTTTATTCATCTTGCTAGTTCCATGTAATTGCCTGCAAGAGGAAAGAAACAATTTAATTAAATGAGACCCAACAAAGTAAGTGGATAGTTCAAATGTAACATATTCTATCTTTAGTGTCACCTGTTTCCTTCTTTTATGGGTAAAATATTGTAACAGATTTAAAGACAATTTTGAAAAAGGGGAAAACCTTATAATCCCACCAGTCTTGGTTCTTTGCATACATTTTAAATTAGGAACAATAATAATTTTACCATCACTTTGCAGGTTTGATGTGGTATAGAAGAAGAAAGGATGGATCAACACCAGAATGGAAAGAGTACAGGCTTTGGAGCCTGACAGAACCTGGGTTCAAATTCCCCCTACTCAGGTTACCAGCTGTGTGACCTTGGGCATGTCACTCAACTTCTCTGACCTTCATTTTCTCATCTCCATCCTGGAAATGATAATCGTCCTTCAGATGGTTGGTGAGGATGTGAAATACTATATACAAAGCATTGGCACATTCTCCTGGTGAAAAGTATTGTAGGATTTTATTTTCTTTAGTGTTGTTTATCAAAATCCCCATAATTATTTTCTTTATAAAAGCCCTATCTTCCCAGTAATACTGTAAACTCCTCAATAGCAGGGACATTTCATGCCTTATATTTTTGTGTCCTCCATAATTCTAGCACTGTGTGAGTCATCAAAGAGCATGGTGGATACCATTCTAGATTTTCCAGGAAAGTCCTAATTTTTAAAAAAATGTAGCCCATCTCGGTTTTCCAAATCATTGAAATATCTCTTAAATTGAAAATTTCAAAGTCAGCAAACTACCTCCCCATGGAGCTGCTTGCTGTTGAAAACAGCACAAAATCCTTTGTCAGAGTCTATGTTCCAGCTTCAGCTTCTGACACCATAATCACTGTCTGTAGGCACATGCTATTTCATTGAATGGGTAATTTATTTACAATGAAGTGGCATTTGGTTGAAAGCAAAAGAACAAAAGGCCATTTCATAGTACAACTTTATGGAGAAAAGCTAAGAAAAACAAACAAGAAAATGTCTAGAATTGGTCTTCAATGTTCTAAATATACAACTGGGGACTTCCCTGATGGTCCAGTGGTTAAGAATCCGCCTTACAATGCACGGGATGCGGGTTCAATCCCTGGTCAGCGAACTAGGATCCCACATGCCACAGGGCAACTAAGTCCGTGCGCTGCAAGGAAAGATGCCACCACGAAAGATCCTGCATCAACTAAGACCTGATGCAGCCAAAAATAAATAAATAAATATTTTAAAAATAAGTAAATAAATAAATATACAACTGCCTTCAGCATTCATGGGCCAGACTACTTAAGCCTTCTTTCTTAAAGAGAACATGTACTTCACCCCAGAAATACTAGTTTGATAAATTCATCCATTCATTTAAGAGGATACTATATGTCCTCCAGGAACTTTCATTGACCTGCACAACAGAACATAGCATAAAATAGTTAAGATAAAATACAAAAAAGTGTCAAACAAATAATGAATCTTAAAGATGTCAGAGAAATAGAATGGCCACGTATGTGAGCTGGAACACAATGTGGGAAGAAAGGTATTAATAATAGTTGGAAAACCAGAGCGAAGGCAAAAGGGTAGTTTTGACTTGGGAGAAGGGTATGAACAAAAATCTATACCTAGGATCAATGAGGAGAGCATGGCCCAGGTGGGAATGGGAATTTACTCTTTTACTTCTGAATGGGTTGGGAAGCCCATGGAGTGTTTTGGGTAGTGCCTTTTAGGTACTTTAGTAAGATTCCTATGACAGAGGATAGAAAGGTAGAAACAAAATTTTGAAAGTAAAGCTTAACAGGACTTGTGACTGATTGGCCATAGAAAATGAAAGATGGGTCCAAGAGGATATGGTTGGGCAACCGGTGAAGACCTGATGAGGGTGGAGACAGGCACTTGCTTTTACAGAATGGTAAGAGATGAGGCCAGCAACAGAGACAGCATGTAAGTAGAGTGTCTTGTCTCCTTGGATTTCAAAGAAATGTGGCCTTAGCTTAGTGCAGTTCCCTAAACTAGCTTGAGCATATGCTGTCCCCTTGTTATAAATACATTCCCAGGTTCCTTTTGACTTGGTAGGTCTGGGATGCAGCTGGGGACTCACTTCATTTTTTTTTTAATTAAAATATTTTGGGCTTCCTTGGTGGCGCAGTCATTAAGAACCTGCCTGCCAATGCACGGGACATGGGTTCGATCCCTGGTCCAGGAAGATCCCACATGCTGCAGAGCAATTAAACCCGTGGGCCACAACTACTGAGCCTGTGCTCTAGAGCCCACGAGCCACAACTCCTGAAGCCCGTGCGCCACAACTACTGAAGCCCACGTGCCTAGAGCCCGTGCTCCGCAACAAGAGAAGCCACCGCAATGAGAAGCCCGTGCATCGCAACGAAGAGTAGCCCCCGCTCGCCACAACTAGAGAAAGCCCGCGTGCAGCAACGAAGACCCAACGCAGCCAAAAATAAATTAAAACAAAAAAAACAAAAAAAACATTTTAATAGATTCTTTTAAAATAGACTTTATTTTTTAAAGCAGTTTTAGGGTCACAACAAAATTGAGTGGAAAGCACAGTGAGCTCCCATATACCCCCCGACCCCTTCTCCACCCTCACCTCCCCACAGTGTCCCCATCATGAACTTTCAGCACCCAAGTGGTACATTTGTTACAGCTGATGAACCTACATTGACACTTACTATCCAAAGTCCAGAATTTACATTAGGGTTCAGTCTTGGTGTTGTACATTCTAGGAGTTTGGACAAAAATGTACAATGACATGTATCCACCATTATAGTATAGAGTAGTTTCACTGACCTCTGTGCTTCACCTATTCAAGCCCCACTTCTTCCTAATCCCTGGCAACCACTGATCTTTTTACTGTCTCTAGGACGTACTTTGTTTTTTTTTGCTCAGTTTTCAGGTGATTCCTATCATTAGACAACTTCTAGAAACACTGACCTAGTGACTAGAATCCAGTCCACAGTCCTTCTTGCAATTCACTGTCCTTCCTTTTTTTTTTTTTTTTTGTCTTTAGTTAGTTTTTTTTTTTTTTTTTTGATATGGACCATTTTTAAAGTCTTTATTGAATTGGTTACAATACTGCTTCTGTTTTATGTTTTGGTTTTTTGGCCTCAGGCATGTGGGATCTTAGCTCCCCGACCAGGGATCAAACCTGCATCCCCTGAATTGCAAGACAAAGTCTCAACCACTGGACCGCCAGGGAAGTCCCAACAACACTTTATTTCTAATTGACATTTATCATTACCATTTATTCCTTTTGATTTAAAGTTCCTAGGATAAATATTAGTTTTTCCTCCAAATTTCTAATAAATAGTAAACTGAAATAGAGAAGCAATTCCTCATTTTTCTCTACCTTTGCTCAAAGTGATGTTACATAATAATAGCAATAATATAATAACAGCAATAATATCCAACATTTATTGAATGCTCACTATGTGCCATACACTATTCTAAATGCTTTACATATATTTTATTTTTTAATTTCAAACAACACCATCAAAACAGTAGTATTATTACCCATATTTTACAGATGAGGAAAATGAGGCATAGGCATTGGCAAAAGGGGATCTTATGCTGGAAAGATGAAGGTGCAAGTGACCCAAAAGACTTCATGCAACTAATACATAAAGGAATATTTGTAAAATAGGCCTATTTTCATTTCCTTGTTTGGACCTTAAAGGGGGTTGGGTTAATCATACTCCTCATTAGCAGTATTGGACCATGTCTGACTTTTCTCTTGTTTCGTTTTATGTTTCTCTCCCTTCAGCTCTGCTCCCTCCTCTCCCTCCTCCCACTCCTCCCATTAGTTTGGATTTGCCTCACAGGAACCCCATCTAATGTGCCTAAGAGGTATCCTCAGACATGTATGTATCTTTACAAGGCATATTGTGCTGTTATATGTGTGTGCATGTTTTAAATTTGCACAAATGATATCGTACTAAAGATCTTGTTACTTTTTAACGTGACATGTTGTTTTTAAGATTTAACCTTATACTTATGTGTACCTCTGGTCGTTTGCTTCTAATGGCTGAATAGTATGTATCTGCCATATTCAATGTCTCTTCCCTTGGTGATGGACATGTAAGTTGCCTCCAACTTCCCACTCCACAAACAACACTGTGATAAATATCCTTGTTCAGCCCTTGTTATGCACTGTGCAAAAGTTTCACGGAGTGAATGGTTTGAGTGCATTTAATTTCACTAAATACTGCTGGGATTGCTCTCCAGAATGACTGCACCATTTTACATTTCCACCACTAGTGCCTGTCTCTTTCCTTTAAGCTCTTCTAAATGAAGCAGACATTTGGTTGATCGCGGTCACTTAATCATCATTATCCTAATCATTAACATTGAGTAAGCAAGGTATTTGGAACTTTAAAAAAAGCTGAGGAGCAAATGATACACTCAGAATCAGGCCACAGAAAAATTTAAAACCAATATACATGTCTATTCCAGCAAACTGCTTTGCAACTTGGATTTATATACTTATTTTTGAAAACAATATTTGCAGTATCATTTCAGTTAAAAGAAATGCTTTCAGAAACAAAGGATAATTAAAACCTTTCCTTCAATAAAGATGAAAACTGGATAATCAAATAACAGCTAGACTAGAAATACATATTTATATCACCAGCTCATCTATAAAGTGGAAATAAAACCCCAAAGGTATTTTTTCCCAAGCTATTACCCCTAACAATGAAATGACAATACATGTTATGGAATTGTGGCTTAACTCTTAAGTGAGAGCATTTCAAAAGTAGTATCTACCTCAAAAATACAAAATAAAATTAATATTTAAACCAACTGCAACCCAGAAGTTATTAAATCACATCACTACAGTACTGGTCAATGTGGTCATTTATTTGGTAATCTACTGTCTCATACACTCAGCAGTGACTGGAGGAGGACAAAATGATTGAATTGACATACAGCAGTATCCCTATACATAGGTAGCTCTTTCAATGAAAGTGGACAGACCCACCCTGCTTTTTATTCGTGAGCTCCATTTCCTCTTCTGATCTTCAATTGGTACATTTCCATCTTAAGTTTTTTCATGAAAAAGCTTTTCTCAATTTTTCTTTTAGGATTGTTTTGATCAACGATTTTTTTAAGCAATAACATTTCATTCCACAGGGATTGTTGGTTTAGCATCTATTGAAGCCCCGTTCTTGTATCTTTAATTGTATGTATGATTAACCTACAATACTTGTAAAACAAAATCTTTTTATTATACTTTACATATGATTTGGAATCTTATGTAATTAAGACTTAAAGCAATGGGAATCTCCTTTTATGTTAAGAAAATATAGCCAAGAACACATACAATTCTGAGTGGCACAAGAAGGTTTATGCCATGTGAAGTTAACACATATATAGGTGATTAAACTAAAATAAAAGATTGTTGCTGGGTATAATTCAATGGACATAAGTATTTTTATATACTTTTCTTCTCCTTACCAGTTTAGCCTACTGGTTTAGAGGCATTTATATAAAGTATTGGATGGGATTGTTTCAATATTTGAAAAGTCAAAAATAGCTTATTACAACAACTCTAAGTATATAATTATTTGAGATTAGGACACAGTTTCCTCTATCAGTTTACCTGATGTTCCTCCTTTGGGACATCCTTGGGGAGAAAAAAAAAGTTGCAACATTTGGTATTATCCAAAATGTGATGAAAAGTGGAGATTTGGCTTACCTGTGGTATGTTTTGCAGAGGAAGTTGGTACACTGTTGAAGAAACACCAAGCCAAACAGCAGTCAACATCATCCTAATTCATCGTGGCACTGATTTCTGGGACAGCTGTCAACCCACATTTCAACAAGGGATCCATTTAAAAGCAGCATAGATATTGATTTTTTCTTTGATTATTTTCCAGTGGTTCACAGCTCACAGTACTTGAAAAAAAAAGATATTTAAAGCTGGTTCTGCGTGCACAAACCCTTCAGTTAGCTGCAGAGACTGCTTAGTTTACGGCCTGTCACCTGGGCAACCATCCACTGTGCATTTAGCTTGGAGACTTGAAAGCAGTACAATTTCATTCAAGAAGGAAAACAAGTGTGTACACTCTTCGAAGTTGCTGTTTAGATGCTTAAAAGAGTTCGACCCCTATGGACTTTCACGGTTGGCACAATTGCCATTATCACCTTATCCACTGAGATTTTTTCCAGGAAAGCTGTACCTTTATCATTGCTGTAATGTGCCAAAAGGGCCCCTTTCCAAATCTGAATATGGGTTACAGAGTGAGAATCCCATAGATTACCCCCAAACTCGTTGTATTCTTAGAGTCATGCCTGAGAAAGCACTAGTGAATGGAAATTCTTATGTGAGAACATATTTCTTGTCTAGACTTGTGCTGTTCCCGAGCAAAAGCTTCAGTAAATGGACTGGATTTTTGTTTGAGTCATAAATGGTAATGAATCCAGCTGAAAGAGACTTTAAATTGTGGTCTACAAAAGCATGCTCATGAGGAAGTAGACTCAGGGCACCCCAAAACATGAGGTCACCTGGCTTCCCTGTGCCGCCAAATTCTTTTCCACCACTTGCTGAAGGATGCAGGGGTTTCTCTTCTAAAGATGTACTTAACACTATATATATACTCAACTGAAAAGGGTTTAAATATTTTATCATAACAACAACTAACATTTATTAAATGCTTCCTGGGTTCGTCCTTTACATGAATGATGTCATTGAACCCTCACAACAACTGTATGGAATAGATACTATAATCAGCATCTTTCCCATGTTACAGATGAAGACAATGAGGCTTAGACATTTTAAGCTAGCAAATGATAGAGCCTGGGATTAAATCTGAACAGCCTGACCACCATGTTGAAATAGTCACCACTTTTACTAAGCTAACATGCAACACACACACACACATTTACACACTCAGGTACTCACACACTCACTCACACACACTTCTCCAGTGAGTGGACACGACAGGGTAAAAACCACTCAAAGATTGCTCGGTTTCTGTATGCTCTTTCATCAGCCAATTCAGCCTGACGCAGATTGACACGAATCCGAGTACAAAGCAGTTTGTTACTGTTTTACTTCCTACATCCTACCTTGTTTCTACTCCCAGGAGGAATAGTACTCTCTCTCAGCTTTTATGTCAAGAGAAAGTTACAAGTACTGTAGTTTCCGATGTTTAGCACTTCTGCAGGGTTACCCTTGGGTTCAGGATGGTCTGCAATCCATGAATCTTTCACTTGGTTCCCCAAAGAGTAATCCTCCTCCTGTGTCTCGTTTTGAGAAGTAGTCATTCATTCAAATCATGATTTTTCAAGAAACTCAGTTTTTCAGAAAAGTGATGAGACAAGCATGCAAAACTAGGGCAGTATTAGGTGATAAGGCCACCAGAGAGCTGTGTAAAATGCTCTAAGGAAGCACGGGAGGGGAGTGTCTAAATTTTGGAGACATACCATGTTCATAATTAGGAGGCTTGATGTTGTAAAAACATAAATTCTTCTAGTGTCACAATCAAAATCATAAAAGTTATTTGGGGAGCATTAACAAGCTGATTTTAAAATTTACATGAAAATTTAAAGGGCCCTAAATAATGAAGATACTCATAAAGGGGAATAAGGTGCTATTTGAATGGAATAGCAGAGAGATCCCATAAACACACCCATACATACATGGTATACACACTTGGTACGCAACCGGGGTAGCATTGCAAATAGTGGGAAAAACATGGTCTTTTCAATAATGTGGAGCCAATGAGGTATCCATATGGGAAAAATAGATCTTCTCCTTATACTATATGCAGAAATAAATTCCATTACTTCAAGACCTATATGTGAAAGGTAATACTAAAATGCTTTTAAAGGGACTTCCCTAGCGGTCCAGTGGTTAAGGCTCCACACTTCCACTGCAGGGAGTGTGGGCTCGATCCCTGGTCGGAGAGCTAACATCCTACATGTCCCGCGGCGCGGCCAAAATAAAATAAAATAAAAATACTTCCAGAATAGATTATAGCAGAATATCTTCATGAGCTCAAACTAGGGAAAGGTTTCTTTTTTGGGGTGGGGGGAGAAGATTTCTTAAACAAGACACAAAGTACAGTGACCATAAAGTAAAGTACTGAAATTTTGACTACATTAAAATTAAGAACTTCTGTTCATAAAGAGACACCATTAAATGAGTGTGACAGGCACAGATGTGCCACTCAGAGCTCCCTTCGAGAAATGACTGGCTGCCCAGCTGCAAGGGGTGTGGTTTGACGACCGCCTCAAGCTATTAGCTTCGTCAAGTTCGCCTAGCTGCTGAGCCAAGGTCCTGCTCTTCTTGAAATGGTCCCCAGGCAAAAACTGACCAGTGATAGTCAAGGTCACTCTCCTCTTGGGGAGGTCCCTGGCCAGCGACTAACTGAAGGTGGCAGTGGTACAAGGGGCTCGTCGTTTCTGCCCAATGGAGGCCTCATATAATGGAATATTTTTGTCCCGGTGCTCCCCGTGGGCTGGCAGAGACTCTTTCAGGTTGGAATTTTTGTCTGATGGCAATCCCTGCCCAACCTTACCCACACCCCTCGTCCTTCACAGGTGTTACTCCTCAGTGAAATCTTTTTCAATTTCAATTCCAACTCAGTGTCTGCTTTTCGGAGAACCAATTTGCCAAGGTTAACAGGCAAGTCACAGAGTGGGAGAAGATATTTGCTGCCTATATAGATAATATTGGGGTCATGCATAGAATATATAAATAACTTCGAGATGTCAATAAATGACAGACAGCCCTATAAAAAATAATTTTAAAACTCAGTTTTCCACTTTCACACACACACAAAGGATATCCAAATGGCCAATAAGCAAACAAAAAAGTGCTTAACCTCAACAGCAATAGGGAACTGCCAATTAAGATCACAGTGGAATACTCTGTACACCCACTGGAATTGCAAAAATGTTGTAAATCTGAAAATTCCAAGTGTTGGTGTGGATAAAGAGCAGTGAGGATTCTCATAAACTGCTGGTGGGAATATAATTTGCTAAACCACTTTGAAACACCAGCATTATCCAGTAATGTTGATAACATCTTATCCCATAACCTAGCAAATCCACTCCTAGTATCTCTCACAAGTATATACCAGGGCACAGGTACAGGAATATTTACAGCAGTATTACTCACCAAAATCTGAAAACAATCTAAATGCCCATAAGTAGTTGAAGAGATAAATAGATTGTGTTATAGTCATATGAAGGAATACCACATAGCAATAGAATAAATGAATTACTACTATGCATAGCAGTGTAGCTGAATCTCGAAAGCACGATGTTGAACAAAAGAAGTAAAATACACGCAGAAAAATAGAATGATTCTATTTAAGGCAGGCAACACTAAAATATATTGTTTATGGAGAGAATTTTATTACAGGTAATAAAGCCACAAAGATTAACAAGGAAATCACCCCACAAAAGTCAGGATAGTACTTGTGTCTATAGTGAGGAGGGTCTATAATTGATAGGGGGCACATGAATGCTGGAAATATTCTATTTCTATTTCATCTGGTTGATATGTGGATGTTTGATTTATGAAATAGTGAGAAAACCAATGAAATTTTTCTTACAGAAGATACACAGGAGCTGAGACCTGGCGGATGAGAATGAACAGGTCATACAAGAGCCTGTGGAAGAGCATTCCACAGAGAGGGTGTTGCCTGTGCAAAAGGCTAGGGAAAGGGAAGAACTTGAAGCTCTGTTCAAAAAACTAAATGGAGGTTTTGACTCAAGCACATTAATCAAAGCAAAAAGTGGTAGTGTACGAGGATTGCATAGCAGGGTAATGCCAGACCATGCAGGACACAGTGAGGAGTTTGAATTTTATTCCAAGGGCAATATAAAGCCATTGATGGTTTTTTTTAAATTAATTAATTAATTAATTTTTATTTTTGGCTGTGTTGGGTCTTCGTTGCTGTGTGCGGGTTTTCTCTAGTTGCAGCAAGCGGGGGGCTACTCTTTGTTGTGGTGTGCGGGCTTCTCACTGCGGTGGCTTCTCTTGTTGTGGAGCACGGGCTCTAGGTGTGCAGGCTTCAGTAGTTGTGGCTCACAGGCTCTAGAGCGCAGGCTCAGTAGTTGTGGCGCCCGGGCTTAGTTGCTCTGAGGCATGTGGGATCTTCCTGGACCAGGGCTCGAATCCGTGTCCCCTGCATTGGCAGGCGGATTCTTAACCACTGCGCCACCAGGGAAGCCCCCATTGATGGGTTTTAAACAGGAAATTGACATGGTCTGCTTTCCTTTTTTTCAGAAGGTCAATCTGGTTGATGTATGGAAAACGAATTGGAGGAGGGATCCACTTCTAGAAATGGTAAAATAGCTCCTGTTGGGATAGGAAGGGATCAAGGAAGACTCTTAAATTTGGGGCTTAAGCAGATGTAAAAATGGGATCTCATTTATCAAGATGCAGATAGTGGGAGAGGAACATTTGGGGCAAAAAAATCAAGAATTATTTTTTAGACCTACTTAAGTTTGAGATGTTTGTTAATCTTCCAAAAATTGATATAAGTAAGGCAGCTGGATGCAGAAGTCTGCAGTTCAGGGGCTGCTTTTTGGGTAGGAGATAAAAATTTCAGGGTCATCTACATATAGATGACATAAGATCACCTTTGAAGGTCAGTGGTTTGGACCCTTTACTCTTTTCTAATGTAATCATAAAGGCTGTACATTTTGGGAACTCCCTAGTGGTCTAGTGGTTAGGACTTGGTGCTTTCACAAAAAAAAAGAAAAAAAAAAGGCTGTACATTTCCCTCTAGACACTGCTTTTGCTGTATCCCACACATTTTGATATGCTGTATTTTTATTGTCATTCACTTCAAAATATGTTTAAATTTCTATGATGATGATTTCTTCTTTGATACCTGGCTTTCTTATAAGTGTGTTGTATAATTTCCAAATAGTTGAGAGTCATCTACACATGGATGTAAGGTTAAATTACCTGAAAGTGTACCTGAAAGAAAAGGAGGGCCCACTCATTCATTCATTCAACATCGTATCTTGAATGTCTTTTTTTGTGCAAAGCTTTATTCTAAGCACTGGAGAAATACCAGATAAACAAGATAGTAGGATAAATGAATAAATAAGCAAGGTATAATACCATCAAATGGTTATAAATGCCATGAAGAAAATTAAAGTGATAGAGACTGATAGTTGTGGGTAAGAGAGTGTTTTATTAGATTGTATGCTCATGGAAGGTCTCCCTTACAGGTAAACATTTGATCTATTACCTGAATGAAAAGAAGCAACCAGCCCATTGTAGAGTGGGTGGCAGAGCATTCTAGGCAGTGGGAATAGCTGGTACAAAGGTCCTAATGTATATATAAATATAACATGTTAAAGTTACAGAAAGAAGGAAGATGGTGAAGTTATTAGAATTGAGATTGGAGAGGTATGTAGGGGCCAGATCTTGAAGGACTTCATAGGCATAGTAAGGAGTTTGATTTATTCCAAGTGAAATATAAAACCATCAGAGCATTTTCCTCAAGGGAGTGACAAGGTCTGAGTCGGTTTTTTAAAAAATCATATCAATAGTTCTACAGAGAAAAGACTGTAGGGTGCAGCAGTGGAAGTCAGAGGTGAATGTAAAAGCAGCTGGTGCTTGGTTTACCATAAGTAAACCCAGGGAGTGGAAGCTTTGAAGGCAAAAAATATAACTATAAGAGTGCTCTTGGTTGAAGGACATTCTTATGAGTATATTTTTGTAAAAACTAAGGCAGAGTGAAATAAAAGGCCTTGGGAAATGACTGCTTGCCTGAGGTTTCTATTACTTCTTTGGCACAAAGAAACCAATTTGGAATAACATTGTTATAGGCTATGATTAAAGATGCTCAGGACCAAACTTCTAATACTTCTATTTCCTCACCACTGGCCACCTCTGATCATAGTTAAATATGGAAAAACTACAGGCTCATTTTTTTCTCTTTCCCACTATGGAGAATCTGGTAGTGTTTGGGAAGATGTACACGTATGGGGCCTATTTACTTTTTTTTAAAATAAATAAATTTATTTATTTTTGGCTGCGTTGGGTCTTCGTTGCTGTGCAGGGTCTTTCTCTAGTTGTGGCGAG
The DNA here is from genome assembly GCF_965194805.1 of Balaenoptera borealis. NCBI lineage: Eukaryota > Metazoa > Chordata > Mammalia > Artiodactyla > Balaenopteridae > Balaenoptera > Balaenoptera borealis. Next base: position 112,449,285 of record NC_138863.1, on the reverse strand, counting down.
CGGGGGCTACTCTTCATTGTGGTGCGTGGGCTTCCCACTGCAGTGGCTTCTCTGTTGCGGAGCATGGGCTCTAGGCGTGTGGGCTTCAGGAGCTGTGGCACGGGGGCTCAGTAGTTGTGGCTCTAGAGCACAGACTCAGTAGTTGTAGCACACAGGCTTAGTTGCTCTGCAACATGTGGGATCTTCCCGGACCAGGGCTCGAACCCGTGTCCCCTGCATTGGCAGGCGGATTCTCAACCACTGCACTGCCAGGTAAGTTCTGGCCTATTTACTATTTATTGAATATTTAAGTATTAAGCAGGAAGAAGTTAAGACACCTGGCCTGTCATCAATTTCTCTTCTATTACTGGGAGTGGAGAGATCAACATACTCTCAGACAAAGAAAGAAAGTAGATGACCCAGTATTGTAAACATGACAATAACTGAACCTCTTGGAAGATACATGCTTATTTGCTAAGAGGAGCGTCCTTGTTCATGGAATGCTCTTTGCACGATATCCCTACAACTTTAGGATTGTTTATGGTGAATCTATGAATTTAAGGAACATGGCTTCCTGAAAAATGTTACAAAACCATTCAGCTATATGCCCGTAAAATGGAAATGTTTCATTACAGAGAGCTTATGTCTTACATGGGAAGAAAGGACCTGGGAGCTCCCCTCAGTTTCTCAGACCTCCCCCTGCTTTGCCTGTTCCCGTTGATTGATTATATTCCTGAAATTATTCATAATGCTTGATACTGGTTGAGATCTTAGATTTGCATGAGTCTGATTTGACAATATGATCCTTTGTGTTACACACACACACACACACACACACACACACACACACACACATATTCAGCTACTGGATGCAGTTATCTTTGAAACATACCTTTTGAGTTCCCACCTGTAGGTGACATCAAACACTGATATTTTGAGACAGAAGAGCAGAAAAGTTAAAACAACAAGCAAAGATTCTGGGGGCAGCAAGGAGCCCTAGAAGAGGAGTCAGGATTACTGAGCTCTCATCTTTAATGTTATCTAGCTGTGTGACTTGGGCTTTGTTTTCCTATTTATAAATTGAAAGTGTTGTGTAATATGATTTCAGAAACCACCTCTGGTTCTAAAAATTTGGGAATCTAAAACAGAAAGTAAGAAAAACAATTTGATTGTATGAGAAAAACCAAGAAATGAGGGACTTCCCTGGTGGCTCAGTGGCTAAGAATCCACCTGCCAATGCAGGGGACTCGGGTTTGAGCCCTGGTCCGGGAAGATCCCACATGCCGTGGAGCAACTAAGCCCCTGTGCCACAACTACTGAGTCTGCGAGCCACAACGACTGAGCCCGCGAGCCAGAACTACTGAAGCCCGCGTGCCTAGGGCCTGTGCTCCACAGCAAGAGAAGCCACTGCAATGAGAAGCCCGCGCACCGCAACGAAGAGTAACCCCCGCTCGCCGCAACTAGAGAAAGCCCATGTGCAACAACGAAGACCCAACGCAGCCAAAAATAAATACATAAATAAATTAATTAATGAAAACAACCAAGAAATAAGAAATAACACTGGAATCAAGCGTCCCTCTGGTGGTCACCGTGTTCAAAAGCCTGCCCTCATTCAGCCATATCCTCAAGGCCTTTGTATTCCCAGGTTCTTCTTGCCTCGCAGATCCAATATGTACCCCTCCCATCCACTTTATTATCCTGTCATTTTGTACTTCTATTATGACAGAGGCAGCCTTGTTTTAGAGTTATTTTTATCTCTCCATTAGATTCTAGTTTCTAGAGGACAAGGAATGTGTTTCAGTTATCTTTGTTTCTCCTGTTGTGTTTATGTGTTTTACCCATAGCAAGTTCTTGGTGACTATTTCTTGAACTGAATATATGCCCAGGAGAGCGAAAAAACTGAAGAATTTTATGCAGTGGCACTTTGCTTACTATAGGAAGAACTCAAGTTCTCAGTAGAGCTATGTTATTTGTTTGTTTGTTTTTATTACATTCTGGCTAGGTAGAGAGGAGGAGAAAGAATCTCAGTGAGCAATCGTAGCAAATGAGATGCTGTAAGGTGGGGGGGACTTGAAAAGGACAACAGTTAAAGTTTTGAATCCGATGTTAGCTATAAGAATACATTAATGAATAATTTTAAAAATCTGGGCAACCCCAATGTGTTGAGTAGGAAAGGATTAAAGGATTTTAAAGTTCTAAAAAGAGCTTTGCTGCTGAGGCAGCAGTGGTTTGGATGTGAGCTACCTCTTCTGCATGTTAAGCACGACCTCTTTGTCCCCTGCAGCACAGTTGTAGAAATAGGTGGAAGCCTCTTCAGGAAGCCCATGAAGGGGGCTGCTGCTTTTAAGGAACACACTTTTCCTAAGAACACTTTCTCCCAAATCTCTTCTTTTCCACTTCAAAGGTGGTGGAGGGAGTGGAGGGCTGGGGGGTTGGTGAAGGAAAGGAAGGAAGATAAATTGGGCATCTTGGTGGATGGAGAAGAGAGACAAAGGAGATCACTGAGGTCCAAGGGGCATAATAGTCTAGAGAAATTTGATAGAGAGAGACCGGGGTTTTCTGTGATGCTGAATGCAGGGGGTGGTGGTATGGGGGAAATCACTCTTTATAGGGGAAGAATATGAATGACCAGCAAACACATGTAAAATTGTTTAACCTCACCAGGGATCAAGGAAATGCAAATCAAACCACTTTTTGTTCAGCATGCTGGCAAAATTTTAAAAGATGCGTGATATTAAATGTGTGGGGAAATGACTATTCTTTTACACTATTAGTGGGTATATAAATTAATAATGCTCTTTTTAGACATTGCAATCTGGTGCTATCTATTACATTTAAAAATGTACGTACTCTTTAACCCAGCATTCCCATTTCTCAGCAGTCACCCTAGAGTAATTCTCACACATGTTCACAAAGATGTAGGTATAATGAATTTTTACCCTAAGTTTGTTCTTTTTTTGGAGCTCTTTTATCATGGAAAATTTCAACCATGCAAGTAAACAGTGTAGTATAATGAGCCCCCATGCACTTGTCACCCATCTAAGGTTGTTAATAGCTTTACATGTCAAGTCATGGGAGAAAATTAAATAAAAAGTAGTACATCCATACTTTGAATTTTGGAATGCTTTGCAGCAGTATGAAAAAGGTGGAAAGAGCTTTATGTAATTTTCTAAGTGGGTTCCAACATATAGCTAAGTAAAAAAACTGAGTTGGCAAATAATGCATGTAGTATGATACTGGTAGGTTGAAGAGATTCAGAAGGAGCCAGCCCTACCGCTTAGGAAGTGTGTGACTTGGGCAAGTTACCTGTTCTCTTTCTGCTTCAGTTTCCTCATCTGTAAAGTAAGGATGCATGATAATAACAGTATCTACCTCATAGGGTAATTGGGAGAATGTTTGGCATGCATTAAGTACTAGATATTCTTATTTGTGCAAAAAATTGATCAAAAGAAGGTAAAACTCTATATTTTATATATACAAATATTTATGTAAAAGCATAGGAAAAATTTGGAAATTATTCACACTTAACTGGTATTAGTGATTTTATCTTGGGGTTATGGGAATTGAGAAGACAGTCAAGGAGGCCATGTGTTTTATGTATATCATTTGAACCTTTTACTATGAGAAGACATTCCTATTACTTGTATAATGCTTAGACAAATTAAACAATTCCCAGGCTCTACCTTTGGAGATAAATAGTGATTTAAATATTTCCTACTTGGAAGTATATTGCAGTATATAGAGGGGCAAAAGCAAAGAGCAGAGATAAATGGAAGATATAAGATTCACTGCAGCAAAATTGCAGAAGCAGTTGAGATGGAAGTTGGTCCATCTAGTCTTGTTATAAACTAGACTGAAGTGGACGGTGAAAGGGATCTGAGGACCGGATCTGAAGAGCAGATAAGCACACATTTGGAGATATTATTAATGTAAATGCAGTAGTGGGACTTAATACTAATATTTTGCATTTATTCATCATCTGTGGCTGGAATAGTTCTTATCCCTCACAAGGAAAGATTGGAGATTAAATAAGAATATGCCTGTGTAAAATATGGTAATTGTCCATACATACCCAACACCCATAGAAGAATATGCTTATTCGGTAAACTTGTACATAACTCTTATGATTCTTTTTAATTAATTCTTTTGTTTTCCACATTCTGAGTTCAAAAATACATTAATCTTAAAATATTTTAAATAGAAACACATTAACTTGGGCAAACTAAATCAACCTGGCAACAGGTAGTGTCCTTTCTGGATCTACCAGATGAGAAGTTAAGTTACAAATTTAGGAATTAGAACTAGCTGTTCTTGACTTATTATTATCATCTAGAAGGACTTCAATTAATTTATATTTGAAACTTCCTGAAGGCAGGCACCTTGTTTTTAAGTTTTCGTTTCCCATTTTCTAAAACAGCACCAGGCACCTAACAGCTGCTTTTAATAGGTGTTTATTGAATGAAGAAAGGAGTGAATGAATGGTGAGTGAAGGAAGGTTTCATCACTTCTCTTGAAATTCTCTGGAGATTCCTGCCTTGGTGACTGTACCTCTTTCTAGTTCAAGAAATAGTGGACTACTTATTTAGGATATATGATATTGCGTGTGTGTGTTCAGAAAGGTCACTTGATAATTTTCCCACTACTAATTTTACAAAGAGCTTTAAGAAGTTGGATAATCATCATGCATCCCTTTCTAAATCATATTATAGTTCTTCATGTCTTATCTCAGACTGTGGACACCTTGAGGGCAGGGATTATTATTCTTTGAATCACTCTGCACAATTGACCATGACATGCCATGACAGTGGATACTTGATAAATATTATTGAATTAATGAATGAATAAATGCTGATAATTTTCATAATTTTGAAAATTTTGATTTAGAGAATTTCTCTCTAAAGAGTCTCCTGTTCTCAAATTGTGTCTTCCTCTTCCAGCTGTACCTTCTATTGCAATTGGTCTCACAGCTGTATCGTAGAAAATTCCTGATTCTCTTTGCACAGAGGCCATCAAGGCAGGTGAGGATGGTGTAGTCCCACTGCTGTTGCTTCTCTCACAATGTTTGCTCTCTCACTAAGACCTAATTAAACTGTGATGCCCTTACATTCCTCTGGGGACCAAGCCTAGGGTGATTTTTCCAGGCTTCTAATCTCTTAAATTGCCTATGCGTCAAAATTCTCCCCGTGGCCATTATTGGTAACACATTGAAATAAGTGAAAATTATGCCAGAGAGGGAGTACACTTGCATGGAAAAGCCCTTGCCTTTGGACTTGTAGCAAAATAGCTCTTAATATTGAAGAAACAAAATCTTTTCTGCTTTGCAAACCAGTGAAAATCTAATAAAAGCGTGTCTCCCCAGAGTACTTTACATCATTAGCATCCTGGCTTCACACTTCACTTTAACAAATAACTTATTTTAAAAGTTTCTCCAGGGAGAAGACAAGGATCCAAAAATATCTTGGAAGAAAACTTTACCTAGCAACCTGATAAGGCTGTTTTATACAGTTTCTGAAATTTAACCTCATGCAGCAAAGTGTGGCTTTTTTAGTTTCTGATTTTGTTATGTACAGAAACTTCTTCATGGTTAAGCAAGCAGGAAAAAAGAGTAGTGCCTTACATGTGAGTAGCACTTTACAGCTTTCATTCTATAAAGCATTCATTATAATTGCTACTACCATAATTGATCACCTACTACAGGACGTTGTGCTAACCATTCTACATATGTACAGAGAACTTAATCTTTGCCACAGTCCTATGCGGTAACAAGTATTACAAATCCGATTTTACTAATGAAGAAACTGAGGTTTAGAGGAGTTATGTAATTTGCCCAAAGTCATATAGTTAGTAAGTGGCTGAACCTGGATTTGCTTGACCTTAAAACCTACAAACTTATTTCACTTGGAGAGAACCTTAAAAAGTTTTACGTGAACAGCTCTTTTCCTTTTATATGTACCACTGTCCCAATATCTATGTCTGTCTCCATCTTTTTCCTCCCTTCTTTTCCTTCTCAAGAAAAGCCAACCTCACAACATATCCTTCTTTCCCTCCTGCTACGTGTGCTCCAAATTCCTGGTACCACCTTGCTCCACAACTCCAGGGCTGTCCACAAGGTGCTTTCTTTGGGTGGCACCTCCTGAAGCAAGACTTCAGCATGCCATGTGAATGCTGCCCCCTGGGGTGGTGTGACTGCCAGCTCTGTGGATTTCCTCCCTCTCACCTTATCAAGAACTTCAGTCTTGCATCTCCCCTCCATCATCAATCTCTCTCACATGCTCCTAGATTATTCGAATCAGCATACAACATAGCCACTATCCTCTACCTTAAAGACAAACAAAACCCAAGAAACAACACCAACAATCACCCTTGACCCTATATTCCTCTTTCACCTGCTTTATCAACAGCAATCAATAGTTTTTTAAAAAAAATATTTACTTATCTATTTATTTGGCTGCGCCGGGTCTTTAGTTGCAGCATGCGAGCTCTTAGTTGCGGCATGCGGGATCTAGTTCCCTGACCAGGGATCGAACCTGGGACCCTTGCATTGGGAGTGCAGAGTCTTAACCACTGGACCACCAGGGAAGTCCTAGCAGCAGTCAATATTTACCACCCCGAAACATTCTTCTTTCTCGAGTTCTATGCCATCACTCTTTCCTTGTTTTCCTATTTCTCTACCCACTCCTTTCCTCTCTCACTATATACTTTCCTTTATCCATTCTCTAAATACAAAATTTCTTCAAGCTTTTTATGAGGCTCCTCTTCTTCTTTCTATATTCTCTTCTTAAGTCTTCTCATCTGTTCTTGTGATTTAAAATACTCCCAAGTGCATATCTTTACCCCAGATCTTGCCTCTGAGTTCTATTCTTATACCCAATGTTCTCCTTTACAGCTCCCCTTGAATATCTTACAAGCATGTCAAACTTAACGCTTCCCAAACCAAACTCTAGCTTTCTTGCTCCTTCCCATCTTCATCTCAGAAGATGGCATCATCCTCACACAGTTGCTTAGGCCAGAATCTTGCAAAATATCTTTGATTCCTACCTTTCCCTTATCCCTGCATTTAATCCATCATCAAGTCCTGTCTATTGTATCTCCGAAATACATATCAAATCAGTTTACCTTGTCTGCTGACACCCCCTAGTCAAAGCCTCCACACCATCTCTCTTTGGATGCTTTAATAGCTGTTCCTATTTCTTCTTTTGTCCCCCCCTGCCCACCAATCCATTCCTATAGCATACAGATTTTTGCAAAATGTAAATTGGATCACAATACTCTCTTGCTTAAAACATTTTAGTGAGGTCCATTGTGCTTCACATAAGGGCCATACAGAAGACCCTATATGGTCTGGCCCATGCCTACCTCTCCAACTTCATTGCAACCAATGTGCTCTAAGTGTCCTCTTTCAGTTCACTAGACAGATCAGACTTTCCTACCTTTAAGCCTCTGGATATGCTATTCTCTGCCCTTAAAAGCCTTCCCTGACCCCAACCTGGCTGCCTCCACCTTATCCTTCAGCTGGTCCCCAAGATTCTTCTTGTCAAAGTCACCAATGACTTCCACGTTGCTAACAGTGACACTGACACATGTAGCATCTCCTCTTTCTGTTTGTGCAGTAATTTCCAGTTTCCCTACTTGATCTTGAGTTCCTTGAAATCAGGGATTGTATCTGCCGTATGTCTTCATTTCCCTGTTGTCTACCATAATGGTTGGCTTACAGTAGGTATTTAATAAATGCTTAGAAATGAATGAAGGTTCAAGTTCAGACCTCTTGGGAAAGATTGCTGCAGTACTAACCCCCAACTCCCACTAGTGTAGTGAACAGAAACTAGAAGGAATATTAAGAGACAGGGATTCAAGTCTTGGCACTGGCAATAATTGTCAAATTCTTCTGACCTAAGTTTACTCATCTGCACCGTCTATATCACCAAATTTTTGATATCTCTTGCTCTTAAGATTACAATTTTTAATTGCTAAAGCTGTATTTCTGAGTCCTCTACCCACGAATCCCTTCTTGTGAGTTGCAGAAAATCAGTAAATGAGATTTAATTTTTAAAAGACTTAAAAATTTTTTAAATTTATTTATTTTTTGCTGCATTGGGTCTTCGTTGCCGTGCACGGGCTTTCTCTAGTTGTGGTGAGCGGGGGATACTGTTTTTTGAGGTGCATGGGCTTCTCATTGGGGTGGCTTCTCTTCTTGCAGTGCATGGGCTCTAGGACTGCGGGTTTCAGTAGTTGTGGCACACGGGCTCAGTAGTTGTGGCTTGTGGGCTCTCGAGTGCAGGCTCAGTAGTTGTGGCGCACGGGCTTAGTTGCTCCACGGCAGGTGGGATCTTCCCGGACCAGGGATCAAACCCGTGTCGCCTGCATTGGCAGGTGGATTCTTAACCACTGCGCCACCAGGGAAGCCCTTTAAAAAACTTTAAAAAAGCTTATAATTACGAAAAATTTCAGACCTAACAGAAGTAGAGAATAGTATAAATACCCAGGTAACCATCAGTGGCTTAAACAATAATCCACTCATGGCTAATCTTGTTTTATTTCTAGCTCTATCCACTCCTCCCTCCCCTTATTTTGAAACAAATCCTGGACATGGTATGATTTCCTCTGTAAATATTTCAGACTGTATGAGATATAATTACTAACTGCTAGCTGGCACTCCTTCTGTTCCTCAGTGACTTAAAAAGTGCTGTGTTCATTGCACAGCATGTTGCTCTTCTCAGAAACCAGATAAATAGCATAACGATTTTATTTGATGACTTACCCAAACCGTAAATTCTCTGAAGGGTAGGGGTAAGGGAGGGTGGATATTATGGCATCTAGCTCAGTGCCTTGCAATCAGTCAACAGAGGTGGAAAGAAAAACAGAAACACAAGCAATGTGTTTTAGGTTTTTTAATACACTCGTAATCACATGACTCTAGGGCCTTGCCTTACTTCCTTGCTTCTGTTCCCTTCCTGAATTCATTGCTCTACAGGAAAATTTTGAATTGTATTAAATCAGCCAAAGAACAGGGACTTGAGGGCAGAGTAAATTCTTCCTTCTCAGGAACAAAAAGCATTAAAAAAGAAAAATCAAATGATTTCAGCCTGAGAAGATTTTTCCTAGCGGGACTCCGGGGGCGGGGCTGCGCGGAGGGCCCGCCCCCGCCTCCGCCCCGCCCCGCCTCCGCCCCGCCTCCGCCTGCTCTCGGCTCTCCTTTCCCCACCCCCACCCCCCCGCCCTCCTGCTCTTCTTCCCGGCAGCCCTAGCGCCCGCCTCGGCGCTCCTCAAGATGGCGGCCGACAGTGAGGTGAGGTGTTTGCTCCCTGCCTATCCCTACCGCTGTTTAAGTTTGCTCCTCCGCGTCAGCGCCCCGGAGCTCAATCTCTTTCTTTCCTTTCACTTCCCGCAGCCCGAGTCTGAGGTATTTGAGATCACGGACTTCACCACTGCCTCGGAATGGGAAAGGTGAGTGAGTCGTTATCATTGGTTACCAGCACTTTGGGCCCCGGCGTCTCCCCCCGCCACTCCCCCAGCATAGACTCCCCCAACCCAGACGCCACTTGTGCGGGGAAAGTAAGACCCGTGGGTCTCCGGGTCTCCGCCTCCTCCCTGCTGTGGTCGGCCGCAAGCCTCTTCTGCGTCTCGCGTCTGACCAGCCCCGGCCCGCCCACATCAGCCGAACCCCGGAGGAGTTTTGTTTTCTCCGCTCTCCGACCACGCTCCTTAGCCCTTTGGTTCTCGCGTTGCTGCCCACCCGCAGAAACAGTTCCCCAGGCTACCCCTTCCGTTCCTGCGTTCCTTTCCGTGTACGTCATTTTGTCATAGTGAGCAATAAACTTCGCAGGTGCTTTTTTCTTTTTCTTTCCGTGTACATCCTTTTCAGGAGAAGGCCTTTTTTCAGAGTCCTGGTGGTTGTCCGTCTGCCACACTCCCACCAGCTCCATCGTGTCTTTTAGAATAACCTTTTGAAATAGTCCGCGTCTGGCTTGGGAACGCTTCGATTCAAGTTGTTCCGTTTCAGTGGGTAATGTGCCCAGGCTTCCGGCGCCATCAAACTCCTAGTTGAAACAGCTAAGTGAAACTGTAGGATCGCTGGAATTAGTTGAAAGCCAAGTTTGGGGAGGAGTGATAGCTTGGATCCAGGTGTTATCAGTTCGATGTCGCAGAGGCCCTTCAGGTTTTCTTGAGTGTTGAGGTCAGTAGTTAGCTTGTTGGAACATTTTATAATCTTTCTGGTTGGGAGAGGAAATCCATCTGGATGTGAATGTCATGTCATCAAACGGCATAGAAAAGATCCTTGCTGGGATACTTGTTTGACCTGTGGTCTCTTCCCCCGCCCCCCAAAAAAGTTCTTAAGACACAAGCACAGTGGCAAGGCTTTATTGAGCAGGTACTGTGTGTTCAGAACTATACTAACAGAGAAGAACAAAGCCAAAACAAAACCCTTGATCCGTGTGTTAAAAAAACAAAACAGCAAATAGTTAAATTAGTTTAAGGATGCTGTTGTTGTGGATTATAATTGTTGGAGGTATTTTCATAGAAAAGATAGGAAGTGTGCTGGGCCTGGAAAGTGGAGAGTAATTGGTTAAATACGAGAAGGCCCTGACCTGAACAGAGACAGGTGAAAACCTTTGGGATTTAATGAAATGTCTTTACTGGAGTGAAGGCTGTTTGTTGAAGGGAAGTAAACAAGATTATTAAGGAAGATAGGACCAGGTTATAGACAGCTTCCAAAGCTAAGTAAAGGAATCTAAATTCGGTGCTTTAAGACCAGTGATTCTCAAACTTCAGTGTGCGTCGGAATCATAGTTTATGATTCTGTATGCCCGAGATTCAAAAATTTGCATTTCTAACAAGCTCCCAGGTGATGCTGCTGGTCAGGAGACCACACTTCAGAATATTAAAGAGCAGTAGTGAGGGACCCTTGATTTTAAAGTGGCAAAGTGATACGGGAGTTGTTTGAGGAGATGAGGTAAAATGAAGTTACTTCGATTAGGTTGGTGATTTGGAGACTGGAGAGAAAGGCTAGGAGGGAAGATTGTTAGACATTTCAAAGAAGTCGATGATACGCTTGATGAAATGTAAAAGTAGGAAAAAAAATCAAACATGGAACTGCAGTTTCTTGCCTGAGAGAATGAAGATACATATGAAAGTGGCAAAGTGAGAAGAATACAGTTTTAGACCTGTTGAATTTGAAATAATAACTTAATGTCTTAAAGGTAGTTAGAAAATGTAATTTGAATCTTGGAGAGTGGGATGAGGAAACAAGAAACAAGAGGAAACAAGAGTATTTAATGGAAAAATCATCACTTTCCACTAGCAAAATGTTTAAAGTATCCTGAAGTGGAATATTAAATCCTTTAGCTCCTTATTTGGAAGTAATTGTTAACACAGTTATGAAAACTACCACAAAGTAGGAACTTTGATTTTTGACTTTTAAGCTCTTGTTTCTAGAGTAAAACTAGTGTTTTACAGTTTGTGGGAAAGTGTTAAGACTTTGGAGTCTTTTAAACCTTGAGTTTAATGTTTGAATGAAATTTCTTGTCAGTATGTTATGAGCCATATGGACAGTTTATTGAGAGAAGCCAATGACTCTTTTTATCCCTTGTCCACTGAAAAAATATTGAGTACGTATGTGTCAAGCACAGTGCAGGGCATTAGGGATGCGCGGTGGTCAGCGAAAGCATATGGTTCCTGCTCTTGCTGAACGTACAGACTAATGGTATAGACAGACACGAATCAAATAATAGTACAAGCGTCTGTAATTACAACTGAAATACTGAGAAGAGAAAGGAACCTGGTCTTTTAAGAGCATATAACAGAAAAACCTAATACAGAATGAGAAGAGGAAGTGACTCTTCAGGTGAGGTCTGGAGAGCTTTCAGGGATAAAGTTATTACATTTTTCTAATCAAGTATCAATACTTACTGGATAGAGTCCAATTTTGGTTTGTTTTAGTACTGATAGGATTCATACAATGAATATTTTAAGATGTTCCTTCTTTTACCGTGAAAGCTGTATTATTTTAAATTATTTTTATTATAATACATCATTATAAAATAAAAAAAGAAAAATCACCTGTAACCCTACCAGCAGGAGATAGCTGCTGTTAATATTTTGAGAAAATTCCTTGTAATCTGTGTGTTGTAAACTTTCTGTGTTAAACTGTATTAATATTTATTTCTAAAATCTTTTTTTTAAATTAATTTTTATTTATTTATTTTTGGCTGCTTTGGGTCTTCGTTGCTACGCATGGGCTTTCTCTAGTTGTGGCAAGCAGGGGCTACTCTTCGTCGTGGTGTGTGGGCTTCTCTGTGCGGTGGCTTCTCTTGTTGTGGGCAACGGGTTCCAGGCGTGCGGGCTTCAGTAGTTGTGGCACGTGGGCTCAGTAGTTGTGGCTCATGGGCTCTAGAGTGCAGGCTCAGTAGTTGTGGTGCACGGGCTTAGTTGCTCTGCAGCATGTGGAATCTTCCCGGACCAGGGCTCTAACCCATGTCTCCTGCATTGGCAGGCAGATTCTTAACCACTGCGCCACCGGGGAAGTCCCAATATTTATTTCTATAGCTTCCATTTTTTCATCTAGCATATGGACATTTTCTTATTTCCTCAAATGGGCGTCAAAACATGATTTTTAATGGGTGCATATTAGTCCTTTGAATGGATGTACCATTAATTTACAGCTGTTTGCTGCAGTTGGACTTTAAGGCAGTTTCCAGTTTTTTACCTTTATAAATGTAATGTGTATTTCACATACAGATTTTTGCTCACATGTGCCTACATTTAAATTTTTTATTTCTTTTTTTGCAAGCGTGTTTGCTTATTTGTAGAGCACTCTTCATAAAAACTGATAATTGCCATTTGAACCCCCTCAAAATATTGTATTAATTAATATCTTTTTTTAATTTTAAAGAGGAAGTAATTAGAAGGTTCAGTTGAATCATAAAAACTCCCATTACTACCTTTACACCAAGAATGTAAATAAATAATTTATAATGTCACTGACAGGAAAAACCTGATACTTTTGAATATATTTTGACTAGAATTAACTCTAGTACTCTAGCAATACTATGTAAGTGTTTTAGGAGAGCACTGTTGCTGTTAGATTGCATCATACATGTACAGTGTAAGAAGGCAGCTTCTTAGAGTAATAACAAGTCTTCTCAAAGTGTCCTTTAATATGTATTGAACACTGCTACTAAGATGTGACAGTGTTCATTTGCTGAAATTGAGCATGTTGCTAGTCAGAGTTTATTCTCTTTAATAGGTCTGCTTGATCATTAGATTTAAAGATCAGACAGTGAATAGTTTAAAAATCTGTTGATTATTCCTTAAAGCTGACAAATCTACTTGCAGTTTCTTGCCAGCTGTCCCTTAAAGCTTGTTTTTGTTTTTTGTTTTCCATGTAATGTCTGAAACATTTATATTAACGTATTTCCATGCAAATAACCCAATGAAAGTTTAGTATTAGTTGTTTTGTTTGTTTGTTTTTTTATACTGCAGGTTCTTATTAGTTGTCCATTTTATACACATCAGTGTATACATGTCAATCCCAATCGCCCAATTCAGCACACCACCATCCCCACCCCACTGCAGTTTTCCCCCCTTGGTGTCCATATGTCCATTCTCTACATCTGTGTCTCAACTTCTGCCCTGCAAACCGGCTCATCTGTACCATTTTTCTAGGTTCCACATACATGCGTTAATATACGATATTTGTTTTTCTCTTTCTGACTTACTTCACTCTGTATGACAGTCTCTAGATCCATCCACGTCTCAACAAATGACTCAATTTCGTTCCTTTTTATGACTGAGTAACATTCCATTGTATATATGTACCACATCTTTATCCATTCGTCTGTTGATGGGCATTTAGGTTGCTTCCATGACCTGGCTATTGTAAATAGTGCTGCAATGAACATTCGGGTGCATGTGTCTTTTTGAATTACGGTTTTCTGTGGGTATATGCCCAGTAGTGAGATTGCTGGGTCATATGGTAATTCTATTTTTAGTTTTTTAAGGAACCTCCATATTGTTCTCCATAGTGGCTGTATCAATTTACATTCCCACCAACAGTGCAAGAGGTTTCCCTTTTCTCCACACCCTCTCCAGCATTTGTTGTTTGTAGATTTTCTGATGATGCCCATTCTAACTGATGTGAGGTGATACCTCATTGTAGTTTTGATTTGCATTTCTCTAATAATTAGTGATGTTGAGCAGCTTTTCATGTGCTTCGTGGCCGTCTGTATGTCTTCTTTGGAGAAATGTCTATGTAGGTCTTCTGCCCATTTTTGGATTGGGTTGTTTGTTTCTTTAATATTGAGCTGCATGAGCTGTTTATATATTTTGGAGATGAATCCTTTGTCCGTTGATTCGTTTGCAAATATTTTCTCCCATTCTGAGGGTTGTCTTTTCGTCTTGTTTATGGTTTCCTTTGCTGTGCAAAAGCTTTGAAGTTTCATTAGGTCCCATTTGTTTATTTTTGTTTATATTTCCATTACTCTAGGAGATGGATCAAAAAAGATCTTGCTGTGATTTATGTCAAAGGGTGTTCTTCCTATGTTTTCCTCTAAGAGTTTTATAGTGTCCAGTCTTACATTTAGGTCTCTAATCCATTTTGAGTTTATTTTTGTGTATGGTGTTAGGGAGTATTCTAATTTCATTCTTTTACATGTAGCTGTCCAGTTTTCCCAGCACCACTTATTGAAGAGACTGTCTTTTCTCCATTGTATATCTTTGCCTCCTTTGTCATAGATTAGTTGACCATAGGTGCGTGGGTTAATCTCTGGGCTTTCTATCTTGTTCCATTGATCTATGTTTCTGTTTTTGTGCCAGTACCATATTGTCTTGATTACTGTAGCTTTGTAGTATAGTCTGAAGTCAGGGAGTCTGATTACTCCAGCTCCGTTTTTTTCCCTCAAGACTGCTTTGGCTATTTGGGGTCTTTTGTGTCTCCATACAAATTTTAAGATGATTTGTTCTAACTCCGTAAAAAATGCCATTGGTACTTTGATAGGGATTGCATTGAATCTGTAGATTGCTTTGGGTAGTATAGTCATTTTCACAATGTTGATTCTTCCAATCCAAGAACATGGTATATCTCTCCATCTGTTTGTATCATCTTTAATTTCTTTCATCAGTGCCTTATAGTTTTCTGCATACAGGTCTTTTGTCTCCCTAGGTAGGTTTATTACTAGGTATTTTATTCTTTTTGTTGCAATGGTAAATGGGAGTGTTTCCATAATTTCTCTTTCAGATTTTTCATCATTAGTGTATAGGAATGCAAGAGATTTCTCTGCATTAATTTTGTATCCTGCAACTTTACCATATTCATTAATTAGCTCTAGCAGTTTTCTGGTGGCGGTTTTAGGATTCTCTATGTATAGTATCATGTCATCCGCAAACAGTGACAGTTTTACTTCTTCTTTTCCAATTTGTATTCCTTTTATCTCTTTTTCTTCTCTGATTGCCGTGGCTAGGACTTCCAGAACTATGTTGAATAATAGTGGTGAGAGTGGACATCCTTGGCTTGTTCCTGATCTTAGAGGAAATGCTTTCAGGTTTTCACCATTGAGAATGATGTTTGCTGTGGGTTTGTCATATATGGCCTTTATTATGTTGAGGTAGGTTCCCTCTATGCCCACTTTCTGGAGAGTTTTTATCATAAATGGGTGTTGAATTTTGTCAAAAGCTTTTTCTGCATCTATTGAGATGATCATCTGGTTTTTATTCTTTAATTTGTTAATATGGTGTATCACATTGATTTGCGTGTATTGAAGAATCCTTGCATCCCTGGGATAAATCCCACATGATCGTGGTGTATGATCCTTTGAATGTGTTGTTGGATTCTGTTTGCTAGTATTTTGTTGAGGATTTTTGCATCTATATTCATCAGTGATATTGGTCTGTAATTTTGTTTTTTTGTAGTGTCTTTGTCTGGTTTTGGTATCAGGGTGATGGTGGCCTCATAAAATGAGTTTGGGAGTGTTCCTTCCTCTGCAATTTTTGGGAAGAGTTTGAGAAGGATAGGTGTTAGCTCTTCTGTAACTGTTTGGTAGAATTCACCTGTGAAGCCATCTGGTCCTGGACTTTTGTTGGAAGATTTTTAATCACAGTTTCAATTTCATTACTTGTGATTGGTCTGTTCATATTTTCTGCTTCTTCCTGGTTCAGTCTTGGAAGGGTATACCTTTCTAAGAATTTGTCCATTTCTTCCAGGTTGTCCATTTTATTGGCATAAAGTTGCTTGTAGTAGTCGCTTAGGATGCTTCGTATTTCTGCGGTGTCTGTTGTAACTTCTCCTTTTTCATTTCTGATTGTATTGATTTCAGTCCTCTCCCTGTTTTTCTTGATGAGTCTGGCTAATGGCTTATCAATTTTGTTTATCTTCTCAAAGAACCAGCTTTTAGTTTTATTGATCTTTGCTATTGTTTTCTTTGTTTCTATTTCATTTATCTCCACTCTGATCTTTATGATTTCTTTCCTTCTGCTAACTTTGGGTTTTGTTTGTTCTTCTTTCTCTAGTTTCTTTAGGTGTAAGGTTAGATTGTTTGCTTGAGATTTTTCTTGTTTCTTTAGGTAGGCTTGTATAGCTATAAATTTCCCTCTTAGAACTGCTTTTGCTGCATCCCATAGGTTTTGGGTCGTCGTTTGTCTCTTTTCATTGTCATTTGTCTCTAGCTATTTTTTGATTTCCTCTTTGATTTCATCAGTGATCTCTTGGTTATTTAGTAACGTATTTTTTAGCCTCCATGTGTTTGTGTTTTTTACGATTTTTTCCTTGTAATTCATTTCTAATCTCATAGCGTTGTGGTCAGAAAAGATGCTTGATATGATTTCAATTTTCTTAAATTTACTGAGGCTTGATTTGTGACCCAAGATGTGATCTATCCTGGAGAATGTTCCGTGCGCACTTGAGAAGAAAGTGTAATCTGCTGTTTTTGGATGGAATGTCCTATAAATATCAATTAAATCTATCTGGTCTATTGTGTCATTTAAAGCTTCTGTTTCCTTATTTATTTTCATTTTGGATGATCTGTCCATTGGTGTAAGTGACGTGTTAAAGTCCCCCACTATGATTGTGTTACTGTCGATTTCCTCTTTTATAGCTGTTAGCAGTTGCCTTATGTATTGAGGTGCTCCTATGTTGGGTGCATATATATTTATAATTGTTATATCTTCTTGGATTGATCCCTTGATGATTATGTAGTGTCCTTCCTTGTCTCTTGTAACATTATTTTAAAGTCTATTTTTTCTGATATGAGTATAGCTACTCCAGCTTTCTTTTGATTTCCATTTGCATGGAATATCTTTTTCCATCCCCTCACTTTCAGTCTGTATGTGTCCCTAGGTCTGAAGTGGGTCTCTTGTAGACAGCATATAGATGGGTCTTGTTTTTGTATCCATTCAGCAAGCCTGTGTCTCTTGGTTGGAGCATTTAATCCATTCATGTTTAAGGTAATTATCGATATGTATGTTCCTATGACCATTTTCTTAATTGTTTTGAGTTTGTTTTTGTCGGTCCTTTTCTTCTCTTGTGTTTCCCACTTAGAGAAGTTCTTTCAGCATTTGTTGTAGAGCTGGTTTTGTGGTGCTGAATTCTCTTAGCTTTTGCTTGTCTGTAAAGCTTTTGATTTCTCCATCAAATCTAAATGAGATCCTTGCCGGGTAGAGTAATCTTGGTTGTAGGTTCTTCCCTTTCATCACTTTAAGTATATCATGCCACTCCCTTCTGGCTTGTAGAGTTTCTGCTGAGAAATCAGCTGTTAACCTTATGGGAGTTCCCTTGTATGTTATTTGTCGTTTTTCCCTTGCTGCTTTCAATAATTTTTCTTTGTCTTTAGTTTTTGCCAATTTGATTACTGTGTCTTGGCGTGTTTCTCCTTGGGTTTATCCTGTATGGGACTCTCTGCGCTTCCTGGACTTGGGTGGCTATTTCCTTTCCCATGTTAGGGAAGTTTTCAGCTATAATCTCTTCAAATATTTTCTCTGGTCCTTTCTCTCTCTCTTCTCCTTCTGGGACCCCTATAATGCGAATGTTGTTGCGTTTAATGTTGTCCCAGAGGTCTCTTAGGCTGTCTTCATTTCTTTTCATTCTTTTCTCTTTAGTCTGTTCTGCAGCAGTGAATTCCACCATTCTGTCTTCCAGGTCACTTATCCGTTCTTCTGCCTCAGTTATTCTACTATTGATTCCTTCTAGTGTAGTTTTCATTTTAGCTATTGTATTGGTCATCTCTCTTTGTTTGTTCTTTAATTCTTCTAGGTCTTTGTTAATCATTTCTTGCATCTTCTCAATCTTTGCCTCCATTCTTATTCTGAGGTCCTGGATCATCTTCACTATCATTATTCTGAATTCTTTTTCTGGAAGGTTGCCTATCTCCACTTCATTTAGTTGTTTTTCTGGGATTTTTTCTTGTTCCTTCATCTGGTACATAACCCTCTGCCTTTTCATCTTGTCTATCTTTCTGTAAATGTGGTTTCTGTTCCACAGGCTGCAGGATTGTAGTTTTTCTTGCTTCTGCTGTCTGCCCTCTGGTGGTTGAGGCTATCTAAGAGGCTTGATGGGAGGCTCTGGAGGTCGCTTGTTTTGTTTTAATGGGCAAAGTTCCCAAATAATGTTTTTTGGGGGAAGGGGAGGCAAATCAGGGACTTCATAAATATCTTTAAAGGAAAAGTTAATTTAAATAGATCAGTTATTTGGAGGGTAGTGAAGAAATCATTGGCTTCGTAATTATCCTTGCTAGTATCATTTTAGTCTGTCAGTTTTTCTGTCTCAAATTTATTATATTCATTTCAATATGGAGAGATTTACTCTTATATTTTATAGAAGGCAGAACAGGCTTTGTTGGGTTGGCAGTAGACTTAAGAAAAATCAATCTAAGAAATCTAAGAATTCTTTTTTAAAAAATTTTGCATTGTTTTGATTCTTTTTTTTAACAGAAACTTTAAATCCACATATTATCAAGGGAATTTATTATTATTATTATTTTTAAACATCTTTATTGAAGTATAATTGCTTTACAATGGTGTGTTAGTTTCTGCTTTATAACAAAGTGAATCAGTTATACATATACATATGTTCCCATATCTCTTCCCTCTTGCATCTCCCTCCTTCCTTCCCACCCTCACTATCCCACCACTCTAGGTGGTCACAAAGCACCGAGCTGATCTCCCTGTGCTATGCGGCTGCTTCCCACTAGCTATCTATTTTACATTTGGTAGTGTATATATGTCCATGACACTCTCTCACCCTGTCACATCTCACCCCTCCCCCTCCCCATATCCTCAAGTCCATTCTCTAGTAGGTCTGTGTCTTTATTCCCGTCTTGCCACTAGGTTCTTCATGACCTTTTTTTTTTTTTTTCCTTAGATTCCGTATATATGTGTTAGCATACTGTATTTGTTTTTCTCTTTCTGACTGATTTCACTCTGTATGACAGACTCTAACTCCATCCACCTCATTACAAATACCTCCATTTCATTTCTTTTTATGGCTGAGTAATATTCCATTGTATATATGTGCCACATCTTCTTTCTCCATTCATCCGATGATGGACACTTAGGTTGCTTCCATGTCCCGGCTGTTGTAAATAGAGCTGCAATGAACATTGTGGTACATGACTCTTTTTGAATTATGGTTTTCTCAGGGTATATGCCCAGTAGTGGGATTGCTGGGTCGTATGGTAGTTCTATTTTTAGTTTTTTAAGGAACCTCCATACTGTTCTCCATAGTGGCTGTATCAATTTACATTCCCACCAACAGTGCAAGAGTGTTCCCTTTTCTCCACACCCTCTCCAGCATTTATTGTTTCTAGATTTTTTGATGATGGCCATTCTGACCGGTGTGAGATGATACCTCATTGTAGTTTTGATTTGCATTTGTCTAATGATTAATGATGTTGAGCATCCTTTTATGTGTCTGTTGGCAATCTGTATACCTTCTTTGGAGAAATGTCTATTTAGGTCTTCTGCCCATTTTTGGACTGGGTTGTTTGTTTTTTTGTTATTGAGCTGCATGAGCTGCTTGTAAATCTTGGAGATTAATCCTTTGTCAGTTGCTTCATTTGCAAATATTTTCTCCCATTCTGAGGGTTGTCTTTTGGTCTTGTTTATGGTTTCCTTTGCTGTGCAAAAGCTTTGAAGTTTCATTAGGTCCCATTTGTTTATTTGTGTTTTTATTTCCATTTCTCTAGGAGGTGGGTCAAAAAGGATCTTGCTGTGATTTATGTCATAGAGTGTTCTGCCTATGTTTTCCTCTAAGAGTTTGATAGTGTCTGGCCTTACACTTAGGTCTTTAATCCATTTTGAGTTTATTTTTGTGTATGGTGTTAGGGAGTGTTCTAATTTCATTCTTTTACATGTAGCTGTCCAGTTTTCCCAGCACCACTTATTGAAGAGGCTGTCTTCTCTCCATTGTATATTCTTGCCTCCTTTATCAAAGATAAGGTGACCATATGTGCGTGGGTTTATCTCTGGGCTTTCTATCCTGTTCCATTGATCTATATTTCTGTTGTTGTGCCAGTACCAAACTGTCTTGATTACTGTAGCTTTGTAATATAGTCTGAAGTCAGGGAGCCTGATTCCTCCAGCTCCATTTTTCGTTCTCAAGATTGCTTTGGCTATTCGGGGTCTTTTGTGTCTTCATACAAATTGTGAAATTTTTTGTTCTAGTTCTGTGAAAAATGCCAGTGGTAGTTTGATAGGGATTGCATTGAATCTGTAGATTGCTTTGGGTAGTAGAGTCATTTTCACAATGTTGATTCTTCCAATCCAAGAACATGGTATATCTCTCCATCTGTTTGTATCATCTTTAATTTCTTCATCAGTGTCCTATAATTTTCTGCATACAGGTCTTTTGTCTCCTTAGGTAGGTTTATTCCTAGATATTTTATTCTTTTTGTTGCAGTGGTAAACGGGAGTGTTTTCTTAATTTCACTTTGAGATTTTTCATCATTAGTATATAGGAATGCCAGAGATTTCTCTGCATTAATTTTGTATCCTGCTACTTTACCAAATTCATTGATTAGCTCTAGTAGTTTTCTGGTGGCAGGTTTAGGATTCTCTATGTATAGTATCATGTCATCTGCAAACAGTGACAGCTTTACTTCTTTTCCGATTTGGATTCCTTTTTATTTCTTTTTCTTTTCTTATTGCTGTGGCTAACACTTCCAAAACTATGTTGAATAATAGTGGTGAGAGTGGGCAACCTTGTGTTGTTCCTGATCTTAGTGGAAATGGTTTCAGTTTTTCACCATTGTGGACAATGTTGGCTGTGGGTTTGTCATATATGGCCTTTATAATGTTGAGGAAAGTTCCCTCTATGCCTACTTTCTGGCTTTTATCATAAATGGGTGTTGAATTTTGTCGAAAGCTTTCTCTGCATCTATTGAGATGATCATATGATTTTTCTTCTTCAATTTGTTAATATGATGTATCACGTTGATTGATTTGCGTTTATTGAAGAATCCTTGCATTCCTGGAATAAACCCCACTTGATCATGGTGTATAATCCTTTTAATGTGCTGTTGGATTCTGTTTGCTAGTATTTTGTTGAGGATTTTTGCATCTATGTTCATCAGTGATATTGGCCTGTAGTTTTCTTTCTTTGTGACATCTTTGTCTGGTTTTGGTATCAGGGTGATGGTGGCCTCGTAGAATGAGTTGGGGAGTGTTCCTCCCTCTGCAATATTTTGGAAGAGTTTGAGAAGGATAGGTGTTAGCTCTTCTCTAAATGTTTGATAGAATTCGCCTGTGAAGCCATCTGGTCCTGGGCTTTTGTTTGTTGGAAGATTTTTAATCACAGACTCAATTTCAGTGCTTGTGATTGGTCTGTTCATATTTTCTATTTCTTCCTGGTCAGTCTCGGCAGGTTGTGCATTTCTAAGAATCTGTCCATTTCTTCCAGGTTGTCCATTTTATTGGCATAGAGTTGCTTGTAGTAATCTCTCATGATTGTTTGTATTTCTGCAGTGTCAGTGGTTACTTCTCCTTTTTCATTTCTAATTCTATTGATTTGAGTCTTCTCCCTTTTTCTCTTGATGAGTCTGGCTAATGGTTTATCAATTTTGTTTATCTTCTCGAAGAACCAGCTTTTAGTTTCATTGATGTTTGCTATTGTTTCCATCATTTCTTTTTCATTTATTTCTGATCTGATCTTTATGATTTCTTTCCTTCTGCTAGCTTTGGGGTTTTTTTGCTCTTCTTTCTCTAATTGCTTTAGGTGCAAGTTTAGGTTGTTTATTCGAGATGTTTCCTGTTTCTTGATGTAGGCTTGTATTGCTATAAACTTCCCTCTTAGAACTGCTTTTGCTGCATCCCATAGGTTTTGGGTCGTCGTGTCTCCATTGTCATTTGTTTCTAGGTATTTTTTGATTTCCCCTTTGATTTCTTCAGTGATCACTGCGTTATTAAGTAGTGTATTGTGTAACCTCCATGTGTTTGTATTTTTTACAGATCTTTTCCTGTAATTGATATCTAGTCTCATAGCGTTGTGGTCGGAAAAGATACTTGATACGATTTCAGTTTTCTTAAATTTACCAAGGCTTGATTTGTGACCCAAGATATGATCTATCCTGGAGAATGTTCCATGAGCACTTGAGAAAAATGTGTATTCTGTTGTTTTTGGGTGGAATGTCCTATCAATATCAATTCAGTCCATCTTGTTTAATGTATCATTTAAAGCTTGTGTTTCCTTATTTATTTTCATTTTGGATGATCTGTCCATTGGTGAAAGTGGGGTGTTAAAGTCCCCTACTATGATTGTGTTACTGTCGATTTCTCCTTTTATGGCTGTTAGTATTTGCCTTATGTATTGAGGTGCTCCTATGTTGGGTGCCTAAATATTTACAATTGTTATACCTTCCTCTTGGATCGATCCCTTGATCATTATATAGTGTCCTTCTTTGTCTCTTGCAATAGTCTTTATTTTAAAGTCTATTTTGTCTGATATGAGAATTGCTACTCCAGCTTTCTTTTGATTTCCATTTGCATGAAATATCTTTTTCCATCCCCTCACTTTCAGTCTGTATGTGTCTCTAGGTCTGAAGTGGGTCTCTTGTAGACAGCATATATATGGGTCTTGTTTTTGTATCCATTCAGCCAGTCTGTGTCTTTTGGTGGGAGCATTTAATCCATTTACATTTAACGTAGTTATCGATATGTATGTTCCTATTCCCATTTTCTTAAATATTTTGGGTTTGTTATTGTAGGTGTTTATTTTCTCTTGAGTTTCTTGCCTAGAGAAGTTCCTTTAGCATTTGTTGTAAAGCTGGTTTGGTGGTGCTGAACTCTCTCAGCTTTTGCTTGTCTGTAAAGGTTTTAAGTTCTCCATCAAATCTGAATGAGATCCTTGCTGGGTAGAGTAACCTTGGTTGTAGGTTTTTCTCCTTCATGACTTTAAATATATCCTGCCACTCCCTTCTGGCTTGCAGAGTTTCTGTTGAAAGATCAGCTGTTAACCTTATGGGGATTCCCTTGTGTGTTATTTGTTGTTTTTCCCTTGCTGCTTTTAATATGTTTTCTTTATATTTAATTTTTGATAGTTTGATCAATATGTGTCTTGGCGTGTTTCTCCTTGGATTTATCCTGTATGGGACTCTCTGTGCTTCCTGGACTTGATTAACTATTTCCTTTCCCATATTAGGGAAGTTTTCAACTGTAATCTCTTCAAATATTTTCTCAGTCCCTTTCTTTTTCTCTTCTTCTTCTGGGACCCCTATAATTCGAATGTTGGTGCGTTTAATGTTGTCCCAGAGGTCTCTGAGACTGTCCTCAGTTCTTTTCATTCTTTTTTCTTTATTCTGCTCTGCAGTAGTTATTTCCACTATTTTATCTTCCAGGTCACTTATCCGTTCTTCTGCCTCAGTTATTCTGCTATTGATCCCATCTAGAGTATTTTTAATTTCATTTATTGTGTTTTTCATCATTGCTTGGTTCCTGTTTAGTTCTTCTACGTCCTTGTTAAATGTTTCTTGCAATTTGTCTATTCTATTTCCAAGATTTTGGATCATCTTTACTATCATTATTCTGAATTCTTTTTCAGGTAGACTGCCTATTTTCTCTTCATTTGTTAGGTCTGGTGTGTTTTGACCCTGTTCCTTCACCTGCTGTGTGTTTTTTTGTCTTCTCATTTTGCTTATCTTACTGTGTTTGGGGTCTCCTTTTCACAGCCTGCAGGTTCGTAGTTCCCGTTGTTTTTGGTATCTGTCCCCAGTGGCTAAGGCTGGTTCAGTGGGTTGTGTAGGCTTCCTGGTGGAGGGGACTAGTGCCTGTGTTCTGGTGGGTGAGGTTGGATCTTGTCTTTCTGGTGGGCACGTCCACGTCTGGTGGTGTGTTTTGGGGTGTCTGTGGCCTTATTATGATTTTAGGCAGCCTCTCTGCTAATGGATGGGGCTGTGTTCCTGTCTTGCTAGTTGTTTGGCATAGGGTGTCCAGCACTGTAGCTTGCTGGTCGTTGAGTGAAGCTGGGTCTTAATGTTGAGATGGAGATCTCTGAGAGATTTTCGCCGTTTGGTATTACGTGGAGCTGGGAGGTCTCTTGTGGACCAGTGTCCTGAAGTTGGCTCTCCCACCTCAGAGGCACAGCCCTGATGCCTGGCTGGAGCACCAAGAGCCTTTCATCCACACGGCTCAGAATAAAAGGGAGAAAAAATAGAAAGAAAGAAAGAAAGAGGATCAAATAAAATAAAATAAAGCTATTATAATAAAAAATAAGAAAAAAATTATTAAGAATAAATTTATTAAGAAAAAAATTCTTTTTTAATTTTTAAAGGTAGAAAATAAGGAAAAAATTATTAAGAAAACATTTATTAGGAAAAAAAACACTTTTAAGTAAAAAAAAAAAAAAAAAAAAAAAAAAAAGGACAGACCTAATCCTAGGACTAATGGTGAAAGCAAAGCTATACAGACAAAATCTCACCCAGAAGCATACACATATACACTCGCAAAAAAAGGAAAAGGGGAAAATTTAATATATCCTGCTCCCAAAGTCCACCTCCTGAATTTGGGGTGATTCATTGTCTATTCACGTATTCAACAGATGCAGGCACATCAAGTTGTTTGTGGATCTTTAATCCGCTGCTTCTGAGGCTGCTGGGAGAGATTTCCCTTTCTCTTCTTTGTTCGTACAGGTCCCGGGGTTCAGCTTTGGATTTGGACCCGCCTTTGCATGTAGATCACCTGAGGGCGTCTGTTCCCCACCCAGACAGAACAGGGTTAAAGGAGCAGCTGACTAGGGGGCTGTGGCTCACTCAGGCTGGGGAGAGGGAGGGGTACGGATGCGGGGCGAGCCTGCGGCGGCAGAGGCCAGCGTGACGTTGCAGCAGCCTGAGGCGCGCTGTGCGTTCTTCCGGGGAAGTTTTCCCCGGATCACGGGAGCCTGGCGGTGGCGGGCTGCACCAGCTCCCGGGAGGGGCGGTGTGAAGAGTGACCTGTGCTCGCACACAGGCTTCTTGGTGGCGGCAGCAGCAGCCTTAGCGTCTCATGCCCGTCTCTGGGGTCCGCGCTGATAGCCGCAGCTCACGCCCGTCTCTGGAGCTCGTTTAGGTGGCGCTCTGAATCCCCTCTCCTTGCGCGCAGCGAAACAAAGAGGCAAGAAAAGGTCTCTTGCCTCTTCAGCAGCTGCAGACTTTTTCCTGGACTCCCTCCCCTCTAGCTGTGGTGTGCTAATCCCTTCAGGCTGTGTTCACGCCGCCAACCCCAGTCCTCTCCCTGGGATCCAACCAAAGCCGGAGCCTCAGCTCCCAGCCCCGCCCGCCCCGGCGGGTGAGCAGACAAGCCTCTCGGGCTGGTGAGTGCTACTCAACACACCGATCCTCCGTGTGGAAATCTCTCCACTTTGCCCTCCGCACCCCTGTGGCTGCGCTCTTCTCCGTGGCTCCGAAGCTTCCCCCCTCTGCCACCTGCAGTCTCCGCCCGCAAAGGGCCTTCCTAGTGTGTGGACACCTTTCCTTCTTCACAGCTCCCTCCCACTGGTGCAGGTCCCGTCCCTATTCTTTTGTCTCTGTTATTTCTTTTTTCTTTTGCCCTACCCAAGTACGTGGGGATTTTCTTGCCTTTTGGGAGGTCTGACGTCTTCTACCAGCGTTCAGTGGGTGTTCTGTAGGAGCAGTTCCACGTGTAGATGTATTTCTACTGTATCTGTGGGAAGGAAGGTGATCTCCGCGTCTTACTCTTCCGCCATCTTGCCCAGACCCCTCGGGAATTTATTATTTTTTAAAATTTATTTATTTTTGGCGGCGTTGGGTCTTTGTTTCTGCACACGGGCTTTCTCTAGTTGCAGAGAGCGGGGGCTACTCTTTGTTGCAGTGCACAGGCTTCTCATTGCGGTGGCTTCTCTTGTTGCGGAGCACGGGCTCTAGGTGTGCGGGCTTCAGTAGTCGTGGCACGCTGGCTCAGTAGTTGTGGCTCGCGGGCTGTAGGGTGCAGGCTCAGTAGTTGTGGCACATGGGCTTAGTTACTCCGCGGCATGTGGGATCTATCTTCCCGGACCAGGGATTGAACCCGTGACCCTGCATTGGCAGGCGGATTATTAACCACTGGGCCACCAGGGAAGTCCCTCAATCTAAGAATTCTTGGGCTAAAGATGATTTTCATTTTTATTTCACATCCATAAATTAGGCTAACGATACTAAACTTACTGAGCCTTCTTTGTTGAAAGTGTTAAAATATTAAAAAAAAAACTTTTAAAGAAATTATATAACAATAGGAAAAAATGTGGTTACATATTTAGAAAGTTTTTTCCTCTTTCTTAGGTTTATTTCCAAAATTGAAGAAGTCTTGAACGACTGGAAACTGATTGGAAACTCTTTGGGAAAGCCACTTGAAAAGGTCAGATCTATTTGCTGGTATCTCTAAATGAGTATTTGCTTTGAAACTTCTATTTTTAAGTCTTTTGCTGCATTTGATACATTTAAAGTAAATGCTTTTAAAGTTATGTATAATCTATGAACATAAAATGGCATTTGGAAGAACTTGGATTGGAATCTATGGCGAATAACATTTGTAAGATACTTGTGACCTGTTTTTTAAATAATAAAATTTGTATGTATAATGTCATTCTTTGTGAGTGATTTTATTTCTGTTTCTCCTGGTGTTTACTTCTCTCTTGCTTTCTCCGTTAGAATGTTTGAAAAAAGTTTTTCAAATTTTTTTGGTCAGAGAAAAATTGCAACTACCAACTTCTTGGGTAGAGTATTTTGCGTAACTAATGAGGAAAAATCTTGGTTTCAACAACTAACTTGATGTCATTAGTAGTTATTTTACTCAGTTCTTGTATTTTATGATACCACTAATAATGTTTGTCTTTCCCCTCTTCTTTTTTTAACTTTATGGATGTTTTGAGGATATTTAAGAATGAAAAAAAATATTCAAAATTGAGGTGAAACTAATCCTAACCTAAGATATTGATAGTTTTGCTCATAAACCATGCTGCAAATGTTTACTGAAGCACATACTCTGAGAACAAACCTAGATTTCCTGTATTTCACTGAAGGGAACTAACAGTTTGATTTTAGGCTTATATAGATGCTCTCTTTGTTAGGTAAATTCTTTTCAAGTAAATTTGATCATTGTTTTTTTAAAAAATCTATTCTTAACTGCAGTTTACCCCTATGTAAGGAACTCTCAATTCTCAATATTTGCTAGGGTTTTTCAGCTTTATTGTGATGTTAACAGAATTTGAGACTCTCAAAGTATTATGATTTTTTTCTTTAGCCATATGAATAAGAGCAGAAAAATCACATCATTTAATATAGTGAAATATATACATTAAATCAACTGTGTTTAAATATTTTATGATTGTATTTTTGAGTAGAGGAAATGTGAAGTTCTGAGACACAGATATTCTATTCCACTTGAAACAAAGACATAGCAGTTGATATAAATGCCAATAAAATTAAAGGCAAAACAAGCTGGATATAACTGGAGTGGGAAGTGATTTGTTCTATCAAAAAGAGAGCTAAACTGTGTATTTGTGAGCTCTGATATTATATTCCTTAATTCTTTGATTTACATATTCACTGGGTATCCTTTATGTGCCATGTCTGAAGAAGTAGTGAACAGGGTAAGATCCTTGTTTGCCACTGCACATGAATTTTCATGAGAGAGAGGTAATTAATAAGTAAATAAGATTAAAATTCTAGACGCTAAATTCAACTTTGGGATTTAAGTTGGGTAATGTATTCAAAGTAGGTAGCATATTGCTATCAGGTAGTAGGGGCAAAAGGAGTGTTTTCTCCCTACAGGTAGTAGTAAATAAATCAAATATGGAAAATATGAACACATTTCAAGGTGAGCTGTAACTATGATGAATAAGATTAAAGAAAGTGTAAAGGAGTATATATATGCTGTATATATTCAGCATAAAAAAGAAAATTTAGAGCATACCTTAGTAAGAGATTGTAATTTATGTCAAGGACAGTGATTACTAATTCTCTTTCTCCACTGAGGGAGAATTAAGAGAAATTATTTTTTAAATACCTTTAATTATGGAAAATTTCAAAAATAGTATAGGCAACCCCCACGTGTGTGTCACTCAGATTCAACAATTCTTCCATTTCTTATTTCAGTATTACCCCTATCTACTCGCCACCCCTACTAGATTTTTTTTAAATAGTTTTTTTTTTAATAAACTATATATAATGTACAAAACTGCTTATTTTGGTAAATGTTTATATCATGTAAGATTCCTCACTCAAGATATTGGACATTTCTGTCATCCCAGAAATGTCCATAGTGAACCATTCCACTTGATTCCCATGTTCCTCACTCATGCCTTCTCCCTGCAACGCCCCCTGCCCCCTGCCCTTCCAAGGCATCTGCTGTTCTTTTCCTTTTTTCTTTTAGCTTACTTTTGCCTACTCTGCGATTGGATATACGTGCTATCATACAGTACATAGTCTTTATGCTGGTTTGTTTTACATAATATTTGAGATTATTCTAGGTTGTTGCAGGTATCAGTATTTTTATTGCTGAGTAGTAGTCTGTTGTATGAATGAATATACCACAGTGTGTCACTTGTTGACAGACACATTCGCTATTGTGAATAAAGCAGAACATTCTTACATGAGGCCTTTTGCAGAGGTATGTTTTTATTTCTCTTGGGTAAATATCTAGTAGAATTACTGGGTCATAGGCTAAGTGTATGCTTAACTTTATGAGAAATTGCTAGATCTTTTGTAACATTTTACCTACCCACCAGCAATATGTGAGAGTTTGGGTCATTTCATATTTTCACCAACAGTTGTTTGTTTTCAGTCTTATAAAGTTTAGTCCTCCTAATGGGTATGTAGTTTGTGGAATTAATTTGTATTCTCTTTCTGGTTTTACTTTTGTATTTCTGTGACGAATATTGGTATTGATCACTTTTTTCGTGTGCTTGTTAGCCATTTGTGTGTCATCTTTTGTGAAATGTCCAAGTTTTTTGTCCATATTTTAAATTGGGTTTAGTTTTTATTGAGTTGTAGGGATCTTTTAGTTCTTTTATATATTCTGCTTTTAAGTCTTTTCACAGATAGTACTTTTGCTAGGTTGTGAAGATATGTTTTCTTCTAGAGCTTATCATTTTAGCTTTTATTTAGGTATATGACCCATCATGAACTAATGACATGTATGGTGTGAGGTGGGAATCACAGTTCAGTTTTTTACATATGGCTATCTTGTTCTAGAACCTTTTGTTGAAAACACTTTTCTCCATTGAATTGCTTTGTTGCCTTTGTCAGACAGTTGACCTAGGGGGGTCATCTTCTGGAATCTGTATTCTGTTTCATTAATCTATTTGAAAATCCTGATGTCAATACCACATTGTCTACTGACTACTGAGTACTACACTGACTACTGTAGTTTAGGGTTTCCCAGTTTTGGCACTATTGAAATTTTGGGCCAGGTTGTTGTGGGGCTGTCTCGCGTATTATAGAATTTTAGTAGTATCCCTGTCCTCTGCCTGTTAGATCCCAGTAGCATCCTCCCTGTGGTGAAAACCAAAAATGTATCTAGACATTGCCAAATGTCCCCTGAGGTGCAAAATTGCCTCCAACTGAGAACCACTGAATAGCTTTAGAGTAAGTCCCAAATTTAGTTAATGTAAATTCTCTAGCTTTTGTTGTTTTCCCAAATTGTTTTGTCTATTCTAGGACCTTTGTTTTCATTATGAATTTCAGAATGAGCTTGTCAGTTTATATAAAAAGGATTATGATTATGCTGGGACTATGATTGGGATTGTGTTGAATTTATAGATTACTTTGAGGAGAAGTAACATTTTGACAATCTTGAAGCTTGACATCTCTTCACTTATTAAGTCATCTTTATCGCAGCAATGTTTTATAGCTTTTGATGAGGTCTTGCATTTTTTTGTTAAATTTATTACTAAATATGTTATATGATGCAGTTGTAAATGGAATTGTTTTTAAATTTTCTTTTTCATTTGTTTGTTGCTAGTGCATAGACATACAATAAAATTTTGTGTATTGATTTGGTATCTTGACCTGGTTAAATGTAAAGATTCATAATCTTTTTGTTAATTCTTCTGCATCTTCTACATGCATAGTCATGTTATTTGCAAATAGGTACAGTTTTACTTCTTTCTCAATTTTTGTACCTTGCATTTCTTATTTTTAATTGCACTAACTGGGACCTTTAATAAAATTTTGAATAGAATTGTTGAGAGTAGACATCCTTGCCTCCTTCCCAATTTTAAGGGGGAAATGTCCAGCTCTTCAATACTCAGAATTGTAGGTTTTTCATAGGTGTCCTTTATAACACAGGGGAAATTCTGTTCTTAATTAGCTGAAAGGTTTTTTTGAAATCATGGGTATAATTTATTCAAATCTTATTCTGTACCTATTGAAACAGTCAGATGGTTTTTCTTTTTTATTCTCTGAATATGGTTAAGTATGTTGATTAATTTTTTTTTATTGTGGTAAAATATATACAGATGGTCTCCAACTTACGGTGATCTGACTTAGGATTTTTCGATGGGTATGATACAAAAGTGATACACACTCAGTGGAAATTGTACTTTGAATTTTGATCTTTTCCCAGGCTAGCCTGTGTGGTACAGTACTCTCTCGTGATGCTGGGCAGCAAGCTGCAGCTCCCAGTAAACCATTCGATCACGAGGGTAAGCCACTGATACACTTAAAACTGTTCTGTACCCGTGTAACCATTCTGTTTTTCACTTTAAGTACTCAAAAAATTACATGAGGTAGTCAGCATTTCATTACAAAATAGGCTTTGTGTTAGATGATTTTGTCTAACTAGGCTAATGTTAAGTGTTCTGAGCATGTTTAAGGTAGGCTAGGCTAAGCTATAGTATATGATAGATTAGGTGTATTATGTTGACTTAACGATATTTCCAACCTATTATGAGTTTATTGGGCCATAATAACACCATCATAAGTCAAGGACGATTTGTACTAACGGTTTACCACTTTAACCTTTTTTTTTTAAAGTTTTTAATTAATTAATTAATTATTTATTTTTGGCTGTGTTGGGTCTTCGTTTCTGTGTGAGGGCTTTCTCTAGTTGCGGCGAGTGGGGGCCACTCTTCATCGCAGTGTGCGGGCCTCTCACTGTTGCGGCCTCTCTTGTTGCAGAGCACAGGCTCCAGACGCGGAGGCTCAGTAGTTGTGGCTCACGGGCTCTAGAGCACAGGCTCAGTAGTTGTGGCTCACAGGCCTAGTTGCTCCACGGCATGTGGGATCCTCCCAGACCAGGGTCCAAACCCGTGTCCCCTGCATTGGCAGGCAGATTCTCAACCACTGCACCACCAAGGAAGCCCCGATTAATGAGTTCTAGTAGTTTTCTGGTGATAGATTTCTAAATTAAAATCTTTTTTTTATTGAAGTATAGTTGATGTACAATGTTGTGGCAATCTCTGCTGTACAGCAGAGTGACTCACTTATACACATACAGACATTCCTTTTTTCATATTCTTTTCCATTATGGTTTATCACAGGACATCGAATATAGTTCCCTGTGCTATACAGTAGGACCTTGTTGTTTATCCTTTCTATGTATAATAGTTTACATCTGCTAATCCCACACTCCCAATCCTTCCCTCTCAAGAATTCTAGTTTTAGTGCTTACTCCCTTTGTGGCATTGGGCCATCTCAGTTAGTTTTTGCTCCTGCTGGCGTTGCCTCTCTTAAAAGTATTCACCAGAAGCTTTAAAATGACATTTGCTTAAGTAGAATAGAATATAAACTAATAGAATTACTTAACACTTATTTGCTGTAAAAAGTATCAATGGCTTCCTTAGAGCTCCTAGAAGTTAAAAACTTAGCACCTAGCTGGGAAAAAATAAAACTCTATGTAATGTATTTTGGCTGAAAAGGTTCAGGTTTCATCAGAGATAGATGAGACGTCTCTTCAGACATTTTTAGTTCTATTATTTCATAGTTTTTATTTTTCTTTTGTATATTTTATTTATTTATTTATTTATTTATTTTGGCTGTGTTGGTACTTCGTTTCTATGCGAGGGCTTTCTCTAGTTGTGGCAAGCGGGGGCCACTCTTCATCGCCGTGCGCGGGCCTCTCACTATCGCGGCCTCTCTTGTTGCGGAGCACAGGCTCCAGACTCGCAGGCTCAGTAGTTGTGGCCCACGGGCCCAGTTGCTCTGCGGCATGTGGGATCTTCCCAGACCAGGGCTCGAACCCGTGTCCCCTGCATTGGCAGGCAGACTCTCAACCACTGCGCCACGAGGGAAGCCCTCTTTTGTATATTTTAAAAGATTTTTTGGGGCTTCCCAGGTGGCACAGTGGTTAAGAATCCGCTTCTCTTTGCAGTGGCTTAGCACGGGCTCTGTGCATGTGGGCTTCAGTAGTTGTGGCACGTGGGCTCAGTAGTTGTGGTTCGAGAGCTCTAGAGTGCAGGCTCAGTAGTTGCTCCATGGCATGTGGGATCTTCCCAGACCAGGGCTCGAACCCGTGTCCCCTGCATTGGCAGGCGGATTCTTAATCACTGCGCCACCAGGGAAGTCCCTGGTGTATTTTAAAGTAAGTTAGTATTTAGTTTAATATGTCTGCATTTAATTTTGTAAGTAGCTCTTTTCTTTATATTTTGATTTTAGTTTTTACTTTTTTCCTCCTTTGACTTAGTAATTTTTCTCCTTTTTTCTTTAATTCTGATTTAGTAATTTGATTTTTTCCTCCTAATGAATTTTATATATCCTGCAATTGGCAAGTCTAATGGGTGAGTCATTTTCTAAAAATTTGGTTGTAAATATGGCTGATGAGAATTTTGACTGTATTTTTCTATAGTGAGGAGGAAATGTTTAAATTATGTTTTCAGGGTAGTGCCCAAAATATTAAAATTCTCTCCCTATTACTGGAGCCATGTAGTCAGTCTCTTCAGCTACTTCCTTTTGTTCATTTATTGTTTTATTCACTTTTCATTCATTCATTTATAGAGTTCCTACTATGGATCAGGAATTGTTATTCTGCTTCCTGTTGATTAAAACAACCTCTCTACCCTCCCTCACCTCCAGATTGTTAAATACTTTACCTCTTTACTCCATAGTCATTTTATCTATTCCTCAGCTATCAGTATAGTCAACCCTCCATATCTGTGGGTTCCACATCTGCAGATTCAACCGAGGATCAAAAATATTGTAAAAAAAAAATTCCAGAAAGTTCCAAAAAGCAAAACTTAAATTTGTGGCACTGGCAACTATTTACATAGTATTTACAACTATTTATATAGCATCTACATTGTATTATGTATTATAAGTAATCTAGAGATGATTTAAAGTACACAAGAGGATGTGCATAGTTTCTATGCAAATATTACACTATTTTATGTAAGGGAGTTGACTATCTGATGATTTTGGTGTCCTAGGGGGCTGTGGGAGAGACGTCCTTAAACCAGTTCTCTACAGACACCAATAGAGGACTGTATTCTTTCTGTTCCTCCCTCCATGAAGTGTACAACCAGTGACTTGTAGGTGTTCAAGCGGTTAATCCCAGATTAGATCTCTGAACTCAGTTGCTTAGGCAAATTATGATTGGGACTTCCCTGGCAGTCCAGTGGTTAGGATTCCACGCTTGCAATGCAGGGGGCATGGGTTCGATCCCTGGTCAGGGAATGAGGATCCCACATGCCATGTGGTACAGCCAAAAATAAATAAATAAATAAAAATAAAAAATTTAGGGAAAAAAAGAGAAAATTATGGTGGAAGTTAGGTTTTATCATGTTAGTAGAATTAGAGTTAAGCCAGTTTAAAGGATGAAGTTCTTTGTGGACAGAGGGACCTCATCACCATTTTTAATGGGAGTTCTTAACCCAGAGTCTTAGGTCTCTTTAAATTGTGTACATGCTTAATTTTTTTTATACATGCTTAATTTTTAATGTGAATATGCATGATTTTCCTGGCAGATGGTCCAGAGCTTTCATCGGATACTTAAAGGAACGTGTGACTCAAAAAAGATTAAATAAAAGCTACTATTTTCAATTTTGTTTCGTATGCATTTACTATTTAAAAAATTAATGTATTTTGTTTTGGTTGAGTACATATCCAAAGGTTTACTTGATCATGAAGTTTTTTTTTTTTTAAATTAATTAATTAATTAAATTTTGGCTGCGTTGGTTCTTTGTTGCTGTGCACAGGCTGTCTCTAGTTGCAGTGAGCGGGGGCTACTCCTTGTTGCAGTGCGTGCACTTCTCATTGCAGTGGCTTCTCTTGTTGTGGAGCATGGGCTCTAGGTGTGTGGGCTTCAGTAGTTGTGGCACGTGGGCTCAGTAGTTGTGGCTCGCAGGCTCTAGAGTGCAGGCTCAGTAGTTGTGATGCACGGGCTTAGTTGCTCCGCAACATGTGGGATCTTCCCGGACCAGGGATTGAACCCGTGTCCCCTGCATTGGCAGGCAGATTCTTAACCACTGCGCCACCAGGGAAGTCCGATCATGAAGTTTTGTACCCCACACACAAGTAATAATTTTTAAGTCAGTGAAATTTGTCCTTAATATACCTCTACCTCCCTAGTCTTTTACTCAGTCTCTGGTATCCTGGCCTCAAGTTTTGACTCAAGTCAGCCCTACCCTTAAATGTTGAATGCTCCAAAATTACCTGCTTCTTTCCTTTGTTTCCTGTTTCTATCCCCATCTCCAAAATATAATGCTAATCTTACTTGGGTTAGCAGAGTGTAGTTTTTTATTTATTTAAAAAGATTTGAATGGGTGATAATCACTTGATCTTACAAAAAGTATTTTGGTTTTGTATGCTACTAAAATGCTAAAGGAAAATAAAAATGAAATTGAAATTGTTACTCTTCCAGGGAGAGTTCCTTATCCTATCAAAGACTAAAGTAATTCACAGAAACTGCTTTTGGGCTCCTAGCCTGAATTCCTTTCCACCATACAATGCTCAAGTTTTTAATGTTTTTAAAAGGACACCAGTGGAATTTCAGAAAA
Source organism: Balaenoptera borealis (assembly GCF_965194805.1). NCBI lineage: Eukaryota > Metazoa > Chordata > Mammalia > Artiodactyla > Balaenopteridae > Balaenoptera > Balaenoptera borealis. The sequence continues at coordinate 112,413,929 of NC_138863.1, read as the reverse complement.
ATGTAAGAAAAGTAAATAAACAGCTTTAGATTGTATGGAGAAATATTTGGGGGCAAGATATCTGTCTTATGGCCTAGAAAGTTGTCTTCTGAAGTCAGTTTCCTGAAATTGTCTTTCCTGTCCTTTCCATTTTCTAGTTTTGAGGTCAGAATATTTTTATTAAAATTTAAGAAACCCTGTAACTGCAAAAATAATATAACCAAATCAAATAATGTTTGTATTTCAAAAGTGACAGTTTCCTCCTCATCACTTCCCTTCTGCCCATCTCCTTTTCAGAGCTAACAGTATTTAACTGTTTGATATTCTATTCCGTGTGTCTGTGTCATACCTTTAAAAAAAAAGATCTGTTTTGTGCTACAGCTGCCTTTTTAAAAAAACTTTATATTTTGTTGGCTTTTTTTCCAAGATAAGACACAGACATCTATCTCATTATTTTAATTCTTGCATTGTAGTGCACTGTATGACTGTATCATAATGTCTTGTTTATATTCCTATTGAAAGGATATTTAATTTTCAGTTTTTGCAGTTGTAGCACTGGGGTAGTAAGCATTATTGTACATACATTTGCAGACTTGTATCAATATTTCTATAACAGTTCTAAAAGTAGGATTACTAAGTCAAAGGGAATGTGTTTTTTATTTTTGATAAATACAGCTTTGTTTTACACCAAGATGATTGAATGTACTTCTGCTCTCCTCATGCATGGCACATGAATGCACCCATTTCCTCAGTCCTCCAACACAATTTTCATTATATTTTTGTCAATGTAAAACTATCTAATTTTTATGTATATTTTCCTGAGCACTGTTGAAAATGAGTGTTCCTTCATGTTTATTAAACATTAGAATTTCCCTTTCGATTGCTCATTATATACATTCACCAATTTTCTACTGAGTTATAGAAGGGCTTTGTTAATAACTGTGTTGCAGATCTTTTGCCTAGCCTGTCATTTTTCTTTTAATTTGAATGTGTCTTTTGCATTACAAAAATTATAAATTTTTCATTTTAGCAAAGAACATAAGAAAACTTGTAAAAAAAATTACTAATTTAACCATTGTTAAGTGTACAGTTCAGGCATTAATTAAGTGCATTCACACTGTTGTGCAATGATTACCACCATCCATATCGAGAACTTTTTCATCATCCTAAACTGAAACTATACTCATTAAACACTAACAACATCATATGAAAGGAATCATACAATATTTATGTCTGGCTTGTTTCTCTTAGCATAATGTCTTCAAAGTTTACCCATGTTGTAGTGTGTGTCCATTTCATTCCTTTTTAAGGCTGAAATAAAATTCTATTATATGTATATGCTACACTTTGTTATTCCATTCATTCATTTGTCATTAGACACGGGTTGCTTCTACCTTTGGCTATTGCAAATAATGCTGCTATGGATATGGTTGTACAAATACCAGTTTGAGTCCCTGCTTTTAAGTCTTTTGGGTATATACCCAAAAATGGGATTGCTAAATCATTGGTGGTTCTATTTTTAAGTTTTTGAAGAACCACCATATTGTTTTCCACAGCAGCTTCATCATTTTGCAGCATCATAGTGTCTGGCACATCATAGTGTCTGGCCTTACATTTAGGTCTTTAATCCATTTTGAGTTTATTTTTGTGTATGGTGTTAGGGAGTGTTCTAATTTCATTCTTTTACATGTAGCTGTCCAGTTTTCCCAGCACCACTTATTGAAGAGGCTGTCTTCTCTCCATTGTATATTCTTGCCTCCTTTATCAAAGATAAGGTGACGATATATGCATGGGTTTATCTCTGGGCTTTCTATCCTGTTCCATTGATCTATATTTCTATTTTTGTGCCAGTACCATACTGTCTTGATTACTGTAGCTTTGTAGCATAGTCTGAAGTCAGGGAGCCTGATTCCTCCAGCTCCGTTTTTCTTTCTCAAGATTGCTTTGGCTATTTGGGGTCTTTTGTGTTTCCATACAAATTGTGTAATTTTTTTTTTTTTTAACATTTTTTTGTTCTTTTTTAAAAATTAATTAATCAATTTATTTATTTTTGGCTGTGTTGGGTCTTCGTTTCTGTGCGAGGGCTTTCTCTAGTTGCGGCAAGCGGGGGCTACTCTTCATCACGGTGTGCGGGCCTCTCACTATCGTGGCCTCTCTTGTTGCGGAGCACAGGCTGCAGACGTGCAGGCTCAGTAGTTGTGGCTTACGGCACATGTTGCTCCGCAGCATGTGGGATCTTCCCAGACAAGGGCTCGAACCCGTGTCCCCTGCATTAGCAGGCAGATTCTCAACCACTGCGCCACCAGGGAAGCCCAATTGTGTAATTTTTTGTTCTAGATCTGTGAAAAATGCCATTGTTAGTTTGATAGGGATTGCAATGAATCTGTAGACTGCTTTGGATAGTATAGTCACTTTCACAGTGTTGATTCTTCCAATCCAAGAACATGGTATATCTCTCCATCTATTTGTATCATCTTTAATTTCCTTCATCAGTGTCTTATAGTTTTTTTGCATACAGGTCTTTTGTCTCCTTAGGTAGGTTTATTCCTAGGTATTTTATTCTTTTTGTTGCAGTGGTAAATAGGAATGTTTCCTTAATTTCTCTTTCAGATATTTCATCATTAGTGTATAGGAATGCAAGAGATTTCTGTGCATTAATTTTGTATCCTGCTACTTTACCAAATTCATTGATTAGCTCTAGTAGTTTTCTGGTAGCATCTTTAGGATTCTCTACGTATAGTATCATGTCATCTGCAAACAGTGACAGCTTTACTTCTTCTTTTCCAATTTGTATTCCTTTTATTTCTTTTTCTTCTCTGATTGCTGTGGCTAAAACTTCCAAAACTATGTTGAATAATAGTGGTGAGAGTGGGCAACCTTGTCTTGTTCCTGATCTTAGTGGAAATGGTTTCAGTTTTTCACCATTGAGAACGATGTTGGCTGTGGGTTCATCATATATGGCCTTTATTATGTTGAGGTAAGTTCCCTCTGTGCCTGCTTTCTGGATGATTTTTATCATAAATGGGTGTTGAATTTTGTCAAAAGCTTTTTCTGCATCAATTGACAGGATCATATGGTTTTTGTTCTTCAATTTGTTAATGTGGTTTATCACACTGATTGATCTGCATATATTGAAGAATCGTTGCATTCCTGGGATAAGCCCCACTTGATCATGGTGTATGATCCTTTTAATGTGCTGTTGGATTCTGTTTGCTAGTATTTTGTTGAGGAATTTTGCATCTATGTTCATCAGTGATATTGGCCTGTAGTTTTCTTTCTTTGTGACATCTTTGTCTGGTTTTGGTATCAGGGTGATGGTGGCCTTGTAGAATGAGTTTGGGAGTGTTCCTCCCTCTGCTATATTTTGGAAGAGTTTGAGAAGGATAGGTGTTAGCTCTTCTGTAACTGTTTGGTAGAATTCACCTGTGAAGCCATCTGGTCCTGGGCTTTTGTTTGTTGGAAGATTTTTAATCACAGTCTCAATTTCAGTGCTTGTGATTGGTCTGTTTATGTTTTCTGTTTCTTCCTTGTTCAGTCTTGGAAGGTTGTGCTTTTCTAAGCATGTGTCCATTTCTTCCAGGTTGTCCATTTTATTGGCATAGAGTTGCTTGTAGTAATCTCTCATGATCCTTTGTATTTCTGCAGTGTCAGTTGTTACTTCTCCTTTTTCATGTCTAATTGTGTTGATTTGAGTCTTCTCCCTTTTTTTCTTGATGTGTCTGGCTAATGGTTTATCAATTTTGTTTATCTTCTCAAAGAACCAGCTTTTAGTTTTATTGATCTTTGCTATTGTTTCCTTCATTTCTTTTTCATTTATTTCTCATCTGATCTTTATGATTTCCTTCCTTCTGCTAACTTTAGGGTTTTTTTGTTCTTCCTTCTCTAATTGCTTTAGGTGTAAGGTTAGGTTGTTTGAGGTGTTTCTTGTTGTTGAGGTAGGATTGTATTGCTATAAACTTCTTTCTTAGAACTGCTTTTGCTGCATCCCATAGGTTTTGGGTCATCGTGTTTTCATTGTCATTTGTTTCTAGGTATTTTTTGATTTCCTCTTTGATTTCTTTAGTGATCTCTTGGTTATTTAATAGTGTATTGTTTAGCCTCCATGTGTTTGTATTTTTTACAGTTTTTTTTCCTGTAATTGATATCTAGTCTCATAGCGTTGTGGTCAGGAAAGATACTTGATATGATTTCAATTTTCTTAAATTTACCCAAGGCTTGATTTGTGACCCAAGATATGATCTGTCCTGGAGAATGTTCCATTAGCACTTGAGAAGAAAGTGTATTCTGTTGTTTTTGGATGGAATGTCCTATAAATATCAATTAAGTCCATCTTGTTTAATGTATCATTTAAAGCTTGTGTTTCCTTATTTATTTTCATTGTGGATGATTTGTCCATTGGTGAAAGTGGGGTGTTGAAGTCCCCTACTATGATTGTGTTACTCTCAATTTCCCCTTTTATGGCTGTTAGCGTTTGCCTTATGTATTGGGGTGCTCGTATGTTAGGTGCATAAATATTTACAATTGTTATATCTTCTTCTTGTATTGATCCCTTGATCATTATGTAGTGTCCTTCTTTCTCTCTTGTGAGAGTCTTTATTTTAAAGTCTATTTTGTCTGATATGAGAATTGCTACTCTAGCTTTCTTTTGATTTCCATTTGCATGGAATATCTTTTTCCACCCCTCACTTTCAGTCTGTATGTGTCCCTAGGTCTGAAGTGAGTCTCTTGTAGAGAGCATATATACGGGTTCTGTTTTTGTATCCATTCAGCCAGTCTGTGTCTTTTGGTGGGAGCATTTAATCCATTTACATTTAAGGTAGTTATCGATATGTATGTTCCTATTACCATTTTCATAATGTTTTGGGTTTGTTATTATAGGTCTTTTCCTTCTCTTGTGTTTCCTGCCTAGAGAAGTTCCTTCAACATTTGTTGTAAAGCTGGTTTGGTGGTGCTGAATTCTCTTAGTCTTTGCTTATCTCTAAAGATTTTAATTTCTCCCTTGAATCTGAAAGAGATGGTTGCTGGGTAGAGTAATCTTGGTTGTAGGTTTTTCTCTTTCATCACTTTAAATATGTCCTACCACTTCCTTCTGGCTTGCAGAGTTTCTGCTGAAAGATCAGCTGTTTACCTTATGGGGATTCCCTTGTGTGTTATTTGTTGTTTTTCCTTTGCTGCTTTTAATATTTTTTCTTTGTATTTAATTTTTGATAGTTTGCTTATTAATATGTGTCTTGGCGTGTTTTTCCTAGGATTTATCCTGTATGGGACTCTCTGCACTTCCTGGTATTGATTGACTATTTCTTTTCCCATATTAGGGAAGTTTTCAACTATAATCTCTCCAAATATTTTCTCAGTCCTTGTCTTTTTTTCTTCTTCTTCTGAGACCCCTATAGTTCGAATGTTGGTATGTTTAATGTTGTCCCAGAGGTCTCTGAGACTCTCCTCAATTCTTTTCATTCTTTTTTTTTTAATATGCTTTGTGGTAGTTTTTTCCACTGTTTTATATTCCAGGTCCCTTATCCGTTCTTTTGCCTCATTTATTCTGCTATTGATTCCTTCTAGAGATTTCTCAATTTCATTTATTCTGTTGTTCATCATTGTTTGTTTGCTCTTTAGTTCTTTTAGGTCCTTGTTCAGCGTTTCTTATATTTTCTCCGTTCTATTTCCAAGATTTTGGATCATCTTTACTATCATTACTCTGAATTGTTTTTCAGGTAGACTGCCTATTTCCTCTTCCTTTGTTTGGCTGGTGGGTTTTTACCTTGCTCCTTCATCCGCTGTGTGTTTCTCTATCTTCTCAGTTTGCTTACCTTACTGTGTTTGGGGTCTGCTTTTCACAGGCTGCAGGTTCGTAGTTCCCACTGTTTTTGGTGTCTGCCCCCAGTGGCTAAGGTTGCTGCAGTGGGTTGTGTAGGCTTCCTGGTGGAGGGGACTGGAGCCTATGTTCTGGTGGATGAGTGTGGATCTTGTCTTTCTGGTGGACAGGACAGCATCTGGTGGTGTGTTTTGGGGTGTCTGTGACCTTATTATGATTTTAGGCAGCCTCTCTGCTAATGGGTGTGGTTGTGTTCCTGTCTTGCTAGCTGTTTAGCATTGGGTGTCCAGCACTGTAGCTTGCTGGTCGTTGAGTTGAGCTGGGTCTTAGCGTTGAGATGGAGATCTCTGGGAGAGCTTTCGCCATTTGTTATTACTTGGAGCCGGGAGGTCTCTGGTGGACCAGTGTCCTGAACTCGTCTCTCCCACCTCAGAGGCACAGGCCTCACACCCGGCGAGAGCACCAAGACCCTGTCAGTCACATGGCTCAGAAGAAAAGGGAGAAAAAAATTAAAAAATAAAGTAAATGGAGTTATTAAAATAAGAAATAAAAAAATTATTAAAAATAAAAAATTAAAAAGTAATTTAAAAAGGAAAGAAAATGAAAGAAAGAAGGAAGAGAGCACCCAAACCAAAACACAAATCCAACAATGATAAGTGCTAAAAACTATACTAAAAAAACAAAAACAAAAACGGACAGAGAGAACCGTAGGGCAAGTGGTAAAAGCAAAGTTATACAGGCAAAATCACACAAAGAAGCATACACCTATACCCATAAAAAGAGAAAAAGGAAAAAAATATATATATCTACATTAAAAAGAAGAGAGAGCAAGCAAATCAGTAAACAAATCTACCAATGATGATAAACTCTAAATACTAAACTAAGATAAACATAAAACCAGAAATAAATTAGATGCAGAAAGCAAACCCCAAGTCTGTAGTTGCCCCCAGAGTCCACTGCCTCAATTTGGGTTGATTCATTGTCTATTCAGGTATTTCAGAGATGCAGGGTACATCAAGTTGATTGTGGAGATTTAATCCGCTGCTCCTGAGGCTGCTGGGAGAGATTTCCCTTTCTCTAATTTGTTCATACAGCTCCTGGGGTTCAGCTTTGGATTTGGCCCTGGCTCTGCATGTAGGTCTCCTGAGGGCGTCTGTTCCCGCCCAGACAGGATGGATTTAAAGTAGCAGCTGATTAGGGGGCTCTGGCTCACTCAGGCCAGGGGGAGGGGGGGTACGGATGCAGGGCGAGCCTGAGGCAGCAGAGGCCAGTGTGACATTGCAACAGCCTGAGGCCCTGTGTGTTCTCCCGGGGAAGTTGTCCGTGGATCACGGGACCCTGGTAGTGGTGGACTGCACAGGCTCCTGGGAGGGGTGGTGTGGATAGTGACCTGTTCTTGCACATGGGCTTCTTGGTGGCTGCAGCAGCAGCCTTAGCGTCTCATGCTCGTCTCTAGTGTCTGTGCTGATAGCCACGGCTCATGCCCGTCTCTGGAGCTCGTTTAGGTGGTGCTCTGAATCCCCTCTCCTCGTGCACCCCGAAACAATGGCCTCTTGTCTCTTAGGCAGGTCCAGAGTTTCTCCCGGACTCCCTCCCGGCTAGCTGTGGCGCACTAGCCCCCTTCAGGCTGTGTTCACGCAGCCAACCCCAGTCCTCTCCCTGGGGTCTGACCTCTGAAGCCCGAGCCTCAGCTCCCAGCCCTCGCCCGCCCCGGCAGGTGAGCAGACAAGCCTCTCGGGCTGGTGAGTGCTGGTCGGCACCCATCCTGTGTGCGGGAATCTCTCCGCTTTGCCCTCTGCACCCCTGTTGTTACGCTCTCCTCTGTGGCTCCGAAGCTTCCCCCCTGCCCACCCCCCTGTCCCGTCTCTGCTAGTGAAGGGGCTTCCTAGTGTGTGGAAACTTTTCCTCCTTCACAGCTCCCTCCCAGAGGTGCAGGTCCCGTCCTTATTCTTTCGTCTCTGTTTTTTCTTTTTTCTTTTGCCCTACCCAGGTACGTGGGGAGTTTCTTGCCTTTTGGGAAGTCTCAGTCTTCTGCCAGCGTTCAGTAGGTGTTCTGTAGGAGTTGTTCCACATGTAGATGTATTTCTGATGTATTTGTGGGGAGGAAGGTGATCTCCATGTCTTACTCCTCCGCCATCTTGAAGGTCTCTTTGCTCATTTTTTTTTTTTTTTAAATTATTAGCACCTTTAATTATTATTTATTTATTTATTTATTTTGGCTGTGTTGGGTCTTCGTTTCTGTGCGAGGGCTTCCTCTAGTTGCGGCAAGCGGGGGCCACTCTTCATCGTGGTGCGCGGCCCTTTCACTATCGCGGCCTCTCTTGTTGCGGAGCACAGGCTCCAGACGCGCAGGCTCAGTAGTTGTGGCTCACGGACCCAGTTGCTCCGCAGCATGTGGGATCTTCCCAGACCAGGGCTCGAACCCGTGTCCCCTGCATTGGCAGGCAGATTCTCAACCACTGCGCCACCAGGGAAGCCCTCTTTGCTCATTTTTTAATGCAGTTGTTAAGTTGTAAGAGTTCTTTATTACATTCTAGATATTAATCTCTTATTGAGTTGGCCAAAACGTTCGTTCGGGTTTTTCCGTAAGATGTTACGGAAAAACCGGAACGAACGTTTTGGCCAACCCAATATATGATATATAACCTGCAAATATTTTCTCCTATCCTCTTCCCTACCTTAGCTCTATCCTATTTCTTCTTTCCATCCACGGTGTTCAGAGGAATTCTCCTCAACTAATACCGTTATCATGTTACAAACCTACACAGAAGCCTTCAAAGGCTCTTCATTGCCCACAGGGTGAAGTTGAAACTCCTAGAACTGATATTCGTAGACATCCACTGTCAGATCTCTACCTTTTTTTTTCTCTATTCCCTGTAGGAAACTTCAGCTGAATTGGACTATTTGTTCCCTAAATTTGACATCCAGTTTCCCGCCCCAGATCATTATCTGTTCTTTCTTATTAGCCTTACCTTACCTGTAGACTAATGGGGATCCAGTTTTCTGAATGAATCCATTTCTGACTCATTTGGTATTTATCCACCATCTCCTTAAGTTCTGACCCATATATTGTTCTCCTTGTTTATCTTGTTTGCATATGTACTATTGAATTTATATATGTATATGTGCATGTTTATGTCTATCTGCCTTAGCTTCTAGTGGAAAGAACCAGGCTGTGGTGGATCGAATTCTAGCTTTAGTACTTAATGGTATTGTAGCCTTGGACAGGTTTTTAAATCTTTGAACCTTTTCTCATCTATAAAATAGGGTTGAAACTTATATGACAGTGTTAGGAGATTTTATGTATGCACACACACAAACATGCACATACACACATAATTACACATTAATTACTTGGCTTAGTAGACACTCAGTGGGTGTAGTTCTTATCCTGAAGGGCAGGGAAATAATCTGTACAGACATTTTAAAAATGTTTGGGGCTTCCCTGGTGGCGCAATAGTTAAGAATCCGCCTGCCAATGCAGGGGACAGGGGTTCAAGCCCTGGTTTGGGAAGATCCCACATGCCGCGGAGCAACTAAGCCTGTGCACCACAACTACTGCGCCAGCACTCTGGAGCCCGCGAGCCAAAACTACTGAGCCCGTGTGCTACAACTACTGAAGCTCGCGCCTAGAGCCTGTGCTCCGCAACAAGAAAAGCCACTGCAATGAGAAGCCCGTGCACCGTAACAAAGAGTAGCTCCCGCTCGCCACAACTAGAGAAAGCCCTCATGCAGTAACGAAGACCCAGTGCAGCCAAAGATAAATAAATAAAATAAATAAATAAATAGCTAGAGGTGCTGGAGAGGTGCTTGGTGTGGACCAGGGTGCCCACGCTTTGTGTGTGGTTTTGGGAAACCAGCCAGAGCCCAAGGAAGTTTCACTCTTCTTCCTAGGCCTTATTCCTGGGAGTAAGCAAGCATGTGTGTGCATTCTTCAGGAGTAGAATCTTGGTTTCTTATAGCCCTCCTATAAGTGCCACTAGTGTTCAAACCAGCTACGGAGACACATCTTCCTGGTGTTGAACCCCAGGTAGGGGGTGCTCAATATGTGGCTTGGACCACTCACTCCCCACGGAGGATCTCTGAGCCTGTGATATCCGTCTCCTCTTCTGTGTCCCCTCCTAGTGCTGCAGGTCCTGATTGCTTCTCCTCACTTTCTATCTGACTTTGTGTGGTGGATCTTTCCTCATAGCCTTGGTTGAAGAAGAGTCTTTCTATCATTCTCCAATTTGTTTTCAATAAGAATTCCTCCTCATGTAGCTGTATTGTGATGTGTTCCTGTGGGGAGGTGAGCTCAGCATTCTCCTACTCCACCAATTGATCTCCTCCCTTGATATTATCTTTTTAATTATAGCCATCCTAGTGGATATGAATTGATGTCTCATTGTGGCTTTGATTTGCATTTTGCATTTGCATTCCTAATGGCTGTTCATGTTGAACATTTTCTCATGTTATTTTAATTTATTTATTTATATTTTTTGGCTGCATTGGGTCTTTGTTGCTGTGCACGGGCTTTCTCTAGTTGTGTTGAGTGGGGGCTACTCTTCGTTGCGGTGTGCAGGCTTCTCATTGCAGTGGCTTCTCTTGTTGCAGAGCACGAGCTCTAGGCGCACGGGCTTCAGTAGTTGCAGTATGTAGGCTCAGTAGTTGTGGCTTGCGGGCTCCAGAGCACAGGCTCAGTAGTTGTGGTGCCTGGACTTCGTTGCTCTGCGGCATGTGGGATCTTCCCAGACCAGGGCTTGAACCCGTGTCCCCTGCGTTGGCAGGCGGATTCTTAACTGCTGCGCTACCAGGGAAGCCTGTTTCTCATGTTCTTATTGGCCATTTGTATATCTTCTTTAGAGAAATGTCTATTCAGATTCTTTGCCCATTTTTTTTCTAAAGTAGATTTATTTATTTATTTTTACTTTTTTGGCTGCACTGGGCAGCATGTGGGATCTTAGTTCCTGACCAGGGATCGACCCCACGCCCCCTGCAGTGGAAGCTTGGAGTCTTTTAAGCGCTGACCACCAGGAAAGTCCCTGCCCATTTTTAAATTGGATTGTCTTTTTATTATTCATTTGTAAATGTTTTTTATATATTCTGGATACAAGTCCCTTATGAGATACATAATTCACACATTTTTTCCCATTCGCCATGTTGCAGCATGTATTGTGGGTTGTCTTTTCACTTTCTTGATGGTGTCTATAGTTCTTGCTCTTCCATTTAGGTCTGTGATCCATTTTGAGTTAATTTTCATGCCTAGTGTAAGCATAAAGGTTCCAAGTTCTTTTTTCTGCATGCGGATATTTAGTTGTCCCAACATAGATGGCTTTTTTTTTTTTTTAAACATTGCTTTTTTTTTTTAAATTTAATTAATTAATTAATTAATTAAGTTATGGCTGTGTTGGATCTTCGTTTCTGTGCGAGGGCTTCCTCTAGTTGTGGCAAGCGGGGTCCACTCTTCATCGCAGTGCGCGGGCCTCTCACTATCGCGGCCTCTCTTGTTGTGGAGCACAGGCTCCAGACGCGCAGGCTCAGTAATTGTGGCTCACGGGCCCAGTTGCTCCACGGCATGTGGGATCTTCCCGGACCAGGGCTCGAACCCATGTCCCCTGCATTGGCAGGCAGATTCTCAACCACTGCACCACCAGGGAAGCCCTAGATGGCTTTTTAATATTTGTATTTCAGTACTGCAAACGTTCAAAAGGATTTCCTCCATCAGTGCATGAAAACTTTCATTTTTAGCTTTATACCAAGGTTTTGTTTACCCTGGTTGCACATTGGAATCACTTGGGGAGCTTTTGAAAAATTCTAGGGTTTAGACACAACCTCAGAGATTCTGATTTAATTAGTCTATTGTGGAGCCTAGTTATCAGTATGTTTTTTAAAGCCTTGTAGTTGATTATAAAGTTTAATTAGGGTGAGAACCACAGCTCTATGCTCCTCAAAAAAAGAAATGGAAAAAGCCACTAGGTTTTATGCTTCACTATATTTTTTTCCTTTTCAATAATGTGTTGCTTTTGTCAGTAGAAGAAAAAAAATTTTAATAATTTGTTAAACAGTGTTTTAAACAGTTTTAGTTTTAAAATGGAAGATTATATTTTTAATGGTAGGTTGTTTATGATGTGAAATTTGATTCTGGTAACCAATAAATCTTAAAGATGGCTTATGTTTAGGTGTTACAGAAAATCTCTTAATCCAGGAAGACAGTGAGTTTATCCACCTGTGTTTGATTTATACCATTTGGAAATTAACTTCAGGAGGAGCTCAGCATGAGGACTGTGATGTACATATGTCAATTCAAGTCAGAATACCTTTAGGACTGGGTTGTGTGGTATTTCAGGTTGTTAGACTAGACCTCAGTCTATATATTCTGTGTACTTACTGAAATATTTCCAGTATATTTGGAAAATACGAGTTTCTTTGTGAATACTGATAAAGGTAATTCCTAAGATACTTATTAAGCATGTAGGCACTGAAGTTCTGGGCTGCAAAGAATAGACTGTAGTCTTTGCTCTTTACAGTCTAATGGAGAAATAGATATATAAGTAAGTGACTTGAATAAGAAGCCATTCTAATGATTTGAACAAGACACTGAGAATCATTACCTTTCATGGAGATAAAGCAGAGTTTCTACGGGAAATAACATTTAGGATGAGTTTTGAAGAATGAATATGTGAAAGATATGCTAAGAGAAAGTAGAGAAGAGCAGGATAAATAGTCTGTGCCTGGATGTCAAAGATAAAGCACACCTCTGAGGAAATACAAGTTGTTAGGATCGTAACACAGGGTAGGTGGAAGGTAACCGTGGGAGATAAAACAGTAAGGGGTGGGGCCAAGTCTGGGGGTTTTGTGTTTCTACCAGTCCAAGAAGTGCCTTCAGGTTTTAAGTAAAAATAAAAGACACATTCTTCATTTTCACCAAGAACTTAATTGAACAACGTATTCACCCTTTTGTTCCACTACCTTCTGCCATTTTTCAGGCAACTTCATAATTCCATCTTCCCGAAACTTTTTACCTTTTTAAGCAAAGAACCCTTCCAGGTGCCTTTTACAATCTTCCAGGGAATTGAAATTTTTTCCATTAAGAGAATTTTATAAAGACCGAAATAAATGGAAATCCAAAGGTGCAATGTCTGGTGAATACAGCGGATGAATCAGAACTTCCCAGCCAAGCTGTAACAGTTTTCGCCTGGTCATCAGAGAAACATGCGGTCTTGCATCATCCTGATGGAAGATTATGCATTTTCTCTTGACTCATTCTGGACGCTCTTTGTTGAGTGCTGCTTTCAGTTGGTCTAACGGGGAGCAATACTTGTTGGAATTAATCGCTTGGTTTTCTAGAAGGAGGTCATAATAAAGGACTCCCTTCCAATCCCACCGTATACACAACATCACCTTCTTTGAATGAAGACCGGCCTTTGGTGTGGTTGGTGGTGGTTCATTTCACTTTCCCCGCGATCTCTACTGTTCCACATTGTTGTACAGTATCCACTTTTCATTGCCTGTCACAATTTATTTTAAAAACTGTCTTAATTTCTGTAGCAAAGTAAATCTTAAAATCAGGTAGTATACTTTTAATCAAAAATTATTTTAGCTATTCTAGGGTCTTTGGATTTTCATGTTAGTTTTAGAATCAGCTTGGCAGTTTTTACAAAATGCCTGCTGGGATTTTGATTAGGATTGTGTTGAAGTTATACATCAATTTGGGAGAATCGACATCTTAATGCTGTTGTGTTTTCCAATCCATGTACATGAAATATCTCTGTTTAGGTCTTTAATATCTTTTAGTAATGCTTTGAGGTATTTTTAGGTAGAGTCCTTGCTCATCTTTCATTAAGTCTTTTCACTAGATATTTGATTTTTTTTTGATGTTATAAGAGTGGTATTTTTTAAAAAATTAATTTCCCAAGCGTTTGCTTGGTATATGTATATAAAAATGCACGTGATTTTTGTATACTGACCTTGAATTCCACAGCTTCATAAACTCAAGTTAGTTTTAGTACTTTGTAGATTCCTTTGGATATATTATGTACATAATCATGCCATCTGTGAATGCAGACAGCTTTCTTTCTTTCTAGTCTGTGTGCTTAATTCTTTTTATTGTCTAATTAGGGCCATCAGAAGTTATTTTTGATGAATTACTAGATTAATTCTGAACTAGAGTTATCCTTTCTGGTTCTAATAGTAAATATATACCATACTGGAATTTGGTGTCAAGTGACTGTATCATAATGGAATTGAAGGAGGGAGGTTGGAGTGTTGTTTTTCAGTTAAGCTAAATTATCTTAAAAAGTTGTTTTGGATACAGAACCTGGATGCCCTCTCTTTTGAATACAACCAAATCCACCTTGAGATAGCTGTTCAGTAAGGTTGACAGTAGTACCTAGAATGCAGGATTAGGGTCAGATAATGTTTCTTTGTATCATTCTAAGGGAATATTTCATAATGCCATTTGCAGCAACATGGATGGACCTAGAGATTATCATACTAAGTGAAGTAAGTCAGAAAGAAAAAGACAGATACCATATGGTATCACTTATATGTGGAATCTAAAATATGACACAAATGAACTTACCTATGAAACAGAAACATACTCATAGACATATAGAGAACAGACTTGTGGTTGCCAAGGGGGAGGGGAGGTGTGGGAGGGTTGGACTGGGAGTTTGCAACTAGCAGATGTAAACTATTATATACAGAATGGATAAACAGCAAGGTCCTGTTGTATAGCACAGGAACTATATTCAATATTCTGTAATAAACCATAATGGAAAAGAATATGAAAAAGAATATGTATTATATAACTGAATCACTTTGCTGTACATCAGAAACTAGCACAACATTATAAATTGACTATATTTCAATTAAAAATATGGCAAAAAAAAATTTCAGCTTTTCTGCAAGCTTGAAAGGGGGACTTATCTCTCATTTTCTGGACTTCTCCCCCCCGCTTTAGTTTTAGCTTTCACTGCTTTATTGTGGGCATTCTTCCTAGCAAACCAAGCTCTTATGTATATCATTTATTACTTATTGCAGTTTGAGACTTTTGGTACAGGCCATATATATATCTTAATTTAACACAGGTTAACCTCACCTTAAAGAAACCCAATGTATAAAAATCATAGTTTTTGATATGTATCATACATGGTGATTATTCTCCTAATAAAAAGGTTCAGAATTATAAATACCTTGCCAGGAACACATATAAAACTTAGGTACAGTCTGAAAAACACTTTTAAAAAATTCAGTAACGCAGAGAATCATTCCTTACATTTTTCCTATCTAGTTTGTGGCTATCTGTATTTGGAAGTTGCTGAGTTGGTATTTCTACCTTGTAGTGGTGGTGCTACACTGTAATGACTATCTGTAATCTCTCTCCAGTGGAAAGAATAGCTATGGGAGACTAGAGGACCTGTGGCAAAAATCCTTTTTTATGGTTATGTTGTGTAAGTAAGAGGGCTGTTTGGAACTTTTAATTAAAATATTTTCCAATGAGGAAGTTGCTGTTTAAATGAAAATATTTGAATGCCAAAGCTTGATAAAGAAGCTTGCAGAACCTGTTAAGCAAATAAGTACTACAGATGCCATGTGACCTAAATTTATTTTACAAATTTGCTTTTTTTTTTTCGGAAGCAATTTATGATATCCAGTAATTCTGTGTACCACATAGTGATGTTATTAGATTTGAGATTTTTATAATAAAAATATATTTTATTGTCATGTATTTTTTTCTAATTTTTAAAATTTATGAAATTTAACTATTTTCAGTTAAAAGCTACTCAGAGATTCTGCTGTTGGTAGAGAAGGTGCTGGGGTTTTTTTGGTGTGTGAAGAGGCATGGGATTTACTGTATATTCATGATTTTATATAGAGACTCATCTTAAAAAAATTACTTGAAAATTACAATTTTGTAAGTCACTTGATAGTTAATATTCTAGGGGAATTTTCTTCTAAAGGAACACTGTGATAAATAGTTTATAAAATAATTTCCTCTTTGTTTATTCACTTACATATTTTTCCTTTTCCTTTTATTATGGGGAGGATAAATTTAGGATCGAACTTTTAGATTAATGGGCAGAAAAAGGGAAAAAAGATCTGTGGTTAATAAACCTAAAGGTAACTATTGAATACCATAAGGTAGATGTTTTTCCTTTTTTTTTTTTTTTTTTTGTTAAATACAGGGTATATTTACTTCTGGCACATGGGAAGAGAAATCAGATGAGATTTCCTTTGCTGATTTCAAGTTCTCAATCACTCATCATTATCTTGTACAAGAATCCCCTGATAAAGAAGGAAAGGATGAAGTATTAGAAGGTAAGTTTGTACTACATATTTTTAAACTCTTGTAAGAGTGATTGTAATTTTGAATTATGAATTTAGTTCTCTTAATTAAGTAGTATCCTCTGGAGATGTTTTACGTATGCAGAGTCGTTTCACCACATCTGAAATAGAGTATGATCTTTGCATTTATTTTAAAATTAATTAAATCACATATTTATTGAGTGCCTGAGATGTGCTCGGTATTCTGCTAAGCCCAACTGAAAAAAATTTACATTCCAGTAGGGGAGATAAGGTCTGTAAGTAAGTAACAATAAGAAGAGGTAAAAAGTGGTAAGTGCCATCCCAAAGCACAAAGTCTTACTGGAGTTCAGAATAGGAAAGATCACTTTTAGTCCAGAGAGATCAGAGAAGATGTTATAGAGAATTAAGTAACTAAGCTGGGCTTTGAAGAATTAAAAAAAAGTTATTTATTGATTAGTCAGCGTCATGTTTTGGATATACCCCAGACTTCGGAGTCAGATCAAGTAGATTAAAATTCTGGTTTTTCTACTTACTAGTTACTTGACCTTTCTAAATTTGACTGATCTCATTTGTAAAATGGAGTAATACTACCTGGAGGGTTAATGGGAGGATTTAATAAGATACTGTACATAAGTACCTATCTCATGATTACTAATGTTACCAGGCTCTTGTATAAGCATTGCAATTAGTATTCAAGTTAGCAAACATCATTTGCAGCTTAATAAAGGATTTTAAGAGTTTGTTTCTTCCCCAAAAAGGCATATATTTTATTTGCTGGGCATAATTTACGAACTTGCAAAGGCAACTTGATTTTATATTATCAATCATTTTAAGAGAAAGATCCATTTTAAGAGAGTTGATTTTAATATAATAATCTCATAATGTATTGCTGACTTGAAATGCTGTAACTTCTAATTCTGAATTAATATTTCAATTTTATTAAATTTTGTATTGCCTATTTTTTTTTTCTTCCAAGAGTACCTTTCTCAGTACCTGGCCTGTGTTACGTACTCAGTAAATAGTGCTTACAGTTGTTAATAGGTCACATCATCCAAAGTCTTTGTTTTGTAATATGCTAGCGTAAAACAGTGAGTGAGCAAGGTATTAAAATATGAATTTTGAATCTGTTGGTCAAATACTCTTCTTCATTCACTCATAAAATAAATATGCAGAATGTGTGTTAAAGTTTTTCTGGTCAAAACAGATTATCATTTCTAAGTGTAGGCCTGAAATATTTGTGCGTTTTCTTGTATAGGAATAAAATTATATTACCTTTTCTGTTGTATATATTATTTTCACAAACAAAACAGTTAGATAGCATCTGCATTTAGATTCATAAACTAGGACAGATAATTTGACCGTGTATATACATGTTTAAGATAGTTATACAGCAAAATAAAATAATTAAACCAGAATATGAATAGATATACTTTAGGAATAAGGGGAAGAGGGAAATATATGCAACTGGTGGAAAGTCTGATTATAGCCCAGAGATTTCCGGGTACAACATTCTGCTGATTAATGAAGGAACCTGTTCAAGGTGGAGAAATCTTAAGTGCTGTTAATTTGAAGAAAGATCATATATCAAGGAAAAGCTGTTGCAAGTAAGGAGGCTTAGAATCAGTGTTTCTGAGATGAATAGATGAAGGAGACTGTGGTATGATGAGAGAAGGTGAATGGATTTAAGGTAGTTAAGGCATTATTGCTGTGTGTGTGTATGTATTGGGCAGTTTTAATTTGGTTGTGATTGAAGCTGTAACTAATGGTAGAAGTTACAAGCAAACCATCAACTCAGTTAATTTGGAGATACATGTTTAAAACTATTATCAGAGGTCAGAAGATCTGAACACTGGTCTTTTATTTATTGGAGTTGCTTATTGCTTTAATTAGAGCATCAAGTCATTAGTGTTCTCCTATTTATTCTTTTTTCAAATTAACAAAATACAAATTTGCTCAGCAAGTATAGCTATACAGCAAAAGGAAATTTTTTTTTTTTTTTTTGGCTGCACAGTGTGGCATGCGGGATCTTCCCTGACCAGGGATCGAACCTACGCCCCCCCACAGTGGAAGTGCAGAGTCCTAACCACTGGACCTCCAGGGAGGTTCCAGGAAATATTTTTATAAACATTATTCTTTATGCTTTGAATTTATTATGCATTTACGAGTGTAAGTAGTGATCATTGATGTTAGTATCTTATTATGGATAGTAATGCAAGTACTTACAGATATATGGGTTATAAAGGAGAAGCTGCGTAGTGGTTTTACAAGAATATTTAAGACGGCCAGGGGTGAGCAAAGGCTAGCCATGGGAGGTGGTATAGAGTTGACAGACTTCTAAGTATAATTTTGAAGAAAAGTAAAGACAAGGGCAGGCCAAGAAGAACAAATAAAACAAGGTTTTCTAGTAAGGAATGAGAAATTGTTTGAATCATGATTTAGAAGAATGGAAAATATAAACATGGGAATGATATATATATCAATATATATTTTTTTATGGACTGGCTTCTTTTTTTTTTTTTTTAAAGAAAAGGGAGAGAGCAAGAGAGACACTGGTCTTCCTCCAAAGCTTACAGTTAGCCTTAGATATAAACGTTAAGCAGTCACAAAACTACATGGACTAGCAAGACATGTCATAGAATGATTTGTTTAAATCATATGATAAAATTCTGCCTTAGAATGAACATACTCACTTTTTAATTATCAAATATTTCTGTAGATGTTATTCCACAATCTATGCAAGATTTGCTGTGTATGAATAATGACTTTCCTCCCAGAGCACATTGCCTCGTAAGATGGTAAGTATACATTTTACTCAGATAACTTTTAGTATGTATGTCGGGAAGGCCCCATGACTGACTCCAGGTTTGATGATTTGCTAGGAGTTCACACTGGGCTCAGCATGTAGTTGCTCTTATTGCTAGGATTTCTTACAGTGACAGCATGCAAAGCAAAATCAGCAAAGGGAAAAGGTGCCTTAGGTGAAGTTTGGAGGAAGTGCAAGTGTTTAAGAGTCCTTTCCTAATGGAGTCACAGAGGACATATTCAGTTCCTTTTGCAACAAGTTGTGACAACACATGAAACATTTTCTACCAGAGAAGCTTGTTAAAGCCTCAGCTCTCAGGTTTTTATTTAGGGGCTGGTTACGCAGGCACCCTCTGACTGTTACATAACAAAATTTCAGACTCCTAAAAGGAAAGCAGGTGTTCAGCATAAACCACTTTGTTTGTACGAACAGTTTATGCACAGTAATTCTTATCATTTAGGGAAAATGGTGAGACCCCTCCACAAATCCAGGTTCCCAGGTTCCAGCCAGCGGGCAGCCTTACAAGTAGGCCTTTCTGAGGATAGCAGTCATAGTCCTGCTCTTAAATCCTTTCTGAACAGTATGTGTCGTAATCTAGGTTGTACCTAACTGTAATTCTGATGACTAGCATAGAACGCTTAAATATCATAGGAAACGTAATACATATTGCTGAAAATTGAATTGACATAAAATGCTGATCTCAAATAGTTATGTGATAACATCAAAACTCTCTTACGTCTTTTAATCTTTCTAAAGGTCTTTTAATTTTTTTCAATTATTCTCAGCATCTCTTTATTTTGGAGAGGTTGGTATTAAAACATACTACCATCAAAATGGCGCAAGTATGAGTATATGGTCAAGGAAGGAGACCTAGTTGAAGGAAATTTATATACTGGTTTTAATTTATTCTGTTGGTGTGAGTTGGTCTTTTGATTTTTTTTATTAAAGAATTTCTAAGGAAGGGGAAAATGATAATATCTGTGTTTGTTTCTTCTTCGTTCCATTGTGATTACTATATCAAGTAGATTATGTAGCACTAAAAAGAAGAAAACTGTTTGCAAGTGCAATAAACTGGTTAAGGTTTCATAAATAGTCTTGTTATTTTAATGTGATCTTTTAAAAACTGTGAACTTAACTACAAAAGGAATTTAATGAATAAATTACCCATTTAATTTAATCCATCTAGATTCTTTTATCTTTTAAAATGTGAATACATACATTTAACATGACAAAATATGTCAGAAGGCAGCTTGTATCATAGAGCATGCATTTATGTGCATTCATTCATTCAGCATTAATTGACCATCTACTGTTTGGCCAGACACTGAATTAGACAAACTAATGTTTAATTTCTAGCTCAAGTACTTATTATCTCAGCAACTTTGGGCAAGTTATTTAATTTCTCTGATTTGGTTTCTGCATTGGTAAAGTAAGAATAATAAATAATATGTACCTTTGAGAGTAATTGTGAGGATTTCACAAGATAATGACACATAGTACATATATCAAAATCTCACTGCTGTTATATAATTTCTGTTCAGCTTTTTAATAAGTATTTCAAAAAAGTATATTTGACACATAGTCCATAGTTAAATATTCATTGAATAAATACATGAAACCTTTCTATGTATGAAATTAATAAATCACTTGTTAGTGATTTCTTTATTAACGAAAGTCATTTGTTAGTAGTTTTTTTAAAAATAAATTTATTTATTTTATTTATTTATTTTTGGCTGCGTTGGGTCTTTGTTGCGCGCGGCCTTTCTCTAGTTGCGGCGAGTGGGGGCTGCTCTTTATTGCAGTGCACAGGCTTCTAATTGTGCTGGCCTCTCTTGTTGCGGAGCACGGGCTCTAGGCGCGTGGGCTCAGTAGTTGTGGCTTGCGGGCTCTAGAGCGCAGGCTCGGTAGTTGTGGCGCACGGGCTTAGTTGCTCTGCAGCATGTGGGATCTTCCTAGACCAGGGCTTGAACCCGTGTCTGCTGCATTGGTAGGCGGATTCTTAACCACAGTGCCACCAGGGAGCTCCCAGTAGTTTTTTTTTTTAATGTTCCCATTTACTTTTTAAAAATTTTACTTTTAAAATTAGCATATGGTAAATTGACTTTTTTGTTTTGATGAACAGTTCACTGAACTTTAACACATGTATAGGTTTTTTTTAAATTGCTCCCACAGTCAGAATATAGAGCAGTTCTGTAACCTCCCCCAAACTCCTCTTCTCTGTTATGATGCTGCCAGTCACTGATATGTTCTCAGTCACTATAGTTTTGTCGTTTCAGGAGTGTCGTAGAGATGGACTCAAATAGTAACTATGTGAGACTGGCTTCTTTCCCTCAGCATAATGCTTTTGAGATCCTTTGAAGTAATTTTTTGTCAGTAGTTTTTTCCTTTTTATTGCTGAGTAGTATTCTGTTTTAAGGATATACCACAGTTTAATCATTCACCTGTTGAGGGGTAGTAGGATTGTTTCTAAGATTGGACATTTATGAATAGAGCTGCTGTAAATATTTTTGTGTAGATCTTTTATATGAAAATATATTTTCAGTTTACTTGGGTAGATATCTTGGGTGGGATTAAGTAGTAGTAGTAGTCATATGGTGAGGGTATATTTAACTTTATAAGAAACAGCCAAACTGAGTTCCAGAGTGACTGTACCATTTTGCATTCCCACCAACAATATATGAGAGTTTCAGTTGCTCTATATCCACAGTAGTACTTGGTGTCAGTTTTTTTAGTTTTAGCCATTCTAATAGGTATGTTGTGATAGCTCATCCTAGTTTTAATTTGAATTTTGAATATCTTTCATGTGTTTATTTGCCATCATATATACTCTATGGTGAAGTGTCTATTCAAGTCTTTTGTCCACTTTTTAATTGGGTTGTTTTCTTACTGCTGTGTTTTGAGAGTTCTTTATATATTCTGAATACAAATATTTTCTCTGGACAGTAGTTTATCTTTTCATTCTCTTACTAGTGTCTTTTCCAGAATAAAATTTTTAAATTTGATGAAGTTCAGTTTATTAGTTTTTTACTTTATGGATCATGCTTTAGTGCCATGTCTGAGAACGCTTGCACGAGGTCACAAAGCCTTTCTTCTATTTGATAAAAATATATAAACTTTAAAAAAACTTTGGCTTATTTTAGATTTATGAAAAGTTATAAAGATAGTACAGACTGTCCCGGGATACCCTTCACCCAGTTTTCCCTACTGTTAACAGTTTATGTTACCATGGTATGTGTGTCAAAACTGAGAAACCAACAGTGGTACATTATTATTAGTTAAACTTTATTTAACTAGTTTTTTCACTACATCCATTTTCTGTTCCAAGATCTAATCTGGGATACCGCATTGCATGTAGTTATATCTCCTTAGTTTCTTTAGTCTCCGTTCTGTGAAAATTTCTGTCTTTCCTAATTTTTCATCACTTTGAGCTTTTGAGGGGTACTAGTCAGGTATTTTGTAGAATCTCCTTCAATTTGGGTTTGTGTCTTTTTAAAAACTTTTTAAAGTAAGAAAATTTTTTCTGTGGTTACACTTGGATTATGGGTTTTGGAGAGAATACCATAGAGGTGAAATGCCTTTTTATCATATCATATCAGAAGGTCATGTTATCATCGTGACTTAGTCACTGGTGATATTAACTTTGATCACATGGTCAATTCTGTGCTTTATTCTAAAAGTTTTACATTTTATATTTAGAGCTATTATCCATTTCAAGTTAATTTTTGGGTAAGATTCTTTTTTTTGCATGTGGATGTTTAGTTGTGCCAACCTCATTTGTTGAAGAGTTTCCTTTCATCATTGACTTACTTTTGCACCTTTGTCAAAGATCGTTTGGCCGTATTTGTGTGGGTTTGTGTCTTGGTTGCTATAGTTTTGTAATAAGTCTTTAAATTAGGTAGTGTGATTCCTTCAATTTTTTTTTTTTTTCAATTTTCAAAGTTGTTTTGGCTATTCTAGCCCCTTTGCTTTTCTATTTAAATTTTAGAATTGGTTTATCTATGTCTACAAAAAGTCCTGTTGGAATTTTGATTGGAATTGCTTTGAGTCTGTAGATCAGTTTGGTGGAGAATTGGTATGTTTACTATGCTGAGTCTTCCATTTTATGATCATGGTTGGTCTCTCCAATTATTTAGGTCTTCTTTGATTTCAGCAGGCAGATCCTGTATATGTTTTCTTAGATTTATATCTAATTACTGCTTTTTTAAAAGGAGCTATTGTAATGGTATTATTTAAACATTTTTCATATCCAGCTCTTTGTTACTAGTATGTGGGAATATGACTAATTTTTGTGCATTGACCTTATATCCCATGACCTTACTAAATTCAGTTATTAGTTCTCGGAGGAGTTTTGTGATGTCTTTTGGATTTTCTTTGTAAACAGTCATGTTGTCTGTGAATAGGAGTAGTTTTATTTCTTCCTTTCCAATCTCTGGGTCTGTTTTATTCCTTGCCTTTTTAAACTGGCTAAGGCTCCAGTAAAATACTGAATAGGAATGATGAGAGTGGACGTCTTTGTCTTGCTCCTAATCTCAGAGGGAAAGCATTTAGTCTTTTACTATTAAATATGATGTTAGGTGTAGCTTTTTCATAGATGCTCTTTATTAGGTTGAGAATGTTCTATTCCTAGTTTGCTGAGAGGTTTTATATGAATGGATGTTGAATTTTGTCAAATGCATTTTCTGCTTGAATTGATATGATCATTTGTTTCTTCTTTCTTTATTTTTTTTTTTTATTATTTTTGGGCTGTGTTGGGTCTTTGTTGCTGCACATGGGCTTTCTCTAGCTGTGGTGAGCGGGGGCTACTCTTCATTGCAGTGCATGGGCTTCTCATTGTGGTGGCTTCTCTTGTTGCAGAGCATGGGCTCTAGGCCCACGGGCTTCAGTAGTTGTGGCTAGTGGGCTCTAGAGCGCAGGCTCAGTAGTTGTGGTGCACGGGCTTAGTTGCTCTGCGGCATGTGGGATCTTCCCGGACCAGGGCTCGAACCTGTGTCTGCTGCATTGGCAGGCAGATTCTTAACCACTGTGCCACCAGGGAAGTCCCCATTTGTTTCTTCTTTAGATTTTTAATATGGTGATTACATTGGATGATTTTGGTAGATAGCTAATTAGCTTTGCATCCGCAAGATGAACTCTACTTCTACTTCTTCGTGGTGTAATTTGTATTTGTGCTTATATGTATTGCTGAATTTGATATGCTGATATTTTGTTGAGGACTTTAGTGTCTGTGTTAATGAGAAATATTGGTCTGTAGTTTTCCTATATTTTGGTTTTGATGTCAGAGAAATGCTGGCCTCATAATATAAATTGGGAAGTATTTTGTTCACATCTGTTTTCTGGAAGAGACTGTGTAAAATTGATGTTATCTTCTTTAATATTTGGTAGAATTTGCCATTGAAACCATCTGGGCCTGGAGTTGTTTTATTGAGGTGGCAGTCTCTTCTAAGATCCAGGCTTTAAGCAGAAGTCGTAGTTCCAGTTCCTTGCCTCATGTACACCCATATCCCTGAGGGGCCATTCAAAACGTTACAACCTGGGTACTGATTTGGATTGATGGAAAGTCCATGCACAGACAATGCTTGATTAAGTATAAAGGATACAGAAGGAACTGATGTGTTTAGGGTACCTTGTAGGGAGATTGGTAACATCATCAGAAAAATATGCAGCTTCTTACTCTCAGTCCCTCATAAGCAAGGGGTGCTAATATCTGAGTCATATAATACTTTTGGAAGCATAGTTTCCAGACCTAGCCTTATTTATATTTATTATGAGGTTCGGGCATTTTGGACATAACCTAGCCTGGATACATGCCAAAGACCACTTCCCCTGGGCTGGTTATACCTTATCAGTCTCAGTGATATAATTCACATTATCTATGCTAAGCTAAATATGTTGTATTCTCAGATATAAACAGACTTTTCTTCCATCACTTTCAGTCTGTCTAGTCTATCAAAGCACCTTCAGTTTTGCAGACAGCTTTGTGAGTCATGCTGATAGGCTTTTAGCATCTGAAAGGCTTATCCTGTAAAATCCCCATCCCTAGTCCCTAGCTGTGAGGGCCTATATCCAGAGTTGATAATCCCCTGTTTTTCTTCAGAGTCACCTTGCATGCTTACTTCTGCCATTCAGTTCCCTCTTTGTTTCTGTGACTCAGGAATCTCCTTTCTATTCTTTCAAGTTCAGCTGTGTATTTCAAAAACATTATCATGTCTTATTAGGTATTTTGGTGTGTTTGGGGGGAAGGGGGACCTGTGTCATGTCAATCTGCTGTATCACTTCCATTTTTTTAATTTGATTTTTCTTAAAGGTTAGAAGGCCAACAACCAAACTTTTGAGAACTATTTGAAAATTCGACATGTTAAAAGTATGTGTGTTTTCTTTTATTCAGCAAACATTCTTTTTAAACATTTACTATGAGCCAGGTACTGGGATATCAAAGATAAAATGTGGTCCCTGCCTCAGTGAGCTTTGGGATTAGAAGAGGGTTAGAGACAAGGGAACAAACGGCAACACTGTTGATAAGTGCCCTCAGGGCTTGATGCAAACTCATAGGAGATACTGCCTTTCTAGACAGATCAAGTCAGGAAAATGTTTCCAGAAGAGGTGATGCTTCACCTGAGTCCTGCAAGCCAAGTGAGAATAAGCCAGGTGAAGTTAGATGAAAAGATATTCAAGGCAGAAGAAGAGCATCAGTAGACGTGATGATACCTAAATGAACTTGAAAACTGCGAGTAGTTTGGTAAGCCTGGAGCATGGCAGCTGAGTGTGGAGAATGGCAAAATATGAGATGGTGTCTGTGTATTTGGACCCTAATGCGAACTGGGCATCTTAAGAAGATTTCATAATGTTCTCATACTTATTTTTTTTTATAGAATTTAAAAATTGTAATTGTTAAAAATAAAAATTCTTAAAATTTTCAAGGATACAAATTAATCACCATGGTTCTTAGCAACTGAAGAATAAGATACACAGAAGTTTTCACCTATAGATATTTCATTTTTTAAATTGAACTAAAGTTAATAAAGCAGACACTGAAAATTTGAGGTATTATGCAAAATATTTATACCATACATAATACAGTTAATAAAGATTGACCCTGTCAGAATGAGAAAAACTTAACATATGCTTAATCAAAATTCTATTAATCTATTAAAGATTCTATTAATCTTTAGAAAATAGAACATTTATGTCAAATGCCGAATTTGATGGTTTAAGTTTATCAATCTACACCTATTTTGATATCTCCTAGTTTCGGTTTTTATATCAAGCACCTGCCAGATTAGCTTTAAGCCTGTTTAACTTTTTAAAGGGTATTTTATAAAACTGGTCTCAAAAAGATATGTGGACATGATTGCTACTGAACCTGTTCTTGGGTCTGCACAGCACAGCCAATCTACTAAAACCGTATTGTGGTGAAGTAAAGTGCAGCGTTTATTGCAATGTACCAAGCAAGGAGAATGGGCAGCTCATGCTCAAAAGACCCAACTCCACGATGGCTTTCAGGGAAGGGTTTTCAAAGGCACTGCATGGTCCATGATCAGCTTGTGCTCAGTTCTTGGACTGGTTGGCATCAAGGTGAAGTTTCGCACATCATCATTCTTCTGGCTCCAACCAGTTAGGGGTCTTTGTGCTTGGGGTTGGCAGTTTTCATCTGGTGGGGGTCTGGTTTCTGTAAAAACAACTTAGGAATGTGTGTCAGACCTTTATATCTTTCAGGGAACTGGGAGTTCAGTGACTCTGCTATGTGGCTGATTTATAGTCTAAATTGTTACCAGTTTTCTGGCCCAGCATCTTTGCTTTGTTTCTACATGCTTACATTTCCTAATAATTAACTCTTGAGCCAGCCTTTTGAGATTCAGGGGAGGTCTGGGAGACTAAAGCAAAAGCCTCTTACTTCAAAAAACAGGGACACAGGGGCTTGTTTACAGTTTCATGATTAAGTTTTATAGCCTAGGCAGGGTAACTGATCTTAACGATGTCATCTGTTGGCTGATTCTCTCTGCCTCCTTATATACCTATCCTTTAAATACCTTCTAATGGCTGATCCTGAAATCATCATTAGAGATTTATTCCCTTCATTATTTGTTATTTATTAAAAAAAATTAGCCCTAGAAATGACACAGACATTAGCCTTAGCAGACATTTATGTCCAAAGGTAAATTTATGAGATATTTTTTGAGCAGAGGGTGTGGTGGCCAGGATAATGAACCTCTGTACCTCCTAAAGATGTCCACATCCTAGAACATGTGAGTATAGGTTATGTGGCAAGAAGGAATCAAGAGAGCAGATGGAATTAGGGTTGCTAATCAGCTGACTTTAAGATAGGGAGATTTTTCCTGGGTTATCTGGGTGGGCCGAGTATAATCACAAGAGTTCTTAAAAGTAGAAAAGAGGCAGAAGATAGTCAGTGTCAGAGTGTTGTGATGTGAGAATAACTTGGCCTGCTGTTCCTGGATTTGAAGATGGAAGAAGGTCATGCATGAGCCAAGGAATGAGGGTAGCCCCTAGGAACTGGGAAAGGCAAGGAATGGATTCTCCCTTAGAGTCTCCAGAAGGAACATAGCCTTGCTGACACCTTGATTTAGCCTGGTGAGACTTGCGTCAGACTTCTAACTTATAGAACTGAAAGATAATAAATTTGTGTTGTTTTAAGCTGCCAAGTTGGTGGTAATTTGTTACAGCAGCAATATGAAAATAATACAAAAAGTGAGAGCATAAATGTTATATGCCTGGGGAGACTTTACTGAGATTAGAAAAATACACTGGAAGTACAGCTGGGTTTAACTGAGGACAGATTTTGTCTCTGATTTTGCCTTTGTCTAGCCTGGTCTTTGGGCTTTCACCTTCAATCACACTTTATTGGTCACCACAAAGAAACAGCAACAGCGTAAGCAACAGTCCATAAGAAATCTTGGCAGCTGTGTAGTTTAATAATTACGATAGCTTTTTTTTTTTTTTTAAACATTTCTCCCTTTTTTTTTTTTTTTTAAGAATTTCACTTTTTAAAAATTTATTTATTTATTTATTTATTTTGGCTGTGTTGGGTCTTCGTTTCTGTGCGAGGGCTTTCTCCAGTTGAGGCAAGTGGGGGCCACTCTTCATCGTGGTGTGCGGGCCTCTCACCATCGCGGCCTCTCCTATTGTGGAGCACAGGCTCCAGACGCGCAGGCTCAGTAGTTGTGGCTCACGGGCCTAGTTGCTCCGCGGCATGTGGGATCCTCCCAGACCAGGGCTCGAACCCGTGTCCCCTGCATTGGCAGGCAGATGCTCAACCACTGTGCCACCAGGGAAGCCCCTATGATAGCTTTTTTAAAAAAGGTTCATATTTGTGATTTTAATGTATTTTTTTTCTAGTCCTAGAAAGAGATACGTGTTAAAGAACCTGATAGTTTTGAAAGAATGGTATTTAGCCCTAAGGACCTGTAAAATGTTCTTATTCTTTCAAAAGCAAACGTTTAGAGGACTTCTGGTAACTGTGACATGAAGAATTTTCAATTCCTCTCTGGAAAAAAAAGTGTGAAAAAAAAAGTATGAAACTGGAAAAAAAAATAATCAAAACAACCATTTCAAGGCACTAGAGGCAAATAAATTTAGGAGCATTTATTCTTGAACAACTGCTAGAGCTTAGGTAAGAATAGAGGGAACCTCTGGTCCTTTTGCCCATTGCTGTTTCTGTCACCTCCCCCTCTTCTCCCCAGTCTGTGTTGATGAGAACTGTAGCTTTCCAGTCTAGGTTGGCAGTGAAAACTATCAGCTCTATTGCCAGATGGGCAGGTTTGATTCTGGGTGGAGGGCAAAAGCCGGTGGCTTTGCCTACTAAAAGTAGCAGACTCAATTGAGAATGGATGGGGAAACCCTGTACCTTTGCTAGGTCAAGGTTCCACACCTAGTCCAAAGCCAGTGGTGGATTATTCAGAAATTTAACAGGGAGGTCCTGTATGAAAGCCATAGTAGAGCTGGATACACTCTGTACACATGCCTGTATGATAGGGAAACTACATGAGTGCATGGGAGACCCAAGAGAGCCCTAACTTGAGAACTGGTTGCAACTTTGTATGCATTCCCCAACCCCGACACCCAGATCAGTCAGCAGAAGGGAAGCCTTATGGGTTCAGCCATTTGAGCACAATCTGTGCCCCAATTACTGATTCACCACGAAGCTATACAGACAAGGAGTAGCCCCTAGGGAGCCAGGCTAAAAAATAAGAAGAAAATTACTGAATAGAGACATAAGTAACAGAACACTTTGGGGAATACAGATTGCACAGTTGTAGTCTGCAATTTACTAAATACAAACAAACAAAAAAGAAACTAACAACCAGCAGAAAGTTAAAAGGGACCTGATTTTACTACAGTATGTTACCTAAATGTAATTTTCAACCACAAATTAATAGATTTGCAAGGTCACACAGGGAAGTGTGACATGTGTAAGTAGAAAAAAACAGTCAGTAGAAATGGACTCTTATTGGGTCCAGAGGTTGGATTCAGCAATAACTTCAAAGCAGTTATAAGTGTGTTCAAAGAATTAAAGGAACTGTATCGAAAGAATTAAAAATAGACTAACAATGAGTCAAATAGGAAACCTCAGTAAATAGAAATTATAATAGAGAACCAAATGGAAATTCCTAGAGTTGAAAAGGATAGCTGAAGTAAACTTTGACCAGATATGCTCAAAAGCAGATCTGAGATAGCAGAATAAAGAGTTGGTGGATTTGAAAGATTAATAGAAATTATCCAATCCAAAGAATAAAAGAAAAAATTAGAGAAAAATGAACAGAACTTTAGAGATGCGTGGGTCAGTATCATTGTTCCAAAGCATACTGTAATGGGAATCCCAGATGAAAAGAAAGATAAGGGCAGAAAATATTATTTCAGAAATAATGGCTGAAAACTTCCCAGGTTTGATGGAGAAAAAAAAAATTCCTTAGGGACCCTGGAATCTCAATGAACTCCAAGTAGGATAAACACAGAAGAGAACCACACCTAGATACATTCTAGTCAACTTGCTGAAACCCAAAGACAAAGAGAATCTAGAACAGCAAGGGAAAAATGACTCATCATGTACAAGAGGACAATACTGCTCGCTGGCTTCTCATTAAAAGCAGTGGGAGTCAGAGGGCAGTACAGTGACATATTCAGAGTGCTGAAACAGAAGAAAACTATCAACCAGGAATTCTATAGCCACCAAAACTATTTTCAAAAATAAAGGTGAAATAACAACATTGTCATATAAACAAAGCCTGAGAGAATTCATTGTAGGCTGACCCGCCTTACTGGCAGTATTAAAGAAAACAGTAACTCAGATCCACGGGAAGAAATGAAGAGCATTGGAAATTCCCTAATAAATACAAAAGATATATTCTCTTCTTTTTTTAAAACATAAGTTTGCTTAAGCAATAATTATAGCACTGTATTGTTGGGTTTGTAACGTGTATCCATAATATATATGACAATATTGCACAAAGAAAGAGGGGAAGAAATGGAGCTATATTGTATAAAATTGCTAGATTTTACCAAAATTAACCTAGCAGTGTTACTGAACCAGACTTGGGTCCGTTTGCCTGTGTGCAGGCAAGCCAGTCTACTGGCACTGGGTTGTGGTGAAGGAAAGTGCAGCATTTATTGCAGGGAGCCAAGCAAGGAGTCCAGGGCAGCCAGTGCTTAAAAGACCCGAAGGCTTTCAAGGAAAGACAGGGTGAGGGAGGGGGTGGTTTGTGGGGCATGTGATCAGCTCGTGGGCATTCTTCTGATTGGTTGGTGGTGAGGTAATTGGGAGTCAGCATCATCAACCTTCTGCTTCCAACTGGTCTGGGCGGGCCGCAGACAGTTAACTTCTCCCACCTGGTGGGTGTTTCAGTATCTGCAAAACAGCTCAAAGAATATGGCTCAGAATATTTAATTCCTCCTCCCTTGAGGAATTAAAGGTCCTTGACTTTGTTGATGGCTAAACTATTATTATTTTGTCTTGCTTGACTGTTTTCCTTTCTTCATTTTCTCACTTCTCTGATTAAATTTATTCTTTGACTAAAGTTTTTCTACAGACAGAAGGTAGGCAGAGGACATGGGTGGGAGTCCTGTTCCAGGAAGGGCCCATAGGGTCCTGCTTGGTTATAGTAGATTATAAATTAAAGATACAGAATGCAATATCGAAGGCTCATTGGGGGAAAACATTGAAAAAAAAGCAGTTTATTGAACACTTCCATTTTCTCAGTTATTTTTGTAGATGCTAGGGATTTAAATAAGTCTAAGAAATGGTTTTTTCATTGTTTATCACCACCATTTTTGGTGATCCATTATTTTATGCATATATTCTTTATACTGTTTGAAGAGGCTCTGAATATATTTCTTTCTAAAGTAATACATGTAAGGATTTTAAAATTGTAGCAAGCAAGAAAGAAAAAGGCATCTTAAAACAAAAGAGAAAAGTGAGTGGTAGATTGTCCTACCTTTCTCAATTGGAGGATGTGATGCTAAGGCTCATTTATATTTAAACTTAGTATTTAGTATACATATGTAATTTGTTAGATAAAACAACTCTATGATTAAGTATTGCCATAGTGGGATTTTTATTTTTTATGTTGATGCATTTGAGCTCCAAATAAATTTAAATTGCTAAACTAGAAGTTGTAGGATATATAAAGATTTATTAATGAAACTCATTATCTTACATCACATTCCCCTTTCACTTTTCCCACTCTCTCCTCCACATCCTTCCCTTTTCCACATATGCAAAAATGTGGGCTAAAACATCTCATGCTTTCTTAATTTTGGATAACCAAGAACAAAACCATGGGAAATGTGGGTTATGTCCATCATATACTTTTTATGAATATGTGAGTTATATGTATATGTATTTTTGTGCATTGGGGGATTTTTTTATATGGATTTTACTATATGTATTACTGTGATATATATTTCTTTTTTCTCAGCATTTCATATAGCCTTTATATCATTAAGTTCAGATTTACCTTATTTTTTTTAATGACTATTAAATTTTTCCTAGTATAGGGAGGTACTGTAATTATTTACCCATTTCTCTGTTGAAGGAGCTTAAAGTTGTTTCTAGTTTTTCACAATTAAACTATTATAATGAAGTTCATAGTACATATATCTTTGTGCATTTGTATGAATGTTTTTGTAGCATAGATATAGAGAGATATAATTAGTTCAAATTTTGTGAATTTTAAATATTGATATATTTTGCCTTTTTGCCCTCTGGAAATGTTTTAAGAGTTTATACCACCACCTGTGGCATATCCCAAACTCTTGCCAACACTGGATCTTATCAGTGTTTTATATTTTTGCAGATTTAATAGGTTGTGATATCTTGTTTCATTTACCTAGTCACTGTTAAGGTTGAAAATCTTTTAATAGAATTATTAGCCATTTATATTTCTTATTATTGGAAATATATATTAGTTTCGCTTATTTATTATGCTTAATTTTTTATTGTGGTGACACACAACAAAATTTACCATTTTAACCATTTGTTTTTTCAAAGCCTACTTTTTTTTGTTGTTGTTATATTTATTTATTTATTTTTATTTATTTTTTAAAGAGCTCCTGACATTTATTTATTTATTTACTTTATTTTTTTTGGCTGTGTTGGGTCTTCATTTCTATGTGAGGGCTTTCTCTAGTTGTGGTAAATGGGGGCCACTTTTCATCGCGGTGCACGGGCCTTTCACTGTTGCGGCCTCTCTTATTGCAGGGCACAGGCTCCAGACGTGCAGGCTCAGTAGTTGTGGCTCACGGGCCTAGTTGCTCCGCGGCATGTGGAATCTTCCCAGACAAGGGCTTGAACCCGTGTCCCCTGCATTGGCAGGCAGATTCTCAACCACTGTGCCACCAGGGAAGCCCCTTTAACCATTTTTAAGTGTACCGTTCAGTGGCGTTAAGTACTTTCAAATTTTTATGCAGCCGTCACCACTGTCCATCTTCGGAACTTTTTCATTTTCCCATATTGAAACTCTGTATTCATTAAACAATAAATCCCCATTCCTTCCTACCCTAGCCCCTGCTAAGTACCATTCTACTTTCTGCCTCTATGAGTTTGACCACTCTATGTACCTCATATAAGTAGAATCATAAAATATTTATCCTTTTGTGACTGGCTTATTTCACTTAACATAATGTCTTCAAATTTCATCTGTGATGTAGTATGTAGTATGTAGAATGTCTTTCCTTTTTAAGGCTGAATAATATTTCATTGTATGTATGTCCCACATTTTGTTTATCCATTCATCTGTTAATTGACAGTTGGTTTGTTTCCACCTTTTGACTATTGTGGATAATGCTGCTGTGAACATGGGTGTTCAAATATCTGTTTTGAGTCCATGCTTTTAATTCTTTTGGGTATTGGCCCAGATGTGGAATTGCTGGTCATCCTGCGTTTTAAATTTTTGAAGAACCACTGTGTTCTTTTCCATAGCAGCTGTACCATTTAGCGTTTCCGCCAGTCATGCTCAAGCATTCTGATTTTTCCATATCCGTGTCAATACTTGTTTTCTGTTTTGTTTTGCTTTTTTAATATTAACCATTCTAATAGATGTGAAGTAGTATCTTGTGGTTTTGATTTACATTTCCCTAATAATTAGTAATGTTGGCTACATCTTTTCATGTGCTTATTTGCAATTTGTATATCTTCTTCAGAATAATGTCTATTGAAATCCTTTGTCTATTTTTTAATGTTTTGTTGTTGTTGATTTTGCTCATTTTTTAAAGCTCCCACCTAATGTTTGTTTACTTGATGAAGGTATGGTCTCAGGCTCAAGTAGTTCTAGTAGGGAAAGTAAATCAATGATTTATATTGATCTTTTTTAAAAAATTAATTCCTCGTTATTGCCACTAGGAGGCTTATTAGCAAGTATAATCAGGTTTCTTGACAAAGCCAGTGTGCATAAGAACAACCTTTTTTTTTTTGTAAGGTATAATTGATATATAATGTTATATTAGTTTCAGGTGTACAACATAATGATTTGATATTTGTATATATTGTGAAATGATCACCATAGTAAGTCCTGTTATTACCTGTTAGCATACACAGTTACAAATTTTTTTTTCTTGTGATGAGAACTTTTAAGATTTATTCTCTTAGCAACTTGCAAATATGCAGTACAGTATTATTAACTATAGTCACCATGCTGTACATTACATCACCATGACTTACTTTATAACTGGAAATTTGTACCTTTTGATCCTTTCACCCATTTCGAACACCTCCCACACGCCACCTCTGGTAGCCACCAATCTGTTGTCTGTATCTATGACCTAGGTGTTTCTTTGGGTTTTTTTGTTTGTTTTCTGGTTTTTTTTTTGATTCCATATGTAAGTGAGATCATATGTTACTTTGTCTTTCTCTGTCTGACTTGTTTCAATTAGTATAATGTCCTCAAGTCCATCCATGTTGTTGCAAATGGTAAGATTTCATCCTTTTCTATGGCAGAATAATATTCCATTGTATATGTATACCACATTTTCTTTATCCATTCATCCATCAATGGATACTTAAGTTGTTTCCATATCTTGGCTATTGTAAATAATGCTGCATTGAACATGGGGGTGCATATATCTTTTTGAATTAGTTTTTGTTTTCTTTGGATAAACACCCAGAAATAGAATTGCTGGATCATATGGTAGCTCTATTTAAAAATTTTTTGGAGGCACCTCCATACTGTTTTTCCTGCTGGCTGCACCAATTTACATTCCCACCAGGGTACCTTTTTTTCTATATGCTTGCCAGTACTTGTTTTTCTTTTTTTTAAATTTTATTTATTTATTTTTGGCTGCACTGGGTCTTCGTTGCTCCTTGCGGGCTTTCTCTAGTTGCGGCGAGTGAGGGCTACTCTTCGTTGTGGTGCGCAGGCTTCTCATT
Organism: Balaenoptera borealis; assembly: GCF_965194805.1. Taxonomy (NCBI): domain Eukaryota; kingdom Metazoa; phylum Chordata; class Mammalia; order Artiodactyla; family Balaenopteridae; genus Balaenoptera; species Balaenoptera borealis. Next base: position 112,379,174 of record NC_138863.1, on the reverse strand, counting down.
GCAGTGGTTTCTCTTGTTGCAGAGCATGGGCTCTAGGTGTGTGGGCTTCAATAGTTGTGGCACGCGGGCTCAGTAATCATGGCTCATGGGCCCTAGAGCGCAGGCTCAGTAGTTGTGGCGCACGGGCTTAGTTGCTCCGCGGCATGTGGGATCTTCCCGGACCAGGGCTCGAACCCATGTCCTCTGCATTGGCAGGCGGATTCTTAACCACTGCGCCACCAGGGAAGCCCTCGTTTTTCTTTTCTTTTTGATGATAGCCGCTCTAAAAGGTGTAAGGCGATTTGTCATTGTGGTTTTGATTTACATTTCCCTGATGATTAGTGATGTTGAGCATCTTTTCATGTACCTGTCAACCACTTGTATATATTGATCTCTTAAAGATAATGATAATAGAAAAAATACATTCGAAATCAAAGAAGAGAGCATATTTAACAGGGGTAATGGGGTGGTATTTGAGATAAATCTTCAAAAGAATCCATTGCTATTCTGTGATGGCAATTGAGTGTAGGGGAAACATTCCAGGTAATGGAAACAAAGTACTGATCAGTAGGGGAGATGAACCTTTGAAAAGAAGGTACAAAAAGTATATATAATGTAATCTTTTTTGAGGATAGGATGAGTAAATGGATGGATGGAATAGTTCTGGAAGAATGACCAAGAAACTGTTGGCAGTGGTTTCACTCTAGTGCCTGGGGATACCAAGGCAAAATATTGTTTTGTTTCCTTTCTTCCAAGGACATTAAGAAAAGAAAGAAGAAAACTGTATTTAAAGACCTTTAGAGCTTAAAAGTCACAGCTCTGGGTTCTTTCCAGTATTTGATGCTGCTTCTACATAACTAATTTTGATTTCAGGGGTAGGAGGGTGGAGGTGAGGTGAGAAGATGAAATAAATTTTTGTCATCTAAACAGTAAACAGATTATGGGTTGGACTTTAAAATGTTTTAAATCTTTTTTTTTATTGCTGTTTTGGGGGTTTTCTTGAGAATGTTCGTAAAAATAAGCATTCATAACTGTTTACATAGAGTTAAAATAAATTAGGCAAATGAGTAATGCCTTTTATAAATTTATTTTAAAAATATTATTAAATAAAAATACATTGGGGAGTGAATAGGGTAGGAATTTTCAGGAGGCAAGATCACCAGTTTGACCTTAACATTTTTGTAAATTTTGGCTACAAATTTGTGGTTTTTAAAGGACTTGTCAACTAAATGAGAAGTTTTCATTACTGTAGGATACCATAGCAAGAGTAAGCCATTTTCTGATAATTTTGTGATTCCTAATATGTTATTGAGTAAAAGAACATAAAAATTCCTTAATTAGGATACTAGAGTAAACCATGTTCTCAGCACAAGTACATCATGGCTGATAATTCTTTTCCTGACATTTAGGGAATCTATTAAAATTTTATCTTTCCACATTAGTGGACTTAATGTTATCAGTTAATTAACGCAAGATGTCAGTGCTGGCTTTCATCTTTTATTTTTGAAAGCTAACTTTTAAGACAAACCTGTTATTTAATGTTTTTTCTTTGTGATTTCAGTAAACTGCTCCTAATTTGTAAAGAATAGAGAGAAAACAGTAGATGAATGATGGAAATTTTTCACCAAATGAAAGAAATCCAGGTTGTTATAGATTCAATTGCCATTTGAGAAAGAAAGAAGGACCTGTAGTTCAAGCCTAAGTTTCCTTCAGGGAAATTTTTTCATGTTTCTCAAATAATAAATTTTAGTATTCTGACATTTTCCCTTGTTTAATGGCAGTGATTCTTTTTTTTTTTTTTTTTAAGGTATGGACTCCGAGAGTTTGTGGTGATCGCCCCTGCTGCAAATAATGATGCTGTTCTCAGTGAATCTAAGTGCAATCTTCTTCTGAGTTCTGTGTCTGTTGCTTTGGGAAACACTGGCTGGTAGGTGGACATTTCGAAAAACCTTGACATGAGTTTAAGAACTATTCTAAATTATAATTTATGAGGGAAAATGATTACTGTTAGGTTTTTGAGTATGATTAAGATTAGTACTTGTACATTATTATATTGGAATAAGGTATGTAAGGACAAACTCAACAAAACCTTTAGGGAAAGCATTTCTAAAGGGAAACTTACTGAAATATTACATGACTATTTAAAATGGAGAATAAATTGTACTGTTTTTGTATTTTGCTTCCAAATGTTTCATTTATTTAAATTTTGGTGCAAAATCTAATTTTAAAACTTGATGACAGAGCATCCCCTTGTTCAGCCTCAGCTAGGAACATGCATTCAGGTAACTCAAATTTTTTGTTTCTCTGCACACGTCTTCAAATGCTTTGAAAGTGCTACGAGTATTGATTTTGAGATTACAAATAGATTTTAGTGAGTAGGCTAATTTGCGGTTATGGCAATCTTTGAATAAGGAGGATAACTATGTCCTCAAATGATAAAGTAAAAAATAATTCACCACTAGTGTGGGTTTAATTTATATTGCTTAATGCCTGTGAATCAAGTTTTATTATGACCTTGGAAAGCCTCATATGATAGGATCACTTTTATTCAAGAAAATTTTTATTCTGCTTTTTTATGACTTTCAGCCATTTTAAAATAGTTTTCTGACTACAAAGTGCCACTAAATGATAATTTCTTCAGTTTATTAGTGTAAGGAGAAAAGGAACTAAGAGTGTCTTTGTTTTAAATGTGAGTCTGGGGAGTATTCCTTGTTTAGTGCTTTTAAATAGTTGAGATTAAAATAACGTAATAGTGGAAAAACTTGAGATTTAGGAGTTATTCAGTATTTAGTGAACTTACAGTCTATTCCTTTTTAATTATGCCCTATAGCCAGGTGCCACTCTTCGTGCAAATTCATCACAAATGGCGAAGAATGTATGTGGGAGAATGTCAGGGTCCTGGTGTCCGAACTGATTTTGAAATGGTTCATCTTCGAAAAGTGCCAAATCAGTACACTCATTTATCAGGTCTGCTGGATATCTTCAAATCAAAGATTGTGAGTTGGCATTGATATTTTCAGTCTTATAAAAGCAGTAATTGGTAATTTATGATTACATAGAAATATTTCTAATGTTGAAATGTAATTACTTAGAAGAAAGATGTAATTGACCACATAAATTACTGTGTATGTTTAAACAAAGTGTCCAGTTAGATTTTTAGTGTACTATTGCTCTAACTGATTTTGTTTGTTCAGTTTGTTAACATTTATCTCCTGCATTAACTCTTTATACTCCTTTTCCTCTAATAGTAATGTTGCCAACCTCACCACATGAGTGGGCTTCAGCATAGTTGCTTGTTCAGGGCTCTGACTGAGTAACTGAGATGTGAACTCTTTGGGTTCTGAATTGCTTTTTTTTTCCCCAAGGGTCTATTTAATTTGATGTTTAAGATTAATCAGGCTTATATTCTATGACTGAGAGCAGCAGGGCTGAATTGGATGTGCTCAGTATATCTTTGGTGTTCTTTAAAAACACTATCACAGAGATATGGAGGATTTGCCTGTGCTACTCTGGGGGAAGAATTAGGGTCTAGATTGAGGAGCTATTTGTGAATACCTCTAGAAAAGAGAGCAAAGCCAGGTAAGTAAGTGGTGGAAGGGATTCTCCACTTAGAGAAATAGTCCCCTTAAGTGATTAAGTTGGCACCCATTTCACTAAAAGTGATCAAACTTGATTAACAAACTGATCTCCAGGTATGGTACATTGAATAGGATATATCATCTGTGTTGCATTCCTGCTAAAAATGTTTAACATAACTCAAAACATGAGGAAACAATCACATATTTCCAAAATGAGCCATATTTTACAAAATAAAAGCCCAGACTCTTTAAAAATGTCAGTATCACGATAGGCAAAACAAAGGCTGGGAGCTGTTTAGCCTAAAGGAGACTAAAGTGATATAACATGCATGATCCTTGATCAAAACAAAATAGCCATAGAGGACACAAATGGGACAGTTGGGGCAATTTTAATACAGACTGTATGTTAGAAAATAGTATCAATATTAAACTTCTTGAGTGTGATAATCCTTGTTCATAGGAATTACATGCTGAAGTATTTAGGGGTGAATTGCCATGATGCTTACAACTAACTTTCAGAGGTTCAGCCAAAAAAATTGTTTATGTAAATATATGATAGTATGTGCGTGTATCAAAATGTTAATTGGTGAACTTGGTGAAAGTCATACCGGTATTCATTACGCTAGCTTTGCAACCTTTCTGAAGGTTTGCAAATTTTGAAAAGGAAAAAAATGTAAGAAAAAACGCTGAAACGTCTTTTTTAACATACATTGTTTGTAGAAAGATATTTAGGATTAGAATTTAATTTCATAAAAAATATGTTTTCAGTTTTGAGGCCATAAATAGCAGGGTGGTAGGATTATCACCACCCGGATAAATCCGTTTGACATTTAAAAAAAAGTCTGCATATCCTGGGTTAAGAAATTTAAGTAAAAACTTCTTTATACCCTTAGTCCCTTTCCTCAAAATAACTGTTGTTAGCTGTTTCTTGTGATTATCTCTATTAAAAAAAGCATAGAAGCATATCTTTTAGAAAGTTCCATGTCTGTATGTAACTTTTTTTCAAAACCTTTCTGGACTTTGAAATGCTTTAAGTACTGCTTAATTCTACACGTGTTGCTTTGAGGAATTTTTGAAAAAGGCAAGTGTGCGTTATTTCTACCCCGTTAGTTTTACTTTGTTCTTACCAGAAGTCTTCAATTATATTTAATTATTTTAGATCAAATCCTAGTCAGATGCAAATATTAATGCTTTATTCCTCTTCTTAAAAAACATTAGTGAACGTTATTTTCATGGATCTTGTATGTCACTCTTCTACGTTACTCAACTTCTCTTTAGTGAAACTGGGGACCATCTTGATCTGTGGAGCCTGACTTTCATTATGACTGTTTACTAATTGTACTTTAAAAACAAAAGTGTTCCTAATCAGTTTATCACATCATCTGTCAGAACTTTCACAAACCTCACTTGTCTAAGTATGAAACATTTCTCAAAGTTGATTTGATAGAGTTGAACTTAAGATAATTGAGACTTGGTTTGGGTACTTCAGTGGTTTTACATAGTTAAAGCTACCCAATATGTGGCTCTCTTATACTTTCTTTATAAAGCTATCTTTAGGGGCTTCCCTGGTGGCGCAGTGGTTGAGAATCTGCCTGCCAATGCAGGGGACACGGGTTCGAGCCCTGGTCTGGGAAGATCCCACGTGCCGCGGAGCAACTAGGCCCGTGAGCCACAACTACTGAGCCTGCGCAACTGGAGCCTGTGCTCCGCAACAAGAGAGGCCACGATAGTGAGAGGCCCGCGCACCGCGATGAAGAGTGGCCCCCACTTGCCACAACTAGAGAAAGCCCTCGCACAGAAACGAAGACCCAACACAGCCATAAATAAATAAATAAATAAAATAAAATAAAATAAAAAAGCTATCTTTATAAATATTACTCTTTAAATCTACTGGAAGTGTTCCAAGGCACTCACCCTCCACTGGCAGTTTATTTCATTTTCACATGGATCTAATTATTAGAAAAGGCTTCATTGGCAGGGTGGCAGCAGAGGGTGGTTGTCCTTGGAATCACATCCTCTTTTGCCACATAATCCTCTAAATATTTGAAAACTCTCTCATACCCTGGTCTTTCCTTTTTCAGTTTAGACATTCTTCATTCTATCAGATGTTCCTTATATTTCATAGTTTTATATTCTGATTGTTGTTTTGGATATTTGTCTTTTTTAGAACTACATTTCTTCATGTTCTGGGGAAATTTTGTTTGCAGGCTCATTTTGAATGAAGGCTTTATTTACAGTTTTTAACTTTCTCTCCCATCCTCTCTAGCGGTTTTATAATTTTGCGGTTGCTCCTTACCTGCAGAATATTTCAGACGCTGGTCTTAAAATGATGTTTGGAGCCTTTTGCTCCGTGTTGATATTGGGGTATTGCACATTGAGTCTTGGACTCATTGGATTGCTTGCTTGGGTCATGAGAGTGGGTTTGTCCCCCACTCACACAACTTTCCCTAGCCCCATACCTTCCAACAAAGCCACTGCACGAAGCAGGAGTGCCTTGCCTCAGGGTCTGCCTTAAGTAGAGAGTCTTACAGTACCCTCATTCTGGGTGAGTACTTTTGGTTCCATTTAATGCAGTCTGTAATCCTGGCTCTCCCTGCCTTCGTCTGCATGTGGAACTCAGCAAGCATATGCCTTGAGCCCCATTTAACACTTTGGATTTTCTGTACCTTTTCTAGGGCCCACAAAGATATTTATGTCATGTTTGGTCCTAGGTATTTCTTTTTGGTCATCTCTTTCTGTATTTGTCTACATTGCTATGTGACTGGAGCGGAGGTTATATGTCAAAGTGACCTTGTTGTGGTTTCTAGATCATTTACACCCAATTACAGGTGAACGCTCGTTTGCTATCTAGACCTGAGTAAAAAATAATTATTCCTGACCAGCCAGAATCTTACCTTGCTTGTCTAGGACACAGCAGCCCAAAACTGAATTAGCTTTTTTTTTTTTTTTGGCAGCTACCTTATTTTGTGACTTGAGATTGAGTTTGTGTTCAGTTAAAGTTACTGATGACATTTATAGATGCTGCTGCTGAGCTAAATGTCTCTTTATTCCTCCTGACCAGCAGTATCAGCAACACCTGGAAACTGGGTAGATATGCAGAATACTACTGAATCTACATTTTCACAAGCTTACTAGGTCATTCCTATGCATATTTAGGTCCTATGGCACATTAATACAGGTTAACCATTATTAAGGGAAGCTGAGATTGTGAGATGTTTGGATGATATTATTAATTTTTATGATTTTTAATGAATGTAAAGATAGATCTAAATTTTCTGATTCATTAATAGAAACTACATGAGTGGCCGTTTGTCACAGTCTAAAATTCTGGTTAAATATTCAAGACTGGCTTTAATTTGAATTTATTTTCATTTAAAAGAAAGAAAAGACATCATCTTCTCAAACCTAGTGTTACACTTTATATAATAGTTTTACCTTATTTAAAAAATGAGTCACATTTTTTTCCACATTCAACATGGCTGAAGAGAATAGTAAGAAATTATGTTTGTATAATTAAAATTGTATAAGATATTTTGAAAGAGCACTTTATATAATAAAATTTAATATCTCTTTTCCTGGTAGTAGTTTAAATAGCTTTATTTTAATGTAATTTGCTCTCTGGCATTAATTCATCTCTTGAGCTTTTAAGGTGTGAGAATTTCTCCCATGAAAATGTTTTCCTAAATTCTGCACCTTTGGCTGTAATAACTTAGTGACTTTGCTTTCCTTTTTAATGGCTAGAATATCATACATTTTTCATGGCTAGAATGTGCGTGCCGTATCTAACACTGTAATCTGAAAATCCACATTTCATGAAGGTAATAATTTATCCATTCCAATAGTTTGAAATTTGGTTCTGGTATTTACAAGGATACTAACATTTACATGGTATTGTCTTTGCATTTATTTCCTAGGGATGTACTTTAACTCCATTGCCTCCAGTTAGTATCGCTATACGGTTTACCTATGTACTTCAGGATTGGCAGCAGTATTTTTGGCCTCAGCAGCCTCCAGGTGAGATAATTTAGAACTATATTTAACTTACTGAATATAAATGGAGAGAAAATATGTTCAGAAATTAAAACTATTTAACAATGTGTTTCAAGTGTTTGAAATATTTGTAACTCATTTTAAATGTAATATTGCTGATTTCATTGCCTTTATCATTTTTTTCTCTTAAAAAAAGCTGTGTAGGTTGTTCTAGAGACAGAATTATTCTATACCTGACAATCTGTTTTTGAAAGCTAATATTATTTATAAAGCATTCCCTTGCTGTGGAACATCGTGTGCTGCAAATTAGTATGTAATGAGTAAAATGTCTGCTTTCAGAATATAATAAGAGAAGCCACCCTCATAGGCTGAGAACAGACACGCACAGAACCTTATAGAGAGTAGAGTTTGAAGAAGAGGGCTAAATAAGGAAAGCAGAAAAGATAAAAAGATGTGTATATACATATACACTTATGCTGGGAAGAGCTGTAGACTATTTTAACCTGCATTTTTATAAAAATGTGATTAAAATTATTTTACCTACTTAACCATTGATATACTGATTCATTAACAGTCATTAATTATTAGCCTATAATAGGCCGGCTCTGCCAGGACACAGATATGAACAGACATTATCTAAGTTGTAGAAAAGCTCAGCCTGGTGGACATTTAGCTTAATTAAGTGAGGTTTAGGTTCCTGGATGTTTCTCTCACAAAAAGTGCAATTATATCCAAGTCTATCTAATAAGAAATTTAATATAAACTTATAAAATAATTACAAGGATTTTACTAGCCTGAAAACATTTTCCATTCTACCTTCCTCAAAGAGAAATAAATTATAATAAAATAATATTCTTTACTGTTTATTTTTGTTCCAAAATGGTTGGTTTGTTTATGAGATTGAAAATAGTAAATTGATTATCTTGGGATGATACTAAAATTAATGTAGTACATTTAGCTTTTGGTGGTTATATATACTACTACTGTTTTATTTTATATACCACTGAATAATTTGAAACTAATGTGCAGTAAAAGAACTCCATCTAAACTACAACAGAGGGAAATAAAAGCTAAGCTGAGATTTATATTAGAAGACTCAAATGTTTGTTTTGGTAATTTTAGTTTCCAGACAACAGTACGCCTTTGTTAATGTTCTATTGCTAGTTTTTTAAAATGGGCATCAAAATATTAACCTTCTTTCTCAGTGGATTGAAAGCCATATAAATTTTTAATATTTTCTCTTTTAAAGGGAAGGGACTGAACATGTAATATGGGCCAGACACTGTGCCTGGCATTTTATATACTGTTTCAGGTAATTCCCATTTACCTATGAGACAAGTATTATTATCTTTCTTAGAGAACAAAAGTAACTGGCCCAAGGGCACATGGTCACCAGGTGATAAAGTTCACATTTAAATCCTGGTCAAACTCCAAGTCCCAGCATCCTTTCATTCTACAGTGTAGCTTTTCAACTTTTAATTTGACTAAAAGTTTTGTACAGTTATAGTCTATTAATAATTTTTAGCTTACTGGTTTAAAAAATGTGCTTAGGACTTCCCTGGCGGTCGAGTGGTTAAGACTCCGTGCTTCCACTGCAGTGGGGGCATGGGTTCGATCCCTGGTGAGGGAACTAAGATCCTGCGTGCAGTGCGGCGTGGCCAAAAAAAAAAAAAAAAAAAGTGCTTATTATAAATTTTGAAGCTCTTAATTCACATCTTATAGTAAAGCTAGTCATTGTGATCTTTATTGTAAGCATTCTTTAGTTGGAAAATGGAATGGATTGACTTTAGAAAATTTACTGAATCAAGTAATTGAGCCATATTTAATAACTAATTTTAATAATTTAGTTAGGTGTAGATAATTGTCAAACATAATTTTAGCAAATCTGGGAGTGTTCATAACTCAACAGTAGACTTTAATTTTAGAAATTCTTAGTGTAGTGTGAATAATTAAAAACAACCATCTATTATTTCAAAGAGAAATCTTTTTGAAGTCTTTTAGAAGTGTTTATTACTTCTTCAAGAGGGATGGAGCTAAGGGGTGATATACCCTCTAAATTTTTCTCTTATCTCAGGTACCATTCATAATGGAATGGAAATTCTTTTCTGAACTTCAGATATTTCTCTGTACTGTCAGCTGATATAAGGTTTTATTAATGATGACTAACTTAGGCTATTCAGAAATTATTGACAGCAAAACTGATGAATGTAGGTTGATGATTAAATTTTTTAATACTCAGATAATCTTTCTTTTAGATGCTATTAATCACATTCTGAGAAAATGAAAAGAAATTTACAGGAATAATATTCTCTTGAGTAATATTTAAGGACTATTTCAGAAGAGTAAAATTTAGAGTGCATAGCTTGAATACAGCACTTTACAAATAGGAATTAAATGTGTCCTTTTACTATAACATTCTTGGGGGAAGTCTTTAATATCTGACTGTTCTCTAACTTGCTATATATATCTTAATGTAGACACTTTTAAAACTTTAATTTCTCAAAGGGCTGACCTACCTAGATTTAAATTCTTATTTCTCCATTTTTGGCTAAATGATGGAAATTTTTTTTTTCTTGTTTAGATATAGATGCCCTTGTAGGAGGAGAAGTGGGAGGCCTGGAATTTGGCAAGTTACCATTTGGTGCCTGTGAAGATCCTATTAGGTGAGAATTTCATTATATCATTTGAATTATGGGACTTTACTTTTTAAATTATATTGATGTTGATTTTACTGTGTTTTATAATACTGCAGCCTCCTGGAATGAATGTAGTACTGGAAATAGAGACCTACATGTAACAATCTGTCCATCTTTTTTTTTTTTCTGTGTAACTTAAGAAGTAAAAGAGGGTTTAAAGTAATACATAAAATGTACATAATGTAATTTATTGATTATTCCTTATAGAAGTGATTCTTGGTATACTTTGGGGGAAATATTTTAAATATTGAAAAGCACAGACAATATTTTATGTAACAAACTTTCATATGTCCATGACCCAGAATTAACAGTTGTTTTCATTTTTCCTGGCCACTTTTTCAAAATACACAAATTAAGACATAAGTAAGAGACACAAGGGTGACCTTATAGGTTACCCAGTTGCTTTTCTAGAAGAACTACTGAACTTAAAAAAAAAAGCTGTTTCACAAGAAAATGCAGGGGTTGAAAAATTTAATCACTGATAGCAAAATATTTGGAAAATATAAACAGTGCAGATATAGAAACTGTCTCATTTGTTAAACTATTTGGTTATTTAAAAAAATATATTCACATGTATACATATATCTTTAATACTCTCACATAAAGGCAGAAATAATATTACTTTTAACTTAAAAATCACTTAAGGGAGACAATAAAGTGAGTCTTTTAAAATTGATATTTATTATATGTGCCAGGCACTATACTAAGTAAGGAAGATACTGAAGTAAATAAAACAGTTTCTGCCTTCTTGGCATTTACAGTCTACTTAAAGGAAATAGACGAACTAATCACCTAAATAAACATACAATTACAAATTGTGCGATAATTTGAAGGAAAAGTACAGGATGTAATGACAGTAAAGTGAGGAACTAGTTTAGATTGATATGCCATCAGTAAAGTCTTCTCAAAGGAAGTGAAATTTATTCTGAGTCTCAATTAGGGGAGGATTTAGCCAGGCAAAGAGTGAGAGAATGACCATTCCAGGTGGAAGGAAGAGCCTGTGCAAAGTGCCTTGATGCAGGAAAGAGCTTGGCGAGTTTACTGAAGAAAATAGAAGGTGGCTATCATGGCTAGAATGTAGTGAGCAAGGGAGAAAGGGTGTAGGGTGGATTACAGATATATTTGTGGCCCTCCAACTGGTTCATTTATTTGAATTTCACTTAGGGAAAATTTTAGGGGGAGAGAAATAAATTAACCTGGTAGAAATCTGAAGGTTTAATGATTAAATATTTCTTCCAAATTTATATCATCACGTGGAGTCAGTCAGCAAAGGAACAAGTGATTGAAGAAGAATACAGAAATAAGTTGAGGGTAAGATGGTGCACATTGGCAGACCATTTAAATCAAACAGTGATTAGCAAATGTTGTGGGCACTGTGCTTTTGAAAAGGCATCTTTGGTAGTGGAAGAGGAAGTGAAGAGGCTTTTTTCAGTGTCTTCTCTCCTTGTCAAAGAAATTGTTCTATAATTAGAGGGAGAGGAGAGGCCATAGTCATAAAAGCTTAGGAATTGAATCTGCGGTTCATACCTAAAAATATTCGGGAGTATATAGTTTTAAACCTCTAACCATTCATGTCCTCTGATATCACATACTGTTTTTGGTCATTTTTTTTACATTAAAAATTAGTTTTATTTAAAATAATAAATTCACGTTCAGTGGAAAAAATTTAGATAACGTTAAAAAAAGGGCAAAAATCATTTGTTTAGTAGTCAGATTGTTTAGTTGCAAATGGTAGTCAACTCTAATTCAAGCAAAAAATCAGTTTATTGGAAAAGTATTTGGTTACTCAAAAGTTTAATTGGGACCATTGTAGAACTGGGCTCAGAAAATAGGCTTGAGCCAAGGGTGCCTAGTTGTCTGGTTCATAACCAAGGTTACACTGCATTGTTGTGTAGTGCTGGCCCTGCTCTCACAGTGAATTCCTAACTGTACTTGTAGATTCAGTGTCTCAGACAGGAGTTGCTAGTTAGTCGAGCATCACCAAATATTAGAGAAGTGAAATAATTGGCCCTTTTGGCTTCTGTACTCTCCAAACATAAGAAGTGGGTTCAGAATCTAGACAGGAAAAAAAAAAATCAGTAAATTCATAACCCCCCTACTCATAGGTGATCACTGACAACAGCTTGCTTTATGTGCTTCCAGTATTTTTCATATGCATGAAGTAGGTATATATATGTACATGTTTATGTATATATATGCAAGAAGGGCCCCCAACACCACCCTTAGGTTGATTTGCTAGGACGACTCACAGGATGCAGCCATAGTTGTGCTCATGCCTATGATTTATTGCAGCAAAAGGATACAACGCAAAAAAATGGCAAAGGGAAAAGGCACATAGGGTGAGGTCCAGAGCAAACCAAGGACAAGCTTCCTCTCCCAGTGTAGTCACACAGGACACGCTTAATCCTCCCAGCAATGAACTGTGACAACATGTATGAAAGGCTGTCTACCAGGGAAGCTCATTAGAGGCTCAGCACTTGGGGTTTTTAATCAGAGATTGGTCACGTAGGCACCCTCTGCCTAGCATGTACCAGAAGGAAACCAGATGTTTGCATAAACCGTATTGTTTGCACAGGTAATTTAGGCAGAGTGAGCCATTCTTACCAGGGAATGGTAGGAATCCTCCTGAAATTCAAGTTTCCAGATGTCAAGCCAGGGGCCAACCTTGCAAGTAGGCCTTTCTAAGTATCAGGCCTGCTATGATAACTCTTTTCTGCACAGTATTATTGTACATTTTATAAATATATGTCATCTTGTACATTTTTTGTGGCTTGTTTTTGATTTTATAATTTCACATGAAAACTTTCTGAAATTTAATATTCATCTATAATAAGAGGTCAGCAAACTGACTGGTGGACCAAATCTGGCCAGTAGCCTGTTTTTGTGTAGGTAATGAGCTAAAAATGGTTTTTACATTTTTAAAGGTTTTAAAAGAAAAAAAGAAAAAAAACAAGAATATAACAGAAACTACATGGCCCATAAAAAGCCCCAAATACTTACTCTCTGGTCCTTTGTAGAAAAAGTATGCCAATCCCTGATCTGCATCATGGTGTTTTCAAAATTGAGATATAATTTATGTACCATAAAATTCACAATTTTAAAGTATACAATTCAGTGTTTTTAGTGTTTACAGAGCTGTGCAGCCATCATCAGTATCTAATTCTGGAACACTTTGATTACCCCCAAAAGAAACCCCTCACCTCTTAACTGTTATCCCCTCCTAGGCTCCCTAGGCCCTCTAGCTCTAGACAAATATTAATCTGCTTTTTGCCTCTATGGATTTGACTATTCTGGACATTTCATATAGATTGGGTTATACCATATATAACCTTTTGTGTCTGGCTTCTTTCACTTAGCATGTTTTAGAGGTTCATCCACATTTAGCATGAATCAGTACATCATTGCTTTTTGTGACTGTATAATATGCCATTGTATGTAATACTACCACATTTTATTTATCCATTCATCAGCTGATAGACATTTGGTTTACTTATACTTTTTGGCTATTATGTATAGCATAGTTTTTTCTTGCAGACATTAACTTTAAATAAATGTGCTACCGTTTGCTAAACCAGGTGTTTACAGTTTTATTGTATTATAAATAATGACCACTTTTAACATATTTATGTGTACATCTCTGGTTATTTACTGAAGATACAATTCTAGAAGTAGAATTGTTGAGTCAGGATGTATATATACAGTATTAAAGCTTATGGATATATTTTACGTTTTGTTTATTTTAGTGAACTCCACTTAGCAACTACATGGCCTCACCTGACTGAAGGTATCATTGTGGATAATGATGTTTATTCGTAAGTATGTTAAGAGTAGTACATTGAGGTTCACAAACTTCAGTAGAATAAATTAACTGCCAGGTGGTTAGCAATTTTTCTTTGTATCAGTTTCTGATACAGTTGGTTGTTGTTTTTCTATTTTTAAAGACTACTTTTTAGACTGACTGATATGTATTATAGATGTGTTTTAAGCTGTGGGCTTTGGAGATAGGGTCCTTAGTTCTGGGAAGATGAGCAATCTGAATCTTGCTTGGTTTTAGCAAAGATGTTTTTAAGCAGTTTGGGATTCAGTGCATAATTCTGTTGAACTTTTCTTAGCTGGTAAGAAGCATTTGATAAAGGGCTTTGAAGAGATGATGGTTATCAAAATATGTGGGAATAATATTTGATCATTAAATGTCAAATAACAGAACATCCATGTCATATACTCCTGTGCAATAGAAAATTGCACAGGAAAAAATTGAAAATTACAGTGAGCACGATCCTAGAAGAACATGGAGAAGGAGGAACATAATTTTAGTACATTCTCATGCTTGATGCAGAACAGTGAGAAATAGAAGACTTTTTTTTTTAATAATTAAAATAAATGTGTTGTATTTTCTGATGGTAAAAGTAACATGAACTTTTAAAATCAGATGATTTAGATGAATAAATTAAAAGAAGAAAGTAAAGACTACCTACAATTTCATTACTTAAAAAATAACCAGTTAGCATTTTGGGGGTATATCTTTTTAAGGTATATTTTTATATATTAATTTGCTTCATTCATTTAATATATTTATTCATTTAATAAATGTAGATCTGTGTTGTCAGTTTTTAAATTGCTGCATAGTATTCCATTAAGTGAATGCACCATAATCTGTTTAACTGAGAAAATGGGGCACTTTTGATCTTGTGGAAATTTTTATAGCTTCTTTTTTTATTAATAAATAGTGTAACAAAAAGCAGATTAAAATTATTATGGATTCTTGCTTGTTTCTCATTCCGTTTTCTTTATTCCTAAAATGTAATTCTCATTAGATTATCATTGTATGTTGCCTGTCAGGATCATTTTTATGTTTTTTGATTAGTTTGTTTTGATTTTGGTTTTTCCTTTTGTGCTTTTTTTGTCTAAGAACTTTGAAGTCTTAAGGTTTTATTTTTTTTAAACTTATCTAAATGGTCTGCATATGAATAACAGTAAGTTTAAGGGAGGCAAAATGGATTGCTTGTCCTTCTATATAATGTTTTCATTAGACTGCATTTTGGTAAATGTATGAGTCTTGCAGATTGCCATAAATAGGATCTTGTGTTTATTGTTTTGCATTTTAGTGATTTGGATCCTGTTCAGGCTCCCCATTGGTCTGTTAGAGTTCGAAAAGCTGATAATCCTCAGTGTTTGCTAGGTAAGATGTTTATGTTCCTTTCCTGAAATAACACGAATCTGTCTATCCTCCAGATCAGGAACACTGAATGTATTCTTTATACTTTATTTCACCTATCTGAAAAGTATTTTTTATATTTATTTTTTTACATTGTGACCTCCTCGGTTAACTCCATTAACAATAAACCTTTGTCAACAGCAGTGAGTCCTTCTGGTTACTCTTGAATAGTACTAGCAGACATGCTTTCTTGTCATTTGGTTTTAACCAGTCTGTACCTCAAAATTCTCTGTATTTTCCCATGACCTGAGTTTTATCCTCCTGATGCTTTTATGTCACTCCTTTTTTCCTTCCTGTGGCATACTGTGCATCTTCCATTGTAGTGAGTGGAACCCCTTTTTGTCTTCTGCAGTCCACACTGAATTTGACAGTCTTCTTAGAGCCCTTCTATAGGGCTCTGTATTGTACCTGCAAATCTTTTTTCTGATAGAGGAAAAGAGGTGTTAATAATCTTGTACACATCATAGGGATATCTGAAGAAGTCAGTGGAATAACATAAATAGAAATACTTTAAAAGCTATCCATTGGTATTCAGATCCTATTATTATATCCCATGTCTAGAATTATCTTTCCCTTCCCATTTTTGTAGATAATATCTCTTTCATTAAATCTTCTGAACCCACCTCCTCTTTCCAGTCTTTTTCTCTCTTATATTTAGTACACATGAAAATTATTTTCTTCATTTCTGTGTTCATCCATGCCACCTTTATTTCATTTAACCTGATAAATTACTGTTCAACTGAGGAGTTATTAATGACAATATTAGGGCATTTCTCTAAAGCATTTTTTTCTTGGGCTCTTTATCATTTATTATGTGCTGTTCATTAAATGCTTATTAGCACTGCCATCTGTGCTAACTATATAATAGTGAATACAAAGATAAGGTAAAATTCTTGCCATCAGTGAATTTGTCTTGGGGTATAGGGAGATAGTAGAGGGTTTATATCAAGAGTTTGAGTTGGATAGACCTTGTTTGAAATCCTATATCCACCAGTTTGAGCAAGTTGCACAATCTCTTCCAGTGTCAGTAAGACAGAGGTAACAATAGTACATACTTCAGAGTGTTAGTGAGAGGATCAAATAAGATCATGTACGTGTGTGTTTGTGTATCACATTTAACACAGTGCCTGTCTATAATGAGTATTCAATAAATGGTTTCTCTTGTTTAATCATTGATTTACTAAATTATTAAATTTAGTCACTAAATTTTTTCCTAGTTCCTTATTATTCCTCAGCCGCTGACTTTTGTGATAATTACAGAGGACCTTAGAATTAAAAGTATTCTCATTTTAAGTTTCTGTCCCATAATCTCACCCTGTCTCTTTAACTTTGTGTTTGTATGACTAGATTATAGGATTATGTAGTCATATACTACAATAAGCTATAGTCGTATAGTTTATATGACTAGATTATAGGATTTTCCTACTTGTCTGAAGAACTCCAGAAAATGTTCCAGGTTTATTCAGAACTAGTTGGTGAATTCTGAAACTTGGATGTAATTAGTATATTGTATTGTCTAATAATTTTAGTACTGATGGTTCTTGTTAAGCTTTAATTTCTTTGTGCAAACATATCTCATAGAAGCTCTTTAGAATATATCAAACCTTTTCCCCCTTTCTTATAATGACACAAAGCATATCATTAACATGCAGTTGAAGCTGAAATAACTTCATCCTACATGATTTTTAATCCTGTAGAAACATATCTTTAGAATTTATTATTATTTTTATTTTTCTAATGGATTCAGAATTCTAGTAGGGTGGCAGCTAGGGAAAGAAGACCACTACATATATATAGTAATATTCTTGTTACTTGTACAACTTAATGAGAATAGATACTATTTGGCTTATTCAGGCAAATAGTAACTGCTTAATATATTAGGTTCAATTATTTTTTCCTTTCATTCTAGAAGTAATTCTAAGGAAAAACTGTTTTAATATCCTGGGCTATGGAGAGAAAGCAAGGCTACCTTTGAAGTAGGATTACTTTTTGGATAGGGTAGAAAAACTGAATGGTTCTTTTTCTATCATATCTTAGCTAATAGCTTTTGTGAACAGACATGTACTTTTATTTATAGGACTGATTTCTTTCAGTTAATGTTTTAAAAATGAGTAACATTTTTTTCTATGTAGGTGATTTTGTCACTGAGTTTTTTAAAATTTGCCGTCGAAAGGAGTCAACTGATGAGATTCTCGGACGATCCACATTTGAGGAAGAAGGAAGAGGTGACACCTTTCTCCTTTTTTAAAAGTTATTTTCAAATGTTCCAGCAACTTTTCAGCTATTTTTCTAATTTGAGTTACGTTGGGGAAGCAAGTTTTGATGAACTAGGCAGCTACCGTTTTCTCCAGGCTATACCCTGAGCTTAAAACATTGTGTGATTAATAAGTTCTTTCCACCAAAAATGTAAGATATTTCGAAAAGCAGGGTTTTAGAGGTTTATTTTTGAAGTTCCCTGGGCAGAAATTATGCTACACCTTTGTCAATCATGCATCCATATAAAGCTGAACATGTGTATTAGTAAAAAGTCACTAATGAAAAGAGTGACTAAAATATTCTGTACAGTCATCAGTTTATTCATCACTTTAACCTGCCAGGGTTGGTGATATACTATGTATTCATTTCTGTTCTTTTTATAGAAGTTGCTGATATAACTCATGCTTTGTCAAAGTTGACAGAGCCTGCACCGGTTCCAATTCATAAATTATCAGTTTCAAATATGGTACACACTGCAAAGAAGAAAATACGAAAACAGAGAGGTGTAGAAGAATCACCGCTGAATAATGATGTCCTCAATACTATTCTCTTGGTAAACTAAATGTAATGTTTTTATATGTCTTTATGCACACTCATTTATTCATTATCTATTCAATCCCATCTATGTGGCAGGCACTGGATTGGGAATATAAAATGAGTAAAACATCGTCTCCACATTGAGTCCCCACTAGTGTAGTGGGAAGAAGGAAAGTAAATAGTAGTTACAGTACCATGTTACATGTGAGAATTCTGGCAAAGGGGCTGTGAGAACACAGCAGAGGGTGCATCTGTCTCTGTCTGAGCAGTGTGGGGATCCGGGAAAGCTTCGTAAAGAGGGACATTTGCGCTAAGTGTTAAAGGGAAGAAGGTTTAGAAGCAGAGAAATAGCAGAAGCCTGAGAGAGCATGTTGGACAGTTTGGTATATGGCAGGGTACTTCCCAGAGGGTGGCCAGGGATGAGGAGAGTAGCAGGTAACCTGCCATGTTGAAGCACTGGACTTCATCTTAACAGTTTAATGCCATTTTAAGCAGAAGGTTGACATGATCAGAATGGTATTCTTGAAAACTTTCTTTCACAACAGTCCAGAGAAAACTTTATAGCGAGTACTAGAAGGGGCTAGGGTGTCTCCTAGGTATAGGGTGGTGGAACAGGCCTGGCCTAGGAGCCATACACAGGGTTTAATCCTGACTTATGGTATGACTTTGAACAAGCCATTTAACTTCAGTTTCTTCATCTGAAATGAGTCTAATAAAAACCTGTGAGATTGTTGTGAGTACTAAAGGACCTTCTGTTACACTGGCATAAAATAGGCCTTTGCTAAATGATAGCTACTCTTACTATAATTGTAGTTGTAATCGTACTTCTGGCAATTTGTGCACTAAGACTTTCTTGGGAAAAACCTTCAAGAGTAGTGCAATGAAAAGAATATAGGACTTGAAAACTTGATGTTAATCTTATCCCTGCTGTTTACCTGAGCAAGACTTTTAGCCACATTTTTAGTTTGTATATTTGTAAGATGTGGGCACTGATACGTAGTTCACATAGTGGTAGGAGAATAGGATACTGTTTGTAAATGTGCTTAGTAGTGGAGGTTGGCACTCGGTAGTTCCTCTCATTTAAAAACGTCTGTTCAGCATGTTCTGTAATACGTGGCAAAGTATGCGTAGTAAAAGGAATTACAAGTCAGCAGTACCACAAAACACTTGGGAAGAATGGTGATAAAAGGATTGAGTAAATTTCTGTAGAGAAGGCCCCTTCTTGAGAATGTATCCTTAGAGATTTTATTCCAGTTATATAGCTTTTTACCACTTCTCCACACCCTCTCTCACACACAGACACACACAGACACACACACACAGACACACACACACTCCCTCACACATGTTAACAGAAATCATGTGGAAAAGATATACTGGTCATTACAGGTTTAGTCTGCTTCCCACTTTCTATGGGTATCTCGTAAGATAAAATTACGGGTCTTTAATATCATACTTTTAGCATTTCATATATAAAAACCCATGGATGATTCTTCTCTACAGAGCCTCATGAATGTTTGGGTGTTTTAAAATTTTCTTTTATAGTTTTGTCTTTTTAATAATAACATTAAAAAAAAAATTTAATGACATTGGATGAGCCTGAAATCATAGTGAAGAGATTCTGGTTTTGCCTTTTGTAAACTAAACAATTCACAGAACCAGGTGGTTACATTCAAGAAAAATCTGATTTTAAAATTGACTAGTCACTGAAACAATGTATTTTTGAAGAAAAATAGAAAATGTTTGGATATTGTAGAACTAACTGGGCAGTACAGTAAGAGCATTCTCATCATTTTAAAAACAAAACCATTAAAAAGTCAGTGTTTATATGAGTTATAAAAGTCAAAATGAGAAATTTCGTTGAAGATGTGATTATTATTTTCTTTCTTCCTCCATCCTAAGTTCTTATTCCCTGATGCTGCTTCTGAGAAACCGTTAGATGGGACTTCTTCAACAGACAACAGTAATCCTCCATTAGAGAGTGAAGAATATGTAAGTTAATTAATTAACTTACATATTAATGTATATATATGTAAGAATATGTAAGAATTATGTAATATGTAAGAATATGTAATATGTAAATATGTAATATGTAAGAATATATGTAATATGTAAATATGTAATATGTAAGTTAATTACTTACATATTTAATTAATATTTTATTTTTTATTTTTTTATTTATTAAAAAATTTTTAAAAATTTATTTGTTTTATTTATTTATTTTTGGCTGCATTGGGTCTTCGTTGCTGTGTGTGGCCTTTCTCTAGTTGTGGCGAGCGGGGACTGCTTTTCGTTGCAGTGTGTGGGCTTCTCATTGGGATGGCTTGTCTTGTTGCAGAGCCACGGGCTCTAGGTGTGTGGGCTTTAGTAGTTGTGGCACGTGGGCTCAGTAGCTGTGGCTCACGGGCTTAGTTGCTCTGCAGCACATGGGATCTTCCCGGACCAGGGCTTGAACCTGTGTCCCCTGTATTGGCAGGCGGATTCTTAACCACTGCACCACCAGGGGAGCCCTAAAATATTTTAAATGCATTGAATTTCTAGGGGTTTTGCTATATTTCTAGCAACAGTCATGAAATCTAGTTCACAACAATGACTACTGTAAACAGTTTTATAGCTCTACACCTGTCATTTAAGCTTTCTTTTCTCAATTTATCAAAGACTTGGATGAGGAAAACGTGAAAATTTTCTAGCACTCACTATAAAGCTTTCTCTGTTATGAAATAAGGATCTTTTTATTTTAAAAATCACCTTAGTAAAACTTGAGTGAAGATGATATCATGGCCTTCATTCAGACAATGCCCTACTATAGAATATTGGCATAGATACATATTTTGGGTAGAACTTTTCTGGAAACAGTGAAAAAAATAACAAATATATCGTGCATGGTTATAGGATTGCCTTCATTTTACACTTTTCATAAATCATCAAATTTACGTTTTGCAGCAGATTCTACTTTGTATTTCAAAACTGGACAGAGAGTGGAAAATTCTTTAATGAAGTAACATGTAAAATGAAGTAAAATTTTCATGTTTTCCTCTTTCAAGTCTTTGATAAATTGAGAAATGAGAGTTTAAATGACAGGTGTGCAGATGTATCAAATTGTTAACAGTTATTTTGGGGAAGTGATTTCGTGAACTGAGGAGGAAAAGCAGGCTTTACATTTTCAGTTTATACAGTTCTGATTTTATGTTTTTGATTTTGACAAGTGTGTACTCATTTGTAATTAAAAGATTTTTATAACAACACATGAAATTTGGAATATATCTTAAAGATTCCACAGAAGAAATTGAAAGCTATAACTTTAGGCTCACTAAACTATAGCTTCACTTTTTGATACTTATAGACATCTTGAAAACATGGAGCTGCCTAAGAACAATTTAGGCAATACTGTATTAGACATTTGATAAAAGCCGGTTTGGTAGGATAGATTAATTTCAGTATTAAAATCTCTACCTACACAGTTTTTGATTATACATGTAAATATGCTGTTAACAAGTTTTGCTTTGTTTCTGTTTTGTTAAATTTAGAATCTCTACAATCAGTTCAAATCTGCACCATCTGATAGTTTAACATACAAATTGGCTTTGTGTCTTTGTATGATCAATTTCTACCATGGAGGACTGAAAGGAGTGGCACATCTCTGGCAGGAGTTTGTTCTTGAAATGCGTTTCAGATGGGAGAACAACTTTCTGATTCCAGGGTAATAATTTCAGTTTCCAGCTTTAGAGATAGGATTTTTGTTTGTTCGCAAAATTTGACTTTTGACCCATTAATTCTCCTCTTCTAGGAAATCTGCCCTAAGAAAGTGGTAAGAAACTTAGGACATGATTTCTTTTCAGAGGTATTCACTGCAGCAAATTTATAATAGGAAAAAAAAAGTTAAACAACCTAAATATCAAACATTAAGGAATGGTTAAATAAATCATGATATGTCTCTATAATGGAAAGTTTTTTTTCTAAGAATCTCTAATAATATAGAAAGTGATCACAATATTTGTAGTAAAGTAGAATATAGTGTTATGTATACAGAGTGCTTTCAACTATGCTTTCAATTATGCTGATAGAGAATATTGAAAAATATATAGAATATATATAGAAATATGTATAGAAAAATAATTGGAAAGAAATACAACCAGATGTTAACAGTAGTTTTCCCAGGTGTGAATTATGTTTTTATTTTGCTCTTTATACATTTGTGTATACATTTGTGTTCTAAATCTTCTGTCATGAACATACATTTTTATAGTTGGAAAAAAACATCTTTAAAGTTCATAAGTTCAGGTATTAGACATTACCTATAATTTTTTGGTATAATTTATATTGACATTTCATTTAAAGAGTTTAGTTAGCATATATGTTGGTACTGCATAGGTTACTGCCCATTTACCTGTGCTACTCAAACTAAGGGAGGAGAGTCATGATATAAGTAATATAAAGTGGTATTTGATCCAAAAATGTTTACTCTTTGGTCATTTGCCAGCCTCTGCTTAGCTGGATTCTCTCATGACCGATTACTGGGAACCTAGTGATTTAGCCTAGGGGCAGTCCAGGCTCCCTTTAGCAAAAGAGAGGTGGAGATCAATGGATTTTATATTGAGAATCCACCATAATGATTGAGAAATGAATATATAATATAATCTCTTTTGTAAGGCATGAAATACTACATGCTAGCTACTTCCTAGGGTGAATTTCTAGGTTTTAAAATTTTTTTCAAGTTTCTGTTAGCTTGAGAGCTATCACTAGTTTGCTGTTACTGTTGGTGAATTATGGACTAGGGGGATAAAATAAATTTTGATCTTTTAATTTTATTTGGTCCATCTCAGTTGCCTTATCTATAGAAACCTAGTTCTGATTTCTTATCAATGTGGCTAAAATATATGGTAGTATAAAAATATGAATATCTGAAGCAGTTTTACTAAGCTGTTTTTCCCACTACTTTATTTGATAGATTAGCAAGTGGACCCCCAGATCTAAGATGCTGTTTACTGCATCAGAAACTACAGGTAAAGATTTCCCAGTGACAGTATATAAATGTGGTCTTGGTTCAATCGGAGCTTATTCTGATATTAAATGTGATAATGGATTATAGGCTATTCTCATTGTCGTGCTGTAGGTTACTTAAGTCATTGTCATTCACAACAAGGTCCAGGGAAAGGGTGGAGAATGAAAATAAAATATTCAAGTAGTGGATAGATTTTTATTTTACTGTAACTGTCACCGGCGGAACGGCAATTTCCTCAGTCCTTGTCCTCCCCAGGGAAAAACTTCAGTCGAGAGACATAGAGCAGTTTTAAGCAGCGGAAGTTTTATTAAGCAAAGCGGAAGTACACTCCTGAGAAAGGATGAGAGCGCGCTTTCTGGAAACCAGAAGCCATCCTGCAGTGGGGATAGGGTTGGCTTTTCAGGCGGAAAGTCCCTTCATGTGTCATTTGACTGACAAGTTGATTGACAGCTTTAGGTTACGTAACTTTTCTCCTCGTGCGCAGGCACTTAACGCATAAGCACCCAAGTGAAACCCATGGGCGTGGGGGGAAAACCGTAGTGCTCATTTATTACAAATACCGCAAAATGAGCCCTGGGTTACTTTGAATCACCTTTTAGGTCTTGGTGCTCCTGGGCCAACCTATGCTGGTGGGTTTTATCTAGCTTGGTGGTAATAAGGCTGGAAACTTAGCGGTCCTTGACCACAAAAGGGAGGATCTCTGGGCGTGTTCTGATCACCGGTGTCCAGGTGGGGGAGAGAAGGATGACCCTGTCCAGAATGGGGCGGGGACCTGCTCATGTCTGACTAACTGCCTAACAATTCAAATATGAATGTTTTTTCAGATGTTAAATTGTTGTATCGAAAGAAAGAAGGCACGTGATGAGGGGAGAAAGACAAGTCCTTCAGATAATGTAACTAATACGTATTCAGGGGATGCTGGAAAATCTGGAGACCAGCTGGGGCCAGACAATCTAAAAGATATGGATAAGGAAAAGGGAGAGGTGGGAAAATCATGGGATTCTTGGAGTGACAGCGAGGAAGAATTTTTTGAATGCCTAAGTGATACTGAAGAACTTAAGGGAAATGGACAAGAGAGTGGCAAGAAAGGAGGACCTAAGGAGATGGCAAGTTTAAAGCCAGAAGGACGACTCCATCAGCATGGGAAACTTACACTGCTACATAATGGAGAACCTCTCTATATTCCAGTGACCCAGGTAGGACATGGACTGGTTCTTTAAGTTTTATTTTTTGTTGTTTATATAACTTTATCCTAGTAAGAGATGATTGCTTTGGGTAGAGGCAATTCTTTAAACAGTTCTATGTTCAAAGATCTATAAATTTGACTATTGGGGCTTTTAGGTCTACTATTTGTACAACTGAGAAATGTTTGAAGTTTCAGTAGATAGTAGCTCATCATGTATAAGGTGATCTATTAGTTCATGTTAAACTTAGTGGTGGGTACTCAGGTGTTTAAAAAAACAAAATCCAAAAATATTGGAAGAACAAAAGTAAAAATTCTTTAATTATATAATTAGTTTTTATCTGTTCTAATATGCAGTTTGAATCCATTTTATACCATTAGGAAGTAGAATAGCAACAACTCAAAACCTAAGGAAGAGCAATAGTTTTTGTTGGGCTTTTTTGCATAGGTAATAAGTGAATACATTTTATTGTGAAAAACTCAATCTAGAAAAAGTAAAAGCCACCACCCACTAATTCCAATTCTCATCTGTAGAAGTAACCACTATTATTGGTTTGGGTTATAATTTCTTACACCT
Organism: Balaenoptera borealis; assembly: GCF_965194805.1. NCBI lineage: Eukaryota > Metazoa > Chordata > Mammalia > Artiodactyla > Balaenopteridae > Balaenoptera > Balaenoptera borealis. Next base: position 112,354,161 of record NC_138863.1, on the reverse strand, counting down.
GTTTCTATGCTTTGATGTATGTATGTGTATGCATATGATACATAGTTTTGTGGATTTTTAAAAATGTGTGCATTGGTGTGTAGTTTTTTAACCTAATGTGTCTTGAAGATCTCTTCATGTCATTACATGTAGATCTACTTCATCTCTTTAATTGCTGTGTAATATTCCACGGCATGGAAGAGCGATAAGCTTATTGAACCATTCCCCTCTTAATGCACAATATATGTTATTTGCAGCTTATTGCTATTACAGTGCTACAGTAATGTAGCAGATTCTTGTAGTTTTTCATATATTATCTGTTCACATATAAGTGTTTCTCTAAGGAAGAAATGAGAAATGGAATTTCTAGAAAAACAGATATATAAGCTATAAAATTCCTCTTCAAAAGGGCTGCACCGGGCTTCCCTGGTGGCGCAGTGGTTGAGAATCTGCCTGCCGATGCAGGGGACATGGGTTCGAGCCCTGGTCTGGGAAGATCCCACATGCTGCGGAGTAACTAGGCCCGTGAGCCACAACTACTGAGCCTGCGCGTCTGGAGCTTGTGCTCCGCAACAAGAGAGGCCAAGACAGTGAGAGGCCCGCGCACCGCGATGAAGAGTGGCCCCCGCTCGCCGCAACTAGAGAAAGCCCTCGCACAGAAACAAAGACCCAACAGAGCCAAAAATAAATAAATAAAATTTAAAAAAAAAAAAAAAAAAAAAGGGCTGCACCTATTTTATACCCTGTCATTGATGAATATAGGAGTAAGGGAATTACATTCTCTCCCCAACTTTCCTTTCATACTTTCTTCCTCCATAAATATGTATTGAGTGTCTAATATATGCCAACCACTGTCCTAGACCTTAGGATTTTAGTAGCAAACTATATAGTAAGGTTCTTGCACTCACGTTACTTGTATTCATATTTTATTTAATTTTTTTTTTTTAGTTGACATTACCAGTCAAAAAAATTTTTGCCAATATGACGGGCAAAAGTGGTATCTCAGTGTTCTAGATTGTAGTTCCCTGATTTTTGATGAACCTAAGTATCTTCTAATATGTTTATGCCATCCTTTCCTGTGAATTGCATTCCATTTTTCTTTTAGGTTGCTGTCCTATTCTTATTGATTTATATGAGTCCTTCATATATTAAATATAAATCCTCTGTTATATACATTGTGTATGTTTTCTCCTAGTTATTTTAAAAACATTTGTTTACTTATCTATTGAGTTAATAAATTATAACTAAATAAAGTGCACAAATCTTAAGTGTACAGCTTGGTGAGTTTTTTCATATTTAAAAACCTATGTAAAACTAATAGAATGTTATATGTCAATTATATCCCAATAAAAAAATTAACTCAGAAAAATAAAAAATAAAATAAAAATAAAAAATAAATAAAAACTCATGTAACCATCACCCATATCAAGATATAGAAAATTCTCATCATCCTAGAACAGCAATAATCAGTAGAACTTTCTGTGAAGATGGACACATATATTTTCTATCTGTGTTCTCTAGTACTATAGCCATTATCTATATGTAGCTATTGAGTGTTTGAAATGTGGCTAGTGCAACTAAGGAACTGAATTTTTAATTTAATTTTTTAAAATTTAAATAGGCAGATGTATTGAGTACTCCCCTCCAGGTGACTCTTTTTTCTAACTTATATCAGCATAGGTTAGTTTTGTCAATTTTTGAATATCATAAATGTAATCATACTTTGCTTGCTCTTTTGTGTATGAATTGAATTATGTACTCTTGTGTTGTGCTTTTTTATTTAACAACCATCTGTGAGATTCATCTGTGTCATTATATGAATCAGTATTTGTGCACATTTTATTACTTTATAGTATTCTGTTATATGAATATGCCACTCGATTCTTATATTGCTTATCCATTCACCTGTTGATGCAATTTGAGTTGTTTACAGTTTGAGCTATTATAAACAAATGAAAATTCTTATGTGTCTTTTGGTGAACATACTCATTTTCTTTTGGATATATTCTTAAGAGTAGAATTGTTGGGCCATGTGGTAGCAATATGTTTGAGCTTTAGTAGATATTGCTAAACAGTCTTCCAAAGTGGTTGAACTAATTTACATTCCCTCCAACAGTGCATAATAATTGTGGTTTATTCCACATAATCTCTTACATTTGGTGTGTCAGGGGTCCCAACACTACTCCCAGGTTTGATGATTTGCTTGGAGGACTCACAGGACTCAGTATATAGTCATGCTCACAGCTGTAACTTAATAGAGCAAAGGGACACAAAGCAAAATCAGTGAAAGGAAATGGCACGTGGGACAAAGTTCAGAGGATATCAAGCACAAGCTTCCAAGAGTCTCCTCGCAGTACAGTCACACAAGATGCGCTTAACTCCTCAACTGATCGTGACCACATGTGAAATGTTATCTATCTACTAGGGAAACTTGTCAGAGGCTCAGTGCTCAGGGTTTTTTTTACTGGGGCCTGGTCACAAAGCACCCTCTGCCTAACATGTGCCAAAATTCCAGACTCCCAGAAGGAAAGCAGGTATTCAGCATAAACCATATTGTTTGCACAAAGAGTTTACGCATAGTGAACCATTTTTATCAGTTCTGAGTATGGTGGGACTCTGCCGGAATCCAGGTTCCCAGAAGCCAGCCGAGGGCCAACTTTGCAAACAGGCCTTTCTGAGGATAATAGTCTAAGGCCTGCTATGTTAACTCTTCTCTGCACACTTGATAATTTCAATCATTTTAATTTTTGCCTTTCTGAGGGGTATGTAGTAGTATCTCATGTTTTTACATTTCCCTGATGAATAATGACAACACATTTTCATATATTTATTGCCCATTTGGATATTTTCTTGGTCAAGTGCCTGTTCAAGACCTTTACCTATTTTTTCAAAGTTAGTCATCTTTTTCCCTATTGCTTTGTAGGAATTCTTCATATATTCTGGATATGAGTTCTGAGGTGTATATATCTATATCTGTCTGTCTGTCTGTCTACCTATAACAAATAGTTTCTACTAGTTGGTGGCTTGCCTATTCACTTTCTTAATGATGCCTTTTGTTGAATAGGCATTTTAAATTTTAATAAGGTCTGATCTACCAATATTTTTCTTATGTGGATACTGCTTTTGTCTCCTGTTAAGAAATTAACTACCCCAGGGTCCTGGAGATATTCTCTTGTGTTTCCTTCTGGAAGCTTTATGGTTTTACCTATCACATTTATGTTTGTGATCCACCTCAGATTGACTGTGTTTGGTGTGTGGAAGAGATTAAGATTCTCTTTTTTCTGTAAGGGTGTACAGTTGTGTTCCAACACCATTATTCAGAACACCTGCCTTTTCCCACGGACTGGCAGTGACATCTTTGTTGTAAATCAAGTGATTGTATGTGTGTTGGTCTCTTTCTGGACTATTTATTCTGTTAGTCTCTTTGTTTATCCTTGTGCCAGTAATGTACTGTCCTTATTACTATAGTTTTATAAAAATCTTTCTATCTTGTAGTTTAAATCTTCTAACTTTGTTCTTCAAGATTATCTTGACTCTTCTTTTCCTTTTTATGTAAATTTGAGAAACTGTTTGTCAGTTTCCACACATAAAATAATCCTGCTGGGATTTTAATTCATATTGTATCAAATTAGATTTAGAATTAGCATTGCATTGCATTGGAGAGAATTGATATCTTAACAATATTGAGTCTCGTGACCATGAAATGTCTTGCATTTTATTGAATGTTCCTTTTACTTTCCCTCATCAGTGTTTTTTAGTTTTTAATGTAGAGGTTTTGCATATCTTTTATTAGATTTATGTCAAAGTATACTGTTTGTAATTTTTCAAATATTGTAAATGGTATTTTAAAATTTCATTTAAAAACATTCTCCCTGATATGTAGAAATAGTTTATTATTGTATATTGACCTTGAATCTAACAATCTTATTACATTCACTTATTGTTTCTAGTATATTTGGAGTTTTCTATACACACAGTCATGTTATCTGTTAATAGACAATTTGAATTATGATTTTCTGGCCTGTACACTTTTTAATTCTTTTTCATTTCTTATTGTACTGGCTAGGATCTCAGGTACAGTGTTGAACAGTGGACATCCTCCTCTTGTTCCCAGTCTCAGAAGGAAAGCATGTGATAATCTTTGAGTGTATCTGGTGTAGGTATCATTTACCATATGAAGGAAATTTTCTCCTATCCCTAGTTTCTGAGAGTTTTTATCATGATCAGGTATTGTATTTTATCAAATGTTTGTCCTGCATATTGAGGTAATCATAAGATAATTGTGAGTTTTAAATGAAATAGTGAGTTTTAAATATGATAAGTGAATGATACCATGTCTAGTCCAAAATAAGTACTCAAATTTTGGCTATTCTTTTTTTTTTTTTTTTTTTTAAATTGGAGTAAAATTGCTTTACAATGTTGTGTTAGTTTCTGCTGTACAATGAAGTGAATCAGCTATATGTATACCTATATCCCCTACCTCTTGAACCTCCCTCCCACCCCCCCACCCATCCCACCCGTCTAGGCCATCACAGAGCACCAAGCTGAGCTCCCTGTGCTATACACCAGGTTCCCACTAGCTATCTATTTTACACATGGTGGTGTATTTATGTCAAACTTAATCTCCCAATTTTGTCCCACCCTCCCCTTCCCCCCCGCCCCCCCGCCATGTCCACATGTCTGTTTTCTACATCTACGTCTCTATTCCTGCCCTACGAATAGGTTCATCTGTACTGTTTTTCTAGATTCCACATATATGCGTTAATATACGGTATTTCTGGCTTACTTCACTCTGTATGACAGACTCTAGGCTATTATTCTTTTGAGGACTTTTTCTTATATAAGACCTAAGAGGCTAGTATCGCTTCTCAGGCTGCAAGGATTGACTTAAAAGGTTTTTTAACCAGTTTTCATATTTTGAGATGGGTTGATCAGTTGTAATAATTGTGCAGTGGGATGTTGGGATGATTGCTTGATAATTTTAAACATGGATTCTGTTAACTTTTTTTTTCCATGTTTATATTGTTTCTTTGCCAGGTGGCTGTCATTTATGACATTAGTTTTGTTTGTTTGTTTGACAGGCCTTATCTTTTTGCTTCTTTATATTATTTTAAAAGTAATTATATTTTAGATACTTCATCACTAACTGTTAGTACTAGGACAGACTATTCTAATGCTAGAAATCAAGTGTATATTTTTTCAAATTTTGTTGGAGTGCATGCAGTTGGTATTGAGGTCTTGTGGCATAGACTGGGATGTAGGAATCTAGCAGAGCTAGATTTGTAGCCTGGCACCACCCTTATTTTTAACTAGTATTGCTAGTAGAGGCTATGTTTCATTTCTGAGCCTTGTATTTCTCTCTTAAAAAAAAGTTTGCATTTTCTAGAATTTTATATAAATTTTATGTAATTACAGTATGGTTCTTGTGTGTGTGTGTGTGTGTGAATTGTTTTAGCATAATTATTTTGAGATTCATATATGTTGTTGTGTGTATCAGTAGTTCATTCATTTTTATTGCTTAGTAGTGTTCCTCAGCATGGATATAGCACAGTTCATTTATCCACTTTTTGATAGACTTTCCAAAAATGGGCATAAGGAAGCTTTTAATCTTGATTGTAGTGACTGCTTCACGGGTATGTACTTAACAAATGTACCCTTTAAATTATTGTATGTTGATTATACTTCAAAAAAAACTTTAAAAATTTGTCATATGATCAGTGATTGACAAGAAAAAAATGAAAGTATTTCTGTCTTGTTCTAATGTATCTTCAGTTTGAAAACCCTACCTATTTATTTATTTATTTAATAAACAAATATTAAACACTTTAAAAGCCAATAATAGTTTGTATTACTCTGGGTTGTTCAGGGTTAAATTACGTATCATATTTAAAGATATTTGGCATGTAAGTGTTCAGTGAAGTTTAATTTTTTATGTGCTTTTTCCAACTTTTAATTAACAGTACTCCCTATTTTTAATGAACTTGTTGCATATATGTTGGTTTGATTGGGTTAATGAAGCGTCACAGGAAGTTGTTCTGGAAGCTCAAGCTTTATTTTTCTTCAAAATGCTATGTCTTCCTCATTTATTTTAGATGCTTTAGTTTCCACATTCAAATTTGTAATCCAAATCTGGAATAATTTAAACTTATCTTTCTCTCAACATGCATCTTATGTATTCAGAAATTAACTTTTGTCTTACCTTTAGGTAAATTGGGGCAAATTTTTAATCTGTTTTACTTTTTTACTTTAAAGTTAATCTTATTTGAATTATAACCATTGTATATGTACTTATAGAAAATGTTTGGAATTCAAAATGATCCCAGTTGAAACCATTAAAATTTCAAACTTTAGAAATTAGCTTAAAATGTGCTGTTAATCCATTGCCACTTCACCAAAAAAAAAAAAAAAAAAAAGTAAATAATAAGACTTTATATAGGTCCCACTTCTAAGAACTTAAATACACTCCCTTATTCCTTTCATGTAGACTTAGGTCAACCTAAAATTTATGGCTAGGAAAGGGTTAAGAATTTTACTCAGCATTTTAGAGCCAGGGCTAGAAGAGAAATTTGTAGAGAATCTGTTAAAGCAGGAGTTCTTAGGTTAGTGGATTAGATCCAAACTAATAGTTCTCAAAGCCAGCGTTAGATGGATGTCCTAGATTCTCCCTTCATTTTGCCACTTGAGAGTTTGCCACTTCGGTGATGTTGGGCAAGATGCTATCTCTGCATTCAGTTTCACCACATGTAAAAAATGCCCTGATCACTTCTCAGTGATCAGTGATGAGATCATGTGTATGAGAAAGCTTTGGGCATGTTCAGAAATGGTACATGTAAGAATGTGTGGCCCTCATGCTCTTTGCTGCTTGTATTCCTCTTGATCATGTTGTTCACTTACAGTTGGTCAGAGTTCCCAGGTGGGAGGGGTGGTCAGTATCCTTTCAGTATCTCCTCCCTTCCCTCAGGAGGCTAAAGGACAATGAACAGGAGTTCCTTTTTAATGGAAATAATGAGGGCCTCTGCTTCTGAGTATACTGCTTCATTGGAGATTCATGTTATTTTTGAATCTGAGGAATTTTGATATCATAGGGAAAGTAGAGTAAAAAACTTAAAATACAACCTAAGTATTTTGTCTCTAATTGCAAGTGTTTTTTGAGCTTATGCCAGGATCTGTTCTTCACAACAGTGAGTCACATAAAGCTGGAGTAATTGCCCAAGGTTATACAGCTGGGATTCAAACACAGGCATGTTTTTTCTAGAGCCCAAACTCTTAACCAGTCTGTCATACTGTCTTAACAATTATTATTCAACCCCAAGTATCAGTGTGAGACTTTGAAAGTGATGCATTTTCATTGTAGAGAAAGCAAAACAAAAGCTCGTAATTCCATAATCCAGAGATAATCACTGTTAAAGTAGTTCCTTCCCATATTTTCCTATATCAAACCATTTCTCTGTTATTGTACATTCAGATTCTTTCCAATTTTCACACTGTTATAAATAATACTACAGTGATATTTCTAGAAGTGGAATTCTTGGGTCAGAGGGCATCATCATAAATGCTTGCCATGTATTGATTTCAGATTGTTGTCTGGGAAGATTTATATTCTCTCCAGCACTGTTTGTAAGTGCCCTTGTAAGTTTGTTTCAAAAATGAGAATGATATAAGAAAAAAGTTACTTTCTTTTGTTTGTTGCTGTGTTTTGAATGCCATACCTTTGCCATGCTTCTACTTTATTTCTGACAGATATCTGCAAAAATTTATCTCTGTGGAAATGGTTCTCAACTGGGGAGTGTGTTTTGCCTCCCAGGGGTATTTGGCAAGGTCTGGAAACATTTTTGATTGCCATGAGGTGGAGTGGTACTACAGGCAGTAGTGGTACCACTACAGCACGCAGAGGCCAGAGATATGCTGCTAAACATCCTGCAATGCATAGAACAGGCACCACGACAGAATTATCCAGTCTAAACTGTCAGTAGTACTGAGGCTAAGAAAACTTGCTTTATAGTAAGCTCCTGAAATCTAGAAGGAATCTATTTATTGACAAGACACTTACTTCTGCTAGGTCTTATCCTATTTAGGAATAAAGGAGTTCATATTTTTCTGGCTTTAACAACAAAGCAGGCAAGATTTGTTTGGTTAGTCTCTGGTTGTTGAGTTCATCATATTTCAAATATAAAATCTAATGGAATCAATTCTCAGAGAACTTTCCTAAGCCCCTCTGAACAGTTTTGAAATGTTTTCTGTCTCTCTCTTAATGATTCTACAGTTGTATTTTCCTTTAGGTTTGCCTTAGCTGCTGTTTTATTTGAGGTTACCATTAAAATATATAATGTCTCTGATTCCCCAAAGTAAAAAACAACTTCTTATGGGAATTGGTAGTTTGAATGTGTTTGGAACATAAACTCAAAGCTACTCCTCCAACATAAAATGTAGTTATTTGGGGTTCAATTCTTTTCAATTTTCTTCTCTCACTAGGTATAATAAAAACCTTGTTGCAACTAGTAGTGGCATTCATAAAAATATCTTAGGACTTCATTTCTTTATCATTAATAGGCAGGAAAATGTTCAGTGCATCCAGTTCCTCTCTTAGCTATGGTCAAGGAAACATGATAATCTTATCTGTTGGCTGGCGGGCAGGTGGTGGGGGGCGGTGCGCTGACAGTCATATTTATTCTTCTTGTTACTTTTTCACGTAGGTTCCAAAAAACTGGCAAATTTCTCTGAATTCTTTTAAATACATATCTTGTGACTGCTATAGCTGAAATAATTGTTGTCTTTGGTCTATTTTTATAGTTCTGCTTTCTCTAAAAAAAGCTATTCACGAGCTTTGTCCTTTTGTGCTTCGCAGGAGCCAGCACCTATGACAGAAGATCTGCTAGAAGAGCAGTCGGAGGTTCTAGCTAAATTGGGTACATCGGCAGAAGGGGCTCACCTCCGAGCACGCATGCAGAGCGCCTGTCTGCTCTCAGATATGGAGTCTTTTAAGGTGGGTCACGTTATCAGAGTCTATTTTGAGCTATTCTGGGATGAAGCTGTGAAATTCACTCTGTAAAGTGGTGTGAAGGCCTGCATGTCTTTTTTTTTTTTATTAAATGTTTAGATTTTATTCGTAGTTACAACACCCTACCTCCATCTCCTAAAGGTCATAGCCAAACTTGCTTCTTGAGTTTAAAAAAGAAAAGAACAATCTTTTTTTTTTAAATGATTCTATTTTTTTAAAATAAATTTCTTTTATTTTATTTATTTTTGGCTGCGTTGGGTCTTCGTTGCTATGCGTGGGCTTTCTCTGGTTGCGGCGAGCGGGGGCTACTCTTTGATGCGGTGCATGGGCTTCTCATGTTGCGGAGCACGGGTTCTAGGTGCGTGGGCTTCAGTAGTTGTGGTGCACGGGCTCTAGAGTGCAGGCTCAGTAGTTGTGGTGCACGGGCTTAGTTGCTCTGCGGCATGTGGGATCTTCCCAGACCAGGGCTCAAACCCGTGTCCCCTGCATTGGCAGGCGGATTCTTAACCACTGCACCACCAGGGAAGTCTGAAAAGAATAATCTTTGAATAATGGTTGGAAGTTGAGAACTGAATCGTTGCTATATGTGGATTGGGATGTTTTCTTCCTTTAGGTGTGTTCAGTCAATTTAATGCAAGGTTTTTAGAAATCCTTAGGATTTAACATAGGCTGATTCATTCAGCAAACCTTTGATTGCCTACTTTGTGACAAGCACTGTGATTAGGTAATTAAGAAGTACAATGTTTATCCTCAGTTAGTCTATTGAGGTTGTGGGAGGAGATATGTAAATAATTACTATGTGATGAGTTCTCTTAGGAGAGCAAGGTCAAAAAGGTGACTGACTGTACTGAGTGGAGGTCATGGAAAATTTTTCATAAGAGTCACAGTTTAGGATGAATAGGCATTTGCTACCTGGAGAAGAATATTTTAGGCTTAGATACAGGCCTGTATCTAGAACACAAAGGATTCAGAAAATGGTGACACTTAGCTTATTAATTTAAAAACCAAGGGATGAAGAAAGTCTTTTTGGATTATTTATTTTTGAAAGCAGAGGCAAATCCATGTACGTTAAAAAAAAAAAAAAAAAAAAAAAAAAAAAGGGTAGCTCAGTGGGCCACAGGGCTTCCTTTTCCTATTATTGATACTGTGAACTGTCTCCCATGCCCAGACTTTCTTCCTTAACCTACTGCTACCTGTGATGGCCTCCATTTCTTCATTCCACAGCTCCTACTCAGTCCTGCTTTTGTGCTAGGTAGGCCAGCCTGAGTTTGATAGTTCAACATAAACACCCTGTGAAAACCTATGCTACTTTCATCTTCCCTGCTAGCAGAGAGTGACAATAAAAGGGAGTCTTTTTATTCCCTGCTTGTTTCCCCCATCTTTCCTAAAAGAAGAAATCTTCAGTAAACCTCTCAAGAGCTGCATGTTTTCAGTAGAGATTAGAAAGATACAGAAAATCTTTGAGTTCTATTCTGCTGTGAGGCAAGAAAAAGAGATGTGTTTTAAAACAGATAGTTGGTACAGTGGATAAAGGGAAGCCAGTTGGCTCTCAGGGTATGTGTTAAATCAGAAAGTTAGAGAAGGGAATTGGCTTAGGGTGTGTGTGCACAGTGGGAAGTACTAGCCTCCATAGCAGCTATTTTGTTACCTGACCTTCAGCTGCCTTCATATTCATCTGTCCCTGTTCTGCTACAGTGTCCTTGTAGAAGCATGTACAGGAGGAAACTCCAAATTGGAGCTGTAAAAGCTTTTTCCCATAGAAACCTTTGCCCCTCATGGTAAGGTGCTATGTAATTCCTTTAACACGGTGCTTCAGCAAAACTGTGGTTCGTTAGACTCTTTTGGACTAACCTGGGTAATGTAAAAATCTCTTCAATAACATTGTTTTAACCAGAAAATAGATTATATGTCAAATAACCAACTTACACATCTGCCACTATGTGGGAATCAGATAATATATTTAAGGAAATACGTAGTCACTCTAAAATAGGTACGGTTGCCTTTCCCTTTCTGTATAGGGATGACTTGGTATTAGAGGCCATGGGAGAGTCCCCAGAGCTTTGCATAAATGCTGATAGGTACTTGAGGCACCTACACTGCACAATTCCAGAAGGACAGGGCCTGTTCTCGAGCATGCCCTTGGAGTATATACCTGTAAGAGTAGAAAGAAGATAAGCCATAGCTGAAGTGAGTCTTGAGCCTCTCCTAGTAGCGCTATGTTCTGTCTGGTATAGTAAGGACAACCAGAAGGAAGAATTCTGGTGTGAAATGTCTTTCTTTAACACATCCTGTAGTACAAGAGTTCAGTGTTGTTTTCTTTTTCAGGTTCGTTCTCTTCACTCAAGGCCTGTCTCTCTAGTTCCCTGAGATGTTTTCATGTGGGTGTGGCGTTGCCTGGTTCATATCCAGCCTTAGTTCATGAATTCTGAATCGTGCAGTGATCTTGACCCACTGCAGTTCACAGCAGTTTCTTGTTGCTGTGATGCCATAGCCCTTAGAGGTTTATGCTGTTGGCTGTCAGTTAAGAGCCCTCCTCTGATTTCTCACCCCTTTGGGGATTTCCTAAATTGGTGGGGATGATTATACTGGCAGCCAGTAAGCTCAATAAGGAGAAGTTGGCAGTTTTGCTCTTCAAATTTAAGACTAACCATTCTCATCATGTTGGTTTTCATTTTGGTGTGAGGTTAATTTAATTTAAAAAGAAAGAAAATGACCATATGCTTAACACTTTTTAGTAATGCTTACATCACTTACTGTTTCAGGCAAGTAAATATAATACTCATAGCAGGATGAATATGTTGTGGTAGAGAATTATAACCAAAAAGGTATGTGTTTAATGTGTGTACACATATCCTTTGAATATTAAGGGGATGATATATATATGCCCATCCTTAATACTCTACTAATATATTACTGGGCACTTGCAAAAAGACCTCCATGCCTTACCACTAACACTGTAAAGCCTCTCCCTTTTTTTTCAGGCTTGAATGTAGAAGTACGTAAAGGATTTTGACATGCATCATTGTTAATTCTATAGAATTATCCACTAAATAAAACTTTAATTAGTTTGGTTTCAGAAGCCTGAAGAACAATGATTTTAATTCCAATTCCTTAATGGCACAAAAGCAGATTTTAATTCCAATTCCTTAATGGCACAAAAGCAGTTTATGTAATGGTAACTTGTTATATAAAGCATGAGAATTTGATGGCTGAATAGAACATTTTTGAGGTTAGCTGATATTTATTGCAGTATCAGTATTGACTTATCGAGGAAAAAAAGAGCAGAACTTTTCCATCATTGGGTTATTATTCTGATCATGTTGTGTATTATTTAATTTACTTGACTTGAGCTTATTGATACTTTTCTAAGTATTGAGTAGTTATTATGCTATAATTTTTAAATTAACTTATATAACTTATAGTCTGAGATTTATTTTCACTTTACGTCAAATTTTTATTTCCAAATTCATCAAGTGAAAATGTTTTCTTTTTCTATAAAATGGGGACAGCAAAAATAAAGTACTTCTGGTGCCTTAACATTTGACCTGATTTAAAGGTGACACTGTAACTCAAGTCACATACTAGATTTTGTAAAGATTAGTCTTTTTTTTTTTTTTTTTTAATAAATTTATTTATTTATTTATTTTTGGCTGCATTGGGTCTTCGTTGCTGTGCGCAGGCTCTCTCCAGTTGCGGCGAGCGGGGGCCACTCTCCTTTGCAGTGTGCAGGCCTCTCACTGCCATGGCCTCTCTTGTTGCAGAGCACGGGCTCTAGGGCACTTGGGCTTCAGTCACTGTGACTCACAGGCTCTAGAGCGCAGGCTCAGTAGTTGCGGCTCATGGGCTTAGTTGCTCCGCCGCATGTGGCATCTTCCCAGACCAGGGCTCGAACTCGTGTCCCCTGCATTGGCAGGCGGACTCTCAACCACTGCGCCACCAGGGAAGCCCAAGATCAGTCTTTTTATAGAGATTAGTCTCTATCCTTTTTTTGAAAGTATGATTTTTGAAAACAGGTTTATCAGTAACTGTTGATTTTTATTTGATCCTGCTGAATTTTTGTCTGTTTAGGCAGCTAATCCAGGTTGTTTTCTGGAAGATTTTGTGAGGTGGTACTCACCCCGGGATTATATTGAAGAGGAAGTGATTGATGAAAAGGGCAACATGGTTCTGAAAGGAGAACTGAGCGCCCGAATGAAGATTCCAAGCAATATGTGGGTAGAAGCCTGGGAAACAGCTAAGCCAATTCCCGCTAGAAGGCAAAGGAGACTCTTTGATGATACACGGGAAGCAGAAAAGGTAACTGACATTTGGGTATACTGCTAATTGTTGTTTCTAGTATTTTAAAAACTATGGTAGATATGAAAGCTTTGGACATACTTGAGAAGCAAAGCATTGAAATGTAATGAACCTTTTACATATTGAATATTCACATTTAAGGTTTTAGAACTGTTTACAGGTAGTCCAAAGAATAAGACATGCATATTTTACATAGAATGTTTACCATTGGACCATCTCACAGCATATGTCAAAAGCCTTAAGAATGATCATGTCTTTTGACCTAGCAGTTCTACTGCCAAAAAAATGTATTAAAGGAATACTGAGAAATACATAAAGATCAGTGTTCAAGAATGATGTTCAGAAAGTTTCGTAGTGAAAAAGTAGATACAACCAACATTTCCAAAAATAAGGCTTTGTTTAATAAATTATGATATAATCATTTAGTAACTACTTTGCAATTATTAAAAATAAAATTTGGAGTTCTGGAGAATATTGGCAGCCACCTGATATCAAGTTGTCCCACATACCCTTCCACCCACCCAACTCCCAAAAAACCCCATGAAATTAAGTAGAGTACAGAAATCCATGCTGTCAGCATTACTACAGTTAGAGATTACCGTGATCTTTGAATTAACTAAGTAAGTAGAGAAATAAGCCAGATTCCAGTGGAGTTCCCACTGTTGTAAACCTGTGGGTGTAGAGAGTATGGACAGGGAGTCTTAAGAAGAAATGCTGAGGGATACAGAAGGCTTGAATGCAGCATAGTCACTCCAGAAAGATTGCTCCTAACACTAAGTGCCAAAATACTCAACACAGGTAGGACTTGAGAGTTAACAGCACTGGCTACAGGGAAGTGGCTTGACAGTAAGCAGGACCAGAAGTGGACACTCAGAGAGACTCTGCCTTAGGAAGAACCAGGTAGGTAAGTAGGAATGATATACCCCTTAGAGATAAAGCATTGATGGGAAAGAAGGAAACAAGGGGAAAATTAAGGATTCTGTAGGAATGAAAGAGAAATAAGACATATCAACCTCCCTCATCTCCCGCCATCCATTAAAGAAATTATGCAGAAGAGGGCACTTTCGAACTGTGACATGACCAATAATAGTAAAGAGCAGACCACATCTATATAAAACTACTGTAAAAAATGGAAAGCACAAATTGGATCATTTCAGCTAATAAAAACATTTCCCAGAAAACTGACCACAAAGCAGAAGAAAATTGTAACATACCAGTCCAAACTGAATCAAATATTCTCAAACAAGCATGGGGGATATGAAAAATCATGTTTAATTAAAAATACTAAAAACAAAAGCACAAATGAATCCAAACCCCACAAAGAAATGAAACTACTGTTGATTTAACTCAGGATAGAAGTAGAAGAAAAAGACAACCATATCAAAACCAAAGACTAAATTACATGGCACCCACAGAAGAATAGGTTCATACTTAAATTTAATAAAAGGCACTGAGGAAAAGCAGCAAAATAGCCAAGAGAAAGAAAATGAGATAAAGGAGTAAAGGGACTGGGGAGAAAACAGTAAAAATGAAAGACAGGAAAAGTAGGAATAATACTCATTTTATCAGAGTCCTTGAAGCAGAAAAATCAAAGCACTAGAACAGAACTAATACTTAAAACTGCAATTTAAGAAAACTTTCTGGTAATGAAAGAAAACCCAAATTTACACATTGAAAGGGCTCACTGGGTGCAGGGTAAAATTGACTAGGAGTAGTGAACTCCAAATTATATCACTGTAATACTAGACCTTAAATATTTAAAAAACAAAAACAAAAAACTCAGACCCTGCAGGCAAAAACATGAAAATAATTTACAAGGGAAAGAGAATGAGAGAGTTGTCAGATTTCTCAACAGCAGAGCAGTGTGGAGCAGAGTTTTCAAGAAATATAAGCAAAAAATACACACTAAAGATTTTACATTCCACCAAGATGTCCAGGCAGTCAAGGCTATAAAAAATGTTTTCTCTGAGTTTTTGCCCATATAACTGTATACATGTGCCCTTCCTGAGGAGTCCACTACAGCTGCCCCTGTCCAGTAGAACTCCCTGCAGTGTTCAGAATGGTTATAGCTATGCTGTCCAAAATGGTAGCCCCTGGCCATATGTGGCTTTAATGAGCACTTGAAATGTGGCTCATATAACACAGGAACTGGATTTCTAAATGGCTGCATTTGGCTAGTGGCTGCCTTATTGAACAGTATAGTACAGGAGGATGAACTTACCCAACCACGAGATGACTAGGGAAACTTTGGCAAAGGGCTTATGGGTGAGAATTTCATTTACTTAATGTTAGAGCTAAGACTAAAACTAGATGGGGACATGGGTAGAAGAAGAATATGTAAAAACTGTATATTAGGGCAAAGTAGAGAGAATGCAGCTAAAAAAGTTGGGATGGAAAAAGAGAGAGAAGGAGG
This sequence comes from Balaenoptera borealis, assembly GCF_965194805.1. NCBI lineage: Eukaryota > Metazoa > Chordata > Mammalia > Artiodactyla > Balaenopteridae > Balaenoptera > Balaenoptera borealis. The sequence continues at coordinate 112,338,475 of NC_138863.1, read as the reverse complement.
AAAGTAGAATGAAGTCATTGACTGTTACATAGATATAAGTGGTAAGCAAAGGATACCATTTAAAATTATCAGACCAGTTCATAAAATAGTTAAAGATATAAGGGAATTAAGGGCAGCATAAAAGGTTATTAATGCAAGGATATCTACTAGAATAAAAATATAAACCTTCCTAAGTACAATGGAAAAATTATTCAAAAGCAAAGAACACACACCAAATAGAGTAACACACATAATAAAAATCATATCACATGCAGAGTAATTACAGTATAAGATAGTCATATAAAACCCAACTCTCTGCTGTAAACAAGGTATTCTGTGATTCAGAAAGGCTACAAAGTAAACAATGGACAGAGATTTACCAGGTAAATGAAAACATTAAGAAAGCAGGAATTTTAATCCTGATGCCAAACAAAATAGAATTAAAGCAGAAAAGCATTAAATGAGATACACAAGGATGCTTTATAGTCTAAAAGTGATATTTCACAATGAGGATATACAGTTGTTAATGTTTATGTACTAGATAACACGGTAACCATTTGTATAAAACAGAAACCATGGGAGATGCAAAAAGAAATAGATCAAAACACACTAATAACAGGACTTTTTAACACACTCTTAATACAAGACAGGTAAACAAAACTAAGAAAATATCTAAACAAGATAATAAGGTTGATCTTTTAGATGTATCTCAAACACTATACCTTGATAATAGAAACTGTACTTTCTTTTCAAGCACACATGGAATATTCACAAAAACTGATAGTAGGGACTTCCCTGGTGGCGCAGTGGTTAAGAATCCACCTGCCAATGCAGCGGACATGGGTTCAAGCCCTGGTCCGGGAAGATACCACATGCCACAGAGCAACTAAGCCCGTGCGCCACAACTACTGAGCCTGAGCTCTAGAGCCCACGAGCCACAACTACTGAGCCCGCGTGCCACAACTACTGAAGCCCGCGCACGTAGAGCCCATGCTCCGCAACAAGAGAAGCCACCTCAGTGAGAAGCCTATGCACCATAACAAAGAGTAGCCCCAGCTCACCGCAACTAGAGAAAGCCCGCGTGCAGCAACGAAGACCCAATGCAGCCAAAAAAAAAATTTATATTAAAAAAAAAAAAAACCAAAAAACTGATAGTATATTAGGGCACAAAGAAAACATCAGTGGGTTTCATAGTGGCAATAAGACCAATACTCTGATCTCTGCAATAAAAGTAGTAATTAAAAATTAAAAACCCTAGGCCTTCCAGCTGGAAATTTAAACAGCACTTAGGTGAAAGGGGAAATACAAAGAGGAACTATAGAATTCCTGAAAAATAATGATGATGAAAATACTGCATATCAGAGCCTATAGGATATATTTAAGAAGACATCAAAGGAAAATCCATAGCCCTAAATACCTACATCAAGAAAAAGTGAAAGAGGTGGCGCAGTGGTTAAGAAGCCGCCTGCCAATGCAGGGGACAAGGGTTCAATCTCTGGTCCAGGAAGATCCCACATGCTGCGGAGCATGCCCATGTGCCACAACTACTGAGCCTGCACTCTAGAGCCCACGAGCCACAACTACTGAAGCCCACGCACCTAGAGCCTGTGCTCCGCAACAAGAGAAGCCACCGCAATGAGAAGCCTGTACACCGCAACTAGAGAAAGCCCACGCGCAGCAACGAAGACCCAATGTAGCCAAAAATAAATAAACAAATAATAAATTTATTTTAAAAATTACTAAAAAAAGCAAAAGAATGAAAATTATTGGATTAATAAATTCCTAACTCAAAAACGGAAAAGAACAACAGAGTAAAACCAGAAGAAGATTAAGGAAAGGCAGTCATAAAGATAAAAAGCAGATAACAGTGAGGTAGAGAACAGAAAAACAAATCAAATTAATAAATCTGATTTAAAAAAAAATCAAAGTAGATAAGCCGTTAGCTACCTTAATCACAAAAGAAAAGGGAGAGCATGCATATGTAAAATAAGAAATGATGGAAAGGGCAAATAACTATTGATTCAGAGGAAGTACTTTTTAAACATACTGAAAATTTGAAAACTGAGATGAAGTGGATGAATTCTTAGGAAAATGCAGTGTACTAAAACTGACCCCAGTAAAGATAGGAAGTATATATAAACAGAGCAGTTTCCAAAGAAGAAATAGAGACAGTTACCAAGGAATAGCCCTGTAAAAAAGCACCAGGCCTAGATGGTTTCACAGGGGAATACAGCTAAATGCTGAGAGACCATGTAGTTCCAATGCTGCACAAATTGTTTCAATGCATAGTAATTGAAGGAAAATTTCCAGTCTTTTTATGAAGTAACTATAACAATGTACCTAAACCTGATGGAGACAGCATATAAAAAAAAAGTTACAGACCAGTAATAACAAATTGAAAGCAAAAATGCTACCTGAGTGTGATTCCTGCACTTATTATTGCTAGTTATGAGGAAAGAGGTGAACGAATATGACACTTGTGAATAACTGCAAGTCGTTTATGATGATTGAAATGTCCCCTCCTTGCAGGGAGAGGGCAGAGGAAGCAGTGAACTACTAGTTAGGAAAATAACCTGGAGTAACCAGATGACTTACTTTTTTGTTTATTTGTTTAAAGCTAAAACAAGGATTCTGGATTTATTTTATCTCCTGTCTGGAGGAGTCACTGAAGAATTCTTAAGCGTTGAAGTGATGAAATTAGATTTTCAGTATTCAAGACCAATTTATGTAATTATTCAACAAATAATTTATGGTATCTGTCACGTATGAAGTACTGGGGGAGGCACTGGGCATCTAATGGTAAACAATGTAGAAGTTCCTTGACCTCACAAAGCTTAGAATTATAGGGGTGGGGGAGGTGAGGGAATGAGGGGAGAAAAAAAAGACAAATAAAATAATTACAAATAAAAAAAAATGCTAAGTGAACAGACTCTATTACCACTTTAAGAAAATAACACATGTTGATTGAATGCAAGGATGATTATTTGGAACTCTATTTATACAGTATAATTGACTGGATTAACAAGTCTAAGTAGAAAATTGTATCATTATAAAGCAGAGGCATAGGAGCTAAAAAGAAAAAAACTTTGCAGATTATGTGGCAGTATACTGGAAAAAAAATCTAAAGAATCATTGTTAAAACTAATTCAAGCGAAAGAATTCAGCAAGGTAGCAGGATATAAAGTTAATATACAACTAGTAGCACTCATGTACACAAATAATAGCCATTCTGAAGATGTAAATGTCATTATCTTTTCACTATAAGAAGAAAAAAAGCCATTAAAATACTTGGGAATAAACTTTAACAAGAAATCTTTGAAATCTGAATAAAGAAAACAAAACGCTCCTGAAAAACACAGTTGAACAAATAGAAAGATACCCCTTGTTCCTGTTTAGGAAGTCTCAATATCATTAAGGTCAGTTCTACCTAAATCAATTTATAAATTTAGTGCAATCCCAATAAAAACACTAAAAGGCTTTATTATGGAGCCAGACAAGTTGGTACTAAAGTTCATATGGAGAAATAAAAATGCAAGTTAGGACTCAGGGGTTTGGAGAGTAGACGTTAATGGATTTCTTTTTGGGGTGATGGAAATGTTATAAAATTGATTGTGGTTTTTGGTTGTACAACTCGGTAAATATACCTAAAACCATTGAATTGTACACTTTAAGTGGGTGAATTGTTGTTTAAAAAGCACATGCAGGAATAGCTAAGAACAGGTTGAAAAGAAAGAGCTATGGGGGAAGGGAGGGAAAGGGCGGCAACTAACCCAACCAGATTTTAAAGCACAGTACAAAGCCTCACTATTTAGATAATGTGATACTGGCGCATAAATAGACAGCTCAGTGAAACAGAATGGAAAGTCCGTAACTACATGTGGAAATCTAGTATATGATGAAGATGGCATCTCAGTCACTGGGGTATAGATGGCCTTTTTAATAAATGGTCTTGAGGTAACAGAATAACCTTTTGGAAAAAGATAAATTAGATCTCTCTCATATACCATAGACAAGAATGGACTGAAGATGAAGCTGTAGGAGCATTAGAAGAAAACATGGGTGAATTCCTCCATAACCTGAATATAGAGAAAGGAGTCAAAACCCAGATGCAGTTAAAAATATGATTGATAGAATTTGTTTAAAAAAAAACACAACTCTTGCATGACAAAAAGAAAAGTAAATTCAAAAGACAAATGATAAACTGAGAGAAATATTTGTAAACTGGGAGAATATGTATTGCAGATAAAGGGCCAAAATACTATAGAAAAATGGTCAGGAGATATGAGTAGAGAACTCACCATGAAAAGGATAATTACCCGTAAACCTATCAAAAGATGTTCAACTTCATTCATAATAAGAGAAATGCAAATTAAAACTGTACTGAGATAACCATTTCTCACAATCAGATTGGCAAAAATTCAAAAAGTTGATAAATACTCAGTGAGGCCATGAGGCACCAGGCCCTCTCATACAGTACTGGTAAGAGGCTAGATGGTACAAGCCCCTGTGGAGGGGAATTTGGCAGTATTTAACAAAATTTACATATGCATTTACCCTTTCACCTATAAGCAATCCCATTTCTAGGAATTTACCCTGATATTTTCAACAGAACAAAAATACAGATGCATTAAGTTATTCATTGCTGCATTACTTGTAATTACAAAATACTGGAAACTATCTACATGCCCAAACTTAGGAGCTTTGTGGAATAAACTGTGGTTCATCTACATAACTGAGTACTATGTAGCGGTTTAAAAGAAAAAAAAAATGAGAAAAACCTTTATTAACTGATAGAAACCAGTTTCTAGGATATGTTTTTAAGAGAGAAGTATAGAAGTGTATAAAAGTAAAGTATAAGAGTATAAAGGAGTATAGTAAAGAAAAGTTATAAAAGAGTATAAAAGTATAAAAGAGTATAGCTTCATTTTGTGTTTAAAAAAACGGGCGGGGCAATTAAGAAAACATATATCTATTTATGTTTACAAAAAGAAACTCAGTAAGGATAAACCAGAAAACACTGAAATTAGTTGCCCAGAATGGTTGGGAGGGGGAGGGAAAGATAGAGTGTAAGGAATATGGGAGGGGGGGTGACATTTAGAAAAGAGTGTGCTTTCTGTATATATTTGACTCTGGAAAAATGTAATGGTCTACATTCAAAACTTAAGAAGAATAGAAAGAGGGGAAATAACCTGAGACTGAAAGCAAGCTGAGGTAAACTAGCTGTATTTCAAACGAATAACATCTACACTGAAAAGGGGGATGGAGTGGGAGGAAAAATCTAATTCGGGTAATTTATGGACAAAAGATATGTTTGACTGTACACCCTCAGGTGTGGTGGGTGGCGGGAGACCACAGGAAACAAATCTTAAACTCGTACTTTCTAGGTTTGTTTTTTATAGTGATATGGGTAAGCAGTTCTGAAACTTGTAGATGGATTATTGTTTGAGCAAATGAGTAATTTGGTATTGTTGGGAGCCAGAATTCTCATTGTGGAAGTGAGATGCAAACATGGAATTGAGGAAGGCAAAGAAGACCCAGTGGCAGTGATTGGAATTGGAGGTATTGGTGTGGACGCATAGGTTTCTAAAATACGGATAGGTATGTGGGTATGTACATACGTATATATATAAGCATACATTTCCTAGCTCGATTCTGTAGGGATCTAGAAGCAGTGACATCCTGGTAGCAGTGAGCACATATATTTTGATTTCTAGAACATTCCTTATGAAAAGGAGCCATGCTTTCTTCAGAGAAATGGCTGATTTTAGGATTGGGGCAGGGAAGGTGTAAGATGTATGGAAGATCATGTGTTGCCAGAAAATAAGGAAGTGTTTTTTAAAAAGATGGGGGCATTTCGTAAGTAGCTAGGTTGAAGGGGCTCTTACTGGCCAAATCTGGACGATTTGAGTGCCAGATAAGGACAGTAATGAATTATAAACCATTGGATAGAAATCATAACCCATGGGTCCACATTGATAATATGTAGATAAATAAAGAAATGGGAGAGAAGGGAGGGCATTTCAGCACAAAGATGAATGATAAATATAGAGGATACGTTGGAGTTGGAAACTTCATTTTACAACCATATTTATAGTAACTGGTTCAGGTAAGAATCATCAATGGATATTAAGTCTAGGTGGAAATTTGGGTGAAGAGTGTCATACTTGCATGGTTTTAAAGTGGCTCTTTACAGATTATACTTCTGAATTGCAAGGGAATAAATAATAAGTATGCACTGGAGAAATGGGACGATACCTTGACTGAATGATCAAAATGAATATCACCAATAAGGGGCAGATTGTCTGCATTGAGATGTGATAATCTGAAGGGTCCAACATCACTTATGTACTGTTTGGTCCAAGAGTGCATAATCTGCATCTAATAATGAGGAAACATTAGAGAAACCCCAAATGAGAAACACTCTGTTTTAAAAAGAGCTAAAAAAAAAAATTACAACTGTGGGAGAAGATTAAAGGAACATAGGAACCAACTGAAAGATTACCCAATGGCCAACACTGGAACAGTTTGAGCAATAATAAAATAGTATTGGATTATAATCAAAATATAAATATCCTTGAGTCTCGAGCGCTATAAAGAAATCATGGAATAAATTGGAGAGGAGAGACCAATCTCCCGTGCAGAAGAACTCTAAGTCTACTCTGCCATCAAGGAAGTGGAGCACACCTCTGCACTCCACAAGTGTGGGCTGTGCACCGTGACTTCCCTCTGTAGCACAGTGTGCAGCGGAGGGGAAACGAGTAGCTGTACAGTGCAGACACCTGACAGACGCCACCGTAGCCAGCTGAGCAAGGGTGACGACAGGGATAGGAAGTCACAGCTTGATATGATACGATGAAAATGGCACTCTGCCTCTTTGGTCTTCCTCCCCAAAACATATAACCGCAGTTATCAGAAAAATGGCAAATAAGTCATAATTGAGGGACTTTTTACAAAATACCAGACTAGAATTCCTCAAAGCTGTCTAAGGCCAGTAAAAACAAGAAAGTCTGAGAAACTGTCACATCCAAGGGGAGCCTAGAAACATTACTACTAAATATAATGTGATATCCTGGATGGGATCCTGGAATAGGAAAGGGACATTAGATAAAAACTAGGGAAACTTTGTATACAAATATTGAGAGCCTCATTATTCATAGTAGCCCCAAAGTGAAACTAATCCAAATGTCTATTAACTGATGAATAGATAAGCAAAATGTTGTATATCCATACAATGGAATATTACACAGCCATAAAAATGAATGGAATTCTGATATATGTTGTAACACGGATGAACCTTGAAAGCATTACGCTAAGTGAAAGAAGCCAGAAACAGAAGGCCACATATTACATGGTTCCATTTACATGGATTATCCAGAATAGGCAAGTCCACGGTGAAGGAAAGTTAGTTTAGTAGTTGCTGGGGGATTGGGGGTAGTGACTGCTTTTGGCCACTGGGTTTCTTTTTGGGGTAATGAAAATGTTCTGGACTTAGATAGTGGTGATTGTTGCATAACCTTGCAAATATGCTAAAAACCACTGAAATGTACATTTTAAAGCGGTGAATTTTATAGTATGTAAATTATAGCTCAGTTTCTTAAAACTAAGGGAACAGGAATAAAGTATGGAATTTAGTTCACCAAAAAAGGGAGGATGACTATACTCAAAACGTCAGTGTTACAAAAGACAGACTGGGAAACTTCCAGATGCATTGAGATTAAAGAGGTGTGATGACTAAAGCCAATGCATGACCCTTAACTGGCTCCCGTGTGGTGGTGGGAAAAGGTTATAAAAGACATTATTCAGTCAATTGACAAACTTGTACTAAGGATACTAGCTTAGATTAAAAGTATTTAATCAGTGTTAATTTAGTTTAATTACGTTCTTAATTTTAGGAAATACAGATATTTGGAGATAAAGGGACATCGTATATGGAACTTGATCTCAGATTATTCAGAAAAAAATGTATGTGTGTATATATTGTATGCACCTACACAGGAGGAGAGATACATGTAATAAAAGAGATGAGGTAAAAGGTTAGCAAATCAATGTAGGCAAAGGGTGTACAAATATTTTGTATTCTTGGAAATTTGTTTTTCTGTAAGTTAAGGAAAACAGCATTTGGAATAGTGTTAACAAGGATGTTCAACAGTGGGAACTCGTTACTCTATATAAGAATGTAAATCTGTTCAAATACTTGGTAAAATAATTTGGAATATGACTTCAGTATTTGAAAAATAATAATTTGGCATTGTCTATTTTTAGATAGATAGCCTGAAGAAATTCCTCTACATGTGCACCACAAACATATGAAATAATGTGACAGGAACATTATTTTAATAGCCAAAAAATGGGGGGGGGCATTTTAATACACCAGTGAAAATGAATAGACTATAGCATGTATCAGTATTAACATCTATGCATCTCAGAAACAATGCTGAATGAAAAACATGTCACTGAGGAACATAACCAGAAACAATCCATTTATACGAAGAATTAAAACCAGACAAAACTAAGCAACACATTGTTTAGGGCTATGTACATATGTGAGACAGCTATGAAGAAAAACGAAAGAATGATCAGTAGTTTCTTGAGGGTTGGAGTGCGTGAGGGAGGGAGTCTTGATCAGGGAGGGCACAAGGGGGACTTGGAAAGTACTGGTGATCTGTTTCTTAAGCTCGTTGGTGTATAAACGAGTGTTTGTGTTTTCTGTATTTATAAAATACTCTGGTATGTGTATTTTTAAAAAGTTTTTTAATTTTAAAAACGTTTCAAAATGCAAAACCCTCCAAGGCAAATAATTTTAAATCATCAATCATTAAATGAGCAAAGCAAGTTACGAAATTGTGTATGAGTTTTTGTTAAGAAATTGCATATGCATCTGTATCTTTGTGTTTATAGAAGGAAGTCTGAGAAGAAAAACACAAAACTGTGTTGTTCCTTAGGAAGTAGGATGTCTAGAGAACTTTTGCATTATACTTCTTTGCATTTACTTATGTACTTTTGAGATCTGTGAGCATTTATCAGCCAGGCTCACATTTTGAGATTATATTTCTTTTGTCTTTACTGCTGTTGAATAAGGAGCTTAAAGGTAGGGTCCAAGTGTTACATATACTTTTCTGTGTGTTTTTTTAATTAGAAAAATAATAAAACAATTTCCATTTTGGAAAAAATAATAAAACCAAAAAATTTAGAGGAAGGTCACTAGCGATGTTTAGAAATCTTAACTGAGGAATGCAGGTTACAAAACAGTATTTTACATACTTAATATTAGTTCACTTAATATATTATGTATATTCAAAATCTTAAAAAATCCTGGAATGAAAATGCTCCACCACTAACAATTATTATTCTAGGTGGTATAACTTGCAGGTGGTTTTAATTTTCTTTGTATTTTCCTAATTTGCATGTATTACATATGGAAGTAGGAAAAAAAATTATGAGAGTATTCACCATTATTAAGGACTGAAGTTCTTAGATGTTTTCAGTAACATTATTCTTACCTTTGGGAGTAGTAGCTACTTACCTGAATGAGCAGCGGTAGGTACTAAGAGAAGAGAGCTCATCTCTGCCCTTGTTACAGATGTCAGTTCAGTGGTACTCTTTTATCGGGTTGGCCAAAAAGTGCCTTCGGTTTATCTTTTTGAGCAAAGAACTGTTCCAGGTGCCTTTTACAGTCTTCCAGGGAATTGAAATTTTTTCCATTAAGAGAATTTTGTAAAGACCGAAATAAATGGAAATCCGAAGGTGCAATGTCTGGTGAATACAACGGATGAATCAGAACTTCCCAGCCAAGCTGTAACTGTTTTTGCCTCGTCATCAAAGAAACATGTGGTCTTGCATTATCCTCATGGAAGATTATGCATTTACTGTTGACTAATTCTGGATGCTTTTCATTGAGTGCTGCTTTCAGTTGGTCTGATTGGGAGCAGTACTTGTTGGAATTAATCATTTGGTTTTCTGGAAGGAGCTCATAATAGAGGACTCCCTTCCAGTCCCACCATATACACAACATCACCTTCTTTGCATGAAGACCAGCCTTTATTGTGGTTGGTGGTGGTTCATTTCACTTGCCCCACGATCTCTTCCATTCCACATTGTTGTATTGTTTCATTGCCTATCACAGTCTGTTTTAAAAATGGAACATTTGGGACTTCCCTGGTGGTGCAGTGGTTAAGAATCCGCCTGCCAATGCAGGGGACACGGGTTTGAGCCCTGGTCTGGGAAGATCCCACATGCCACGGAGCAACCAAGCCCTTGCGCCACAACTACTGAGCCTGCGCTTGAGCCCACAAGCCACAACTACTGAGCCGATGTGCCACAACTACTGAAGCCCACACACCTAGAGCCCGTGCACTGCAACAAAGAGTAGCTCCCGCTTGCCGCAACTAGAGAAAGCCCGTGTGCAGCAACGAAGACCCAATGCAGCCATAAATAAATAAAAACAAATAATAAATAAAAAATTAAATAAACAAAATAAATAAACGAAAAAACCCCGGAACGTTTTCATTACGTTTAAGTAGAGAATTGCATGCAGAAATATGGTCAAGGTTTTGTTCGCTTAACTTACGTGGAACCCACACATCATATAACCAAGCTGGTGCAAATTTTCAATGCTCGATTTGGATGTTTTGAGTATGTCATCTATCTCCTGCGTGGTATAACGTTGATTGTTCTCAATGTCTCAGTTTGATCCCTATCAACTTCAACTGGTCTTCCTGACCGTGGAGCATCATCCAGCAAGAAATCTCCAGCACGAAACTTCTCAAACCACTTTTGACCTGTTTGATCAGTCACAGCACCTTCTCCATACACGGCACAAATCTTTTTTTTGCATTTCAGTTGCGTTTTTACCTTTCTTGAAATAATAAAGCATAATATGCCGAAAATGTTGCTTTTTTTCTTCCATCTTCAATATTAAAATGGCTACACAAAAATTCACCAATTTTGCTAAGTCTTTTTTTAAATGCATACTGATATGACAGCTGTCACATACAGTCTAACAAAATTGTTTCGAATGAAGTTAAAGGCAAGTAAGTGCTGCTAGAGCCATCTCACGGAAAAAAGTGAACAAACCTTTTGGCCAACCCAATAAATGGCTGCTTTATTCTTTGACAACTGCATTGATCACTTATCTAACTTCGTGTCTCCTTCAGGTGCTGCACTATCTGGCAGTACAGAAACCTGCAGACCTTGCTAGGCACCTGTTACCTTGTGTAATTCATGCAGCCATACTCAAGGTAAAGGAAGAAGGTAAATGTCTTATTTGATTAGTCATTAGTTCATTTCCAAAATAAAAGTAGATTTTGCCTAACTTATCTAATGATGGCTTTGATCTTTTTAAAAATAGAAAGTCTGGAAAACATTTCTTCAGTTAAGAAGATTATAAAGCAAATAATATCTCATTCCAGTAAAGTTTTGCACTTCCCCAATCCAGAAGACAAGAAATTGGAAGTAAGTCTGATCTTTCCAAGTGTTCTCCCCAGTTGGCAATAATTATTTTAAAGATACATTTTTAAAAGGCTTTGCTTTTTTTTTTTTTTTTTTTTTTTTTTTTTGCTGTCTTCCAATGTATGTCTCTCCCCTTTTGCACTGTTAGGAAATCATCCATCAAATTACGAATGTAGAAGCTATAATTGCTAGAGCCCGCTCACTGAAAGCCAAGTTTGGAACTGAGAAATGTGAACAAGAGGAGGAAAAGGAAGATCTTGAAAGGTAATTGCTATCTGATTAACTCATTTTTATCTGCAATAGGAAAAGCCACCACTCTCTTCAGAAAATTTTTGTAAAATACTGAGATTCTTTTGTAGTGTTCCTCTATTTTTTGTAACAAGCATTGGCTAGAGACAGAGAAATATTTGTTTATCATAGGATTTGACCTCTCCTGTATCTCTGAGTATTTGCCACGTGTTTCCATTCCTCCCACTTTTAGAACGAAGGCTTCCAGGTCTCTCTTTCTAGGAGTGTCCTTGTTTGCTCTTGGCGTAGTTGCCTGTGGAGGAACTGGCTGTTCACTCTTTGTTACTTGCAGGGCCCCAGAGCTTTGCTTTCCACTCTCACTGTCCCTTAACTACAGGCAGAGGTGTTCTGAAACTATTTCTGCTGAATATTCCTAGTTTTTACACAAGATTTACTAAAGAGTTACTAAATCTTCTAAACAAGATTTGTGATAGCAAATGTGCGTATCCTCTGTGCTTTGTGAATATGTTTTGAAAGAGTGACCAGATGGCCTCTCCATGATGAGGCAAATGATTGGGTCAGTCTTTTCCTCCTTCCAAGATTTGGACCATTTCGAAGGGAGCCTGTCAGTGTGGGTCCCTGTCCTTTTTTGCCTGTGGTACTTGAAAGGACGATGTTGTTTCAATAGGTGATAAAGTGTTTCCAAATTAGCTACTTGAGCAGCTTGAATTTGTTATAACTAAAAGTTTCATCAGTCTTTCCATGAGAAATGGCATTATTGATGCTAAATAATTAATATTATATGACAAGGCATTTGCTATAGCTTTTAACAAGTTCTTGTTTGAATATCATATCTTTTGTTGAAATTTTCGCCCAGCCTTCTTTGCCCTTGAAAATTCCTTCCTCTTAAATGAGAAGAATATGCTCTAATCACAGGAATTGTTTCTAGAATAGCAGTATGAGTTAGTGAGCAGGTGGTGCAGAGTTGGTGGCTGTGTGCCTTCGACTCTCTTAGCTCCACCATACGTGTCTGTGATATACTTGGAAGTAGAGTGTTTCCAGCACATAACGGCACAGTTTACAATTGAGACTTTGCCCAGCAAAACATATATTTTAAGCGCATGCACACATACACACACACACTCACACTCATACACCTTAAAAGAACAAAAATGAGAAATAAGGACCGTTGCTTTGCTGTATAAATTAAACGTGGTTTTTGTTGTTAAAAACATTAAGAAAAATCTTTAATTTAGTGTAGCATCTTCTGTAGTCTGAAAGAAATAGACTGAATATTTTTTCTTACACTTTGACAGAGATGGGCTTTTAAAAAAATTTACAAAAACAGTTGAAAGGCAGTAAGGTTGTCATTTGAGTCGATTTTAATTCCAAATGTCGATCTGTCCTGTTAAAAAATTTCCACTCCAGCCTTGGTGTAGGGTTCGCCAGTATCATTTTGATGGTTTGTCCCCGAAATGAATCAGGGAGGATTGACCCAGTGTGAACTGAGCAGCTCGTTTTCTATCCTTTCATTACCTCTCTCTTCCAGGTTTGTGAGTTGCCTTTTGGAGCAACCTGAGGTGTTAGTTGTCGGTGCAGGAAGAGGACACGCTGGCAGGATCATTCACAAGCTGTTTGTGAACGCTCAGAGGGTATGTGAGATTCCTTATTGACTGTGTCATGATCTCTCCAGGCCTCTGCTCAGTAAGGTACTGTTTTGATTCCCACACATGGCCGATTCTACAGCTGTTAATAACAGCATTGGATTCGAACACTGAAGAAATAATGACTCTGAACAGTAACTTTTTAGTCTTTGAAATCCATCTGCTTTCTTACATGTTTAAATAAAATGATAAGTTTATTTTAGTACCTAAATTTCAGAAGTTAAAATGGCCTGAAATTCCTTGTTAACGAACCTGATAGGGACTTGTTTAGCAATGGCCAGTGCTGTGCTGTGGAAAAAATGTTTACTACTTTCAAATTAGAGTTTAGTTTTACCAGTTTTAAACTCCATGTACTGCAATGGATTCACAACTTAGCTTGGAGTTAGTAAATCTAACTGTTCTTATAATGGTGAAGAGATCTAACTTCAGAGGGTTCCTAAGAAGGAAGAGCAAGATTCAGATTTTTAGGACTATGGAAAACAGTCTTCAGCACAGAAAGAAAGCTCAGTTTCAAAACTTTCCTTTGTCATTACCTCTACTGATAAAAGTTTTAAAAATCGTATAGTACCTCTGACATTCTAAAAATGTTAAGATTTGGATTTTTATGAGGATGGTATTAGTTATACTCTGGGTTGATTCTCTCTGTACTGATCTTGTTTACTGGTTAAGGGGCGCTGGTATTCCGTAGGTGATTCTCACATCAGGACTCATTAACATTAAAGATTCTGATAAAAGTATTTTGAAGTGTACTAAATACAGGGTGCCCCTTATGTAGCACTGTGGTGACACTAGAATGGCCCAGTTTTGAAGGTATAATTCTCACAGTCAAATGAGAAAAAGAATTTTCATGGGTTTACACATGGAATAAAAACTTCATAATCTCCTTTGAGTCGGTCTGGAGTGCATCGAATATATGAATTTGAATTTGAATATATTGAATTTGAATATATTCAAAATCATAGCCAAATATACTGATAGGAATTTTAGCAAGAACTAAAACCTGAGATTATTTATGGGGTGGCCCCCTAAATTTAAGGATTTCAAGTTAAAAACCAAGTATTTCCTTATAAATTAAAGTTCTAGAAAACAATAGATGCTTACTTTGATTTATTTTGTTTTTCTCTCTGGCATGAAACCAGAACCAAGTCTGTTTTCACATCCTATGATATATTTGCCAGTTTACTAGCCAGCGCTTATAAGCACATTTCCTTGTTAACACCAATATGAATTTTCCTCATACTGCAAAAATTCTTTCCTCATTTTTTAAAACCTGTGTGTTAAGAGGATTTAAAATCTGAAGTATTTATAAAATATTTTTAATGCTGAGAGTAGAACACTATCATTGTTCTAAATACGTAAGCAAAATTATTTTCCCCAATATGGAAATAACCTTTTTCCCTGAGACTGTAAGTAAAGTCTTAATGTAAAAATTTGGATAATACAGATAATTATAATGAAAAATTAATGACACTGAAAAATGAATCACATCTCACTACCCACTGGTGATCACTGTCAACATTTAACATCTAGTGTATACAAATATATGTAAATTTTACAAAGTAGGATTATATTACATAGTTTACTTTGTTCTTATTTTCCACTTAATGTAATTATCTTTCTAGATTAGTAAATATAAGGGTGTATCATCTTTTCCCTGGGCTCATTGTATAGCTAATCCTCTTTAATGGATACTGAAATTGTACATTCATCCCACATTATATAATTTTAAAATATTTTAAACTTTCAAACCTTGAAGTGAATGTTTTTAGGGAATTGGCAGACTGTAATCCATATAACAAGCACCTGGTTGGTACATTTTTAAACTCACCTCTTAAATATCTGGCTAATTAATAGAAACCATTCAAATTTATTCATGTAATTTTTCATAATTAACTGATACTTTATATCAATTCTACTATTAAATCAAGATTTTAACTTTTTTAAAGTTATAAAATTTCACTGAAAATATTTTATAGCCTACAGTAATTTTACATATTTAGAACTTTTCCTTAAAATCATACATTTTAATAAACTTTCATCATGATTGTATGTGTCAGTGGTATATCCATATTTAAATGGAATTCAGCAAACAGACCACTGATTGGATTTTGCCTTAGTCTTTCTAAATTGAATAAGTCAGACATCTAGTCTTAAATTCATTGGGTTGTCTGTTTTTCAAGACATGAGTACTTTTTTTTAGTATCTTAATCTTCGGTAAAAGAGCTAGATTTTTGCTGAATCATTTCCCCATTAAGTGACACTCTGTACGTTGCCTCTTGAACCATCAGATGCATGAGTAGTGAGATTTGTCTGCTCAGTTGGACGGCTGGGTGTGTCGTATGTGGTGTATTTTTGTCTTGATATTCTTTTGATAGGATCATGTTCCTTAATGTAGTGCATGCTGTCTCTGAAATAATCTTGAAATCTCTTGTCTAGCTCTTTTTAAACCATCTTGCTTGTTTCCCTTTCATCACTGTTTTCTTTTCTCACCCTTTCTCAAGCTGACTGAATCTTCTGATGAGGTAACAAAATAGCCTTTGTCCCTCATAGTTCCTTGTTCCTTCCCATCCCTCTAACTTCATAAGGTCATTAAGACTAACCAACCACCTCTTTAACAGTCTGGGTTTGGCATACCTTTCTTGCTGGTGTTTAGCATAACATGATTTCATATTTCCATTGCCAAAACAATTATTTTTTTCCAAATTGATGGTATTGTGAAAGAAACATAGTGATCAGAGTTAAAATGAAAGCTCTAGTTGAATATGTATTTTATGCAATTTTAATGAAAAAATAGATGCCTTTAATATTGAGAACTTCTCTTTTGTGGCCACTGCTACATTTCAAGGACCTCTGTCACTTCCGCATTACATTAGTCACCCACCCAGCAAACAAAACCAGTGTCCTCAGTTTTAATTTGACAAATGAACCTTAAAAAGAATTGAAAGAATCGATAAAAACTCTGGAGAGCAGCAGTTCCTTACTGGACTGAGGACATCAGACTTGGACTTGGGTCATTGCTAGAAGAAGTGTATAGAAACCAGAGCAGCTCCACTGTCCCTCTTCATCCGATGCCTGAATGTGGCCCTCACTTTCCAAAGCAGATTGCCTGGCAGTCATTATCTTCTGTCTGTGTCACCAGTTTATTTGTAATCTCTGGCTGCTCATGCAGTGTTTCAGGCTTCTTGCATTTTCTGTGTTGTGATTTTTGAGCAATCATAACATAACTGACTGCATTACTGAGTAATGTAGAACATTTTTATGTATTTATCATGCTTATTCATCTGTCCTTCAAAATGATCTGAGTTTAGCGTTCGGCCTGCTCTTGAACTAGCATGTGATTCTCTTCAAGGCTGCAGCCATGGCTCCGCCGGAGGAGGATCTGAAGAGGATGGTCCCCCCAGAAGAGAGGAGGCAGAACCTGGCGGCAGACTTCCCTCCCGCTGCGGGCCGGGAGCTCATTTTGCGCACGACCGTGCCCCGCCCTGCTCCCTACTCCCGGGCTCTGCCTCAGCGCATGTACAGTGTCCTCACCAAAGAGGATTTCAGACTTGCAGGTGCCTTTTCGTCAGATACCTCCTTCTTCTAACCCTTCTAGAGTTCCCTCATTTGTGGCTTCACAGACAGTGCTCACCTCTTCTGTGGGAAGGAGGTTGTGCCAGTCAGAACCTGAGAGGCCATGAAGAGGACCTGTCCAGTTTGGTGATCAAGAATCAATCATACCAGCATCTGAGAGACTCTCCACGGGGCTCTCTGGGGTCTTGTGGGGGCAGAGGAATGGGCTTCAGCTATTGAAAGATTTCTTCCCCAAAGAGACGGCCCTTGTTGTTTGGGGGATGGGGGGAGACCAAAACAACAGCAGGAGTTCTGTGTACTCCCTCCAGCAGGATTGTGTTCATGTCTTCTTTTCCGTGACTATCGCTTAGGCTATTGCCCTGCATTCATAGTCTCTGTAAACACTTATTATATTTATTAGTATCAAGTATGCAAAGTAGAGTACCAGTTAACTCAGATTTCTGGATATTTTGGTGGTAGCTTCTACTCCCAGAATCTATTTTTAAAATACTAAATAACATTCTGTTCATTCAATCACCTGGTGGCCATCTTTACTGTACTAATTGACTTTTGATGAGCATTTTGAATATTCTAGGAGAAAGCCTGGAATTTCACATAGTCTATGTGTCTTTCCATGTAACTGTGACTTAAGTGTATTCCTTCCGATTAAAAAACTATATATTAAATGACCCTGCAAATTAGTTTTATATCTCTCGTAAGGTTTGTCTCCCTGGCTTGTTTTGTCTTTGGTTGCTCTGGAAGATATCACCCGGCAGATCGTCGTTCTCTCTCTTGCTGTACAACATGCACTCCTTTTTTTGTGGTTGCTTGCAGTATTTAATGAAGCAGAGAGGAGCACACGCTAAAAATATAGCCTCTGAACATAGAGATTATCGTGCAGTTAGTATAATTTGGCATATGTGCTAATGTAATGAATAGAAGATTACTTCAGTGAACTATTTTGCTTTTGTATTATAGTTAAAATGAAAATAATCGATGGGGAATGTGTAGCACCCAGCATAAGGATAACAACAACATATTTCTAGTTATGTGACGATCAAGATTTATCAAGTCTGTGTTGCTATATGGCCTCTGTTCAGTAATCTTAAATCTATTTTTAGGCCTAAAACTCCCACTTTAATCCAAAGGGAAAAATGATTATACTGAAGCATAGACCTTGCCTATGTAACTTTAAAGAATTAATAGAGCTCTGTAAACCCTGTTATATTATTTTCATTAAAAAAATGTAAATGTGTGTGTACATATATGTATATATATGCATATATATATATGTATGTATGTATGAAGTGTAGGAGGCTCTTGCTGATTACCTCCTGGCCTTCACGGCGCTCTTCTCTGAGATGCCGGGTTTGACCGCTGCTGGCAAACCACGCAGTGTGGCCCGAGGACTGAGCGCAGAACCAAGGAGAAACGTACCTTTCAAGGACAGCATTTGTCTGCTTTCTAATGAGGAAGTTAATAACAAAAAAACATTTTTCAAAGAGAGGTTGGACTTTAAAAAGGCGTTGTGAATCTAATAAAAGGGAAGGTGTTGCTTTCTCTGGCTAATTTTCTCTTCTTTTCTCCCCTCCAGTGGGCATTTTGTTCTTATTTCAGTTAGTTGTATGCTGTCTCAGATTTTCCTAAATATTTGCAGCCTGCTGAGTCTTGCAGGGATCTCAAGAACACTTTGTGCCTTTTTTAATGACATTATCCCATTTTACTTTTATTATAGTTACGTGTTTGTTGATTTTAAGATATTTTTAAGTACCTACTTCGTCTCAGGTACTGTACTAGGCAATGAAGGTGAAACAGAAACTGAACAGACTCCCTCCTTTCAGTGACCTTCCCATCAGGTAGGGAAGACTGAGGTGACATGGCTATAAAATGGAGAGTGCAGTCAACTCGACGGTATGAACTGGAGGTCCAGTGTTTATTTAGTAATTCACTCATTCATTCGTTGGTAGTGGAGACTAATACATGCAGTAATAGTGAATATAGGACTTCCCTGGTGGCGCAGTGGTTAAGAAGCCGCCTGCCAACGCAGGGGACACGGGTTCGAGCCCTGGTCCGGGAAGATCCCACATGCTGCGGAGCAACTAAGCCTGTGCACCACATCTACTGAGCCCTCGTGCCACAACTACTGAGCCTGCGTGCCTAGAGCCTGTGCTCTGCAGCAAAGAGAAGCCACCGCAATGAGAAGCCTGCGCACCACAACAAAGTAGCCCCCGCTCGCTGCAGCTAGAGAAAGCCCGCGGGCAGCAATGAAGACCCAACGCAGCCAAAAATAAATAAATTTATGTTTTTAAAAATAGTGAATATGAGGGGTTGTGGGAGAGGTTTTTCAGTCAGGCTTTAGGGATCAGGGAAATCTTTCTAGAGGAGACGATTTCTAGATTGAGAGCAGGAGGTAAGTAGGAGCTGAGGTGGGAAGTATGGAAAATTGCTTGCGAAGAAGAACTACAGTTATTTCCCCATCCCTGTACACTTGCCCTAATTTATTGTGATTGTGCCACTGCTCCCATGAAGTGGAGTTTATTTTTCCAGCCCTTCAATCTGGACTTAGCCGTGTCTTTCTTAGGTCAATGGGGGTGTTAGCAAGCGTGACACAGGCAGACTTGAAAAGTATTTGCACGTTGAGGCTTGCCTTCTCTTCCTCCTGGGAACCGTGAGACATGCAAAGAAGCCTGCAGAAGGAAGAGAGAGTTGGGGTGGTTTGTTATGCTGCAAAAACGAACTGATAACAGGAGGGCGTAGGAAGATTGTTATGGCTAGAGAACACAGAACGTGCAAAAAACTCAGGAGCAAAGGAAAATGTATCTTTGGAGAATAGCCAGCATTTCAGTTTGGCTGGGTGAGGTACCCAGAGTAGAAAGAGGCAAGATGTGACGATGGTGAGGTCACTGAGGTGAGATGAGGAAGTTGTGGGTAAACCACGGCAAGAAGTTTGGGCTGTGTCTTCGGGGCACTGGTGAGTTTGAAGCAAGGGAGTGACGTGGTGGGTTTTAGACCACACTAAATGGATTGGAGAGGCTAAGAAAGTATTTACACGTCCTAGATCTGGTACTAAATTGGAAAGTAGCAATTATATCCTCAGTGGTTTTTTTCCCCCTCCTTTGTGCTTTGTAACATGTTGCAGAGAGCCTGACAGGTGCTTGTGGAACCAACAGGAAGTGTCCTCACATGGGCCCTCCCACTTTATGTGTCCCTATACCACCATAGTAATCCAAATTTTTCTTCAGGATGGGATTTTTAAAACTCTCTAAGCATTTATTTTTATATTCCATTCATTAGTTCAGCAGACGTTTATTGAATGCCAGCTATGTGCCAGGTACTGTCCTAGGCGATGGGGATACAGCAGTGAACAGGACAGATAAAAGGCCCTCATGGCATTTACATCAAGGGATAAGTATGATCAAATTACCTGAGTAGGGGGAGAGTGGTGGTTTATGGAAAGGTGATAAAGGAAGGCCTGTGAGGCAGTGACATTGAGCAGAGACCTGAATGAAGTGAGGGAGCCGGCCTTGTGGGCACCTGGGAGATGACCCCAGATGGGATAGAAAAAGGCAGAGATTATGCGTAAACGTGGTATGTCAGAGGCACCGAGAAAAGGCCAGAGTGGCCAGGGAGTAGAGTAGGGGAGGGAAAAGGGTGAAGAAAAGAAAGTTGGGCAAACGTGCAAAGACCAGATCACACTCAACATTAGGAGTTGGGATTTGTTTTCTTGATTGAAAGGGAAAGCCAGTGGAGAATTTTGAAGGGGGGTGGGGCATGGTGTCATGATCTGACATTTGGAAACTCTTCACTCTGGCCGCTGTGTGGAGAATACACTGCAGAAGCAGGGGTGCAAGTAGTGAAGCTAGTAGCAGTGTTGATGGTTTGCACTGGAGTGGTAGCAGCGGAGCGGGTAAAAGGTGACGAGATTTGGTACACGTTTTGAAAGAATGCACAGGATATGCTGACGGAATTACTGAGGGTGTGAGAAAGAGTCAAGGGTGAGTTGGAAGTTTGGGGCCTGAGTGAGTGAGTGAGTGATGCTGTCACATCCTGAGACGGGGAAGGCTGAGGGAAGAGCAGGTTTGCGGGGAGGATGTGAATAGAGATTTGGAGTTAGGATATGCTAACTTTGAGCTAACAATTAGATCCACCTGGGGTAGCCAGCGTCTGAGATGGCTGCAGTGGCTCCCCACCTCCTCCCTCCTGGTATTCACACCCTCGTGTAGTTTCCACCCCCCAAAAATTGTACCAGAGCTGGGCTTTGTGATGAACAGAACACGGAAAAAGTGTTGGTATGTCTCTCCCAAGATTAGGTTAGGAAAGACATTAGTCTCAGAGTGGCTTTCTCTCTCGGATCACTCACTCTGGGGGAAGTCGACTGCCAGGTCACAAACAACCATAGGGAGAGGCCCACATCCTGAGGAAGGGGGGGCTCCTGCCAGAAGCCATGTGAGCTTGGAAGTGGATTCTCCCCAGTCTCAGAAGACTGCAGCCTCCTGAGGGACCTTGCACCAGAACTGCCAGGCTAAGCTGCTCGTGGTTTGCCGACCCTCAGAAACCGTGAGAATGTTTGTTATTTTAAGCTTCTGAATTTGGGGGCCATTTGTTATACAGCAATAGATAACTAATACAGTTAGAAGTGATTGTGTAAGTTTGGAGTTTAAGGAAAAGGTTAGCGCTTGTGCTATAAATTGGGAAATTTAGATACAGACAGTACTTAAGCCATAGGACAGTATGAGACCACTCAGAAGTGAACACAATGCAGAGAGATGGTCTGGGGATTGAACCAGATAACAGGAGGAGGAGGACGGCCAGAGGACACGGAGAAGGAGTAACCACTGATGTAGAAGGAAAACCAGAAGTGTGATGTTCTAGAAGCCAAGAAAAAAAAAAAAATTGAAGGAGGGAGTTGATCAGCTGGGTCAAATGCCATTGAGACACTGAGTAAGATGCGGCCTAAGCACTGACTGGTGTGTACCTGTGCTTGCAGAGTAACAAATGCAATCAGAGAGGTAATACAGTTCTTACTGGGAAAGAACAGAGGTGACCACCGGGAGGGGAAGATTCGTGTCCCCTCCAACCGGTGGGTGCACTTAACACTTCCTCCCTAAACCAGATGGGGTTTTGGTTGCTGTGTACTCTTCCTTGCCAGGAACTGGAGGACGGGGTAGGGGCAGGAGGGTGGGATGAGGAAGAGGGCGAGAGCACGAAGCCAGTTTAGTCTGTTTCAAGCCATCTGTAACCCGCTCTTGCTGCCTGCGCCTTTCTTTTGGGCATGCAGGGTAATGGATAGGACTTGGCATTCAGCAAACAGTGAATGAATGAATGCATCTCAGTGGCAAAACTGTTGTGTTTGAATCTTCTCAACTCGATTTCTTTGTCACTGGGCACCATAAAACCAGAGTGTCGCAGGATATTAGCTCCTGAAAGCCAAAGGCTGCTGCCAGCATTTCTCTAGCTCTGAGAAATGGAGCTTGGCATCAGCCTGTGAAAGTGGGCTGGCCTAATTCTTGAAATACAAAATAAAGCTAGTTCATATTAACACAACTTCTTTGCCAGCAGTTTTTCCCCTGGGAGCTTGTGATGGCTGACTGGTGGTCGTGGATAAATTCCCCAATGAAGGCTCGCCTACTGCAGGGATCACCCTGGGCTGAGCTTACCTGCCAAGGAAGGCAGCCGGACCGAAGGCCCCTACTTGGCCCCTACCTGGAGAGGACAGGAATGTAGCTCAGTCTCGGATTGGGTCTCTGGGGACGTGCCCCTCTCGTCCCCTCCCCGAGGCCAACCTCGGCAGTTCCTGGCGGAGATCTTAATGTCGACTCAGAGGCACGTTTCCCTCTGCGGCTTTCCGGCTGAGTGAGCCTCTCAAAGGAAGGTACATATCTGCCCTATCAGGTTGGAAAAAAAAAAGCTCGATTTTTTTTTTCATGCAAAACGATGATAGAATGTTTATTTTCTGTTTAAGTTTGCAGGTTTGTCTCCATCTTTGTCCCAGAATAAGGTAGACGAATGGCCTGTGAGGGAGCCCCGTGCAGGCTGGGCCGGCTGGTGCTGTAGATGCTGTTAGTTGGGTTCAAAGCTGGTGAGTTGACCGTCTGTAGTACTGAGCAGGCCTGTGATAAAAAGTATTTCCCAGGAGAGAAAAAGAGAATTCGCCACTGTATTAGTTTCCTAAGGCTGCGGTAACAAAGTGTCACAACCTGGGTGGCATAAAAATGGCAGAAATTTATTGTCTCACAGTTCTGGAGGCTCCAAGGTGGCAATCAAGGTGTTGGCAGGACGGTGCTCCCCCTGAAGCGTGTAGGGAAGGAGCCTGCCTTGCCCGTTTCTAGCTGCCGGTGGTTGCTGGCGTCCTTGTTCCTTGGCTCCCAGCTGCAGCGCTTCTGTCTCTGCCTCTGTCATCACATGGCAGTGTCCCTCCACCCCACTGTGAGTCTGGTTTTTTTGACACCAGCCATCGTGCTCCAGTATGACCTCATCTGAACTAGTTATGTCTGCAGTGACCTTATTTCCAAACAAGGTCACGGTCTGAAGTCCTGGGGTTAGGACTTCAACATATCTTACTTTTTTGGACGGGCGCTGGGGTCACAGTTCAACCCCTAAAAGCGTCGTTCAAAAGCCATCCAGATGGATGCGTGCCCCTCTAGTTGCTGGTAGGCCCTGGGCCTGATGGCAGAAGCACAGGCCTGGCCCAGGGGAGATCAAATCCCAGCTTTTATCAGCCCCAAGACGCCGAACCTCTTCCTCTGCAAGATGGGGTGTTACAAAAACTAAACAAGATAATATCTGAAAAGTGCCCAGCACGCTCCAGGCACTTAGCTGTACTAAGTGGCCCAGCTGTGGACGAAAGACCGCTTAGCTGTTGGCTACAAGCTCTGGCTTTCGCGTGAGGACACGTCCAGCAGCCGGTGTTCATAGAGATGACGCAACAAGAGAGGGACTTCGAAATCTCCTACCCTCTCATCAAACGAGTGGTTTTCTTTTGATTCCTTTCCCCCTTCTTGGCTCCCGGCTCCGTGGAGGAAGTTACAGTTACAGGCTGAGTAGACTTTATCGAGGCGCAGGGCTGGGGCAGGAACCTGGGAAGAGTCCTGGCTCGTTCCAGGCTGCAGGCTTATCTGCAGAGGCCCCCAGGCCCGATGCCGGTGTGGCCGGAGCAGAGAGGGAAGCGGCGGCCGGTTCAGCACCTCACCTGCCCCTCTGGGGAGTCTGGAGCTTGTTGAGTGAGAACAGAGAAGCTCTGGAAGGTTTTCAGTGGAGGAACAGAGGTGCGAGATGAGACTCACCCGTCAGGAACTAGAGTGGTCGCCATGGTGATGCCCGCACGAGATAGCGGTGGCCTTGACCACGACAGTGGTGAGGGGGTGAGAGATTCAGCAAGCGATGCTGGCAGGACCTGGAGAAGCCCGGGCGGTGGGCAGTGAAAGCCGGGGTGAGTCTGGACGCCCTGCTCTGACCCCTGAGGGGCAGCGGCTCGTAACCAGCCACCTGCCGGCACGACAGCCTCCAGCGAGGGTACCCAGCTGGGCGCTCCAGTGCGACCTGCACCCTGTCTGTCACCTGACACAGGATGGGCTGCAGTCTCGCGAGGGAGCCGCAGTCTTACCGCTGGCTGATGACGGGGGAGGGAGTGTGCACTGCGCGACTTACCTTTCCTTGCGCGGCCTCCGCTACAAACGCTTGTCAGGACACTGACCTGGGCTCCCTCCGTAGTCACATGACTAATCAGTGACGTGTCATGTGGATCAGAACTTTCCTTAAGTTCTTCAGCCATTTGACAGTTTGAGTAAATAATGACTTGTCAGTGCTATTTATTCACATTCCTTTTTCTCAGCCCTGTTTTTGGCCCAGAACACTCTTTATTTTTGTCCGTGTTACATAATGAGGGAACGGCATTCTTAGTAACCCACTGTCACTCCTGTGTTATCTTGCCTACATGAAAAAAGGAAATATTTTTAGAGTGTGAATTTCCCAAACGTCCTCTGCTATTCTGGGGCTGAAGGCGTAACGTCATGGCGGGGGGGTGGCGTGGGGAGAGGGCCCGCTCGTCTCCTCTTTGGCCGGGGCTGACCCCTGGGCCTCAGGAGCTGGCTGGACATCCTGCCTGCCTCATCCTGCCCCGGCCAAGTGGCGGAGGCTCCTCTCTGCCCAGGGTTTTACGTGTTCAGCAGCGGATTCAGGAGCCTAGGAATAATCTTAATTGATATTCTTCATCCCTATTGTTTCAGGATATTCAAAAGAGTGGTCGGGGGGGAGTGACCACAAGCAGTGAACCCCTCTTCTTAAGCACACAAGCGACAGGCTCATCCCGTGTGGGGGTGCCTGTCAAACCGGGGAGGCGCAAGTGCCTTGCGTAAGTTTGAAAGGCTCCTTCCTGGCTGGCCATCGGGAGGCTTCCCTGAAATGGGTGTGATGGGGCCAGTGAAGTCCCAACAGAATGGGCTCGGCTAAGCCAAAGAACGTCTATAAAAGCAAATCTGGGGGCTGCCCTGGGGGCGCAGTGGTTAAGAATCCGCCTGCCAATGCAGGGGACACAGGTTCCAGCCCTGGTCCAGGAAGATCCCACATGCCACGGAGCAACTAAGCCCGTGCGCCACGACTACTGAGCCTGCGCTCTAGAGCCCGCGAGCCACAACTACTGAGCCCGTGTGCCACAACTACTGAAGCCTGCGCGCCTAGAGCCCGTGCTCCGCAACAAGAGAAGCCACTGCAATGAGAAGCCTGCGCACTGCAACAAAGAGTAGCCCCTGCTCGCCGCAACTAGAGAAGAGCCCACGTGTAGCAATGAAGACCCAACACAGCCAAAAAAAAAAAAAAAAAAAAAAAATTGTCCAAAGAGCCTGGACGTTTCAGGTCTTGCCAATCTGGCTGGAGAGCCAGACATGTTTCCTTCCTGTGTTTATGGGATTCCCCAGCTGTGTCCTGGTTGAAAACCACTTCTGGAATGTGGTGCACAACCACCTGTGGGGAAAGTTGACCCACTTCTAGGCTGGGAAGAGTCGAGATGGACCTCCCTGGGCTGTAATGGGAACAGTTCACCCAGCAAGTCCTGTGGGAGAGTCAGGGGACAGGGGACCCTCACCACTGAGGAGTCATCTGAAACCTTTGCAAATGGCTACATTGTACATGATCTTAGGGCAGATCATCTCCCACAGTTAAATAAGCTACTCCAGAGTTTCTCAAACATGAACAATGTACGGTGCCTCTTAAAGGACCAGCTTCTTGCAGACCCTGGCATTTGCCTTTGGCTCACTTAGCTGCACTGTGATAGTAATCTCAGCTGGGGACATAGGCACCCCAATCTTCAGAGGAGCCAGAATAGCTGGTAGTCGTTGCTCAGATCATCACTGAAATGAAAAAACACCTTTAAAAGGATCAGAGAGCTCAAAGACCCCAGAGACTACATTCTCGGACCCTGTGGTGGGAGAAAGGCCTGTGCAACCTGTGGGATGTGGCAGAGAGCCGCTTCCAGGTGGAAACACAGCACATTAGCTTAATTCTCACAGTCCTATGAAAAATGAGCAACACCTAGCTGAAACTACACATCCTCTCCAAGGGTTTACTGCACACAAGATGTTCCTGGCCTGAAGAAGTATACTTGGGCCCATGGGTGCAGGTGTTCTCCTAGCCCTCCTCCCACCTCTGTGGAGAGGACAGTTCTAGGTTTGTCTGTGACCATCATACATACTCTCAGGGTTAGTGATGGGAGGAGCTGTGCAGGGTGGAAGCAGCTAGTCTGTGAGAGCTGAAGGGCCTGGCCAGATGCACGGGAAGGTCAAAGGTTCAGTCCACATGCGTGTCTCGGGTGCAGCATGAGGTAGCCATGACGTGTGGTCACTAGGCTGACACACAGATTTGAATCATTCCTGGAAAGAAGAAGGCTAGTGGGTGACTCTAGCTGACCACCCAGCATCTGCCTCTCCCTCTGTGTTCACGTAGGTTCCATGAGAAAAACTGGCTCTGTAAAGAAAGAAAGCTAGAGAGGGAAGAGATTTAGTAAAAGGGTGACTGGATGTTTGTGTCCCCCTGGAATTCATATGTTGAAATCCTAATCCCCAGTGTGATGGTATTAGGAGGTGGGGTCCTTTGGAAGGTGATTAGGTCATGAGGGTGGAACCCTAACAAATGGGATTAGTGTTCTTATAAAAGAGACCCCAGAGAGCTCTCTCCCTCTTCCTGCCAAAAAGGACACAGTTGAAAAGTCAGCAGATGGTGTCCCAAAAGAGGGCCTTCACTAGAACTTGGCCATGGTGGCACCATGATCTCAGATTTCCAGCCTCCAGAACCGTGAGAAATAGATTGCTCTTGTTGATAAGCCACCCAGTTTAGGTATTTTGTTATAGCAACTTGAGCTAAGACAGGCTGGCTTTAAATTTATTTTATTTATTTATCTATTTAGTTTTGGCTGTGTTGGTCTTCGTTGCTGCACGCGGGCTTTCTCTAATTGCGGTGAGCCGGGGCTACTCTTTGTTGCGGTGCGTGGGCTTCTCATTGCGGTGGCTTCTCTTGTTGCGGAGCACGGGCTCTAGGCGCATGGGCTTCAGTAGCTGTGGCACGCGGGCTCTAGAGCACAGGCTCAGTAGTTGGGGCGCACAGGCTTAGTTGCTCCGTGGCATGTGGGATCTTCCCGGACCAGGGCTCGAACCCATGTCCCCTGCATTGGCAGGTGGATTCTTAACCACTGCACCACCAGGGAAGCCCCCAGGCTGGCTTTAAATTAAAGAGTGGTTTTCAAATTTTTGGTTGGTTAGGATGTAGTTAAATACAATGAATATAATACAGCATTAGTGGCAGAACTTCATAAATGACTTCAGGCTTATATTTACAAAATCATTAAAGGTCACGTATTTTTCAATTTCATGGGGAAAAGTATTGGTTAGAGGGATGCAGTTGGGTTCTTTTGGTTGTAAGCAATAAAGACCAGAAGTAAGGATTCATGGGGAGCATTGAGGACCATGAAATGAAACTGAGCCATCATAGGCCTGACCACATGGAGTCTAGAGTCTGGGGTTTTGGATTTGGGTCAGCTCTAGAGAATCTTTGCAGCAGGAATTCCTGGCTTCTCACCCTAGTGTATGACCGTGAATGTGACTTGGCTCTGAGTAAGTCTTTCTGTTCCTGTACCAGCTGGCTTCCTCCTCTTGTCCAGTTTGATTCCTCTGGACTTTCCGCTTGCTCAGGGTCCATGGCAGTTTCTCCACCTTCTACATCACCATTTTTCAATACCACCTTCTGTTGGTAACTAGCTCAGTCTTTCACTTTTCCAGTTCCATAGAGAAGCATCCCATCAGCCCACTTCACCTTTTCATCCAGCCTGTTAGGCATAATTTGTGGGCCAGCCTTGGGTTGTCCCTTTAGCTGTGGTGAGAAATGTTCATGGATATCACATGCTCACTGCCCCCTTAGGAGGGTCATGAACCAGAAAGAATCCTTTAGAAGATGGTGTGGCTGTAACTCCAGCATGGTCGGCTTTATGATTTTAGTTATTCCTGGAGGTTTCTATTTAACTTTTTTTTTTTTTTTGGAAACTTAGAAAGTTGCAAGAATAGTACAAAGAAATCCTGTAAATCCTTTACCCAGATTCACCCATTGTCAATATTTTGCCATTTTGGTTTTCTAGGCCAAGTTATCTGTGTTAGATAGAAATTATGAATCCCCCATCCCCCTTCTGCCCACCTTAACGTTTCCTCCCCACCACGTTCTGATGGAGAGAAATGACAAAAGCTATGTGTGGTCGATTCTCAGGAAAGAACTTGTCAGAACAGTCACGGAGCTGATTTAGGAAATATATTTTCAAATTTGAATCCTCCTTATTAGATGCTGCAGTGATCTAGTGATATTTTTATTATGTATGACAAAATCAGTGCAATTAAAGTTTAAGGAAAGATAAAGAAAATGGCATCCTAGATACTCTGAAAAACCATACCCATAGCAACTGAAATTCTGGATAAATATTAAATGTCTTTCAAAATGTATACTATGCAGATTTTAATTTTTAAAAAAGATACAATTTACAATAGCAGAAAACATTATTTACCTAGTGATAAATTTGGCAAAAGATATGCAAGCTTTTTTAAAGGAGAAACTAAATTAGGAGGTCTTGCTTTATGAGATAATAAGACGTCATAATGTTAAAATAATTAAAAGAGTATGCTATTGACTCAAAGTAATTCAACAGAACAGACAGAAACCCAGAAGTAGACCCAGACATATAAGGAAACTTAAGTTCTGATAGAGACAGTAAGGCAGATCAGTGGGGAAATGATGGGATATTCAATAAATAGTGCTTGGACAAGAGGTCATCCTTGTATCTCAAGAGGGAAAAATAAATGAAATTGGACCCATATATTACTCCATACTCAAAAATCAATTCCTGGCAGATTAAAGACTGTTATGTAAAAGGAAAACACATAAAATGTTTAGAATACTATGTGGGAAAGTAGCTTTAAATTTTTAGAGTAGGGGGGTCTTCTTAAATAAGACACAAAGAATATGACCCATAAAGGAAAAGACTGATAAATTTGGCTGCATTAATATTAATAAGGGAACT
Organism: Balaenoptera borealis; assembly: GCF_965194805.1. Taxonomy (NCBI): domain Eukaryota; kingdom Metazoa; phylum Chordata; class Mammalia; order Artiodactyla; family Balaenopteridae; genus Balaenoptera; species Balaenoptera borealis. The sequence goes on along the minus strand of NC_138863.1, from coordinate 112,309,057 downwards.
TCTGTTCAACAAACACCATAAAGAATGAGAGACAAACTACAGACTGGAAAAAGAGATTTGTCACAGTGAGATACCATTTCACACATACCAGATGGGCACAAATTTTAAAGTTAGATGATATTCAGGTGTTGACAAGGATTTACAGCAACAGACACTCTTACCCATTGCTGGCAAGAGTGTAAGTTGGTACAACTTTGGAAGATAGTTTTGCATTCCCTAATAAAATCTGAACAAGTACATACCCTACAGCCCAGTAATCTGTTCCTGGGTGTGTGCTGTAGGGAGTGGTTCTCAAGGTGTGGTCCCCAGACCAGCAGCATCAGTATCTCCTGGGAACTTGTTAGAGATGCACGTTCTCCAGCCACCCAGACCTGCTGAGCCAGAAACTGCGGCTGGGGACAGTGATTCTGTTTGTGGGGAAGGGAAGGAGGTAACGGGAAGAGTGTACAGGCGTTAAACGTACTGGGGATAGCCTATTTTTAAGCTAGGTGGTGAGTTTACTGCAGTTCACTTTACTATTTTAAAAAATAGTATACTCAGTGGGAACTGAAAGTTTCAGTCACGTTAAGATGTAGGACTGCGTGATTGAGAGGTAAATGAAATGACGAGCAAGCCTGCCCAACTTGCCGGCCAGTTCTGGGGGTCTGGCTGTCAGATCCAAACTTGTTTGGTCCATGAGGCAGTTTGATGCCAATTTTTGGAGGCTTAGATATCTACTCTGGCTTAAATGTGGATGGGGACAATTCTGGATCTTACGACGGGGTGGAACTTCAAAAGGGATTAGTAGGGAGGATTAGGAAATTCGGACACCTGCCTTTAGCCTCTCCACTCCAGGAGTCAGGGCTGTCTGCCATTTTGCCACCTGACCTCACCCTCCCCTCTGTGTCTCCTCTTCTGTCACACAGGATGAGACCTATGGCTAAAGGCCATATGGCGGTGTCTATTTTTTTTTTTTTTTTGGAATTTAACATCTTTATTGGAGTATAATTGCTTTACAATGGTGTGTTAGTTTCTGCTTTATAACAGAGTGAATCAGTTATACATGTACATACGTTCCCATATCTCTTCCCTCTTGCATCTCCCTCCCTCCCACCCTCCCTATCCCACCCCTCTAGGTGGTCACAAAGCACCGAGCTGACCTCCCTGTGCTATGCGGCTGCTTCCCACTAGCTATCTATTTTACATTTGGTAGTGTATATATGTCCATGCCACTCTCTCACCCTGTCACATCTTACCCCTCCCCCTCCCCATATCCTCAAGTCCATTCTCTAGTAGGTCTGTGTCTTTATTCCCGTCTTGCCCCTAGGTTTTTCATGACCCTTTTTTTTTTCTTACATTCTATATATATGTGTTAGCATACGGTATTTGTTTTTCTCTTTCTGACTTACTTCACTCTGTATGACAGTCTCTAGATCCATCCACGTCTCTACAAATGACCCAATTTCGTTCCTTTTTATGGCTGAGTAATATTCCATTGTGTATATGTGCCACATCTTCTTTATCCATTCATCTGCTGATGGACACTTAGGTTGCTTCCATGTCCTGGCTAATGTAAATAGAGCTGCAATGAACATTTTGGTACATGACTCTTTTTGAATTATGGTTTTCTCAGGGTATATGCCCAGTAGTGGGATTGCCAGGTCATATGGTAGTTCTATTTTTAGTTTTTTAAGGGACCTCCATACTGTTCTCCATAGTGGCTGTATCAATTTACATTCCCACCAACAGTGCAAGAGGGTTCCCTTTTCTCCACACCCTCTCCAGCATTTATTGTTTGTAGATTTTTTGATGATGGCCATTCTGACCAGTGTGAGATGATATCTCATTGTAGTTTTGATTTGCATTTCTCTAATGATTAATGATGTTGAGCATTCTTTCATGTGTCTGTTGGCAATCTGTATATCTTCTTTGGAGAAATGTCTATTTAGGTCTTCTGCCCATTTTTGGATCGGGTTGTTTTGTTTTTTTGATATTGAGCTGCTTGTAAATTTTGGAGATTAATCCTTTGTCAGTTGCTTCATTTGCAAATATTTTCTCCGATTCTGAGGGTTGTCTTTTGGTCTTGTTTATGGTTTCCTTTGCTGTGCAAAAGCTTTTAAGTTTCATTAGGTCCCATTTGTTTATTTGTGTTTTTATTTCCATTTCTCTGGAAGGTGGGTCAAAAAGGATCTTGCTGTGATTTATGTCATAGAGTGTTCTGCCTATGTTTTCCTCTAAGAGTTTGATAGTGTCTGGCCTTACATTTAGGTCTTTAATCCATTTTGAGTTTATTTTTGTGTATGGTGATAGGGAGTGTTCTAATTTCATTCTTTTACATGTACCTGTCCAGTTTTCCCAGCACCACTTATTGAAGAGGCTCTTTTCTCCACTCTATATTCTTGTATGGCGATGTCTTATATGCACCTTTTTATACATATCATACAATAAAAAAAAGGTTTTGGTTCTGAACAGTAATTTTTTAAGCCTCTTAGTTCATTTACATAGACATGTCTCATTTTTTAAAATTAATTTTTATTGGAGTATAGTTGCTTTACAATGTTGTGTTTCTTGCTGTACAGCAAAGTGAATCAGTCATATGTATACATATATCCACTCTTTTTTAGATTTACTTCCCATTTAGGTCACCACAGAGCATTAAGTAGGTTTCCCTGTGCTACACAGTAGGTTCTCATTAGTTATCTGTTTTATACATAGCAGTGTATATATGTCAATCCCAATCTCCCAATTCATCCCAACCCCCCTTGGTAATCATACATTTATTCTCTACAGCTGTGACTCTATTTCTGCTTTGCAAATAAGTTCAACTCTACCATCTTTCTAGATTCCATATATAAGCGATATATTTATTTTTCTCTCTTTCTGACTTACTTCACTCTGTATGACATTCTCTAGGTCCATCCACGTCTCTGCAAATGGCACTATTTCGTTCCTTTTTGTGGCTGAGTAATATTCAGTAAATGCTGGAGAGGGTGTGGAGAAAAGGGAACCCTCCTGCACTGCTGGTGGGAATGTAAATTGGTACAGCTACTATGGAAAACAGTCTGGAGGTTCCTTAAAAAACTAAAAGCAGGACTTCCCTGGTGGCTCAATGGTTAAGAATCCGCCTGCCAATGCAGGGGACATGGGTTCGATCCCTGGCCCGGGAAGATCCCACATGTTGTGGAGCAGCTAAGCCCGTGCACCACAACTACTGAGCCTGCGCTCTAGAGCCTGCAAGCCACAACTACTGAAGCCTGCCCACCTAGAGCCTGTGCTCTGCAACAGGAGAAGCCACTGCTCTGAGAAGCCCGCGCACCGCAATGAAGAGTAGCCCCTGCTCACCGCAACTAAAGAAGGCCCGCGCGCAAGGAAGACCCAACACAGCCTTTGGGTCTTTTTATAAATTAAAATAAATTAAAAAAAAAAACCTAAAAGCAGAATTACCATATGACCCAGCAATCCCACTCCTAGGCATATATCCAGAGAAAACCATAATTTGAAAGGGTGCATGCACCCCGATGTTCATTGCAGCACTATTTACAATAGCCAGGACATGGAAGCAACCTAAATGTCCAGCGACAGAGGAATGGATAAACAGGATGTGGTACATATGGACATGTCTCATTTACATGAGACATTTAGAAAGGTCATCTATCTTTACCCAAAAAAACTCTTGTAACAAATATTTCCCTGAAATAATGAGAGATGGTCAGTAGGTTATTCAGCCACATGACAGAGCAATAAGACTCACCTACAGGAATGTCTTCCAGGCAGAACCTGAAAATGTAATACTGCCACCTCATTGGTGAATTCAGAGTCTCTCTCAGTAATTATCTTGGAATAGATCATTGAGCAGAGAGACAACTTGCTATTCGTAACCACATACTTATTTGAGTCTGTCCTCTCCTTGATCACATGCCCCTTCCTCCAGCCCCCAAATGTAATCACTCTCTGTGAGTTTTCTGTTAGCCACGCCTTGCTTTTCTTTATATGTTCACCACACAGGAATGTGTTCTTAAACGCATTCTTAGTGTTCCCCGACACGTTATCAAGTTTTGTGTGTTTTTGACCTTCATATAAATGAAATCAAAGTGTGTGTAGTCTTCCTGACTTGCTTGGATTGTAGTTTCTATTTGTGATACCACTCATATGTTGAGGTACATCACCTAAGTTCATTAATTTTCACAGCTGTATAGTGTTTTGTTGTGGAATATATCCAGTTTACCCAGTCTTCTGTAAGAACATTTGGGTGGTCCAGACATTTCGCTATTATGAACAGTGCTCTGTGAGCATTCTGGGGGCACTCCTCATCCACACGCGGTTTCTCTAGTGTATGTACCTGGTGAGGGATCTGCACCATCAACTTTATTGGATGATTCACACTGTTTTCCAAAGTGGTTGAACTAATTTATACTCCCACTAGTTCTGGATGAGATTTTTTTTTTTACTCCATATTCTTGCTAGCTCTTGATATTGACAAAGATAAATTTTTAAAAATTAATTTATTTTTTGGCTGCTTTGGGTCTTTGTTGTTGCACGTGGGCTTTTCTCTAGTTGTGGCGAGTGGGGGCTACTCTTCGTTGCAGTGCGTGGGCTTCTCATTGCAGTGGCTTCTCTTGTTGAGGTGCAAGGGCTCTAGGCACAAGGGCTTCAGTACTTATGGCACGCAGGCTCAGTAGTTGTGGCTCGTGGGCTCTAGGGCACAGGCTCAGTAGCTGTGGCGCATGGGTTTAGTTGCTCCGTGGCATGTGGGATCTTCCCAGACGAGGGCTCAAACCTGTGTCCCCTGCACTGGCAGGCGGGTTCTTAACCACTGCACCACTAGGGAAGTCCCAACAAAGATAATTTTTTTTTACCAATTTGATGCATGTGAAATGTTATCTTATTATGGTTTTAACCTGCATTTGCTGAGGTTTACCATATTGGGTTAGTTATCTTAAAAAGAAAAAAAAATGCGGAAGTTCTCTTTGTCTCGGCCATTCGGCAGTATTATAAACAACTTTCCTGGAAGCAGCAGGGATTCCACATGGATGTTCACAGCATGATCCCCCCAAACAGAGCAAAACATCTTCAGGGTTGTAAAATGAAGCTGAGCTGCTACCAGCACTGTTATTCAGAAGTGACAGGCTCCTTGCTAGATTGAGTGTGAAAGCCTTGCTGCTTCTAGAATGGAAGACAAGTACCAATGACTTGTGTGGACTCCAGTCCCTTCTGGAACCTTATGCCTGGAAGCTACAACTCACTCACCTGCTGCATGGCAGCCTCTAGGATGGCTACAGGGTTTCCCTGTGGAGGCTTCTGCTTCAACAGTGGCTTCCCAGGTGTCTACAGATTTCATGCTTGCCTTACAAGGGAAGGATCCATCTTAATCCAGTGGGCATTTTGAAAAAAGAAGGAACTGAAAGCCCTTCAGTAAAGAACAGAAAGTAAAGCCAAACCAAACTTAACTTCACAAATCTCCTTTTTTTATAAGGTGAGAGTCTAGAGCTGGGTTGTTCAATATAGTGGCCATTGCCACCTATGGCTGCTGAGCACTTGAAAGATGGCTACTCCAACTGAGGAGCTGAGTTTTAAATTGTGTTAAATTTAATTAATTTAAATTTAAATTGAGAAACTGAAGCAATATAAAATATTTTTCTGTTAAACACATTTTTGTTTTGGTAGTACAACATTTCAAACTGTTGAAAATTTACCATCTGAATTGATGTTCTCTAAGTATGAAATAATACTTTTGAAGATGGTATAAAATTTTTTATGTTGATTACATACTGACTAATCATATTTTTGATACACTAGGTTAAATATATTGTTAAAGTACTTATCTGTTTCTTTTTGCTTTATTAAGTGGTTACTGGGAAATTTTAAGTTACATATGTGGAGTGACATCAGGGAAGATGGTAGAGTAGGAAGTGCCAGGAGTCCATCTCCCTACCTAGACAACTATACTGGCAGAATCTGCCTGATGTGACTCTTTTAGAGCTCTGCAGTCTATTCAAAAGTTGCAACTTCCAGGGGAAGCCCTGGACAGTAAATTGTGGTTAATTTTGGTTAATTTCACCTCTTAGCACATCAGTGGCTCCCTGTCGACGACTACCATCCCCCCACTGCAGGCAGCCATGCACGTGTACTTGTAGTAGCCTGTGCACAGCTTATGGGAGCCAGGGTGAACAGCAAGGACCTTGTCCTCCAAATATCAGGGATCTGTGTTCTGACTGCTGCTTCTGATTGCAGAGATACAGACACTGCGGTGGGCAGCCACTGTTCGAGTCCCACCATCTGAAGAGACTTACAGGGGATTTAAAGACCCAGAGCTTGTCTCTTCCCTCATTCATTATTCCCTTTCTCCCCTTTTGGGCACTAGACATTTAAGGACTAGGACATTCAAAACCAATTGAATATCCATAGAAAGTCACTGTGTATACCCAGGGAAAGGTGCAGGCTCAGAAAAGACAGGAGAAGACCCTGACTTTATACCTCAGGCTAATCCTTGGCACAAAGGCACCAAACAACAACAACATCAGTAAACCCTGGAGCAGGCAGAGAATCTGATTTCCAGCGTTACCAGTATAATTCAAATGTCTGATTTTCAACAAAATATCACACAAGGCGCACACACACAAAAAAGGAAAGTATGGCCAATTCAAAGGAAAAATTAAATCAACAGAAACCATCCCTGAGAAAGACCAGATGGTGGACTTATTAGAAAAATACTTTAGAACAACTGTCTTAAAGATGCTCAAAGAGCTATCGGAAGATGAAAACAAAGTCAAGAAAACAATGTATGAATAATTTGTAAATATCAGTAAAGAGAAGACATAAAAAGGAACTAAAAAAAAATTCTGGAACCAAAAAGTACAATAACTGAAATGAAAAATTCACTAGAGGGAGTCAAAAGCAGATTTGAGCAAGAAAAAGAAAGAAACTTATAGAAAAGATGATTGAAATTATTGAGTTGAGTAACAGAAAGAAAAAAAACTGAAGAAAAGTGAATAGAGCCTGCAGAACCTGTGAGATACTGTAAAGACGACAGACATATGCCTCGTGGGAGTCTCACAGGAGAACAGAGAGACAAAGGGGCAGGGAGATTATCTGAAGAAGTAATGGCCAAAACCTTCTCACATGTGATGAAATACATGAATATTAATATCCAAGAAGCTCAATGAACACCAAGTAGAATGTGCACAAAAAGGTGCACATTGAGACACATTCTAATCAAACTGTCAAAGACAAAGAAAGACAAAGAGAGAGTCTTGAAAGCATTAAGAGAGAAGTGACTCATCACATATAAGAGATCTTAAATAAGATCATGTGGAGATTTCTCATCAGAAACCTGAGAGGCCAGTATACAGTGGGTTGATATATTTAAAATGCTGCAAGAAGAAGAAAAATAATACAGAAACCTTGTCAACCAAGAATACTTCATCTGCCAAAACTGTCCTTCAAAAATGAGAGAGAAATTCAGACACCCTCAGATAAACAAAAGCTGAAGGAATTCATTACCAGTAGACCTGCCCTGCAGGAAATGCTACAGGGAGTCCTTCAGGTTGAAATGAAAGGACACTAGGCATTAACTCAAATCCATATGAAGAAATAAATATTTATAGTAAAGATAAATACATGGGAAATTATAAAAGCTAGTAAATTGTAACTGGTTTGCAATACCACTTTTTTTCCCTACATGATTTAGAAGACTAATGCATAGAAAATTAGCCTATGTTTTTGAACACAGTGCATAAAGATGTAATTTTGTGACATCAGTAACTGAAAGGGGTTGGGGAATGGAGCTGTATGGAAACAGTTTTGTATGTTATTGAAGTTAAGATGGTGTTAGAACCTTAGAATGTTAAATGTAATCCCTATGGTAACCACAAAGAAATTAAAATGTCGCACTACAAAAAAATCCACTAAGCACAAAAGAAGACAATAATGCAAATACTGAGGGACAAAAACGTATAAGGTATATAGAAAACAAATAGCAAATGATACTTTATTTTTACTTTTATTTTTTATTGAATAAATTTGACAGTACAACATTGTGTAAGTTTAAGTTATACAGCATGTTACTTTGAAACATTTATATATTGTAGTATGATTGCTGATGAGGCTATTATTTCTCACATTACGTAATTATAGTACAAAATTATTGTCTATTCATTTCATTATACTGTGCATTAGATCACTATGGCTTCTTTACTACTTGTTTACAAGTTTGTACCCTTAAACACCATCACTCATCCCTATTCCCATCTCCTGGTAACGACCATTTCACTCTGTTGTTTTTTTTTTTTAATTTTTTATTTATTTTATTTTATTTTATTTTTGGCTGTGTTGGGTCATCGTTGCTGCGCATGGGCTTTCTCTAGTTGCAGTGAGTGGGGGCTACTCTTCATCGCGGTGCACGGGCCTCCCATTGCAGTGGCTTCTCTTGTTGCCGAGCACGGGCTCTAGGCACGTGGGCCTCAGTAGGTGTGGCACGTGGGCTCAGTAGTTGCGGCTCGCAGGCTCCAGAGCGCAGACTCAGCAGTTGTGGCGCACGGGCCCAGCTGCTCCACGGCATGTGGGATCTTCCCGGACCAGGGCTCGAACCCGTGTCCCCTGCATTGGCAGGCGGATTCTCAACCACTGCACCACCAGGGAAGCCCTCACTCTGTTTTTTTACACGTTTAACTTCTTTAGATTTCACATATAAATGATATCATTCAGTACTTTCTGTCTGACTTATCTTGCTTAGCATAATGTACTTAAGGTTTATCCATGTTGTCACAAATGGGAGGATATCCTCCTTTCTCATGGCTGAATGATATTCTATTGTATATACGTACCACTGTTTTTTGTCCATTTATCCGTTGATGGGCATTTGGGTTCCATATCTTGGTTATTGTGAATAATGCTGCAATAAACATGGGAGTTCAAGTATCTCCTGGAAATCCTGTTTTCATTTCCTTTGGGTATATACCCAAAAGTGTAATTGCTGGATCATACTTCTATTTTTAATTTTTTTCCTTTTTTACAAATTGAGGTATAGTTGATTTAGAATATTTTATAAGTTTCTGGTGTACAACACAGTGACTCACAATTTTTAAAGGTTATATAACATTTATAGTTATTATAATATATTCCCTGTGCTGTGCAATATATCCTTGTAGCTAATTTATTTTATGCATAGTAGTTTGTACCTCTTAATCCCCTAACCTTCCTCGCTTCCCTCTCCCCACTGGTAACCACAAGTTTGTTCTCTAGATCTGTGAGTCTGTTTCTTCTTTGTTATATTCACTAGTTTATTTTTTAGATTCCACATGTAAGTGATATCACACAGCATTTATCTTTCTCTGACTTATTTCACTAAGCAAGATACCCTCCAAGTCCATCCATGTTGTTGCAAGTGGCAAAATTTCATTCTTTTTTATGGCTGAGTAGTATTCCATTGTGTGTGTGTGTGTGTGTGTGTGTGTGTGTATGTATTCATTCCACATCTTTATCCATTCATGTGTTGGTGGACACTTAGGTTGCTTCCATATCTTGGCTATCGAAAATAATGCTGCTAGAAACTTTGGGTTGCATATATCTTTTGAATTGATTGTTTCATTTTCTTCAGATATAAACGAGGAGTGGAATTGCTGGATCATATGGTAGTACCATTTTTAGTTTTCTGAGGAATCTTCATACTGTTTTTACAGTGGCTGCACCAATTTACATTTCCACCAACAGTATTTGAGGGTTCCCTTTTCTCCACATCCTCACCAGCATTTGTTTTCTCTTCTCTTTTTGATAATAGTCATCCTAACAGGTGTGAGGTGATATCTCATGTGGTTTTGATTTGGATTTCTCTGACAATTAATGCTGTTGAGCACCTTTTCATGTGCTTGTTGGCCACCTGTATGTCTTCTTTGGAGAAATGTCTATTCAGGTCTTCTGTCCATTTTTAGTTTGTTTCTTTTTTCTTTCTTTCTTTTTTTTTTTGATGCTGAATTGTATGAGCTGTATATATATTTTGGATATTAACCCCTTATCAGTCATATCATTTGCAAATATTTTCTCCCATTCAGTAGGTTGTCTTTTCGTTTTTGCTGTGCAAAAGCTTTTAAGTTTAATTACGTTTTAGTTATTTGTTTTTGTTTCCTTTGCCTTAGGAGGTAGATCTAAAAAAATATTGCTACACTTTATGTCAAAGAGTGTTCTTCCCATGTTTTCTTTTAGGAGTTTTATGGTCTCCAGTCTTACATTTAGGTCTTTAATCCATTTTGAGTTTATTTTTGTATATGGTATTAGAAAATGTTCTAATTTCATTCTTTTACATATAGCTGCCCGGTTTCCCCAGCACCATGTATTGAAGAAACTGTCTTTTCTCCATTGTATATTCTTGCCTCCTTTGTTGTAGATTAATTGAATTTAAGTGTGTGGGTTTTTTTCTGTGCTCTCTATTCTGTTCAACTGATCTATGTGTCTGTTTTTGTGCCAGTACCATACTGTTTGATTACTGTAGTTTTGTAGTATAGTCTGAAGTCAGGGAGCGTACCTCCAGCTCTATTCTTTTAATATTTGAAGAACCTCCATATTGTTTTCCATAATGGTTGGACCAAGTTACATTCTCACCAACAGTGTATATATGTTCCCTTTTCACCACATCCTCACCAGCACCTGCTGTCTCTTCTTGATAATAGCCATTCTAACAGGTGTGAGGTGATATCTCATTGTGGTATTGATTTTCATTTCTCTGACGATTAGTAAGGTTGAGCATCTTTTCATGTGTCTGTTGGTCATTTTGATATCCTCTTTGGAAAAATGTCTAGTTAGTTCTTCGCCCATTTAAAAAATTGGATTTTTGTTGTTGTTGTTATTGAGTTCTTTATATATTTTGGATATTAACCACTTATCGGATATATGGTTTGCAAATTTTTCCTCCCATTCTGTAGGTTTTTTCATTTTGTTAACTGTTTCTTTTGCTATGCAGAAGCTTTTGCATTTGATGTAGTTACATTATTGATGAGCTTCTTCCCTATGTTTTCTTCTAGGAGTTTTATGTTATCAGGTCTTACGTTTAAGTCTTTGATCCGTTTTGAGTTAATTTTTGTGAATAGTGTGAGACAGGGGTCCAATTTCATTGTTCTGCATGTATTTCTCCACTTTTCCCAGCAAGATTATTTGAAGAGACTATCCTTTATCCATTGGGTATTCTTGGTTCCCATGTTGAATAATGGTTGACAGTATATAGCAGGATTTGATTTGGGGGCTCTCTATTTTGTTTCACTGGTTAGTATGTCTGTCTTTGTGCCAGTACCATACTGTTTTTATTACTATGGCTTTGTAGTATAATTTGAAATCTGGAACTGTGATACCTCTGACTCTGTTCTTTTTTTCTCAGGATTGCTTTGGCTATTTGGGGTCTTTTGTGGTTCCATACATATTTTAGGATTGTTTCTTCTATTTTGGTGAAGAATGGCTTTGGTATTTTGGTGGGGGTTACACTGAATGTATAGATGGCTTTGAGTACTGTGGCCATTTTAACAATATTAATTTTTCCAATCCATGAACAAGGGATGTCTTTCCATTTATTTGTGTCTTCTTTAAATTCTTTTAGCAAAGTCTTGTGGTTTTCATTGAACAGATCTTTCACTTCCTTGGTTAAATTTATTCTAAAGTGTTTTATTATTTTTGATGCTATTGTGAATGGGATAGCTTTATTTCTTTTTCAGATGCTTCATCATTAGTGTAAAGGAATACAGTTGCTTTCTGTATGTTGATTCAACCACTTTACTAAAATTATTGATTAATTTCAACAGTTTTATGACTGACTCTTTGGGATTTTTCTATATATAAGGTCATATAATCATCAAATAGTGAAAATTTTACTTCTTCCTTTCTGATTCAGATACGTTTTATTTCTTTGCCTATTTGCACTAGCTAGGATTTCCAGTACTATTTTGAATAGGAGTGTTGAGAGTGGCATCCTTGTCTTGTTCTTGATTTTAGAGGAAACACTTTCAGTTTTTCTCCACTGAATACAATGTTGGCTGTGGGTTTGTGATATATGGCCCTTATGATGTTGAAGTATGTTCCTTTTGCACCTAATCTGTTAAGGGTTATCATGAAAGGCATTGTATTTTGTCAAATACCTTTTCTGTTTCTAGTGAGTTGATTACTTGATTTTCATCTTTCGTTTTATTGATGTGATGTACTTATTGATTTGCATATGTTGAATCATCCTTGCATCCCAGGGATAAATACCACTTGGTCATGGTGCATAATCCTTTTAAAGTGTTCTTGAATTTGGTTTGCTAATTTTTTTTTGAGAATTTATGCATCAATATACATCAGGGATATTCGTCTATAGTTTTCTTTTCTTGTGGTATCCTTATCCGGTTTTGGTATCATAATGTTGGCTTTGTAGGATGAGTTTGGAAGTGTTTCCTTCTCAATAATTTAGAAGAATTTGAGGAGGATTGGTGTTAATTCTTCTCTAAATGTTTGTTAAGATTCTCTAGTGAAGCTGTTTGGTTCTGGAATTTTCTGTGTTGGGGAACTTTTGATTACTGATTCAATCTCTTTACTCATTATTGGTATGTTCAGATTTTCTCTTTCTTCCTGATTCAGTCTTGGTAGGTTATATGTTCTAGAAATATATATATTTCTTCTAGGTTATGTAATTTGTTAGCATATAATTGTTCATAGTATTCTCTTATGATTCTATGTATTTCTGCAGTATCAGTTGTAATGTCTCCTGTTTTGTGTCTAATTTTATTTTAGTCTTCTCTATTTCATCATCAATTAGTCCAACTAAAGGTTGGTCAGTTTTATTTATCTTTTCAAAGAACCGATCTTACTTTTGTTGCTCCTTTCTATTTTTTTTTTCTGGTGTCTATCTCATTTATATCTTTTCTGACTTTTATTATTTTCCTCCTTCTGCTAATTTTGGGCTTAACTTGTTCTTTTTCTAGTCCCTTGAGGTGTAAGTTCAGGTTGTTAATCTGAGATATTGCTAATCTCTTATTGTATGAATTTTTGCTGCAGGCTTGCCTCTGAGAACTGCTTTTGCTACATCCTACAATAATTCGTATGTTATATTTCCATTTTCATTTGTATTAAAATAATTTTTCATTTCCAGTTTCATTTCTTTTTTGACCCAAGGGTTATCTAGAAGTGTGTTTTTAGTTTCCACATATTTGTAGGTATTCTCACTTTTCTCATTTCTAGTTTTATACTATTGTGGTCAGAAAAGATAGCTGGATGATTTCAATCTTCTTAAATTTGTGAAGATGGTTCTTTTTTTTGTGGCCTATCATATGATTTATCCTAGAGGATGTTCCATGTGCACTTGAGAAGAATGTGTATTCTGGTGCTGTTGGACAAAATGTTCTGTATATATATCTGTTAAGTCCATTTGTTCTAAAGTGTGGTTCAATTCAACTATTTCCTTGTTGATTTTCTGTCTAGATGATCTATCCATTGGTGATAGAGAGGTATTGAAGCCCCCTACAATTACTGTATTGTTGTCTATTTCTCCCTTTATATCTGTTATTATTTGTGTAATATATTTTGGTGCTTGGGAGTTGGGAGCCTATATATTTACAGTAATATATCTTCTTTTTAAATTATTATTTTATTGAAATATAGTTAGCAATCCCACTACTGGGCATATACCCTGAGAAAACCATAATTCAAAAAGAGTCATGTAACAAAATGTTCATTGCAGCTCTATTTACTATAGCCAGGACATGGAAGCAACCTAAGTGTCCATCATCGGATGAATGGATAAAGAAGATGTGGCACATATATACAATGGAATATTACTCAGCCATAAAAAGAAATGAAATGGAGGTATTTGTAGTGAGGTGGATGGAGTTAGAGTCTGTCATACAGAGTGAAGTAAGTCAGAAACAGAAAAACAAATACAGTATGCTAACACATATGTATGGAATCTAAGGAAAAAAAAAACGGTCATGAAGAACCTAGTGGCAAGACGGGAATAAAGACACAGACCTACTAGAGAATGGACTTGAGGATATGGGGAGGGGGAGGGGTAAGATGTGACAGGGTGACAGAGTGGCATGGACATATATACACTACCAAATGTAAAATAGATAGCTAGAGGGAAGCAGCCGCATAGCACAGGGAGATCAGCTCGGTGCTTTGTGACCACCTAGAGGGGTGGGAAAGGGAGGATGGGAGGGAGGGAGATGCAAGACGGAAGAGATATGGGAACATATGTATATGTATAACTGATTCACTTTGTTATAAAGCAGAAAGTAACACAACATTGTAAAGCAATTATACTCCAATAAAGATGTTTATAAAAAAAAATAGTTAATTTCCAATGTTGTGTTAGTTTCAAATGTACAGCAGAGTGACTCAGTTATACATGTACATATATTAATAAGTTTTATATATATATATATATAAATACATATATTATTTTCCAGATTCTTTTCCATTATAGGTTATTATAAGATATTGAGTATAGTTCCCTGTGCTATACAGTAGGTCCTTGTTGTTTATCCATTTTATATATAGTAGTGTGTATTTGTTAATCCCAATCTCCTAATTTACCTCCTCCCACTCCCCACTATACCGTTTGGTAACCATAAGTTTGTTTTCTATGTTTGTGAGTCTATTTCTGTTTTATAAATAAGTTCATTTATACCATTTTTTTAAGATTCCACAAATAAGTGATATCATATGATGTTTGTCTTTGTCTGACTTCACTTAACATGATAATCTCTATGTCCATCCATGTTGCTGCAGATGGCATTATTCTTTTTTATGGCTGAGTAATATTCCATTGAATACAAACACACACACACACACACACACACACACACACACACACACACGCACGCACATATACACACACCGAGTCTTCTTTCTCCATTCATCTGTTGATGGACATTTAGGTTGCTTCCATGTCTTGGACATCGGAAATAGTGTTGCTGTGAACACTGGGGTATATGTATGTTTTCAAATTACAGTTTTTGTCTTCTCCAGATATATGCCCAGGAGTGGAATTACTGGATCTTATAGTAGCTCTATTTTTAGTTTTTTCAGGAAACTTCATATGGTTTTTTAAAGTGGTTGTACCAATTTACATTACCACTAACAGTATAGGAGGGTCCCTTTTCTCCCCACCCTCTCCACATTTATTATTTGTAAACTTTTTTTTTTTTAATCAGTCATCAATTTTATACACATCACTGTATACATGTCAATCCTAATCACCCAATTCAGCACACCACCATCCCCACCCCACCGCAGTTTTCCCCCCTTGGTGTCCATACGTTTGTTCTCTACATCTGTGTCTCAACTTCTGCCCTGCAAACCGGTTCATCTGTACCATTTTGCTAGGTTCCACATACATGTGTTAATATACGATATTTGTTTTTCTCTTTCTGACTTACTTCACTCTGTATGACAGTCTCTAGATCCATCCATGTCTCAACAAATGACTCAATTTCGTTCCTTTTTAGGCTGAGTAATATTCCATTGTATATATGTACCACAACTTCTTTATCCATTCGTCTGTTGATGGGCATTTAGGTTGCTTCCGTGACCTGGGTATTGTAAATAGTGCTGCAATGAACACTGGGGTGCATGTGTCTTTTTGAATTATGGTTTTCTCTGGGTATATGCCCAGTAGTGGGATTGCTGGGTCATATGGTAATTCTATTTTTAGTTTTTTAAGGAACCTCCACACTGTTCTCTGTAGTGGCTGTATCAATTTACATTCCCACCAACAGTGCAAGAGGGTGCCCTTTTCTCCACACCCTCTCCAGCATTTGTTGTTTGTAGATTTTCTGATGATGCCCATTCTAACTGGTGTGAGGTGATACCTCATTGTAGTTTTGATTTGCATTTCTCTAATAATTAGTGATGTTGAGCAGCTTTTCAGGTGCTTCTTGGCCATCTGTATGTCTTCTTTGGAGAAATGTCTATTTAGGTCTTCTGCCCACTTTTGGATTGGGTTGTTTGTTTCTTTAATATTGAGCAGCATGAGCTGTTTATATATTTTGGAGATGAATCCTTTGTCCGTTGATTCGTTTGCAAATATTTTCTCCGATTCTGAGGGTTGTCTTTTGGTCTTGTTTATGGTTTCCTTTGCTGTGCAAAAGCTTTGAAGTTTCATTAGGTCCCATTTGTTTATTTTTGTTTTTATTTCCATTACTCTAGGAGGTGGATCAAAAAAGATCTTGCTGTGATTTATGTCAAAGAGTGTTCTTCCTATGTTTTCCTCTAAGAGTTTTATAGTGTCTGGTTTTACATTTAGGTCTCGAATCCATTTTGAGTTTATTTTTGTGTATGGTGTTAGGGAGTGTTCTAATTTCATTCTTTTACATGTAGCTGTCCAGTTTTCCCAGCACCACTTATTGAAGAGACTGTCTTTTCTCCACTGTATATCTTTGCCTCCTTTGTCATAGATTAGTTGACCATAGGTGCGTGAGTTTATCTCTGGGCTTTCTGTCTTGTTTCATTGATCTATGTTTCTGTTTTTTTGCCAGTACCATATTGTCTTGAGTACTGTAGCTTTATAGTATAGTCTGAAGTCAGGGAGTCTGATTCCTCCAGCTCCGTTTTCTTCCGTCAAGACTGCTTTGGCTATTCGGGGTCTTTTGTGTCTCCATACAAATTTTAAGATGATTTGTTCTAGTTCTGTAAAAAAGGCCATTGGTAATTTGATAGGGATTGCATTGAATGTGTAGATTGCTTTGGGTACTATAGTCATTTTCACAGTATTGATTCTTCCAATCCAAGAACATGGTATATCTCTCCATCTGTTGGTATCATCTTTAATTTCTTTCATCAATGTCTTATAGTTTTCTGCATTCAGGTCTTTTGTCTCCCTAGGTAGGTTTATCCCTAGGTATTTTATTCTTTTTGTTGCAATGGTAAATGGGAGTGTTTCCATAATTTCTCTTTCAGATTTTTCATCATTAGTGTATAGGAATGCAAGAGATTTCTGTGCATTCATTTTGTATCCTGCAACTTTACCAAATTCATTGATTAGCTCTAGCAGTTTTCTGGTGGCAGTTTTAGGATTCTCTATGTATAGTATCATGTCATCTGCAAACAGTGACAGTTTTACTTCTTCTTTTCCAATTCGTATTCCTTTTATTTCTTTTTCTTCTCTGATTGCCGTGGCTAGGACTTCCAAAACTATGTTGAATAACAGTGGTGAGAGTGGACATCCTTGTCTCATTCCTGATCTTAGAGGAAATGCTTTCAGTTTTTCACCATTGAGAATGATGTTTGCTGTGGGTTTGTCATATATGGCCTTTATTATGTGGAGGTAGGTTCCCTCTATGCCCATTTTCTGGAGAGTTTTTATCATAAATGGGTGTTGAATTTTGTCAAAAGCTTTTTCTGCATCTATTGAGATGATCATATGGTTTTTATTCTTCAATTTGTTAATATGGTGTATCACATTGATTGATTTGCGTATACTGAAGAATCCTTGCATCCCTGGGATAAATCCCACTTGATCGTGGTGTATGATCCTTTTAATGTGTTGTTGGATTCTGTTTGCTAGTATTTTGTTGAGGATTTTTGCATCTATATTCATCAGTGATATTGGTCTGTAATTTTCTTTTTTTGTAGTATCTTTGTCTGGTTTTGGTATCAGGGTGATGGTGGCCTCACAGAATGAGTTTGGGAGTGTTCCTTCCTCTGCAATTTTTTGGAAGAGTTTGAGAAGGATGGGTGTTAGCTCTTCTCTAAATGTTTGATAGAATTCACCTGTGAAGCCATCTGGTCCTGGACTTTTGTTTGTTGGAGGATTTTTAATCACAGTTTCAATTTCATTACTTGTGATTGGTCTGTTCATATTTTCTGTTTCTTCCTGGTTCAGTCTTGGAAGGGTATACCTTTCTAAGAATTTGTCCATTTCTTCCAGGTTGTCCACATTATTGGCATAGAGTTGCTTGTAGTAGTGTCTTAGGAGGCTTTGTAGTTTTGCGGTGTCTGTTGTAACTTCTCCTTTTTCATTTCTACTTTTATTGATTTGAGGCCTCTCCCTATTTTCCTTGATGAGTCTGGCTAATGGCTTATCAATTTTGTTTATCTTCTCAAAGAACCAGCTTTTAGTTTTATTGCTCTTTGCTATTGTTTTCTTTGTTTCTATTTCATTTATCTCCACTCTGATCTTTATGATTTCTTTCCTTCTGCTAACTTTGGGTTTTGTTTGTTCTTCTTTCTCTAGTTCCTTTAGGTGTAAGGTTAGATTGTTTACTTGAGATTTTTCTTGTTTCTTGAGGTAGGCTTGTATAGCTATAAACTTCACTCTTAGAACTGCTTTTGCTGCATTCCATAAGTTTTGGATCAAAGTGTTTTCATTGTCATTTGTCTCTAGGTATTTTTTGATTTCCTCTTTGATTTCTTCAGTGATCTCTTGGTTATTTAGTAACGTATTGTTTAGCCTCCATGTGTTTGTGTTTTTTATGTTTTTTTCCCTGTAATTCATTTCTAATCTCATAGCGTTGTGGTCAGAAAAGATGCTTGATATGATTTCAATTTTCTTAAACTTGCTGAGGCTTGATTTGTGACCTAAGATGTGATCTATCCTGGAGAATGTTCCATGTGCACTTGAGAAGAAAGTGTAATCTGCTGTTTTTGGATGGAATGTCCTATAAATATCAATGAAATCTATCTGGTCTATTGTGTCATTTAAAACTTTTGTTTCCTTATTTATTTTCATTTTGGATGATCTGTCCATTGGTGTAAGTGAGGTGTTAAAGTCCCCCACTATTATTATGTTACTGTTGATTTCCTCTTTTATAGCTGTTAGCAGTTGCCTTATTTATTGAGGTGCTCCTATGTTGGGTGCATATATATTTATAATTGTTATATCTTCTTCTTGGATTGATGCCTTGATCATTATGTAGTGTCCTTCCTTGTCTCTTGTAACATTCTTTATTTTAAAGTCTATTTTATCTGATATGAGTATAGCTACTCCAGCTTTCTTTTGATTTACATTTGCATGGAATATCTTTTTCCATCCCCTCACTTTCAGTCTGTATGTGTCCCTAGGTCTAAAGTGGGTCTCTTGTAGACAGCATATAGATGGGTCTTGTTTTTGTATCCATTCAGCAAGCCTGTGTCTCTTGGTTGGAGCATTTAATCCATTCACGTTTAAGGTAATTATCGATATGTATGTTTCTATGACGATTTTCTTAATTGTGTTGGGTTTGTTTTTGTAGGTCCTTTTCTTCTCTCGTGTTTCCCACTTAGAGAAGTTCCTTTAGAATTTGTTGTAGAGCTGGTTTGGTGGTGGTGAATTCTCTTAGCTTTTGCTTGTCTGTAAAGCTTTTGATCTCTCTGTCAAATCTGAATGAGATCCTTGCCGGGTAGAGTACTCTTGGTTGTAGGTTCTTCCCTTTCATCACTTTAAGTATATCATGCCACTCCCTTCTGGCTTGTAGAGTTTCTGCTGAGAAATCAGCTGTTAACCTTATGGGAGTTCCCTTGTATGTTATTTGTCGTTTTTCCCTTGCTGCTTTCAATAATTTTTCTTTGTCTTTAATTTTTGCCAATTTGATTACTGTGTCTTAGCGTGTTTCTCCTTGGGTTTATCCTGTATGGGACTCTCTGCGCTTCCTGGACTTGGGTGGCTATTTCCTTTCCCATGTTAGGGAAGTTTTCGATTATAATCTCTTCAAATATTTTCTCTGGTCCTTTCTCTCTCTCTTCCCCTCTGGGACCCCTATAATGTGAATGTTGTTGCGTTTAATGTTGTCCCAGAGGTCTCTTAGGCTGTCTTCATTTCTTTTCATTCTTTTTTCTTTAGTCTGTTCCGTTCCGCAGCAGTGAATTCCACCATTGTGTCTTCTAGGTCACTTATCCGTTCTTCTGCCTCAGTTATTCTGCTATTGATTCCTTCTAGTGTAGTTTTCATTTCAGTTATTGTATTGTTCATCTCTGTTTGTTTGTTCTTTAATTCTTCTAGGTCTTTGTTAAACATTTCTTGCATCTTCTCGATCTTTGCCTCCATTCTTATTCCGAGGTCCTGGATCATCTTCACTATCATTATTCTGAATTATTTTTCTGGAAGGTTGCCTATCCCCACTTCATTTAGTTGTTTTTCTATGGTTTTATCTTGTTCCTTCATCTGGTATCTAGCCCTCTGCCTTTTCATCTTGTCTATCTTTCTGTGAATGTGGTTTTTCTTCCACAGGCTGCAGGATTGTAGTTTTTCTTGCTTCTGCTGTCTGCCCTCTGGTGGTTGAGGCTATCTAAGAGGCTTGATGGGTGGCTCTGGTGGTGGGTAGAGCTGACTGTTGCTGTGGTGGTCAGAGCTCAGTAAAAGTTTAATCCACTTGACTGTTGATGCGTGGGCATGGGTTCCCTCCCTGTTGGTTGTTTTGCCTGAGGCAACCCAACACTGGAACCTACCTGGGCTCTTTGGTGGGGCTAATGACAGACTCTGGGAGGGCTCACGCCAAGGAGTACTTCCCAGAACTTCTGCTGCCAGTGTCCTTGTCCCCACGGTGAAACAGAGCCACCCCCTGCCTCTGCAGGAGACCTTCCAACACTAGCAGGTAGGTCTGGTTCAGTCTCCCCCAGGCTCACTGCTCCTTCCCCTGGGTCCCGATGCACACACTATTTTGTGTGCGCCCTCCAAGAGTGGGGTCTCTGTTTCCCCCAGTCCTGTCAAAGTCCTGCAATCAATACCCACTAGGCTTCAAAGTCTGATTCTCTATGAATTCCTCCTCCTGTTGCCGGACCCCCAGGTTTGGAAGCCTGACGTGGGGCTCAGAACCTTCACTCCAGTGGGTGGACTTCTGTGGTATAAGTGTTCACCAGTCTGTGAGTCACCCACCCACCAGTTATGGGATTTGATTTTACTCTGATTGCACCCCTCCTACCGTCTCGTTGTGGCTTCTCCTTTGTCTTTGGATGTGGAGTATCTTTTTTGGTGAGTTCCAGTGTCTTCCTGTCGATGATTGTTCAGCAGCTAGTTGTGATTCTGGTGTTCTCACAAGAGGGAGTGAGAGCATGTCCTTCTACTCTGCCATCTTGGTTCCTCCTCCTGTAAACTTTTTGATGATGGCCATTCTGACCAGTATGAGGTTGGTAAAGGCAATATGATGATCTCAAGAATAAAATTAATAAACAGAAGGAGTAGTTTACCAAATAAATCAAAAATTTTAAAAGAAGAACTAAGCAGAAATTCTGGAATTAAAGAACTTGGTAAGTGAGAAGAAGAATGCATTAGAAATAGAGCAGATCAGATGGAAGAGAGAATCAGTGAGCTGGAAAATAGAAAACTAGAAATGAATCAGGAGGGAGAAATCACTTTTTTAAATGTGAAAAAATCCTACAAGAGCTATCAGACTCCATTAGAAAAGCCAGCAAAAGAATAAGGATATTCCAGAAGGATAAGAGAAGGGGAAGAGGGTGACAGTTTATTTAAGGAAATAAGAGCTGAGAACTTCCCAAACCTGGGAAAAGGAACTGGATATAGAAGTCTAGAAAACTAATAGCTACCTGCAACTAAGGCTGGAAGCACACACACACACACACACACACACACACACACACACACACACACACACACAAATGCTGGTGGTAAAAAAAAGGGGGTGGTGGAAGAGTGGCAGGAGGTGTGTACTTTGCACTTGCAGCTTTGGGTGTGCCCACAGCCCAGTAGGGGGATCCTCAAGTGGGAGGGTTGTAGAGGGTTGTGGGTGGTTCTCTTGCCAGAATCCTGGGGCAGACAGCAATAGACACTTTTTTTCAGTTCTCTTTGTCTACTAACTACCTCCTTTTCCTTTTTCTCCTCCCAGTCACTGAGGTCTCTCCTCAGAGAGCAGCAGATCCCTCTAGCTGCAGGTGTGCAACAGGACAGATACCATTCACTGCTTCCATTCTTCACTCACTCTGCCAAAGAGGCTGTGCCACCCATCCCTGGACCTGCTGCTGCCTTCTGTGCTGCTGCTGGCTACACTGCAACTCCTCTTGCTCCACAGCTTCCTGCATGGTACAGTCCACCCACTTTTGGGTTCACAGATGGATGATCTCTTGGGTTTCCTGGTATGATGTGCAGAGGTACTCTTTTTTGGTTAGTTATAGATGTCTGGTTAATTATAAATCAAAGGGGAGAGAATGCTGACATCACTCTCAGTAATAACTTTAAATGTAAGTGGATCAAACTCTTCAATCAAAAGATAGTGTCAGAAACAAACAAAATAATCCAACTAGATACTGTACTTTAGATCCAAAGACAGAAACAGGTTAAAAGTGAAAGGACCAAAAAAAAAGGAAAGTGAAAGGACAGAAAAGGATATTCTGTGCAAACAGTAACCAAAGACAGCAGGGGCAGCTATAATAATATCAGACAAAATAGAATTATTTAAATCAAAAAAGGTTACAAAAGACAATGAAGGATATTATATATTAATAAAAGATTCAATAGAACAAGAAAGTAAAACAATTATAAACATCATTAATGTATCTAATAACAGGACATCAAAATACATAAAGCAAAAAAATGACAGAAGAAACAGACAGTTTTAAAATAATAGTTGGAAAATTCAATACCTCATTCTCCAGAATGGATAGAAAAGATAGGTAGAAGATAAGTACAAAAATAGAGGACTTATGATGGACTTCTCTCGTGGTGCAGTGGTTAAGAATCTGCCTGCCAATGCAGGGGACACGGGTTCGATCCCTGGTCTGGGAAGATCCCACATGCTGCAGAACAACTAAGCCTGCATGCCACAACTACCGAGCCTGCACTCTAGAGCCCACGCACCACAACTACCGAGCCCATGCACCACAACTACTGAAGCCTGTGTGCCCTAGAGCCTGTGCGCTGCAACTACTGAGCCCATATGCCTCAACTACTGAAGCCCACGCGCCCTAGAGCTTGTGTGCCACAACTACTGAGCCCACATGCCTCAACTACTGAAGCCCACGCGCCCTAGAGCTTGTGTGCCACAACTACTGAGCCCACATGCCTCAACTACTGAAGCCCGTGCGCTCTAGGGCCTGCATGCTGCAACTACTGAGCCCGCATGCTGCAACTACTGAAGCCCATGCAGCTAGAGCCTGTGCTTCACGATAAGAGAAGCCACTGCAGTGAGAAGCCTGTGCACGACAATGAAGAGTAGCCCCTGCTTGCCGCAACTAGAGAAAGCCCGCATGCAGCAACAAAGACCCAATGCAGCCAAAAAAAAAAAAAAGACAAAGACTTGTTTTCTTTGTCAGGAGAAAGAAAACAATACAATAAACCAACTAGATCTAACATAAATATACAGAACATTTTACCCAAAAATAACAGAATATGCATACTTCTCAGGTGCACATGGGACATTCTCCAGGATAGATCATAGATATACTAGGCTATAAATCAAGTCTTAATAGATTTTTAAAAAATTTATTTATTTTATTTATTTTCAGTATCCACAAATCAATCAGTGTGATACACCACATTAACAAACTGAACAATAAAAACCATATGATCATCTCAATAGATGCAGAAAAAGCTTTTGACAAAATTCAGTGGAACTGGATAGGAAGCTCAGAAATAAACCCAGACACCTATGGTCAATGAGTCTGTGACAAAGGAGGTAAGACTATACAATGGAGAAAAGACAGTCTCTTCAATAAGTGGTGCTGGGAAAACTGGGCAGGTACATGTAAAAGAATGAAGTTAGGACACTCCCTAACAAACACCATACACAAAAATAAACTCCAAATGGATTAAAGACTTAAATGTAAGACCAGACGCTATAAAACTTTTAGAGGAAAACATAGGAAAAACACTCTTTGACATAAACCACAACAAGATCTTTTTTGACCCACCTCCTAGAGTAACAGAAATTAAAACTAAAATAAACAAATGGGACTTAATTAAACTTAAAAGCTTTTGCACAGCAAAGGAAACCATAAACAAAACAAAAAGACAACCCACAGAATGGGAGAAAATATTTGCAAACAAAGCAAACTACAAAGGGATTAATCTCCAAAATACACAAACAGCTCAAATAGCTCAATATTGAAAACAAAAACCAAGAAAAAAACAATCCAATCCAAAAATGGGCAGAAGACCTAAATACACATTTCTCCAAAGAAGATATACAGATTGCCAACAAATACATGAAAGGATGCTCAACATCACTAATCATTAGAGAAATGCAAATCAAAACTACAATGAGGTATCACCTCACACCAGTCAGAATGGCCATCATCAAAAGGTCTACAAACAATAAATGCTGGAGAGTATGTGGAGAAAAGGAAACCCTCTTGCACTGTTGGTGGGAATGTAAATTGGTGCAGCCACTATGGAGAACAGTATGGAGGTTCCTTAAGAAACTAAAAATAGAATTACCATATGACCCAGCAATCCCACTACTGGCATATATCTGGAGAAAACCATAATTAGAAAAGATACATGCACCCCAATGTTTATTGCAGCACTATTTACAATAGCCAAGACATGGAAACAAACTAAATGTCCACTGACAGAGAAATGGATAAAGAAGTTGTGGTACATATATACAATGGAATATTACTCAGCCACAAAAAGGAACAAAATAATGCCATTTGCAACAACATGGATGGACCTAGAGATTATCATACTAAAGTAAGTCAGACAAAGACAAATATCATATGATATCACTCATATGTGGAATCTAATTTAAAAAATGATACAAATGAACTTATTTACAAAACAGACTTACAGATATTGAAAACAAATTTATGGTTACCAAAGGGGAAATGTGGTGGGGAGGGATAAATCAGGAGCTTGGGATTAACATACACACACTACTTACTCTACATAAGATAGATAACCAACAAGGACCTAGTGTACGGCACAGGGAATTCTACTCAACATTCTGTGAGCAACCTGTATAAGCAAAGAATCTGAAAAAGAATGAATATACATATATGTATAACTGAATCCCTTTGCTGTACATCTGAAACTAACACAAAATTGTAAATCAACTATAATTCAATAAAATTAAAAAAAAATAAACCCATGAACCTATGGTCAATTAATCCATGACAAACAAGACAAGAATATACAATGGAGAAAAGACAGTCTTTTCAATAAGTGGTGCTGGTAAAACTGGACAGCAACATGTAAAAGAATGAAATTAGAACATTCTCTAACACCACACACAAAAATAAACTCAAAATGGATCAAAGACCTACACGTAAGGCCGGACACTATAAAACTCTTAGAGGAAAACATAGGCAGACCACTTTTTTTACATAAATCGCAGCAATATCTTTTTTGATCCACTTCCTAGAGTAATAAAAATTAAAATAAACAAATAGGACCTAATTAAACTTAAAATCTTTTGCAAAGCAAAGGAAACCATAAATAAAAAGACAAGACAACCCTCAGAATGGGAGAAAATATTTGCAAATGAAACAACCAACAAGGGATTAATCTCCAAAATATACAAACAGCTTATGCAGCTCAATATCTAAAAAACAAACCAATCAAAAAAATGGGCAGAAGAATGATACCTCCACACTTGTTCTTTCTGAAGATTGATTTGGCTATTTGGGGTCATTTATGGTTCCATACAAATTTTACGATTTTTTTCTACTTGAAAATGCCATTGGAATTTTGATAGGGATTGCATTGAATCTGTAGATTACTTCGGGTGGTATGGATATTTTAACAATATTTATTTGTCTGATCCATGAATATGGAATTTTTTCCATTTGTTTGTGTCTTCTTCCTCAGTTGTTTCTTTCTCCAAAGACTTGTAGTTTCAGTGTACAAATCTTTCACCTTCTTGGTTAAATACATTCCTAACTAACTACTTTAATTTTTTTGATGCTCTTACAGCATTTTTAACTGATTGGAATTTTGAAATCTGGCAAAGAGAGAAACCATCTTCATGGGTCATTCCATCTCAAACCATCACACAGTTCCTACATCTAAGAATTTTCTCCCTAGAATTACCACTTTAGTTTGATCTAAAGAGCAAGCTCCACTCAAATCTGACCTACTTAGACCGAAGCCTCACTTGCAGACACCTCATGCTGGAGGAAAAGCAGTGTGCTGGCTTCTCAGCTCTCAGCTGTGAGGAATCCTAGGTTACCCTGGCAATGAGGCAGAAAACTGCAAAAAGCCTGACCAGCAAAGCAGAAAGGAGGCCAAAGAAAGACCAACTAATTTATAAAATGAACGATACTATTTGATCTCATACAATGAAATACTGTAAACTTAATAAAAACTCCGTAAGGTTCATGATTGTATAATATTTATAAAAATAAGTCCTCTGTTGTAAAATACTAGCTACTAATTAAAACTAAAGAGTGCTCAAACTAATGTGGTTTACATCCAAACAGTATTTACAAACAGGCCTTTTGTGAATGTAGTTCTTCCTTGGCCCTGTATTTTGTGGAGTTCTGACTCTGCTCTCATGATTCTGATGTACTGCAGGATTATGCCTTGGTTTTCTTTTACCATCACTTTTATTTTTACCCTTGCACTTTTTAAACATATATCTATCTCCATCTGATCATGTTTCAGTATAAAGTGTTTTATCATCATCATTCCTTTTAAAAGAGGTTCCAGGAATACACTTTTAATAAAACAGGATTTTAAGAACAAAAAATGGTAACCAGGAGACAAAGGGTGCTTTGACAGTATGCCTAGATTTATGCATTAAAACAAACTAATTAAAAAATGAAGTTTAAGTGGCATTTTATGTTTTCAGTTTTTAAACATTTTTAACAATTACTTTAACCAGAACCCCTGAATTGTCCACAAACACCATGGGTCCAATTAGCTTATTTTCAAAAGCATCTTTTCAATAGACAATTGGCTAAGAAATAAAACAAAGAAGACAACATTCAAAATGTGTACCCCAATCCCATTTTGGTGGCATTTAGTGAACAAGAGTCTCTCTTGCATACTAAGCAGGCAGGTCACAATTGGCCCAGAAGTCCTAAATAATGATGATTTGCCTCCAAATTTCCCTTATGGTTTTACAATGTTCCATTTAGACACACAGCAGCCCAGAACCAATACTAATCCAGCAGCATTTTTCAAGTAATTGAGAGTATATTTTTCAAAAACAATCTATGCATAATACTGTGATTAAGGTACAGTCAAAGGAATTGAAAGCTTAACAAAACCTTACCGAAACATAATTGAGAGTCTGCACGAAATCAAGAAGATCATAGAAATATTTAGTATTGTATCTCATTTTCTGTTAAGAACTTTCAAAAGCTATTGAACACAAAAAGCTTTAAACATGAAAAGGGAAGTTGAAGTCTTGATTTTTGTTCTGAAAATTTTCATTCCTAAAATATTACACTAGGGCTTCCCTGGTGGCGCAGTGGTTAAGAATCTGCCTGCCAACGCAGGGGACACGGGTTTGAGCCCCGGTCTGGGAAGATCCCACATGCCGCGGAGCAACTAAACCCGTGTGCCACAACTACTGAGCCTGTGCTCTAGAGCCTGTGAGCCACAACTACTGAGCCTGTGAGCCACAACTACTGAGCCTGTGAGCCACAACTACGGAAGCCCACGTGCCTAGAGCCTGTGCTCCGCAACAAGAGAAGCCACTGCAATGAGAAGCCTGCGCACTGCAACAAAGAGCAGCCCCCACTCGCCACAACTAGAGAAAGCCTGCTTGCATTAACAAAGACCCAACGCAGTCAAAAAAATAAGATAAAATTTATAAAAAAAAAAATTACACTAACATGAAAAATAATTTATGTTGAATTTTCCGCAAACCATACATCTTCTATTCAAAAATGTTTATACTTCATTTCTTTACTAAATATCGTGTGATGTCTGATCCATGCTTTGATGCTAGAGATTGTCTTCTCACCTGACTTCTTTCTTTGGCTTGTCTTGCAGTTCTCTAAAAGTTTAAAAAAAAAAAAATGCATGTGTACACGTGTTAGAAAAAAAGTACTGGATATAGAAACTCAAAAACTCTTTGTATTCTGTTAGTGTTAAAAAAAACTACATTATCACCACACTCATTTACCAGTGCTTTGCCATTAGGGGGTTACTAAGCCACAAGCAGAGGACTCCAGTAGCTCTGAGGTCGTAGGTTCACTTAGGACCAGATGCTGAGGAGAAAACGCACAGCTTTGGGGGCCGTCTTGCTACCCAATGAGATGGTAAATACCTCATTTGGGGACTAGGGGAGGCAGTGATTCCCCTCACCCACATGGCAATTTCCCAGAATGCAGTGTGTGCAGGGCCCACTCCTGTTCTCTGGGCTCTGAAGCCTTTCCCAACCCAATAGCCAAGCCAACGCAAAAAAACAAAACGAGATAGAACAGAACTGGATTCTTCTGCTGCTCCCACAAATGAAGTTTTTCATAAGACTCTGAAAAAGTGATTACAGAAGGTGCAGCATTCTCCTTTGCTATATCTTCATTTTCTTATAGGTCTTGAATGTGCTAATAATTTGCACAGCTGAGAAATCACAGATGACTTTTTTTCCCAGCTGAAGTCCATGTACGTGTGAAGTGATCCAGGTGGAAGGGGTAAGGAGAGAAAAAAAAAAAAACTAAAAATAAATAAAAAGCCCTGCTTATGAGATGATCCCGTTTATGTAAATATTATGTTTGTGAACAAATTGAGGAATCTGAAATATTAAAAGGAGGCTAAGAAAGTGCTCATATGATATGAACACTGGCAAAGGATCTGAACAGTTCTCAAAAGTGTAGGACTTCCCTGGTGGTCCAGTGGTTAAGACTCCACGCTTCCAACACAGGGTGCATGGGTTCACTCCCTGGTCAGGGAACTAAGATCCCATATAGCTCATGGCACAGCCAAAAAATGAAAGAAAAAAAAAGGGTGTAAATACAATTGATTAGCAGTTTTACAAACATCAGGGTCTTTTGTAAACACAATAATTCTTCTCTCACCACATCAGCAATAACAAGTGCAGTTAAACGGGCACTCCCGTTCACTGCCGGGGTGGAAGGAGCGTATATGAGCGTAGTCCTTTGGAAAACAGCTTGAAGAAAATTTATCTCCTACAGTCTCAAAAATATCTAAACACTTGACTCAGTGATTTTTACATCTGAGAATCTATCTTAAGGAACAACCTCAAAATGTAAAAAATTGTATACAAAAAAATGCGGTTGGCAGCATTGCGTATATGAACCAAAAAATGTAAACAACTTCAGTGTTCATCACTATGGGAATGGCTGAATAAACCACAGCAGAAACGTATTCAATAGGACAATATGCAGCCATTTCAGATGATAAACACTGAATGCTTATCATGGGAATGGGAAAATGCTTAAATGTTGCCATAATTTAAAAAAAAAAGTTGGATACAAAGTTGCATATTGAATGTATGCTTCTTTCTAAGATTATATCTCAAGAGGCAGATCCTATGACCTTTTGCTGAACTGCCTGTTAAAAATTCATCCTAGTTGACAGACAATATTATGTCATTCTTTTCCTCTCCTCTTAAGCAATAGGTAATTGCTCCAAGATGTACCAAGGTTAACAGGTTTCACATTTAGGTCAGCAGTGTAATGTTTGCATGTTGAACTGAGTTGGTCCTAGAGATAACTTATTAATGTTCTCAGATATTTCAGGACATATTTAGCTGCAGATGCAAACATATGTCACTGTCCCCATTTACTAAACTTCTAGTTTGAGGATCTGGATCTTTTCAAGACTATGCAATATGTAAGTTGTATTCATTTTCTTCTAGGTGGTGGTGAAAATTTCCTGGTCCTAGAATGAATAGAAAGGGAAGCAGTTTCTTTTTCATCTGTGACTGAGAACTTGCACAGACCCCAAGAGAAAACGCAAGTGTTAAGTGATGAAAAGAATAAAATACATCTCGGATCCCAGACCAGGGATATAGATTCACGCACGTAACCTTCCACACCTGTATGCACGATTTTCAACTTGATATCTCAAGATGGAGTCAAACGTGTCTGCACTGACCTCTCTGTGACAGACTGTGCAGAGGGTCTGCAGGTTGCCCAGGGAGCACTGTCCTCCTCCGCCAGACACTGGCTTGATGTGGTCCACCTGCCAGAAGTGCCCTTCCCCTGGGTTTCTTATCATTTCATTAAGCTGCAATAAGAACACAGGATCAGCAATTTTCAACATACACTGTGGGAACTGTTGGGTCTGCAATGTGCAATCATGTTCACACAGCAGAATCACAGGGAAAAATACATTAGGATGGTTTTTTATAGCTTTTATTGTGAGTAGGAAAAACCCTCTAGGTTAGCAATTTGAAAGCAATAAAAAATATGTTTCTGAAAAAGGTTTTTTTTCCCCCCCTTACCTAACCCATTTTGAAAAAATTACAAGCAAGTATAAAATACCAAGCCTTCTGACAGATTGGGAAAAATCAATTGCTTCTGCACCTTTGAGCTAGTTTATATAATCACTAAAACAAAACTGAGAAAAAAATAAGAACAGATTAGAAATGAAAAACTTCTGAATATTACTGACTCAGACAGTCTTTTAATTGTTGACCTAAATGCATTTGTTACTATACCAATGACAGTTTAATATTAATAGTGATCACCCAGAACTTTTATGCTATTACCTGGGAACCTCCTAAGTTACACGGACTGGAATCAAATTTCTAGAACAAATCTCTGTAGCCTGCATATTTGGAATAAACAAAGATGTTCATTTAAAGCAGCCACTATTTAGGCCAGTCCGTATATGCATACTTCATATTTAACGAATGATAACCTATATATTCAAACAGGATGTATTATTTTAGCATTTTATCTGAGGTAGTAAAACCAGCTCACAACATAGCAGCGTAGAGTTGTTTAAATATCACAAAGACGAGTGTGAAGACGATATTATAATATCTTCCTTGTTCCTTGGTCTTGAACAAGGAAGATGCTATAATCAACTTCAAGGCTGCTGGCCATGGGAATCTGTGATGTAGCTCTAAAGTGCTTTAGGAAAGTTGTCAGGCCCATGGATGGCTCAGGGACCTTAACAGCAGTGTCTGGCCCAAGAGCAGCCCCAGGAAGCAGCAAATTGGAGCAGTAACCTTTGTCCACCATAACTCTGTTACAGATGGACTGACTTTCTCTTCTATACTGAACTTCCCAACTTCTGTTAGAAGATATATAATGATTTTTATTTTTGAGGTTGACATTGTCAGAGGAGACTTCATATGGCAGTCTTGTGCATCAAGCAAATGGCATATTCTTAGGAAAAAAAATCCATTTTGGTTCTGTCTTTTGTAACCGATTCTTCTGTGCCAAGCAGTCTCCATTCTGACAGATTCTGTAATCCAGAAGGTGCTTCTTTATTCTTCTCAGTAATTTGGAATCACTTGGGGCCAGTCTTCAACATCCTAAACTCACCTCCAGAAAGAATCACTCCCTCTCCCACTGGTCATTACATCTGGGCCCTGTGGTGCTCCTTATTCTCTGAACGCTTCTCTTTTAGATGTATACTGTGTTACTTCTGCATTCTTGGACAGACTGCTTTCAAGATGTTCTTGAGTCATTCCATTGTGTGTCTTCCGGAAGCCTCCACATGGAGGCAGCAGCCAGTAACTGGAGTCTGGCTGACATCTCTGGGATGGGTGTGACATGACCCTCACCAGTTAGACCAAAGGATCTTTCAGGAACTCTGGATAACATTAGGGGAAGAGTGTATTTCCCTAACAAAGTCATGCTAATTAATCTTTGCAGAAATGCTTATTAATTCTGTCATGATTCAGCAATACTAGGTAAATAAAAATATAAGATTTTACTACCTGGCTGGAACTTATCCAATATTTTAGCAGACGGAGAGTGATTTTTTTCAAAACTAAGCTTACTACAAAATTACACATTTTGCTCTAGTTTGAAATTTAGTACTTACTAGATCACAACACTGGAAATCCAACTGAGTTTTGGGAGTCAAAGTAAATACTGAGAATAGTATGCTAAGAATATTATTTTTGTCATGAATTACATTTTACAATGGGATAAACATAAGAAGTTTTCTTCTCATTGTAATGACTACATTTTGGGGGTTATCATCTGTTTACCCCTTGTCATTCAATATTAACACCATGAAAAGTGGAACAACCATACCATAAGTGCCTCTCAATGCAATGTACCATCTGTTAAGGTCTCTTCCCAAAATAATCTAGTCAGAATCTAATTAAACCTCTAGATCTTATAACCATTATTCAGGAAATCAGGGGGATAGAGAAACATGTCAGACAACATCATGAGGATACAGGGAAACAAATCCAGAATGTGGGAAATCCTAAAGGCAAATGTAACAATTTATGGTGTAAAAAAGGGAAGGGGTGATCTTAGAGATTAAATGGAACGTAAAAGGCGTAATGACCAAATGCAATGTGTGGGTCATATTTTGATCCTAATTTGAAGAAAGCAATTGTAAAAAGACATTTCTGAGACAATATGGGAAACCAAACACGGACTTCTTATAATTGCGGAATTATAATTGTGTTGGGTGTGATAATGGATATTGGGATATTTAAAAGAGAGACAGACCTATGATAAACCATAATGGAAAAGAATATTAAAAAAAGAATGTATATATATGTATAACTGAGTCACTTTGCTGTACAGTAGTAATTAACACATTATAAATCAACTATACTTCAATTAAAAGAATAAATAAATAAAAAATAAAAGAGAGAAAGAAAAAGGGGGAGAGGGAGAAAGAAAGTCTTTACCTGTGAGACATACATAATGAAAGTATTTAAGGGTGAAATGAAATGCTGTCTGGAATTTGGTTTAAAATAATTCCAGGAGAGAGAAAGAACTGAGGTGAGGGACAGATGAAGATGAAGGCAAAATGCTGATAACTGTTAAAGTTGGGTGATGGGTATGTGGGTTCATCATTCCCTCTACTTTTGTATATGTATTTGAAAATTCCCATATTAAAAAGTTTAAAAAAAAGAAAGTGAGTCAGTATTCATCACTCAGTGCAATGCTGCCTTCTATCAGTCACATGATTATAATTTACCTGTTCTAATGGGAGCTTTGAGGTCCAGGTAATATCCAGAAGATTCTTCCTCTGACTTTTAGGGGCATCTCTCAGATGTAAAAAGAGTTCTTGTGCATTCAGATTACATAGCTGACACACGCCATGTTCAATTTCAAATACTTTGGCTCGCAGGTAACTGTTATTAGATCGAATCCAAAACTCCTCCTGACATTTCAGAGAGCAAAACCGTGAATCCCAAGCATTTGCTTTATGCTCTTGCTTACTTTGACAAGTGGGTTGCTGACAGCGAAGGCAAAGTGGATTTCCTTCATTATCCACAGCTTGCAAATAGCCTTTGGATGTAGAAGGTTTCACAGTGAGATCAGCTTGGGCTGTGCCGGGATTTAGAAATGGGACACAAGCTCCATCTTCAAAAAATTCTCTAGAATGAGAAAAATATTGATTAGGTAACTGATGAAGGCTTACTCTATTCTATGTAATTTTTACTTCATTTAAAGGTCTTCAAAGTTTCTATACTGATAAACAGTAAACATGGGGCCCACAGATTTTGTGATTCAGTGTGGAAATGAAATAGCTATAGCCGGCACTCTCTAATCCACGGCAAGTAAAAGAAAGAATGTTGTGTTCAAAAAAATAAATTTGCAAACAAATATGCTGCCTCTCTTGGGAACTCAGATGTCTTCAAGTTACACACTCAGGCTCTCGAGAAGGAAAATGAGAAGTGAGAAAATGCTTCTTTAGGCTGGGAAAGGACAGGGTGATGGAAAACCTCAGCTAAAGTTAGTGGCTACCCTGCTCTCTAGATGTGTCAGGTCACACACCTCCTTAGGACCGAGAGGCCGTTACGAAGGCTTCTGGGAACACTCTCTTCCGGCCTCTGCTGGCCTTCAGGAAAAAGATCATTCATATCCATTAAGTGACAGAGCCAGGGAGCTAACAGTGCTGATAGGAATTAGAACAGGAGACTTGCTAAATACGCACCTATGGGTAAACTCTGAGTCGATAGAATGAAAATTAGAGATGAAACATGGTAGGACATAAACTCCATTTGTTAGAATAAAAGGAAAAGGTACATTACTCAATTTTGTTGAAAAGTCCTACATGGGAATTACAATAGCTGCTTTGCTCATTTTCCATGGCTGTTTGTTAGAGTGTTAAAAGAAAAACTATGATAGTAAGAACTCAAGATTGGGGGGCAGAGCCCAGATTTGACCTCAGCTCTCCTAACATCTAGTGGCCTAGGGCAGGTCACTTGACCCACCTGGTCTCAGGATACTTCTTTACCTCTAATTTCTAAGATGAGGGCATCAGAAGCCTCACAGGGTTGCTAGGAGGATAGAAGAGCTATTACATTGTAAAAGCTTTTTGTAACCTGTAAAGTGGCCACACAAAGGTAAAGTATTATTACAAAAATGAAAGCATAAATGTAAAGGAATAGTCTTAGTACTACTATGCCTGACAAGTAAAAAAAACCCCTTACTTTGTAGAAGGGCCCCCTGGCCTGGACCCCTTTGTGATCAGACGGACATGGCCCCCATCATTCTTCACCTTGTCCATTGAGGCTACAGCAACATCTTCTTTGGTTATGTATCTAAAACAAATACATGTGAAGTAGATTTCCTCTCTCCTATAAGAGTTTCTCTATTTCATGTTCACATTTCTCCATGTGAAGGCAATAGGAGAAAAAGCAAAATATGAGTCTATTCATTGTGCTAATACTTAAATTAGGGAATGGAATTTTCTCCCTCTACATTGGTCTCCACATGTAGGAAACACATCTCTTTGTTCCAAATTAGTCTTCTCAAGATTTATTTTCCTAAGAAATTCAAGAGTCATTCAATATCCGTTGGACAAATTTTCACTTAGGGGAAAAAAGGCGTGGGTGTAGGAGTAAGAAATGATCAAATACATGCACCACTGACAGCCATAAGTAAACTGCTTGCCAAGCTGTGCAGAAAATCTCTAACTGCATTTTTACCTCCCTATTGGTCTTCTCTTCAAGGCTCCTCACATCACCTTAATCAGTTATAATAGTGTATCAGTGTATTCGGATAAAGTGATTCTCTTTTTAGTTAACTAGGTTCAATCACATTGTCTGTAAATCTTAAGGTTGTTTCCATTAGTATCAGCTCATATAGAGTTTCTGGAATCTTCCACTGAAATAAAGCCATTCCTGATGTGGGATTCAGAACCTTATTACACAACACGATCAATACCACATAATGGTTTAGGGACTGGCAGGAAAGAGGAAAGTTACTCCAATTAAAGGTGACGGGGGAATTTAAGTAGGTGAAACGCAGTTACCAATTAATTCCTTCTAATTAGCATGGCCTAGTTTCTCTAGTAGTTTACACCTATTGCAATTTTCTTTAAAAATTACTTTAAACATGCATTTTTTCATATTCTCAAATACTTCTTCATTTGGTAGCTTGACAAAAAAATTAAAGTTAAATCACAACGGAATTGTGCAGTTACAGGTAAAATTTTAGAAATTTGCTTTTATGTTGTTGAAGTAGATTTAGTAATTAATAGATTTCCTTTTTATAAAGTAGTTTATTAATTTTTTGATGAGGTGATACATGCACATATTTCACAATTTTAAAGGCATGCACTGCTTTATATGGTGAACAATGTTTCCCTTCCATTCCCATCCTTTTCTCCCCCCTTCCCCAAACTACCTCTGTTGCCAGTTTTCAATACATCCTTTTAGAAATAGTTCATTTTTTATGTGTATAGGTGTATAACTTTTATTTCTTTGTATTTTATGGACATACAATTCACATGCCATAAAATTTACCATTTTCAAGTTTACAATTCAGTGCATTTTAGTATATTCATAAGGCTGTACAACCTTCACCACTATCTAATTCCAGAACATTTTTATCACCCCAAAAAGAAACCCATAGTCATTAGCAGTCACTCCCCATTATACTTTTTATTTTTAAAAACAAATGGTAGCATAATATACACACTATCTTCACCCTGCTCTTTTTACCTAAACATACATCTTGGAGATCTTTCCATATTAGCACACATAGAATTGCCCTATTTTTTTAAATGGTTGCATGTTATTTCATCATTTCGACAAACCATATGATGTATCTTACCAGTCTCTGATTAATGTCCATTTAGATTGTTCCAGTCTCTGCTATCACAAACAATGCTGTAATAAATATCCCCATCCCAAATATCCCTGTTTTTTCTACACAAGAAGTATCTGTAGAATAAATTCCCAGAAGTAGAATTGCTGGGTCAAAGATCTTGGGTACTTTAAATTTGGAAAGATTCTGACAAATTGTTCTCCTCTGGTTTTGTACAAATTTATACATCCACCAGCAATGGAGAGCCCGTTTCCTCACACTTTCACTAGCACAGGGCATATCAGTTAAAAACATCTTTGCTAATGGTGATAGGTATCTTGTTATAGCTTTACATTTGCATTTCTCCTGTTAAGAGGAAGGATGACTATCTTTTCACATGTTGGCATTTCTACTTGTGTGTCTTTCTTAAAGCAAAAAAAAGAATCACAGTGAATTCTTTAAGTATTTTTTAACTTGCCCTTTTAGCTCCTAAATTCCCTCCCCCCTCCTATCTTCAACCATTTCATTCCCTGGACAAAAGCACTTTGCTAAAGTATTCCAGCATATTCTAAAAGAACTCAAAAGCTTCTAGCTTTGATGGGCAATGGGATATTAAGCCTTGCCTCAGGTATTATTCAATGTTTAAAAGCTTAGAAACTTAATTTAGTAACTTTAAAAGATGCTGAGAAATCTGGGACTTCCCTGTTGGTGCAGTGGTTGGGAGTCTGCCTGCCAATGCAGGGGACATGGGTTCGAGCCCTGGTCCGGGAAGATCCCACATGCTGTGGAGCAACTAAGCCTGTGCGCCACAACTACTGAGCCTGCGCTCTAGAGCCCATGAGCCACAACTACTGAAGCCTGCGTGCCTAGAGCCCGTGCTCTGCAACAAGAGAAGCCACCGCAGTGAGAAGCCCGCGCACCGCAATGAAGAGTAGCCCCCGCTCACCACAACTAGAGAAAGCCTGTGTGCAGCAACGAAGACCCAACGCAGCCACAAATAAATTAATTAATTAATTTTAAAAAAAAGATGCTGAGAAATCTATTCAGAGATTTAAGAACTAAAAATAACCAGAGGTTACTTCCTATGAGAGGTTTAGTACAAATTTTTGGAAACCACAAGAAATGGATCAATCAACCCCAAAGTGGGTTGCTAGCAACTTTTCAAACGTAGCTGCGTTACCAATATTTAATTTTCCATTGAGTTTTGCTAAGAAGTTCATGTAAGCATACCAACTTTCAAAAGGATTATGGTAAATCCAAATTTTGACAAATAGGGAAGGAAGAATGTTGTCTACTCAAGTAATTCCTGGATGGGGGTGGTTGGAGGAGATGGCAAGTTTTGCAATAAAAGAGGAGTGAGTTGGAAGGTGGCCTGAACCAATGAGAAGAGTGCTGGGCTCCGGACTTCCCTGGTGGCCCAGTGGTTAAGACTGCGCTCCCAATGCAGGGGGCCCGGGTTCGATCCCTGGTCAGGGAACTAGATCCCACATGCATGCCACAACTAAGGAGCCCACATGCTGCAACTAAGGAGTCCGTCTGCTGCAACTAAGACCCAGTACAACCAAAAAAAAAAAAAAAAAGAAAGAACAGTGCTGGGCTCTAGGCTGCTGACCTGCTTTAGAGATCAGCTGTGGCTAGAGGATAAATTTGGCATTCTAAATCCACAGGTTTCCAAGTGAATCAGACCTGCCCTTTGACAAGTGGAAACCCACTTAGGAACCTAAACAACGGCTGGTGATCTTGGCTTCTATTTATATTTAAGAGTGAGATGCTGCTCAAAAGCTGACTACAAACTCTGAGCTTGGACGCAGCCTGCAAATGAGTGGATGCCACTGGAGGATAATCATGTTGGGAGATCTAGCCATTGCTTTTGGGAGAATTCCTGAAAATTAGTATGCATGTGTCTTTATCCTGAAGCCATTCCATCTTTTCAGAGATGAATCCTCTAATCTCATGCCTAGAAAGTAAAATGTGGCTGTTGGTATGGCAGCTGAGCCAAGAAAGGGACCTGGGGAGTGTAGTTTCCAGTATAACGCCTCTCCCTTTATCTCCACTGAGGCTGGTGTTTCCAAGACTGGTGCCTCTCTGGTTCAGTTTCTCTATAGAGGACAGTGGGAAGGCAAGGCATCCAATGTCTAACTGCTCCTCATATAGACTTCCAGTCAATGCTGTTGTGTAGCCCCGTGTTTCATACCTGCTTTCAGAGAGACACAGTTACTCCAGTTTACTGAGACTCACTGGGGTTCTACAGCCAGAGTCAGCATGCTTCCTCAAAGCATCCCCCTCTGCAGGTGCACATGTTTCATTTTCATGGCTCTGCTAAATCCATGTCCCTGGAGCCCCCTCTCTCCACCTCTCTTTCATCAGTGACCAAGGTCTCTAGATCTACCTCTATAACACCTCTCTTTACTCTCTTTCCTCCATTCCCATTTCTAATGCTTCAATAAAAGCCCTCATCTTTTTTTTTCCAGGTCTACTGTAATAGTCTCTTAACTTCTGTGGTAAGCAGAATTTTAAAGATAGCTCCCTAGGAGTCCTGTCTCCTGGTATTCAATTGAACACTTATCTAGGTAATGTTGTAAAGGGATGCTGCAGATGTAATTAAGGTTACTAATCAGCTGACCTTAAGAGAGGGAGCAATTCAAAGCATGAGAAGGATTTGGCACACCACTTCTGATCCTGAGATGTAGGGGCCCATGTGCTAGAACTAAAAAGAAGCCTCTAGAAGCTGAGAGTGGCTCCCAGTCTACAGTCAGCAAGGAAACCGAAGTCCTACAACCACAATGAACTGAATTCTGTTAACAACCTGAATGCGTGTGGAAATGGATTCTTCCCAGACTATCAGTAAGAGCCCAGCCTTCTTTTTTTCAGCCTTATAAAATCCAGAGCAGAGAAACAAGTAGAGCCAACTCAGACTTCTGACTTAAAAACTGTGAGATAATAAATTTCTGTTGTTTTGAGCTGCTAAGTTTGTGGTACTTTGTCACGGCAGCCATAGGAAGCTAATGCCACTTGTCTCCCTTCGAGTCTTGCCCTTTCAATCTAATCTTCCAACTGCTGCCAGAGTGAGCTCTTAAAAATACAAATCTGATTATTTACTCCGCTGCTTGTTAACATAGTTTTACCATTAATATATCACCTACATATATTTTTATAAATAACACTGTGTGTCTGACTTGGTTTTGTATTGATTTTATGACTTTTGCTTTTACACCTGACCAGCCGTCTTTCTTAGGTGGTGCTTCCATGTCTGCTGGAGAAGAAACAATGGGACATGCTGTAAATTCAGTTAGGAAGGGAATTATGATCATGTAAATAGAAGACCAATACTTCAACTACGACTGTGGTTATAAAAATGAAAAAAGGAGAGGACTGGAAGAAGTACTGAGAAAAATAAAATAGGCATTGTGTTTTTTGTTAAGTGTGGGTGTATATGTATGTGTAGGTTTGTGTGTGTATGTATAAATACACACATATATTTTTAATGTATTTTTTACATAAAGTAATACACACTCATGGGAAAATTCAACCAGTATAAAGAGTTGAGGCGATAGTCCAAAACTGGCAGCTCATGGATATATCCAACTAGTCAAAAGGCTTTATTTGACTCTTACAGTGTTTTATTTTTTAATCTGAATTTGAGTGATGTTAGATGGGTTATGTACTTTCTAATTTGCTATAGTTCTGCTCCCTACCCCATCCTTTTCTACTTTTACACCTGATCTCATTCATTCATTTACAGTTCCTTGCTTTGTGTTTACTCGCATGAGTTTGTAATCCCAGCAAAAGGTATAAAGTCCCTACCATCTCCACAAATCCTCTAATCGTATGGTGTAGAGTAAAACTTCTCAACGGTGCACTAGTGACATTTTGAAATCAGTAACTGTTTGGTCCTGTTCACTGCAGAATTTTTAGCAATATCCCAGCCTCTACCCACTAGATGTTCCCAGTTGTATCCCCTAATCGTGACAGTCTAAAAATGTCTCACAAGATTGCTACCCAGAGAAGAAATTGCCCCGTTTGAGAACAATGTCCTAGAGAAACCTCTGATACGTGTTTCTAAGGTATCCTCCCCGACACTTACTATGTCAATGATAGCAATTATATGTTTGTGTCTCCATCCTTTTTTATACTTATTTTTACCCTTAACAATTTATCACAAACATCGTTCCTTGTTCTCACGTATGAATATACCACAGCCCTATTTTGAAACAGCTGAAGAGATTTTCACAGTATTGCAATATAATGTATTTAACCAGCTGCACCCCTTCACATAGCATTGATGGATTTTTTTCACCTGTGTGCATGGAAAAAGCTAGAGATCATAAAATGATAGAATGTGAGGATGAAGAGAGATTACAGGTATATGGAGACAGCAAGAGCTAAAGGGACAGGCTTTTTCTGCCAATGCTGCTGTTTGGTTTGGTGCTTTGTGATCTCTTCCAAAGCAAGAGTTGGGGTGTAGAATGGCTGACTGCTTTTCCCGTGAATCTTTGCTTCATGCTGAAAAAGAGTCTACAGAGAATGGGGATTTTAGATCACACAAGGGGATGTCTCAGTGAGGCAAAGATGATTATGATGCCAAGAAAGGAAAGGTAGTGTACAGAGATTAGAAAGGGACCTATAATGATAAAGGCAAAACAGTTACAAATGTGAGACATTTAACCTTCCCTATTACTTTGTGTCCAACCATGGGCATGATAATTGTTACCTTCTGCTACTTGCGTGGTAGTACATCAAACAGAACCAGCTCCCATGCTGCATGGCACCCAAGATTCACACTCCAAGAATGAAGGGCAGATGGGGCCCAGAGGCAGGCTCCACTCTTATATCAGGGAAATGTTTTCCTCTTGTTAACCAGTAGCCCAGGCTGGACAGGTCACAGCTCAGACCAACCTGGGACTCTGGCCTCTCCCTTGATGAGTAGGACCCATAGTGAGCAAGAACCAGACCACTTGATCTTTTCCAGCAGATATGATCAAATTCACAAAATATCTTAAGCTGTCATTTTATGTATAATTTTCTCTTAACTCATCAGGATTTCATTAGTGGTTAATAAAATGCCTTAGACCCTCCTGTAGAAATAACTATGACAAGTAATAAAGTACAAAATAAAGAAAGACAACTCATACCTTTTGGTACTGTTTTGTTTGGTTTGCTGCTTTGTGATCTCTTCCAGAGCAAGAATTGGGCTGCAGAACAGCTGCCCACTTTTCCTGATTATCCTTTGCTTCATAGCAGTTAGACTACTCCATTCTCGAACAAACCTCAAAATCTGGCAGAAAATGAGATAATGAAAAGAGTGTACAGCTCGCCAGGCATCTTCCTTTGAAAGTGAGGCTACTTATAACATCTGAAAACGGATGTTTTATTATATCCCCAAAATAGGCTTTGAGTTTCACAGTTTAAGGCTTTCTTCAATTTGAGGCAGTTTTCCTATCTTTATTGTGAACTATCTATGGCCAGTTCTGCATAGGTCTCGTTTAAGCCATAGACTCTCTAAAGGCACCCTTCAGGACACTCAGCCTATGTCCTTAACGCACATAGAGACCAAAAGTGGTCTGGCTGTCGGAAGGACACACCCCACCAGTGGCCGAGGCAAAACTGGTCCTGGGGACAGTGGGTCTTGTGTGGTGACACTCACAGTGCAACATCTGAGCATCGCTTGTACCTGACTGCCTAAATTCTCACAGCAAAGAAGCCATCAATAATAAGTCTGGCACATTTTATTAGGCTTACCATTACTCTTACTTATTGGTCAGTTATAGGTAATTGGCTATTTTCTGGCAATCTGAGAATCAAGATTACATGATACCAAAGAAAATAGCTCATGGCTACCTTTTCCTTTGAGACAGGTGCAGCCAACCAAGGGCAATGTTTCATTTCCGCTCAAAGGGCAAAAACATAATCACTATTTTCTTGTAAAAAGTGGTACGCTGCATGCTGGCTCAGCCCCTGCGCTGCTGACCCGTCTGAGCAGTGACGATAAATCGGCCACAGATGAGAACTGAGGCCTCCCCAGCGGGTGTGTGGCCTGCGGCTGCACACAGACGCTTGCAGCAACGAATCGCGTCACCCCACGTGGTATTATCCCTGCTCTCAGAGCTTGTCAGTGTTAGAACTTAACCTACAAAAATAAAAGGCGATTCTGTCAGACGCAAACATCACAGTTGCTAATCCTGTGAATGAGAAATTAAATGATGTGAGGATGATTCTATACACAGAAACAGCAACCCTAGGTGTGATCATTTGCCAAGGAAACAGATTTCATGTTTATTCTTAGCACCGGGGTAATTCATAGGCAATGCCTGGACTGATTAAAACGCAACCAGTGATCTGACTCTGCAACGGGCCACAAAGTGCTCTGCTCTTATTAAACTCAAAAAAGGTCATTAAAATTACTCAACAAAAAAAAAAAAAAAAAATTACTCAACAAATTTTCATGTAGAACAAACGCGCAGGACTATTCTTACCAGGGAGCGATTTTGTTTCAGCTGAAAGCTTGCTGGTAAATCTTCCCAAAGGTCTAATTTTATATCCAAAGGGATGAAATTACAGTTCATCTGGTTTCCATCCTGGTTATAGATTAGGAAGGCATTATTAATCCATTTTGTCTGTAGGCACTAATAATTATTTTAAAAGTAAAGAATTCTATTATGGCATCGCATGCCCAGTCTCCTAAAAGATAAACTGAGGCGGCTCATTCTAGACAAGATTCCACCCACACTCAGTGAAAGAACACTGAGTGGAGAAGGAGGGCCAGGCTCTCACGCCCTCTGAGTGTCCCCACTGCATTCAATCTTAAGGGTAAATGATCCCATGCAGAGGGGTGTGGTCAGTCAAATACGAGGCTTAAACATGAAGTATTTCTTTTACAAAGGGAAAGAAGAATCTCTGTATGTGGAAATCTACTGTATAAACAATAGTTGAACCCATATTCTGTAGAATTCTCTCAGCCAAAAGGTAACGTTACAGTTCCCACAATCACTTTGGGAAAAAAAACATACAAAAAGTACTTACATAGTGATTAAAGTTTAGATATGTAATCGTTACTCTAAACTCTGCATTAGACATGGGATTCTGGCTGAAATGAACAGTTCTCTGGAGGTACACTGTTAACATAAGATGCTAAACATCTGTTACTGCTCTTCCTTTTAAAGCGTGCTCTTTTAGGCACTGATCTAGGGTTTTTATCCAAATTTCTGTTTCTAGATTTTATTTCAGATCTCCTAAGGTAAAAAGGAAAGCTTTCATCCAAACTCTCCTGTAGCTATGAAAATCCCTGTTGACATTTCATCTGCTTAGTGTCTCAGGTTTAGAAAATTGATTGAACAACATTTCATGGCAAGGGGACATGTAAGTATTTAGAAGAGTCGTAAAAATGCACTTGAGACTAGTGCACAGGCGGGGCGTTCGAGCCAGAATGTGGGTCAGGGAGGCCACGGTATTTGCCTGGCGGTGGGCACACCCCACTCTCTACCAGGAGTTTGCAGTTTTTCTCCGGTCTC
Organism: Balaenoptera borealis; assembly: GCF_965194805.1. NCBI lineage: Eukaryota > Metazoa > Chordata > Mammalia > Artiodactyla > Balaenopteridae > Balaenoptera > Balaenoptera borealis. Next base: position 112,265,597 of record NC_138863.1, on the reverse strand, counting down.
CACCCAAGGGGGGAAACACCCTGATCAGATGATCCAGGATGCAGAGGCTTCACTGAGAGTAAAAAGTTTAAGGGCTTCTGAATTCCTGTATGCGCTCTGCCTGGGGTCCGCCTTCCGGCTTCTGGACTTTCCAGCCCCTGGGGTATCCGTTCTCTGTTATTCTCAAACCATGTAGACACGATGGTCTGAGAAGCACAGCCTGGAACTCCCCATATGAGGGGCACAAGGCACTTAGACCTGCCTCTAGGTGAGCAGAGGGGTCCTCGGTGCTCCCCGAGTCTAGAGGTTCCACGTGGTGGACCAAGGTGCAAGCCTTTAAGGGGAACGTGTCCTGTCTTCATTCTCAGTATCGCTCTTGGTGGTGGTCCCACAGTGGAGGCTGCCTGGGGCTTCTGGTATTCACGATCCTAGCCATCTCTAATCTTCTAGCAGTATCTTCTAATATTCAGTTAGAACTGAAGATTATTACGTGGTACACCATCTATCTGTATCTGATATTTGGGTTAGCAGAAAACCCATAACTGAGTTTGGGCAGCTCCAACCTAAGTTATCTTTAAAAAGGCATTCTGAGAATTCCCTGGTGGTCCAGTGGTTAGGGGTCCACATTTCCACTGTGGAGGACAGGACGGGTGAGGGTTCTAGCCCTGGTCGGGGAACTAAGATTCCTCATGACGTGTGGTACGGCCAAAAAACAAAACAAAACAAAAAAAGAACAAAAAGGCATTCTTTCAATAGGGCGACCCATGAGTTTAAAAACGCACAAATACTATTTTATGATACTTATGAAGATTAGATGTTTGAAACTGTAGACCAAACAAAAGCGTTCATAATCTTAGCAATTTTTTCTCTCAAACACTCACACTAGTTAATCTCGACCGAAGAGTCTCACATGGTCTGCAAGACCCTTTCAGAAGATCCAGACAGTCACAAGAGTTTTATAATAATAGTACAACATCATTGGCCTTTTTCACTCTCATTCTCTTATGAATGTACAGTGAAGTCTTCCATGCACAGGCAGACTTTAGAGGAAATTGCTAAAACTGTAAAACAATGCTACTTTCCTCACTAAACACTGTTTTTGTTTTGGCAGATATAATTAGTTTTCATAAAAATATGCTTCTTCTATAAATATGTAATGGACTTATTATTGCTACTCTTAAATGAATATTTTAAAGTGTTTCCATTTTAATTTCAAACAGTAAATATCAATAGATATAACCCACATAAACAAAAGCTCTTTGGGTCCTCAACAAACTTTAGGAGTGCAAAGAGGTCCTGAAAAGTTTGAGCGCTGCTAACCTGGGCTATGGCGGGCATCAGAGCAATCATATTATTAAAGCTTCCTAGGGTTTACTCAACACGGATGGGCAGGCTTAGGCTTCTGTAAAGACGCTACTGCTGCTGTTGCTGCAGGATCAGTGCAGGAGCCAACTCCGAGTGAGAGCGCGTGACGGCCAGGCACTGCGCTAAGTGCCTTCCGGGAATTAGCTTATTTTGTCCTGGCAACAACTCCTCCGTATTTTACAGTTGAGGAAACTGAGGCACAGCGCAGTTAAGTACTGTGTCCAAGATTCCACAGTGACAGATTTGAACTGAGGCACCCTGGCCCTGAAGTCTATACTCTTAACTGCTATGCTGTTTACCTCTAATTGCCTTTAGATTTAACAGAGGAATTTGAAAATTAGCTTTAAGGAGGAAAAGAACTCGATGCCTATCTCATTGCTAATAAAATTAATTATCTCCACTGACACATGAAAAAAGGAAGCTTTTCGTATGTTTCCAGAATCCACATGATGCTTACCTTAGTATAGACGTGAATCCGGTCAGTGTTCTTACTCGCACAAAACATTAAGGTATCACACACTGCCAAAGTGTCCGAACTCTTCAACTGTTCTAATAAACAAGATAAAAAAGAACCTGAAGGCGAATCTGCCCTCTGTCCAAAGCAGCTTATTCTTATCTTCTGTGGGTTAGGGTGATAAAATGGCTATAACAAATATATCAACATATTTGACAAAGTACATGTGTCTGGGTGTGAAATAAAACATGGTAGGCCATCTAACAGCATATTGGCTTATATGGTAACCAGTTGCTTTGAACTGTTGCTAATGATCCAACAAGAAAAAAAGAAATTCAGCATTCGCTAAAAAGGTAAGAGTCAGGCATAAGGGAGACCTTCCTGCCCCCCAAGAGTCCTTATCGATCTTGAAGGCTTCTAGAATCTATTCCTGTTGCTACAGAGGGTTTAAGTTAAGACTGAATGAGCACCATTTTGATTATCAGCAGCAATACAGCTATGTCGAGGGCCACTTAAATGACTGATGGCCTATGGCCTGGTGCCTCACATTCACAAAAGGAGAGGAGTGGAGAAGCCTCATTTCTGATAATCCCTCTTTATTTTTCCTTACTCAGTCCTACTGACCAATATATTCTGCAAGAGAAATAGGGTTATTCAAGCAGATCTAAATAATAATTACAGTTAGCACTTATCAAGCACTTAAAATGTGCCAGGTACTGTTCCAAGTACGTATATTAACACCTCTCAGAAATTAAGTAGTGCATTTTACAGAGGAGGAAACTGAGGCACAGTAATCTGCCCAAGGCCACTAGCAACAGAGACCAGTAATCTGGCTCCAGAGCCTGTGCTCTTAACCTCTGCTGTAGTTCCTCAGTGACCTTTTAAGGTATTTTTCCAGATCTAGAAGTCTATGATTTGTTTGAGATTCTATTTAGCAATGTCATCTATTGTAATTTTTCTAATCAAGGCATCAGTCACTTTACAAACCGGGATTGTGGATTATTCCCATATTTCATAAATTCAAAATGTACATTTTTTCCACACTTTAACATCTCTGAAATTGGCATGTCTTACAGTCAATAATCGTGGCATTTTACAACCATGGTTGGCCAGGGGGCAGTTGTGAGGTAGTTGTCACTGCCTGAGCATAAGCTTAGTCATAACTACAATATCGCTGTCACTTCAACACTACACTTGAGATACAAGCATTGTTGTTACTGAGTATTGAGTTTAATTACCTTTAAAATGTCTTTAAAATGTTTCACTATGGTTTGGGATTGAAATGAAAAGTTATCATGTATACCAAAAACATGGACACAGAGCAGAAGAGCATAAATTTGTTATTAAAGAAGCAAATATGCATCACCAGAGAAATAAACAGAATTTCTCATTGAGAAATTTCTTATTCTTGCCAAGGAATAACCAATTGCTTCATGGGACCTAAGAAAAGGAGATCACTGCAAACAGAGAAAGATATTTTATATTTGAATACTGAAATGTGCAAAAGGGTTGCCTATTACATGCCAAGCAAGGCATGCGAAGGCAGGAGAAACTGCCAGATCCCTCAGAACAAATGAAAGTGATGTCAAAGTAACAGAGGGTTTTATGATCTGGTCTGGGCTATCATTAGTTTATTGTGTCATAGCTTAATTGACAGAGTTTTTTTGTTTTTTAATGTACATAAAGTAAGTTCATCTCATAATCATTGTATCTCCAGATTTGAAGAGCTACGGTTAATGCATTAATGCTTAAAGATCAGAAGTCATTCTTTGATAAAAAGCATTACGAGAACAACTCCAACTTCTTGGTGGCTAGTAGCTACATTAGGGAACATATTTTTCTTTTCATTGTTTTCATGAAGTATAATTCAATGGTTTGAAACTACAGATAATGCATCTTTTGAAGATACAGCCATCGTTCCAGACCCCTAGAATTCCAGTTAGAACGAAACTACCGTTCCAGCGTGGTATATACCACTCTGGTTCTAAAAGAGCATATGTGGGTAGAAGAAGCATTTTACTATAATGTGCCTTCTCTGTCTTCCTTCTGTTTTTCAAGGAAATTCATGTTAGTGAGTAGACGTGAAGCATATCGCTTTTGTGGCGGTCTCAGCCCAGTGATTTGAGAAGTAAAAAAAAAGAGAAGAGGGAATAGGTATGGGGGAAATAATGCTGGCATTGTCTACTGGATGAAGTCAATGCAAGTTTCACTAGCAGAATAGAATTTTTAAAAGTTTAGTGATTTTTGGATACCAAGGGGGAAAAGGTGGGTAGGGTGGATTGGGAGATTGGGATTGACATACATACACTACTATGTATAAAATAGATAACTAATGAAAACAGACTGGGTATCACAGGGAACTGTACCCAATGCTCTGTGGTGACCTGAATGGGAAGGAAATCCAAGGAAGAGGGGATATATGTATACGTGTGGCTGATTCACTTTGCTGTACAGCAGAAACTAACACAGTATTGTAAAACAACTATACTCCGATAAATAAATAAAAAGAAGTCTAGTGATTTTTGAAAAGTTTGTGTAAGTAAAGCTAACATACGTCTTCATCAAGGGACCAATTTGTAACTAATAAGCCAGTAGATTTCCCTGCTATAGATGGAGAGACTCATGGCCCAGCTGCTGACAACTGCCAGTTGCTGATTCTGGGTCTGATGTTTAGTTAACTGAGCAGCACGCTATCCTAGAGCAACAGCTTCTGGAGGGACTGTCACAGCGAGAACAAGGAAACTGGAGACAAAGAGTCTGAGTCTACATTGCCTACTTAAAGGCCGTTAAAATTAACAGATCTAAACAGGATCCATTGTAAGCTAGTTTTGGGAAGACCTTGAGGAATTAGAGGAAAGGAAAGCTGAGTAAAGAGGAAAGGAGGATGCCCTGAGCTCAGAAATACTTAAACGGACGTTTCATTTCAGAGCTATGAATCCAGCTCTAAATTATCTATGTTTAACAGCAACTACCTTAAAAGAAAAACTGACAGTTCATCCCAACCATTTCGGGGTTGTTATAATGAGAACATCAATCTGTGGGTTACTATGGTCAGCAACTGAGTAACAAAGAAAATAACCCAAAAGTACTCACAATCTTTGGCCAGTTGGCCCATAAAGAGTGATGTATGACATATAGGCTGGTATTTGCCAACCATCACAGCTATAAATGATGAATGGAAACAACAAAAAAGTAAATAAATCTGAGACAGTACATGGCTGGTTCCAAACACAGTCATGATTCACACAGTCTTGAAATTATTAAAAACAAACAAACCCTCAAAACCCTAAATATAAAATATGCCAATTAATTGTAGCCATTTAAAAGAAATTCATGTGTGAAGGGTTAATGATCTCCTAAGTGGCTGTTAATAATCTGTCAATCTTACAACAATCCACATGGTCCAAAGGAACCCCCAAACATTAAAACCACCCTCTCACCGGGAGAATGGGCCAGGCTCGGTGGAGGCCGGGCAACAGGCCTGAGGTAGTACATGTGGCCACATATGGGTTTAGCTCTCTGTGTAACATCTGAATGTCAGCAGCTCTGCTCTTCCAGCCATCTGGTGTTTATGTATGTAGTTACAAGTAGTTGGTATTTTTAATACAAAAGGGAATACAGGAACCTGGAACAAGGTAGTAATCGCAAGTCTACTAACAGCATGATGTGTCTACGTATACGGTTATTATTTGGATCCTGGAAATGGAAGCAAGACTTACCATCACCTGGCTGGGGTGTGAGTCCGTCCTCACTCTCAGTTTTTGAAACTTCTTCCTGGCTCTCAGCTAACGGTTCAGGTGCTGAATGTGCAAGGACTTGTTTTTCCCCGTCAGAACTAGTCCATATTTTTTCGGAGGTGTCTTTCTGAGAATCATCTTTCTCGTTTCTGTTTTTATACTGAGTGTGGTGGAGGCTAGCTATTTGTAGAAAAAATTTGTACAACAAATAAACAAATTAGTTTATTAAAATCAAACATATAATTTACACTTACATTTAGGTAAAGTCATTATGTACTCTAAGCCCAATATAGAAAGTAGAGTTAAAAAAAAGTCACAACTAGGTTTTATAAAAAGACACAAAGTCAACAATGTTTGTTCTTTCTTTCAAAACATGCATCAGGAGTCACTAAATACCAAGTACTACTCTAGGTGCTGGAGAGGCAGAGTAGAAGACAAGACAAGACAGAAATTTCCCTGCTTCCTGGGATTCCATTCCAAGGGGCAGAAATAAACAGGTAAACAAATAGGATCTTTTCAGATAAAGAGAGTAAGTGAGTAAGAGGATGGGGTAGGAGGAGAAAAGTCAGCAGGCCCATCTGAGCTGAGAGCTGCCCAGGAATCTAGGAAGCCTGGCCCCAGGGGGCCTGTATTCTTAGATTAGATTCTTAGTGTAACTGGAAGCCATTAAAGGGTTTTAAGCAAAGGAATGTAATGATCTGAGTTTTTAAAGGATCACTCTGCTGTGTAGAGAAGGACCAGCCTCAGGGAGGCTTCTGAGGTCCTGAGCGAGAGATGATGGTGGCTTCCAGTGGGATGGTAGCAGTGAAGATGAAGTGGCTGCAATCAAGATATATTGTAGAGGTTATACTAGCAGAACTTCATGAAGTGGGAGGAGAGGGAAGAATCAAAGATGCTGCCTCTAGGTTTTTAACACGATGTGGGGAAGATGGGGGGAGAGAAGATTTAGTGTTAGATCTGGGGGTGGTGAATCGAGAATTCCATTTTGGACAAGTTAAGCTTGAGGCACCCATTTGGACATCCAGGTGGAGATGTTACACAGGCCACTAGATACATCCAATCTGGAATTCGAGATACATCCAATCTGGGCGTATGAGCTATAAGATGCCAAGCATAAGCACTAGCTGTTAAGAACAAAGAACAATACTAGTGTCCAGTGTATATTACACCAAATTTTATCTAACATACTAGAGACTGCGTCAGCAACCTTTATAGGACTTTCCAGTCCTATATCCTAATATTGCTCCTTTAATTTTTTGAATTCCACTGTTTCCTCAAACTGTTATATGGCAGGTATTGATTTTAAAATTTGGATGAATTATGCGGAGGGGGGAGGGATAGTTAGGGAGTTTGGGATAGACATCTACATACTGCTATGTTTAAAATGGATAACCAACAAGGACCTACTGTACAGCACAGGGAACTCTGCTCAATATTATGTAACAACCCAATTGGGAAAAGAATTTGAAAAAGAATGGATACATGTATACTATAACTGAGTCACTCTGTTGTACACCTGAAACTGACACAACATTGTTAACCAATTATACTCCAATATAAAATAAAAAGTTTAAAATAATAAACTAAACTAAAATTTAGATGGATTAGAATTAATTCTGCTTTTTAATGCTTTTGGAATGCATCCACATCAAGGTTGGAAATCATTATGTCAAACTGTAGTAGTATTAATCTAATAATTATAACTATCATACACAGTAATATCACCGTTACTTAGAGCATGTATTGCTCTTGGGGACTTTCCTGGTGGCGCAGTGGTTAAGAATCCGCCTGCCGATGCAGGGCACACAGGTTTGAGCCCTGGTCCGGAAAGATCCCACATGCTGCGGAGGAACTAAGCCTGTGTGCCACAATTACTGAGCCTGTGCTCTTAGCCCGTGAGCCACAACTACTGAGCCTGTGTGCCACAACTACTGAAGCCCACACACCTAGAGCCCATGCTCTGCAACAAGAGAAGCCACCGCAGTGAGAAGCCCACGCACCATAACGAAGAGTAGCCCCTGCTCACCGCAACTAGAGAAAGCCCGCGTACAGCAACGAAGACTCAACGCAGCCATAAATAAATAAATAAATAAATTTATTTAAAAAAAAAAGAATATGTATTGCTCTTAATCAGACTGTTTCATATTCACAAAAGGTGTTTTGTTTTTCTTAGACTGCTTGACAGTTTGCTTATTAAATCTTGGTTCTAGAAATCTTCATTGCTGCTCTTGGTATCAGAGAAAAATCAGAACTATAAAACCCTATTAGGGCTTCCCTGGTGGCGCAGTGGTTAAGAGTCCGCCTGCCAATGCAGGGGATACAGGTTTGAGCCCTGGTCCGGGAAGATCCCACATGCCGCGGAGCAACTAAGCCCATGTGCCACAACTACTGAGCCTGCGCTCTAGAGCCCGTGAGCCTCAACTACTGAAGTCCGCATGCCTAGAGCCTGTGCTCCGCAACAAGAGAAGCCACCGCAATGAGAAGCCCACGCACCACAAGGAAGAGTAGCCCCCACTCGCTGCAACTAGAGAACGCCCGCGCGTTCAGCAACAAAGACCCAACTCAGCCAAAAATTAAAAAAATAAAAATAAAAACCCTATTAAACTATGATTTTTATTGCTCAGTCACTCAATTTATAGACTTCATGTGAACTGATATTATTTTGTAGTCACGAGATATTTTATTTTTATTGCCTGTAGCAGTTGGAAATTGAATGAGATAATGCAAATTGTGGGAGATATTATATGGAATAAGCTTGTGGCTCCAATTTAGTTCATAGACAACAGGTGTCCACATTACAAATATAACCACCCAGATGGCAGACTTGTCAGTTTTGGTAGGAACACCCAGAACTGAAGGAGGAAAGACTCAGCTACTGATTACATTTTCTTTCACGTCAAAACTAAGGCAGAGGAGAGCAAGGCAAGCAGGAAGGAACTGGAGCATCAGAGCTTCTCTCTTTGCTGAGTCTTCGTTAATGTCAATACTCTGAAGAATTCACATAAGATGGAAAAGTAGATGTGTGTAATTATTACAGTTGATAAAATTTTATTTTATTTATGATTTTTTCCAGTTTCCATAACGGTCAACTTGGCATTTTCAGTTGCCATAAAATTGGAAACAAAAGGAATACTAATGATCTTTTCTTAAGACAACCACAGTTGTTAATAATCATTTCAAAAATAAAACATCAGAAAATGGCATATCATGCTAGAAAAATATACTCTGAGGTATGTTTATGATTTCTAGTTTTAAATAGCATGTTTTAGAAAAGAATAAATTCATAAAATAGACATGAAATCGGTTTTTAAAAGAAGATCTATAGAGGAATTTTTATGATTTGTCATGGAAGAAACATGGCACAATGAATATTTTACTAGGCAAAGAAGCTACGCTGGATTCATTTTGCTATTAAAAATAATAATCTGTAATTTCTTTAAAAACAAGTACTATCTACAAAGGAAAGAAAACAGCAGGTCTATGACTATAAGGCATATTTGCTGCCATAGCAACAGAGCTTCTATTCCTGCCCACTGAATTCACATCCTGTTGGCATTAATCAGAAATGTCCATTTGTGCCAAATTAATGCCATGTCACAGACGCTGGGGGATATACATTCTTGACAGAACTGGGAGATTTTCACATTCCACAAGGGGATAAATTCACAGTCTTCACTATGTGAAGTTCTTCCTCCAGCTTAAAAGCTAAAGTTGGTACCCAGTCACACAGATCTCTGAGGATAGCAGTTGTCTCTGAAAGCACAGGTTATCTGAGGACACCACTGCCAGCCCCCCCCATGGTTGCCCTCTGTGTACTCACCAGCACTGTCCTGAGGATTCTCACACATTTCACAGTAAGGTAGCACTGAGTTATTAATATAGGTGCAGAGAGCACACTGCCAGCCCTCACCAGGAAGGGGTGGGGTGGTGGCCTGGGCCTTGGCCTCACAGACCCTGTCCACGAGCGGAGCTTTGGTCTGCCCGGGCTGGGATGGTTTCTCCTCCAGGGGACTGCAGCGGTCATCGGTGGTGACCGATTTCATTTTTTTAGCTTCAGGTTCAAGATCACTTTCATAATCTCTTGTAGCTGTTTTTCCAGGGTCTGCTGGTGCTATGGTATTTTTCTCCTGGAATGCCCTTGATTCATCACAGGAGGTCACCAACTGTCTCTTCTTAGGGTTTGGTAAAAAGAATGATCGAATATCACGCTGTTTTTCTTTTTCAAACTAGGAAAAATAAAGGTATTAAATTAAGAGGCTATTGAGTATGTTCTTCCTGAATGAAACAGGTTAACAAACTCTTTTCATTAGCCATATTCCTTTATCTTTTGAACACCTTGTTGGAAATGAATTCAATCATGCAATGACTCTTCATATATCCATACATGTAGAATACCACCAACACCTCCATATACTTTCTGTGTCTAACTTTTTTAAGCACTTACAATGTGCCAAGCACTTTACATATATCAACTCATTTAATCCTCATGCCAGCTCTGTGAGGCAGGTACTCTTATTCTTCCCATATTTCAGATGAAGGCACTAAAGCTTTAGAGAAGTTAGGTAACTTGGTTATGTGAGTTATATAATAAAAATATACTTTATAAACTATCTGCTCTAGATGTATGTGAGGGAAAGGAGGCAACTGTGTGTCTAAACATTTCAAGTCAATCAAGACTTAGAAAAATGTTTTCATGACCAAACTATACACATGAACAATGTTCATAAACAATATGTTTTTCACATTAAAATACTTTCCTGACCAGGGAGTATTTTTCAAATAGCATTAAAGATATCAATTAGAACAGCTTCTTTAATAGACACAGTTTAATAATTATCTTTTTGAGAAATATATCTCTCTCTTCTAAGAACAGCAACTTCACTGTCTCATGTTTTTCATCTTCTTTTCAATGTGTAAATCTCAATCTCCTAGAGAAAGAAGGATACCCATCTCCACAAATGATTAGCCAGCAGTTAAGGTAAATTAAAGGAGTTAATTTTAGAGCAGTCCTGCCAGGCCTGAATTGGGTACCATGGTGGACACACACTGTGCTAGACTGCATTTCCAAAAATGGTCACACCGATTCTTATCCCATTTCGTGTACTTGTGACACTGACACACCTACATTTAGAGGTGGGGTCTGCGTCCCTCTCCCTTGAACCTGGGTGGACCTTTGTCTCAGTCTCAACCAGCAGAATGCAGTGAAAGGATCACTGTGTGACTTCTGAGGCTAGGTTCTAGAAGCTAACGTGGCTGCTGGCACTCTGTCTCTCTCTTCTTCTCTATATCTTTTGGGAGGGACACTAACTAGCCTTTGAAACATAGCCCGCACGTTGTGGGGAAACCCAGGCCACATGGAGAAACCAGGTATGGGTATTCAATCTGACAGCCCTACGTAGGTCCCTAGGTGACAGCCAGCATCCATTATCAGACATGGGAGTGAAGAGGCTTTCAGATGTTTCCAGCTCCCAGTCTTGGGATCTTCCAGCAAAGGTCCCAGTCCTCATGGAGCAGATACGTCACCTCCATTGTACCCTGGTTGAATTCCGTATCCACAGAAACCATGAGAAATAATACATAACTATTGTCGTTTTAAGGCACTAAGTTTTGGGGTAATTTGTTATGCCACAATACATTACGGAGACAGACACTATAGATAATGACATCCAAATATTGCAAAGAGATAGCTTACATAATAAATCTTATCTTTGTTTCTTAGTAGTGCTGCATAAGAAAGATTTAGCCAATTAATGGAGACAGAAGGATTAGTGGTTACTGGGAGCTGTGAGAAAGGGAAACAGGGAGTTATTGCTAAATGCTTACAGAGTCTCCGTTTGGGGTAATAAAAAAGTTTTGAAAATAGTGGTGATGGTTGCACAACATTGTGAATGTAATTAATGTCACTGAATTATACACTAAAAATGGTTAAGATGGCAAATTTTACGATTATATATAATCACAAATTTTTTAATTTCAAAAAAGGTTAAAAAGGTAAGAAAAGAAGAAGGAATAGTTATGTTGTTCCCATATTGGTAAAATTAAAACATATACTATAGGAAAAAAAGTCCCCCCCCCAATAATGTACAACTTTGATTTTGTATGACTGTTATTTATATATTCTCATATACTATTAAAAAGTTATCTAATAAGTTGTGGAAGTTACAGAACTTAGATTAAAATATAAAGAATGAAATCAATAAGACAAGATTCTTAAAACAATGCACAAGGGAAATTCTAAGAAAAGGGTGGAGGAAAGCAGAGAGATTATCAGACAAATGGAGTTTGGTGTTAAAAAAGTAACAAGGATACAAAGAGAGTTCTGTATCTAAAGAGAATGCTCTAGTCCATATAATAGGACTGCAAAGAGAGTTTAAAGAATTTTGAAAATATTGGCAAATGTTCAGCAAATGTGAACAAATTCTACCAGCTATTTCTAGTTAAACCATAATGATTTTACAAGACAGGTTAACTTTCTGAGTCCCTGTACATGTCTGGAAATGACCTGATTTTGCCCTAACTCTTAGTAGTTTTGTTGGGCATACAATTCTTCAAAATCTTTAAAGACATTGCTCTATTTCTTCCAACATCTGATGATACTGACAATGTTCCTTTGTAGGCTGCAAACTCTTTCTTCATTTTAGAGGCTTCTGGGACCTTTTTATCCCTGGTATTCTAAAATTTCACAATGATCAATGTCTATATATCTCTACCTGTGTCATATATATCTATATGCTTTCTGCCCAGCACCCAGAATACCTTATTAATTTTATATAGTATTGATCATCTTTAGTTCTTAGAAATTTCTATTCTTCTTTGATAGTTTCTTCCTCCTCATTTTCTCTTTTCTCTTTTTCTGGAATTCCTGTTAGCAGAATGTTGAACCTAGATATTTATGTCATCTTTTGTTCTCATATTTTCCTTCTTTTTGTCTTTTTACCCTCTAAACTCTTAGTGTTTAGCTCTATTTTATCTTTCAACCCTTCCATAAAATTATTTTGGTTTGGCAGTCATATTTTTAACATCTGTGTTCTTTTTTTGTTTCATTTTTTGTTTGTTTTGGCTGCAGTGCACGGCTTGAGGGATTCTTAGTTCCCCGACCAGGGATTGAACCCCGGGCCCCGGCAGTGAAAGCGCTGAGTCCTAACCACTGGACCACCAGGGAATTCCCTCTAATATCTAGAAGTTCCTTTTCTTTTTATAGTATTCTGATTTTATTTATATTTGCAATATCATCTCAAATCTAAAGCTACGAATTAGTTTTTAAAAAGTTATCTCTATGATCAATTTTTGTATTAGTTTATTTTTGTTCACATTTTTCATGCCACAGATTTCCTCCTCAAATTTCCAATGACCTCATACATAAGAATGAAAGAATAGGAGGGTTGCCTAGGAACTTAGGACACATGGGGCTTATCACCAAGTAGATCGAGTAGGACATACTGATTGAACGCAAGGGGTGAGGAAGATGGAGGGGACCACAGTGATACTCGGATTCCATTGTAGGGATGACATTTTCAGTTACTGTAATAGGGAATATAGGAAGATAAATGGGCTCATTAGAAGGCAAAAAGAGAAGAGGTAAGGAAATAAAAGTTCACTTTTAGACATGTGTGAGGACTGGTGTGTGCCAGGGTGGCGAGTTCCAGGAAGCAGGTCCAGAGTTCAAGGGAAAGAGACACCTGGATTTGCACATGTGGGAACCACTGACATACAGAGGTGGTTACAGTCAGAGGCCTGGATGTCATGAACAAAGGGAGGAGGAAGTAAGAAAAGGTAAAAGTCATGGACGCGAGCAGAGGGACATTAAGGGTGGAATGAGGAGGAAGAGATACCGAGGAAGGGAACAGTAGGAACAGTAAGAAGGGTAGAAAAGCCAGGAGAGTAGTGGCTTTAGTGTGCCTGTGTTTTGGTTTCCATTCATTATCCTAGGCACTCAGGGAGCATTTCAATCAGAAAAACCCAGGTCCTTCAGATCTGGGAGATTTTCTTATATTATTTTTTCTTCCTCTGTTGTCTCTGTCTTTTCTTTCTGGAATTCCTATTAGGCAAAATCTTCTGAACTGATCATTTGCTCTTCTTCACTTTTTTGCACACTTTTCCATTTCTATTTGTTCTACTTTTTGTGTGATTTCCTCATTATCTTCCTTTCCATCCTTGTCAGATTATTATTTTCTGATATTACAGGTTCAGTTTCTAAGAGCTTTTCCTCATTCTCTGATTTTTCCCTTTCCTTGTTCTTGTTTCTTGGGTGCAGTACTTTCTTTTACTTCTCTGTGAATATCAGTGAAAGGCTTTTTGTTTGTTTACTTCAGCTCATTACACTGTCTCTGCTTCTTTTGTATCCTTTCTTGTCTTGCATGCTTATTTTTGTCTCTGCATCGCCCATGAGAGGATTTCCTCCAAACCTGGTGGCCTTCACTGTCAATTCACATTTAAGAATAAGACACTAAAATGCCATTGGAAATTCCAAGTGGGGGACCGCACTAAAGGTCATCAGTGACTGTTTGTCAGGGGATCCCTTTCAGGCTCCGTAGTCTTTTTTTGGTCCAGTCAATTTCTCCAGAAAGGAGTCCTTCAATCTCCTGCCCGAAGGATACAATGCTGGCTGCCAGTGACCTGGGGGCTGATCAGGAGAAGGGTGCTAAGGATTTCACCATTGATAAAGGAGTCTTCCAGTTAATATGTTTATTTTCAATTTACTGCCTTACCCCACTCCCTCAACTGGCCCTTCTCCTAGATATGCTTCTAAAGAGGAACAAGTAAAACAGCTAAATAAATGAATAAAATGTCAGAAACAAAGACTACAAAAAGTAAAATAAATAAAATATATAAAGCAGGCCACTGTCACCTATGCTGAATAATGTTTAAATAACATCAGCATCTTTTGTCCCATTCTACATTTTAAAGGATTTGTTTCCAGCTGTCCGAAACGTTTTAATCTCTCCATCTCCCCGCCACCAAAAAATAAAAATTAAAAAGATTATTTCAGATTTGTTTATAAAAAAACAACCCTCCCCAAAACCTAAGAAATCTTAAAAAAAAAAAAAATTCTCAGGGCCTTAAAATATCAGCTTTTACAGTTGACCTCTTTAATCAAGCTATTTAATTAAGCTATTTTAAAAATAACTTCATTTACTATGTAAGCAGTGACTAATTTTAGAAATTAGCATTTGAGAAATTCCCATTACGTATCAGAGGCAGGTTGAGAGTAAAGGTTAGCAGTGAGTGACAGCAATCAGAAATTGATGTATACCTCCACCACAACAAGGGTTAACTTACAGTGCCTGGGAGTAGTCAGTATGGGGGCAATTTTGAAATCATGGCTGCTTGGGTAAAAATAAAGTGAGACTGGAGAATATGAAATACAGAAAAGGAGCCGTGGGTGGAAAGGGAATCATTTTATATAATTTTGGGAACCAAAGGATACACTTGAGGTATAATTTTAGAAAAAGGAGAGGACAAGATTAATTAGTAGACTTTAATGTCGTGATGGCTAAACCGGACAATGATGAATGTGGTTACAGGTAGTGGACCTTACGAGTTAGTGCCCTGGCCACAGGGCTGGCAGAAGCATAGGGCTTAACAGGAATAATAAAGACTTCCTTTGAGATAATCAATTAGAAACCTGGTCTATATTATCAGTTGTATGTTTTTAGATTGAAACCTCTGAGCAGTCAGGCAGGAAGTTGGTTAGTGAGGTTTCTCTGACATTCAATGGCTATGACTGACAGAGAAATAGGTGAGAAAATCTCTGGGACACATCCTGACGATAATTACATGCATTAGGTGGGAACAGAGAAGGGTTAAAAGGTTTACTGAATAGGAGTTCTTAACTTGGGAGCCATGGGCCTCTCACAAGAGGCCTTCAGTGAGCCTGAGAAACCCCTGAAATTGTCCATCCGGCTCGCACCCGCCAAGCTGTCATCACCAAGGAGCTGACTGAAATCATCTCCAGTGCCGCAGCTCTGGACTAATGAAAATCGAGTTTCATCCTCAGACAAGAGGCAAAGAAGATTCAGCCAGCTGATTTTGTTTTTAGCTTACTGCTGTCCTTGTCAGAAGAAATTGTTGGTCCATTGTTTAAATTACTAAAGATAGCAAGATATTTGTAAATTATCTTACAATAAATGACTCACCATAAGAAAAAAAAAAAATGGCCTTCAGTGAGCCTGAGAAACCCCTGAAATTGTCCATAAAATGTTGTCTGTATTGTATGTGCATTTTTGGAGAGCAGTTCTTTACTCTCTCTATATTCTCAAAGGGATTCAGGACCCGGTAAAAGTTAAGAGCCACTGGATTAGAAGATGCATGTGTGGTTTGAGTAGCTCCATTTCTTTCCTTAATTTTCTGTAGTAAAGAGAGATTGAGGGTTCACTTGCGAATGTACACATGGGCGGTGAACAAACTCTTTTAAGGGAAAACAAATACACAAAGTCTCTTAAATACATAATGAGACTCTCTCTAGCATCTCTCAATACTTTTTAAAAACTGAATAATACCCAGAGTAACTTCTGTGCAGGCATGAAACATCACTTAGCTCATTTATCTGTCACTGTAACTGGATGCTGAACAGCTTCTCTTAAGAGAAGAAATGACACGGAAGCCTCACACAGTCAAAAAAAGGGAAACCACTAGTGAGGTGAGAAGAAAGCGCATGGATCGTAATGGCAAGGGAGTTATAGGAGACGTTACTGTGCTGGCAGGACTCAAAGGGGTAATGTAACGTAGGTCAGTTTAAAACAAAACACACCATCCTTGATGTTCTGAGACAAGGACCTATCCCCACCAGCAACTCATGGAGATTCCAGCAGGTATTTGGGACATGTCTGGTTAATAAAAGAAAGAAGCGACCTTTAACAAGATTTGTGACACAGATACTAAACATGAATGCAATATTCCTGTATTTTAGTAAGATGATTCTATAATTACTTTTCTTTTGTCCTTTTTCTATTAAATTAATTTTTCATAAAGTGAATGTGGATCCACTGATTAAAGCATCTGAGTAAAAGGTGGTAAGAAATAATTGTAAACAAAATGTTCCCTACATAAGCATGTTTTCTAAAAATATTACATTTATCAAAAACATGACTCCTTAGAGGGACAAACTTTATCAGTCTCACCAAAACAGAGCAGAATCCCCAAATTACAGCAGCCATACTGATAGTTAAATACTCAGGACCCATACTCTTCTGGCAGATCTCCTGAAAAACTGCCGACTTTATTAATGTTATCAGCATTTCTCAGTGGTAAAGATAACAGGAACATAGAAAGACAAAAATATTTTTATGGCCTAGGAAAACTTCATTACTTAATAGCAAGATTAAGCTAAAAAGTCTTTTGTCTTTAATAAGCATATTCTTGCATTCAGAAGAGATATTATAGTAACAAATTACTGACAAATGTCTTAACTCATCATGACTGTTTGTCTTTGTAAAGAAACTATATTAAGTGACCCTTTTAATGTGTGATAAATAAGGAACTTAAAAGTAGGTGTTTCAAAATAGGAGGAGCAATCTAAGCTTATAGTGATTTTTATCACAAGGCTTTGGGGAAAATACAGTAAAGTCAACATGCCTGTGTAATAAGAAATGTAGAAAATGGAAGAACATATTCCTGCCCTCAGTTATACAGCTGACACTCAGTTACTGTGTTCCTGTCTTTTGTTCAATATTGTTTTTGAAAAGCAAAAGAAGAAATATTGCTTTTGGTGAGAAGTGCTGGGAATAAAAACTGCAAAATGCTTAAGGTGGCAAAATGCGTGTGTTTATTTGAAAGGTTCAGGGACCTAACATATTTGCTCTGTTTTGCACCATGGTAAACAACTGCTCTTTAGAGAAAAATCCCCTGGCCATGATGACAGGATTAAAAGTCTGTTATTAGAACTGAAGCAGAGGAAAAGGAAATCTGGTAAAACTCATAAAAAACAATAAAACACTTCAAAGCCTGGTGCCATTCCAGTGCAGCACACACCACCAACAAGAGCACTGGTGTCGGGTTTAATAGACTTTGATCAAAGGGCAGCTCTGGGAGAAACCAGTACTGCCTCATGTCTTTCCTCTCCTGTTCCCCAAAGAATTAACAAAACCACCGTTTACAAATGGGTGATTGGGACATCTTGCTGGTGTCTTGAATGGCAGGCGACTGATGACTGGAACTGGAACTAAAAAGGCTTCACTAACATTTAAACAAGCCAGGGGATATACACTGACAAAAGTAGGGTTTCAATCATCTAACTGAAAAATGAATTTAAATTCTCCTAAAAAAGAAATGACTTTTTCAGATTTCACACAATGTCCATCTCCATGTACTAATTAAATAAAATTTTGGGAGTGATCCACTCTTAGGCACAACAAGTTTTTCTCTGTGGGCATAGAGAAAACAAAGCAAACAAAATAAAACAACACTCTGGTTAAAAAACCAAAGTGGTAAAAAAGAAAATGTTATTACTTATTTTTAAAGATGACATCAAAAGCAGTGCAGGCTGGGCTTCCCTGGTGGCGCAGTGGTTAAAAATCTGCCTGCCAATGCAGGGGACACTGGTTCGAGCCCTGGTCCGGGAAGATCCCACATGCCGCGGAGCAACTAAGCCCGTGCGCCACAACCACTGAGCCTGCACTCTAGAGCCCATGAGCCACAACTACTGAGCCCGCATGCCACAACTACTGAAGCCCGTGCGCCTAGAGCCTGTGCTCCGCAACAAGAGAAGCCACTGCAATGAGAAGCCTGCGTACCGCAATGAAGACCCAACGCAGCCAAAAATAAATAAATTCAAAAAAAAAAAAAAAAAAAAAAAGCAGTGCAGGCAAATGTCTTTGGGAACAGCCATCTCAATAAGGGCAATTAGAATTCACAGCAAAATATTACATATAACACAGTGCACGGATCACTAGAACGTGATGGGCAGGGGTAAGTTCATCAGGGCCGATGTGCCATAATCTCTCTCCTAAGCTCTAGGCCTGACCTCCAAATGCCTCACAGACATCAGCTGAGTGGTTCAGAGGCTCCTCAAACTCTAGAGGGCCTGAGCGGGGTCTTCACTCTGTCCGTAAGCCTGCTCACCTTCTACCATCACAATCTCTTCGCTCTTCACTGTTTACCAAATTAACATGAAGTCCTCTGCTATGGATTCTCCAGTTTTAGACTAAACTGGGTCACTTCCTATGGCTTCCGTTTGTCCTGCCCTTTGTCCTTGCATGCCTCTGGTTATGGCATCTCCCTTAAATGCCTGCTTCAATCCCTTCTACTCCTCCTGTACCTGCTGCTGTTAGACAGGTTCCTCCCAGGCCTCACTATGATGATTCTACCTCTGAAATGTCTGGAATTTTTCTTTCTCTATTACCACTACCACTTTTAGGAGTTCAGGGTGGAGTTTAGTGCCCCATACCCCGTTTGGGAATCCCTGACAAAGGAGACTTTTATATAGTAATAGCCTTATGAATAAAAAGAAACTGGCTTTATTAATAAACCTGTAAGTGCCTAAAAGCACCCAAGTAAAATCTGATAAAAGGTATATTAAAGAAACCAACCAGAACCCAAGGCCATAATGGGACTTCCTACTACTCACCCCAAATCGAGCAGAGAAGACCACAGGGCCTGCTTCCAGTGGAGACATAGTACAGGAGAAGCATGCCTCTGTGAAGCACGAGCCCTGAACTGTGGCCCAAGTTCTCAGGCTGAAAAAAATTAGATTAATAACTCCTCCTGTGGGGCTGGGGAGAAACCCCTGAGGAGTGGAGACAGAAAATCCCTTTACCACAGGTTCAAACTGGATGGGAGGGAGCGCAGAAGAAATCCATTCCCCAGATCCCGCTGCCTCCAAGAACCTCTGTCCCATTCATTTCCCACACTGCCACGAGGAGCACCTTTAGAGAACAGAAATCTGACCATGCTGTTTACCTGCTTAAAAGCCTCTGATGACACTACACTACTTCCCTAGGAGAAAGTGCAACTTCTTGGCACGGCATGTGTGGGCTCCACTCCATCTGACTGGTGCCAAAGTTTCAGGCTTCCCCTCCTTTGACTCACTTCTCAGTGTCCCCTGCACTCACACGTTTGCATGGAATTCCCACTCCCAGGACGTCTGTTCCTACCACTGGGCTTTGGGGCATCCTTTTGGTGGTCCCTCTGCCTGAACCAGGACCCACTTCTTTTGAACTCATTCTTCATAATCCAGCTCTGATGTTTCTCAAGGGAAACTTTCCCACATGCCCCCAATATTTATTTATTCTACCCTACGCTTCCAGAGCCTGGTTATATATCTCTATTTTCACATTTATTATAGTGCATTAAAATGATTCGCTTACGATCATCTCTCCCAGTTAAAACAGTAAGCTCCAAAAGAAAGTTAGCTGTTTTCCTTATCTTTGCACCTAGCATATAGTCTTTTTAAAATAACAGCTTTAGGGACTTCCCTGGCGGTCCAGTGGTTAAGACTTGGCGCTTCCACTGCAAGGGGCACGGGTCTGATCCCTGGTCAGGGAACTAAGATCCTGCTTGCAGTGTGGTACAGCCAAAAAAGAAGGAAAAAGAAAAACAGAAAAAAAGAAAATAACAGCTTTAGTGAGATGTAATCTAGTTATATACTATAAAATTCACTCTTTTAAAGTGTCCAATTCAGTGCCTTTTAGTATAATTATGTAACCATCACCACTGTTTAATTGTAAAACACTTCCATCACCCTCAAAAAGAAACCCCATACCAAGTAAGCAGCCTCTTCCTATCCCTCCCTCCCTCAAGCCCCTGGCAACCACTAATCTACTTTATATCTCTATGTACTTGCCTATTCTGGCCACTAAATATAAATGGAACCAAACAATATGTGGCCTTTTGTGTCTGTCTTCTTTCACTTAGCATAACGTTTTCAGGATTCATCTATGTTGTAGCATGCATCAGAACTTCACTCCTTTTTATGGCTGAATAATATTCCATTGTATGGATATATATATATACACCATATTTTGTTTATCCGTTCATCAACTGATGGACATTTGGACTGTTCTCAATTTTTTGTCTATTATGAGTCATGCTGCTATGACATTTATGTACAAGGTTTTATGTGGATATATGTTTTCAACTCCCTTAGGAGTACAGAATTGCTGGGTCATACATTAAATCTGTGTTTTTACATTTTAAGAAACTGTCAGGCTGTTTTTCAAAATGGCTGCACCATTTTCCATTCCTGCCAGCAGTGTATAAATGTTCTAATTTCTCTGCATCTGTGCCAATACATGTTGTCTGTCTTTTTAATTTTAGTCATTCTAGTGGGTGTGAAGTGGTATCTCCTTGTGGTTTTGATTTGCATTTCATATAATCTTTTTTAAAATTAATTTTTATTGGAGTATAGTTGACTTACAATGTTGTGTTAGTTTCTTTCCTTTCTTTCTTTTTTTTTTTTTGGAAAGATGATTCTTTCTTTCTCTTGGCTGTGCCGGGTCTCAGTTGTGGCACACGGGATCTTTGTTGCGGCATGTGGGATCTTTAGTCGAGGCATGCACGTGGGAACTAGTTCCCCGACCAGGGATCGAACCCGGGCCCCCAGCACTGGGAGCTCGGAGTCTTACCCACTGGACCACCAGGGAAGTCCCTACAATGTTGTGTTAGTTTCTGCTGTACAGCAACGTGAAACAGTTATACATAATAATCTTAATAAATGTTTATATAATGAATAATCTTTGAATACCCTGTACGTAGTAAGACAGGCTGGAGCCTGGGACCTGGGACCCTTTGCTACAATGCTTGCACCTGAACAAACGTTTCCTCCAGCAACAAAATACAAAGAAACTATAAGAAACTAAAAATAACGGTGTGCATGGCAGTTGGGGCAAATTATGGACACTAAGATGCAGAAAGACCAAAAATCCCAACTGCCACTTCTGAAGAGCCATGAGCAAAAGCAGGGGGTCAGGAACAAAAGCAGGGTACTGCGCATGCCCCCCGCACACAGCACCACCAAAGGGGTGGGCAGACCACCTAAGCGCCCCCTCCGGCCTGACCCCTGGACACACCCCTACCCTCACCCCATATAAGGGACCAGCTCACTCCCCCTGAGCGAGCAAGCAAGCAAGGGAAGCTGTTGCTTGTTCTCGCTCCCCCCTGCTGCAGCAGGGACCCCAGTAAAGCCTTGCCTGAATTTCTTGTCTGGCCTCTGATCAATTTCTATTGATTAAGGAGGCCAAGAACCCTGGTCCGTAACAGTAGCAAACATCCCATAAACACTAGCTAACCAAACTGGAGTGTTTCAATGTTCTTTTCATTCCACAAATAACTGTTGATCC
This sequence comes from Balaenoptera borealis, assembly GCF_965194805.1. Lineage (NCBI taxonomy): Eukaryota > Metazoa > Chordata > Mammalia > Artiodactyla > Balaenopteridae > Balaenoptera > Balaenoptera borealis. The sequence continues at coordinate 112,243,788 of NC_138863.1, read as the reverse complement.
ACAATGGGCTAACTCTAATGCATCTAGTATAGTTTGGCAAGGTTATGAAGGTAGACTTTGCAGCAGAAAGGCCTGAGTTCAAATCCCAACTCTGCTACTTACTGGCTGTATGAACTTGGGCAGGCAATTTAATCTTTCTGAGCTTCAGTGGGGCATGGTAACAGTATCTGCCTTATGGTGTACCTGTGAAGGTTAAATAAGGTCATGAGTGTTAAGGGCTTGGCACAGTGGCTATGGGGAATACTCAGTACATGTTAATTATTTTCACTGAGTGAACTGAAGTCATAAAGGTAAACAAGAAAAATGCCTAATAATAGCACTATATGATGTAAGCTGTAACAGAGATATTTATGTCTCTATCCATAACAATGAGGCTACCCTCTTGTCCTTATTATTAGGCAATTATGCAAACAAATTACATCATGTTTACATAATGGTTTGAATTCTAAAATACATATTAAATAAATATTCTAATTTAAGATGTGTTACCTTCAAGAAAGTAGTGCTTTAGCATACTGAGAAACAAGAGATTTTGGATAAGAATGATTTATACTTCATGAATATAGAGCTCCTGTGGTCCACTTTCTTTTTGCTGTCACCGTTTTTTAAAGTAGACAATATGTGGGAAACAAGGTTATTTTTTATATGTATGAGACAATTTCTTATTTGCGCTTCTTAGCCCACAAAGAAACAAACATTTTGTACAATGTTGGCATTTAATAAAAAATGTAAAGTTTCTTTTTGAATTTTTGGGGCATATTTTTAAATTTCACAGTGTGCTTAAGAGTTCTCATTTTCAGGGACTTCCCTGGTGGCGCAGTGGTTAAGAATCCACCTGCCAGTGCAGCGGACATGGGTTCAAGCCCTGCTCTGGGAAGATGCCACATGCCGCGGAGCAACTGGGCCCGTGCGCCACAACTACTGAGCCTGCGCTCTAGAGACCTCGAGCCACAACTACTGAGCCCGCGTCCCTAGAGCCTGTGCTCTGCAACAAGAGAAGCCACCACAATGAGAAGCCCGTGCACTGCAATGAAGAGTAGCCCCCGCTCGCCACAACTAGAGAAAGCCCGCGCACAGTAACAAAGACCCAATGCAGCCAAATAAGTAAATAAAACAAATAAATTAAAAAAAAAAAGTTCTCATTTTCAACTACATAGAATTTTTTTTCAGCAGACCAGTAATCATCCTGTATATTTTTAATGCAAATACGGGTGTTTCAAATGTAAATTTGCTTTGGGTGAAGAATGTTCTAGGTGGCCTTGAGGACAGCAGACCAGGGGACTTAAGGATGATTATGACAGAGAATAGGCAGGGTGTGAGCCAGGTCAAAGATGTAAGTACTACCACAAGGAAAGGAAGATTAGACAACCAGGGAGAGGCTAGTGAGAAGAAAGGAAAATCGGGAGATAATTGCACTAAAAGCCTACAAAATGAAAACAACTGCTGAGGGAAAGCAGAGACCACAGTGTGGCTAAATTTGGGAACTATCTAGAGATCTGTTCCCAAATGGAAAGAGAACTACTGTCTGAAGTAACGAAATGGAAGCAGCTCTGGCTCAGCGAGATCTGGAGAAGAGAAACCAAGCAGGAAGAAGATTTATCCTACGCAGGAGCTGGACTTGTTACCCATATTAAGTTAGAGTCCTTTCTTTTGCTTCTCTATGAATCTCTTACACACCAAGTTTCTCTTCAGATACATTATTTTATATACATATAAAATAAATGAAAGGGACCTCAGAAGCCATCTAGTGATCTAGGGACTTAAATGGCTGCATAAATGCTGCTGCTGGCTCTTATTCATTATGGGCCAAAAGAGGACCGGAAAAGGTCCTAAAGAGGTTAACGGAAGGGCCCAATTTCCCACAGCTATGGCTAAAAGAAGGGATACCCCTGAGATGATGGCAGGAAAAAAATGAAAATTAGAGAGGCAGGCTTCCTATTTGAATACTCCACTCATTCTATTTTATTCAGAAACAGCCTTTAATTACTTGGAAATGACAATATAGACTAATATAGCTCATACCTTTCTCTCCTTCCATCTGGAGATGCCCGACTTTATCACTCCATGGAAGCCAATGTAGGAAAATCAAAACACTGCAAAACCCAGAGTACTTAGAAGCCATGCACATTCAAACGCAGAATAAAGGAAGAAGCTCGAGAAAGTGGATCTCATCTGAGACAGTCACCCTGGTGATGGACTCCCAGGCGGGACTGGTTACTGAAGGGATAGCCACCTAGGTTTTCCTTGTGGTGGTGGAATTATTTCTTTTCATTTGAGTTGGACTTCAATTTGAGCTTCATTTGGGTTAATAAATAACTGCTTTAAAAATGTAAATATATCTAGGATGGGTAAAGAATTTTGACTCATACATTTGTGTGGACTAATTCCATGCAGGGTGTTATTTAAATACTTAACAACAGCTACAGCAGGGGTATTAACCAGACTCCTAGAGGCCCATGCTGTGCAAGATCACAAGGAGGTCCAGGAGGCCCTAGCGGTGGGGTGAGGGAGTACAGTGAAGGGATTGAAGAAGTGGCTATTTACCGTTACCAAAATACTTAATATTTAACAGCCAGTACACTTATATCCATATATACTGGTAGAGTACTAGCCCCAGTTCCATACATTTTTAAAATCCCAATAAATTAGCCGAGTTATGTGACAGAAAAAGAATTCTGATTAAGAGAGGAGGGAGACAAAAATAATGCCGTTCTGAATGAACACCAGGGGAAAAAGAAGGCAGGAAAGAGCAAAACTAATATAAAAATTTTTTTCAGGAAAATATTCTCTCATTCTCCTCCTCTTCTTCCTAACCAGAGGTCTCTCTGTCCCCAGGACCCATAATCATACTAATATTAGCTCTAGGTTAATTCACAGAAAACCAATTTGCCAAAAGCCCATATGCTGAAAGTCAATCCACCTGAAACCCAATTCGCTGAAGACCAACTTGCCAAATTTACCACATTTATTGGTCTTCTAAAAAATCATTTATAGAGTCCACAGCATTTTGAATGTGATGAACAGGGAGGGTTAAGAAGACTATGGGGAACTAGGGACCCAGGGACCTGAGTCTCCTGACCCTTTCTGCCTCAGTTCATCCTCTCTCTGCCCTGCAAGCTCACTCTCCGCGCCCCGGTCTCCTCCTGTTTGAGCCTCCTGGTCTCTCTTTCTCTAGAGCTGATGGCCTGGGCTGAGCCATGCACTGACTAACACACAGTCTGTTCCTCTGGCCTTGGAAGGTCCCTCTTCTTTGCCCCAGCTCTAACCTCCAGCTGCAGCAGCCAGATGCTGGGACAGAGATAAAATGAACATTCCTTAAAATGCTGACACTACAGAAATATTCATAAGCTGTTAAAAACCATCCAATTAGAACTGTTATCAACATTTTAGTTAAACAAGTTTTTGATGACAATGGGCAAAATTAGTTAATTTGGCAAAGTTTAATCGGCAAAATTAGAAGTATCCTAAAAATGCTAAATGTAGGCAATTTTTTAAAAAGGATTTAAAAAAGGATCTGAAAGACATCATTATAGATAGAAAAATTCCCATAGGAAATGCTGAAATTCTGGCAACATTCAGAAGAAAAACATGTTGGTTAAATTTCCTTAGGACCTCTCAACAAATTGAACATTTCTTAAGATGCATGAAGCCGGAGGGTATAAAGACAAAGCGATGGGCAGCAACCTCACCTAAGGCCCTTTAAAACACACTTCACATCCTGGCCAACAAACAAAGAAACAAAAACAAATACAAAGCAAAACAAAGCAAACTGAACAAATGGTCTCCACATTACAAGATTCCAGTTTATATAAAACCATCTGTGTAAAAGACATGCATTGAGAAATCTGTGCAAGGTAACACTGAACTATGAAAGATAAACACCTAATTCAGGAAAGCAAGATTTGGTAAGGGTGACTAGGTGATTTCTTTTTAAACTTTGTACACAGATATACATTTTTCTTCAGAGACACTTAAAAACAATAAACATGTATAAATGTGGGAAGATGTGTTTCAAGTTCTTAATATTGATCTTAGAAACGAACTCAGACATAGTTCAACAGGGAATTTTAGAGAAAGAACAGCTACAAATCATGGTTTTAGTTATATATTTTTTAAATACCTAGGATATCTATTGATTTTTATAGACCAAAATATAATATAATAAACACTACTAAAAGAAAAGTTTTTAAAATAAAAGAAAAATGTCTTAGAAATAATTCTTCTATTTTTTTTAGCAAATTTGACAGAATGGTATTCTAGTATTCTAGAAAAGAAAAATGTACTAGCCCTCCAAATAGGATACATAAAAAACTTAATAAGATTCCACATAAAAAACATTATGTTTTTATGGAACTAAACCTGACATTAAAATTTTAATTTTGCATTATGAGAAAATGTGTACAGACTTCAATTTCATTCCTATAATATCTGATCAATTCTTTCAAAAATTAAAATTAAACTCCCCATAACTCTCACACTATATTTCTCCAGAAGGGCTAGGAAAAAAGCAGACAGATTGAATGACTATAAGCTTCTCTATTATTTCTTATTCAGTTTATATATGGCCTCCAAAAAGAATTTGTTACTGTACAGAGAATATAACAAATATCCATATACCCACCATTCAAAATTTATAAGTACTAATATTGTAATATTTACTTCTGATACTTTTTTAAAATAAAAGAAATAAAATATTTCTGATAAAGGTGCTACCACATTTTTAGTCTTCCCCAGACCCAGTCTCCTCCTCTTCCAGGGGCAATAAATTTATTATGTATTCTTCCAATCTTTGTTTATATATCTTATTACATATATATGTATTCATAAATACATAATATTTGTGTGTATGCTCTGCATTTAAAAAATTAACATTATGTTTTCAAAATCTGATCATGTTAATGCATATAAACCTAATTCATTCATGTTAACTTCTAAGTAGTATCTTATGACAATTTAGGTAGCCATTCTCCTACTGATAGGCATTTTGGTTGTTTCCAATTTTTTGCATTCTAAAAAATGACTTGGTATACATCCTTATACATGTATCCTTATATACATGCAGGAGAATATATCCCTAGCAATGGAATTGTTCGGTTGTAGGAATGAGGTACCACCTCACACCAGTCAGAATGACCATCATTAAAAAGTCTACAAATAAGAAATCCTGCAATCCCACTCCCAGGCATATATTTGGAAAAGACAAAAACTCTAATTGGAAAAGATAATGTACTCCAATGTTCATAGAAGCACTATTTATAAGAGCCAAGACACGGAAGCAATCCAAATGCCCATGTTTAAGAAGATGTGGTATATATATATACAATGGAATACCACTCAGCCATATTAAAAATGAAAAAAAGAATGAAATAATGCCATTTTTAGCAACATGGATGGACCTAGAGATTATCATAGTAAGTGAAGTAAAGATAGAGAAAGACAAATATCATATGATATCACTTATATATGGTATATATATATGTCACACAAAAAATACATATATATACACACATACAAATAATGCTGGAGTGGGTGTGGAGAAAAGGGTACCCTACTATACTGTTGGAAGGAGTGTAAATTGCTGCAGCCACTATGGAAAACAGTATGAAGGTTCCTCAAAAAACTAAAAATAGAGTTGCCATATGATCCAGCAATCCCATTCCTGGGCATATATCTGGAGAAAACTCTAATTCAAAAAGAAACATGCACCCCCATGTTCATCGCAGCACTACTTACAATAGCCAAGACATGGAAGCAACCTAAATATCCACTGACAGATGAATGGATTAAAGAAACTGTGGCATACACACACACACACAGAGTGGAATACTACTCAGCCATAAAAAAGAATGAAATAATGCATTTGCAGCAACATGGATAAACCTAGAGATTATCATACTAAGTGAAGTCAGACAGAGAGAGACAAGTATCATATGATTATCACTTATATGTAGAACTTAAAATATAATACAATTGAACTTATTTGTAAAACAGAAACAGACTCACAGATAGAAAACAAACTTATGATTACCAAAGGGGAAAGGGAGGGAGGGGAGGGATAAATTAGGAGTATGGGGTTAACAGACACAAACTACTATACATAAAATAGATAAACAACAAGATCCTACTGTATAACACAGGGAACTGTATTCAGTATCTTGTAAGATCCTATAATGGAAAATAATCTGAATATATATATATATATAACTGAATCACTTTGCTTTAGACCTGAAACTAACACAATATTGTAAATCAGCTATACTTCAATAGAAAAACCCCAAAAACAACAATAAAAAAACCAAACCAAAACATAAAATAAAATAAAGGAGCTTCGGGCTTCCCTGGTGGCGCAGTGGTTGAGAGTCTGCCTGCCAACGCAGGGGACACGGGTTCGAGCCCTGGTCTGGGAAGATCCCACATGCCGCGGAGCAACTGGGCCCGTGAGCCACAGCTGCTGAGCCTGCGCGTCTGGAGCCTGTGCTCCGCAACAAGAGAGGCCACGATGGTGAGAGGCCCGCGCACCGTGATGAAGAGTGGCCCCCGCTTGCCACAACTAGAGAAAGCTCTCGCACAGAAACGAAGACCCAACACAGACAAAAATAAATAAATAAATAAATTAATTAATTAATTAAAAAAAAAAAATAAAGGAGCTTCCACTAACCAGATCTTAAAAAAAAAAAAAAAAAGGCAAAGATTATAACACACTAAATAATAATAATAGAATCCCCAAGTTCATAATGATATTTTTTTTAAATGAGAAGCTTTTCTTCACAGAACAGCTAATAAATAAAGAAGCAATGATGGAACTGGAAAAAACACTATTTCAAAACTGGTTCAGGCAAAGATCAATGAATGCTAAAACCACTGTGTGAAAGGTTTGGGGAACAGGATAGTCATGTGATCTCAAAGTATCACACCATAGATTACATACTAATTGTAAAGAGAGAAGGGTACCTTTCTAAATTTGTCTTATTTTGGTGAAGCTAGTTTCTTTTCATGTTTTTTTTTCTATTCTGGTCTCCTCTGATGCTCACATTGTTTGCTTATTTTTCTGTTGGCTTGTCTGTTTTACTAATTGAATTGTATAAATTCTTTATATACTTTGGACACTGCAATGCAAATATCTTTACTGAGTATGTGACTTGTGTATGCTATTTTTTGTGGCAAATTTAATACATCTTTCCCTACCCTCAGTGTCACAGAGACAGTCTCCCATATTTTCTTCTTAAGGTTGGATTCTACTTAGCTTGTTTTTCTAAGGACATGAACAGTAAGCACTAATATATAACTGTTGGAAGATACAAGCCACTGTTGCAGCCTCTTTATATCAAAGTCATCTTTTAGTTCTTAGAGTTTTTCCACCTTTATGTGGAGGCTCCTTTCAATAGCATGAACAATTGAAAATTGCTATTTAAAACAATATATGATAAAGTTATATATTAAAAAGAATTGAAAAGAATGTCATATAATCTTACATGAGAGAACAACATTTCATTCCTGAACTCTTCAGACTTTTCATTTGGAGTCCAAGCTTCAGCAAACTGCAGGAAATCCCATTTTTCCTTATCATCCTCCTCAGCCTGAAGTTTTTCCTTCCTACCATTCAGTGTGCTCCCTGTAACTTGAGCCTGTAAGATGATAAAATATACGAATTTTACAACAGGTCACCTCACAGCTGACATTTACTAAGTAGTAACTTGATTTTGCATTTAAATCACAAGCAATCCAACAGAGAAAATCTTACTGTTTCAACATATCAAGGGCTTTAGTAATACAATTATTTAAAATTACAACCAAATCGCCAAGTCAATGACTCCTGTGCTTAATGAGGAAAAGGTTAACTAGAGAAGCTATACTATTTGCTTTTCTCATAAAAACTTTTATTCTAATATTTATAAACTTTGAAATTGAACATACATATGATTGGCCATTTTGAATATCTATACTCAGTGCTTGAAAGCCATCCTCTAGACCTTAGTCAAGTCCTTTCTATAAACATCCCTCAAGGTTGGGGAGAAGAGACAGCTGAGTGGACAGAGCAAGCAACATCCCTAATACTTTTTCTAGAATCTGGGTACAGGCTGTCCTCCGTCCAAAATTTAGCCCGGAACTCAAGAATCCTGTTGAAAAAGGGTTTATTCTTAGCTTACAAAAAGCTAAGGGGTTTGAAAGCATTTTAGTTCCTTACTAGCTCATCCTCCCCTAGCTGCTAAAATGGTAGAAGAAGGGCTTGGAAGACAATAGGAACACACATAAGTTCATGTCTCTCTCTCATTACCGAGGATAGCAGGTAGAGTACTACCAATTGAAGCCTTTTCTGGACTTGGTCCCTATCAACATCAATATCCTAGTGTACTTTGATATCCTTTGCCTGAAAGCACTAAAACTCAGCCTCTTAACTCATGCAGGCTATGGGTAATAATGAGTAAGTGGTAACCTGGTTTAAATTCAAGCTTTACCTTGCGGTTCAACATTCCCCACATAAGGGTGTCTAGAGTCCCATTTGCAATAAGGTAGTGAATATTCACAGAACTGCACTGTCCAATCCGGTGAGCACGGTCTTCTGCTTGTTTTATGTGTCCAGGGTCCCAATACAACTCAGCAAATACAACATGAGTTGCAGCAGTAAATGTCAAACCCTAAGCAAAATAAAGTGAAGAAACTGAGATGCAAATAAACTGAGAATTTAGCATACAGCCATATATAATAAAGTCTTCTGCATATGTTCAATGGACAAGAGAACACTGAAGGACTTAAAAACAAATGAGTGTTTCATTTTAAGCCAAATTAAGAAAGTTTAATTCATCAAAGGCAAATGAAGACTGCTTATTGCAAGATGAACTACAAACACATTTAAAAGGTACTTCAATATTTCAAAAGTCAGTTTAATGGACACATATATAAACAAAATCACTTTATCCTCTGATGAAGACTGGATTCACATGACCACTGGAAAATCTAATAAAATACATTATAAATGAGAATATAATTTCTAACACATGGTATCCATAGCAACTGTCACAGCAATGACATCCTCTATTCATTTAATTCATACTGCTGTTCTATAAAGCAAGAAAATCATGTCTACAGTCACACTCTTTTCTTTCTATGGAATTTCTCATGTTGCATCCCAAAGACTCTGACGTTTACTGACTTGTATCTTGATGTATAAAACACAATTGCATTTTTGTGCAATTGCATTTTGTATCAGTTTGATATAGTGTTAACATTAAAAATATTAACTAAGTCTTGTTTTACAATTAATATATGAAATAATGCAAATCTCCTCAAACTAAAAATGTGGCAAAAAATGCATGACTTTAAAGTGGATAGGCCGAGCGAAATGTGGACCATAATTATGCTATTGCCACATAGTAGTAAGTGATATTAGGTGGTCAGCAGAAATACCTACTATACTTTGGAAGTGTCATCTAATCCAATCTATGCTGTTGTTCACGAGTACTGGAACTTCTGTAAGTGACTTTTTTGACTGCTGTGCTGTTATTTTGATATGTTATTTTAACTTGAAATATTTGTATATCACATACCATCATACTAGCATTCATTAAATGGTGGCACCAGTTCTCAAGCTGAAGATCAACTACTTTGGAACAGAACTTAGAAGTAATAAAAACATGGAGAGAGTCAAATAAACACCATGCTAAACTGTGCTGCTATTTAGGATATAAAATGCCACACATATTGAGAGATAATGAAGAAAAATTAAGTAGTACTGATATTTAAAGATGGACACCTTTAAGTGTGTAAAAAGAATCATATGACCATACAAGAATCCATGTTGACGTTGGCAGGATCAACGTCACACAAAGATGCTACTAAATTGGACTTCCCTGGCAGTCAGTGATTAAAATTCTGCGCTTCCACTGCAGGGGCACGGGTTCAATCCCTGGTCGGGGAACTAAGATCCCACCTGTGGCGCTGCATGGCCAAAAAAAAAAAAAAAAAGATGCTACTAAATTACAATGGAAGAGTCACAAACCTCCAAAACAAAGCCGTTTCTACAATACTTTCCTTTATTGCTATGAAGGTATTAGTATTCAAGTATATGAGTTTTGAACTATACAAGGTCTTCAGGAATACAGCCTTGAATAAAATGTGAGTGCCTTGCAAAATCTTAATTTCAGAAAGTCTTTTATCAGGTCACTCCAAGACTCTCCTGCCCAGCTTCCTCCTACTTATCTTCTCCTGAGCTATCAGTATTCCATTTCTACTTTTAAGCTCTTTTTGATGATATTCTCTATGGCTGAAATATTCTAACAGATATAAAACTAGATTACTGGAAATTTAATCCAACATGAGGAAAGTGTTGAGACAATGTTCCTTTTGGCTAGAACTCCTAGTGAGTTAGTTCTAGAACTTCTTCATCCTCATGGATTCTCTCTATATATACAATTTTATATACATCAATTAGCTCGGTAAAAGGAGAACTTTGGCCCTGGTCCAGATTCCAGAATCCACAGAAGCTGCCAGATATGCCATATAGCAGGTTGGATATTTAACAGCAATATGCTCAATTACTTTTCCCTATGTTAAATATCCTGGCTTAGACATTTACATCAAAATATTTTAGAATGTTAGTAGGAAAGACATCCAGAAGGATCCCCTCTTACATAGGGTGGCAGAGACTAATATCTATTCTTTTCTTATTCGTTTGTAATGTGACACCTGATGTTTAATATGACTAACTGGAATAACGGTTACTTTCTCCAAATACCCTTGAAGTTAGTTGTGGCCCTGGGACTAATTGCAGGCCAGTGAGATATAGTACGCCTTCCTCCAGTCAACTGCCTAGATCGCAGATATGATGGAGAAGCTCTAGCAGCCCTCTTAGATGGAAGCAACCTAAATGCCCATCGACAGACGAATGGATAAAGAAGGTGTGGTACATATATACAATGGAATATTACTCAGCCATAAAAAGGAACGAAATTGGGTCATTTGTAGAGACATGGATGGACCTAGAGACTGTCATACAGAGTTAAGTAAGTCAGAAAGAGGAAAACAAATATCGTATATTAACACATATATGTGAAGTCTAGAAAACTGGTACAGATGAACTGGTTTGCAAGGCAGAAATACAGACACAGGTGTAGAGAACAAATGTATGGACACCAAGGGGGGAAAGCGGTTGGGGGGTGGTGGTGTGATGAACTGGGAGATTGGGATTGACATGTATACACTAATATGTATAAAATAGATAACTAATAAGAACCTGCTGTATAAAAAAAATAAAATAAAATGAAATTCAAAAAAAAAAAAAGAGATATCTGCTAGGAGTGGTAAAGCAGAAAACCAGAAGGGGCCTAAGCGCTAAGAAACTACCATGCTAGCCTTAGACTGCCTATGTCAGAGATAAAACTTTGTGATATAAGTCATTCTTAATGTGGGTTTTCATTTACTTGCAGCCAAACCTAACTCTAAAGGACAAACCAAAGGCACTCCATTAAAAGTTCAGAAAGACAGAAGAGTTCTTTTCCCTCAGGCCACCTTGCCTCACAGACTCTGATGAAAACAACCAAGTCAGATAAGTGCTATAAAGAAAGGGATGAGAAAAGTCTAAGCAAATTCAAAGGAAGGAAAAGATCATGCAAAAGTATTATAATCACATTAACTATATTCTTTTAGGAAATTCTCTCCTTGAAAATTTAGGAAGCTTAGTCAGAGGTGTTGAGGGCTCCTTCTGTTACACTTTGTAGCACTCTCCAAAGTAGAATGAATATTTATCACACCAGATATAAAGTTATAGTTATGGTTAATCATCTCAACATTTTTATCATCTCAACAATTCATTATCAAATTTAGACCTGAAACTTCTTACCTGACCAGCAGCCTGAATGCTTAGGATAGCCACACGAGTCTCAGGATCCTTTTGAAACTGATTAACCAGATGTATTCTTTCTGAAGATGGAACACTTCCATCAATCCTAATGTAACGAGTCTACCATCAACAACAAGGGAAATGGCAAAATTAGGACAAGCTCCTATGCATCCATCTTATTATACATATTTTACAGCTTATTTTTATGTTCACATAATGAAACAGAAACTGGTGAAGACGACAGGTTAGTAAATGTTTAACAAGAAGAATTTTTTTTTTTTTTTTACACATATCATAGTACTTTATTTGTTGTTTGATAGACAGTTGTTTCCCGTTCTGGGGTATTGCCAACTGTGCTGCAGGGAATACCTTCACAGATATCTCTGTCTCTTTGTGTTCCTGTGTCAGTTTATCTGAAGTATGTATTCAGGAGTAGAAGTCCTGGATCGATTTTAAATGTTATCCCTTCCAAGGCAGTCTCCCAACCAGATGATAGTACCCAAAAAGTTGTTGCCAAGAAACGGCACAGAAGGCGTCCCCAGTGGTGTTGACGATGAGCGGGAGTTGGTCTAGCTGGTGTCAGGACCTAATGAAGCTCAGGTTCTTGATGTCTCATCACAGAAAGAATTCAGTGAGAGACAAAGTGATGGGCAAGAAGCGGATTTATTCAGAGAGAAACACACACTCCACAGACAGAGTGTGGGCCATCTCAGAAGGTGAGAAAGGCCAATACAAGAAGAATCTTAACCAGATTTCTTAATAGCTTCTTATAACAATTTTGTATTTTTAAATCTTTTAAGCTACTTGAGAGTGGGATCTATGTCTAGTTCATCTTCATACCATCAACGCCAAGTGTGATGCCACAGATATAATAGGAGCTCTATAATCATTACTGGATTAAGCTAATGTTGTTATCAGTAACATTCTATGTACATTGATAAGCAAACTTTAAATCATGGATCAGACTAATTCTAAAGTAACAGGATCACTAATTCCAAAGTAAAAATAAAGTCAGACATGTGAGAAAAGAAAAAGAAGATTCTGCCCAGGTATTAGGGATTCATGAAGAGTACTCCTGAAATGTCGCAACATTAACTGGGAAAACATTTTTTTTAATGTACCATTTGAGTTCTCTTTTCTCGCATTATTAAACTTAAAAGAAATAGGTGACATGATCATCTCCACTGAGGTAGGGAACCAAGACACCCAAATACATTTTTACAAAGTGAGGAAACATTAAATGCTAAACTGAACAGTGCTATCTTTTAAGAACGATGTGAGTTGAGAAAAAGGAGCAATCAGTGTGTGTTAGAATAGCTAAAAAGAACTTATTACTCAACTTTGTAAAAACAAATATAAGCCCTGAATTTCAAATTGCCTCATTTTTATATGCACTTTTATGGAAAACGTTGCCTTAAATAGTTGAGACATACAAATACTCAGTTTTATAAGGGAATCATCAAGTTAATCATTAAATAGAATGCCCCTTATCAACTTTCTACGTCTTCACAAAACAGATATAAACTGACCAGTGATCCACTTAATATCCATCAAGGCAGATTACAGAATCTTCTGAGGGTCTTTCTAAAGAAAACACATTATCAGGCTAGGGAGAGTTTTACCTACGTTTTTAACTCTTAGTGACACTAAATGGGATTCTAAACATACCAGTAAAGTGGGAGTGGGAAGAGACACACTTGGAAAAGATTCCGGTAGTTTTAAGGTGTAATGAATCAGAATAAAAAATCTAACATTACTGTTCAATCATTTAAAATTTATTTCTAAGGCTAATTAACTCTTCCTCAGAGGGTGTTTCACAGATACTATGTGATAATGATAAAGCATCTTTTAATATACAGCACTTTACTATATCATATTATCATAAATCTTTCTATGAAGAAAACACTAGAATTACCTTTGGTAATGTTAATGAACATATTAGCAAATGCCTGAATATGTATACAAAGTTTTAAAAAAATATGGCTTTATTCCTCCCTTTAAAATATCTACCTGCACAGGCAAGTGGTTCTGCTGCTACATGTATATTAAGCTCATATAATTTGTCAGGAACTTTCTCTGGCCGATTCAGAGCATCTCTGGAAGCCCTTAGCACATATGACAGGTTTACACTGGATGTAACCAGGTTTACACTCTGAAAGAAAAAATGGCAGATGCTGCGGCCGATAGGGCTGTTGGAAAACAAGGTGGACAGAAGAGAATGCAGTGAGGCCAGCAGGTTTGGTGGCGCTTACGTGGGCATATGTTTCAAACCCACCTACACTAAATCTTAATAATCATATTCTATAGATTAGGCTGCCTGGAAGTTTAAAAGGTATGACTGCGGCTGGGCACTAAAATTGGCTGAAATCATTCTTTTTTTCCCTTCAAAATCACCCACATTCTAAGGCCACCATGTTGGTAAACAAAAAATTTTAACTGCCTATACCAATCTCAAATGGTCCAGTAACAAAACCAGAATTCACATTATAGTCTATCAAGGCAGCATATTTTAATCAATCCAGATAATTTGATCAGTGGAAAATTATGACTGGTATAAAAGGGAAAACTTAATAGTATATTATCAATACAACAGAAATATAATATTAGTATAATCTGCAATAAAAATACATAATAATAATTTATAGATATTATACCATCCCATCATCTAAAGAAGGCAAAAAAGCTCAGTTATAAAACTAAAATTGATGTTTAGTATATTAAAAACTGCATTCTAAGAAGTATTTTATAGATAAATGGTAACATACCTTGTTTTCTATGACGGCTTCTGTGCAAGCTTGGAGCATGCTTAAATGATGTGCAAAAACCAGAAATTTAAGTGAATCATTCTGAAGCATCATCTTGATATAATCCTTTACAGCACCTGCCTAAATATTAAAAGTTAAACCTTATTAATGTCATAAAAATGTTTATTAAAAAATCATGTCACTTTCTTTAATAAAGCAAGAAAAACTTGGAAAATCAGTAAGTTTCTATGAACTTTTAATTGTTTTGTTCTCTAGGTAGCCTAAAGTAGAAGCCCACAAGTAAAGGAGCACACGGAAGAAGAGGAACAAGAGAGGGAAAAAAACTGGGAAGTAAAACAAGAGCAAGATAAGAATTAGATTTTAAAAAACAAGACAGGGAAAGAGTCTCTAAAGGAAAGTAGGTAGTCAAGTTGGTTGTGGCCAGGAAGGGGTTGGTGGTTTTGTTTAGAAAGTAATTTTCAAAAAAAGCTCATATAGGGACTTTCCTGGTGTTCCAGTGGGTAGGGGTCTGCCCTCCCAATGCAGGGGGCCTGGGTTCAATCCCTGTCAGGGAACTAGATCCCACATGCATACTGCAACTAAGAAGTCTGCATGCTGCAACTAAGAGCCTGCATGCTGCAACTAAAGATCCCGCATGCTGCAAGGAAGAGCCCGCATGTTGCAGTGAAAACCTAGTGCAGTCAAAATAAATAAATAAATATTTTTTTTAAAAAAGGCTCATATAGAGGACTAAGTGGAATAGAGTGAAGGAGAAAATGGAAGATAAAAAGTCAAATGACATTTTTTTGTGTGTGGGAAAGACTGAAAAAGAGTAAGAAAGCTGGGCTGAAGTTTAAAGATTATGAAAAGTTGGGCTATTCATTTTTTTAAACTAAGAAACTTAGGTAGATTTACAAATAGGCTGTTGAAAGTGCAGAAAGGCTAAGAGAAATGGAAAATGAGGGGATTTAGCTTGCCTCTAGGATGGAGAAGGTCTCAGAAGAGGCTGGAGTAATGCGATTAAGAGCACAAAAGGGAGGTCTGAGAGAACAGGGAGGGATACAAAAAAATTGTGAAGTAGAAGGGAGAAAGTCAAACAAGTTCATACTGAATAGGGTTTTCTTAGTTAACTTGAGGCCAGGTTACCAATTAAGAGTAAGAAATCAATATGAGATGAATTAAATAGGAGTTAAATTTAAAGTGGATAGCATGAATTAAATTTAAAACATGAATACAGTGTCTCTTAACTGTGAAAAACTAGTTAGACATTTTGGGAAAAGATAGCAGGCTGAATATATTTAACCTCCACTCCTTCTCAGTGCTATATTTAAATGATAGAAAAATGTATAGAGAAAAAGAAAATTGGAGACAGATCAATAGCAACAAAACTTTGGAAGCTAAAAAGTAGACAGATGCCTGGTAACTGATTAGCCAACCTGACAGTTCCTAAGCTGCCAGTATGGAGTGTTGAGAAGTACCTGATTTAAAATGGAGTGATCTGAAAGTGAACAGGAAATGTCACCTCTGGAAGTGAGGATGGGGGTGTGGCTAAAACAGGAGGATTGTTTGAAAGAATGTTTAAGTAGTTGAATATGTGCAACACTGAACCATATCCTTTCTCTACATAGTCCACATAATAGATGACTTCCCAATCCATCCTGGCAGAAAACTATACATTTATTTTCTGGAAAGGGCAAAATAGAGGGTATCTAGATGGAGGAATCCTACATTGATGGTAGGTCATCCTGCAAAAATCATGGGAATTAAATGAAAGTTACATAATAAAGGCTGAGCTCTATCCCTCCCCCTCCCCCTTCTTATCCCCAAGGGTTCCAAAACAGACAAACAGGCTTATGTCCTCTAGGCAGGGGAGCAGAATCATATAAAATGTTCCTTTTCTAGAATATCTGACCAAAGACAAAAGACTAAAGATACTGATATTGGGGTTCCTCAACAAGACATCCCAATCAGATCACTTTTTATTGAAGGCCATAGTTTACAAGACATATCCACGAAGAGCTTCTAGTCAGCATTTAATGTCTTACTTGTAAATATAAGCAAACAACCAAGGATCACCAGACATTTATGGAAAGCAACCTATATGAACAGATAAACTATGCAGAGAGTGGGAAAAAACTAGAAGAGATCACATTTATAAAACAAGAACAGGATGCTACAAAAAAGGGAAGAGTTGGGGGGGTTGGGTGGGGGGAGTACTCTTGAAGAGTAAAAATACAGTAGCAGAAATTAAAAATGCACTGGTTACTAAGCTAAGAAAATCTTCCAGGAAGTAGATGGAAAATAATAGAGAAAATATAAAATATATGAAAATTATAGGACCAGGCCATGAGGGCAATATATGAAAAATAAAAGTTCTAGAAAATAATACAGAAAAAAAGGAAATAATAAAAAGAATTAAGAATATTTTATAGAACTTAAAGCTGTAAGTTTCCAAAATGGAAACTGTAAAATGCCCACTGAAGATCCTTCACAATGGATGAAAATGGACCCAGAGCGAGGCCCATCATCATGAAATTTTAGAACACTGGGAACAAACAAACAATTCTATAAGCTTCCAGAGAGGGGAAGAATAGATTTCACGAACAAAACAAAATAAAAAATTTGAATTGCATTGGGTATCTCAACATCAATACTGAAAATTTTGAGAGAAAGTGATTTCTAACTAACAATTTATGTCCAGCCAAATTAAAAATCAGATATAAAAGTAGAACAAAGGCATTTTCAAAAACGCAGGGGTTTCAAACAATTTACCTCCAATATACGCTTTCTTGGGAGGCTACTAGAGAATGTCGTCCAGCCAAACAACGGAGTAAACAAATAAAGTAATATATATATAAAAAAAGAGGTAATTCAGCACACAGGAGAAATAAAGAAAAACTCCTGGATGAGAGGAGCTCTGCAACAGATCCAAAGAGCAATGGTCCAGACTGCAGCTGATCAAATGCTGCAGGGAAAATTTTTTTAAGAAGATAAAATTAATGCAATTCTGGGGCTTCCCTGGTGGCGCAGTGGTTGAGAATCTGCCTGCCAATGCAGGGGACACGGGTTCGAGCCCTGGTCTGGGAGGATCCCACATGCCGCGGAGCAACTAAGCCCGTGAGCCACAACTACTGAGCCTGCGCGTCTGGAGCCTGCGCTCCGCAACAAGAGAGGCCGCGACAGTGAGAGGCCCGCGCACCGCGATGAAGAGTGGCCCCCGCTTGCCGCGACTAGAGAAAGCCCTCGCACAGAAACGAAGACCCAACACAGCCATAAATAATAAATAAATAAATATTAAAAAAAAAAATTAATGCAATTCTAATGTTTAAAGGTACTGAGAGAAGACTGAACGACTAAGGTAAAGTTTGAGGATGAATTAGTGAAAATGAGTTGTGAAAGAAAAAAGAAAATATCCACAGTATATCGATAGTATATTACATGGTTCATCTGTAAATATTATAAACATGGTTCTAATAATATACATGGTGAATAGTGATCAAGCCAAAATTAGTATACATTTCTATAAAATTAGTAAAACTGTATCTCTTCATCTCTTTCTATTGATAGATTGATCTATCAATCTATCAATCTATCTACCTCCCTACCTATCACTTTGTTAGAAGAATGGGAATAGGGGAAAGGTCTGGGTGTGAGGGTGGGGTTGAAGGGTGAAAGAGCTAAAATTTTATCTTCCATATTGGGAAGCCAATAGATGACAGCTAAAATTACAAAGCAAGCAGTAATACACACCAAGAAGCAAGATAAACACATTGCTGAGGGATTTGAAGTAAATCCCCAAAAAATCAGCTAAAAGAAAAGAAAGTGGTTGCCTTTGGGGAATAAGTTTAGGGGACCATTACTTTTTGAAATGTCTATTTCTTCTCGTTAAATTATGATCATATGTAGCTTTGATAATAATTATAAAAATTTTAAAACGAGGGTATTTTAAAATTGAAAAATACCGATTTAAAATTCATGCATATGACTATGAAGTCACAGGATTGATTCTGCAAGCTAAATTTTGTATGTCTAAGTTTTCTAAACAATAAAGATTCACACAATGAGACTGGAGGTTGTTAAGAACTTTAGCCTTGGACTTCAGTGCCTCAGAAAGTGGAAATGAAGCCCTCTCAAAATAAGGAGCTATAAATTCCAGATATGTTGCCATGGTAACTGAACCACTTTAATAAACTGCATGTTTGCCTAAAGAGCTATATTTACTGTGATAAGCCTTTCAGAAAGTACGTATCAAGTTGGAGTATTTTTAAGGTACATTCATTTACCAGCCACTGCAGACCTACAAACTATATAATCACTGTACCCCTAGTCTCAGATGCATTCCCCACCCCTTCACAAGCAAGCTGTTTCTGCCAGTCTCCTCCACTAACATCAACCCCTCCTCAGTACAACCAGAAACTGCTCATGCCAAAGCTCAAGCCCCCACTCCCTATTCCTTCCTATCACAGGTTCAGAAAGGCTTATGGTTACTATTAATATAAAGTTCAATGGCCTAAACAGTCTCTCGGGACTAACCTGTTAACTTAACCATCATTGTGACATTGCTTCCTAGGAGAGAATGTGTCTGGAGAGCCAAAACATCTACGTAACAAAGGAACTTAGGAATTCTCTTAGGTTCTTAGGTTGGGGACTGCACAGGTTTGCATTTTAAAATTAACTGTACATGCATTTCCCCTGTTCTGATTCTATTCTAAATAAAACAGTCACTGCATTGTCATATTTTAAGTTATCTGAGCAGAAATTTGCTTTTAAAGTATCTTAAGTGCATATTATATAGGAATGGCAGGTTCTGTTAATGGTCAGCATTTTGATTATACTGGTTCAGGTTTTGTAGAAGTTGCCATGTTCACAATTCCATCTTATTTTACTGAAATTGGTCTGTTAGTACTGTGTCTGTGAGTCAAAGTTCTAATTTAAATAATTAATGAAGACTACACACTACATCTCATTTAAAGAAATGCAGAAATAAAGAGAATATGTTGTACAATTTATTTCTAAATTTTTTTTCCAGTGAATAGGTGTACATCATATTTTGAAGTAAAAGTAGTTAAAGAAAAACCTACATTGCATTAAAGACCTGATGAAAGGTACTTTAAGTTGTCAGCCTTTAATCATAAAATAAGAGGGAGAAAGAGTGAAGGACAAAAACAACACCAAACTGGAGCTATGACAAAGATTTTCTCCTTGACCGAACTTCAGTTACGCTTCTCTGAGCCCTGTTTTTGACTAGGCCTCAACTTTGGCCTTCTAAGTCTGCCTTGCCCTTGCCAGGCCCAGTCTTCGCAAGAATCCTGTTAAGTCAGTTTATCAAGAATGCTCCCACCCTTGACACCTGATCGACTCTTGGTATCTGATCAAGTTCCTCATCCCCACTTTTGATAGCTAATTCCTTCTCCTTCTTTTAGCCAAGAAACCTATTTTGGCCTTGGTTTCAATCTGACAAGTGCATACAACCCCACTGCAAGGAGCTCTAGAATCACCGGTTATCCAAGTAGGAGAGGAGTGAGTGACCAAAGAAACTATAACTGATTTAATGAGCCATTCATAGTTTCACTGTACCAGCCTGCGTACTTAGACATGCATAGTTTAATCTTCCAGACAAGCATATGTTGCTGGCAGGAGCAACCAGTTTAGCAAGAATCCCCCTACCCTTGATGTCTCCTCTTAGTAATTTTCCATCCACCAACCTCTTCATCCTGCTTGTGGCTATAAATCCCCACCTCTCCCTGTTGTGTTCAGCAATGAGTGATCCCTCTCCTCAACTGCAATAGAGTTGACTCCAAGTCTTCCTTACTGTTTTAACAAGGATCAGAAAAGAAGCTTCTCCTTAAGTTTTGAAGTCCTCAGGCCCCAGACTAAACGGCAGTTCTGTTTAGATATCTGGTGGGCACATACTTTAAGGACAACTCTTTAAGCCCTTATTAGTCAACAAGAGGTGAATTGTGACAGGTCTAAGCCAGCCTAGCACTTTCATTCCCCCTGCAAGTGATTCTGACTAATAAGAAACATGGGAAGTTTGCTGGAGGCTTCAAAAAAATCCTAACTGACAAAAGGGACATTATGGAAAGCTCTTCCTTGCTTTGGACATTATGGCCTGCACTTGATACCAGGAATTGCAGCGGTCACTCCGAGGCTACTATGGAGGCTGTTGATGAAAGCAGTGAATAGCCTTTAGTTGTACATCCTTCACCACAATTTCAGAATGTTTTCATTACCCTGAACAAAATCTTTCATCTCTTAGCAATCACCCCACCCCCACTGCAGGTCCCTGGATCACCCCTAGCTCTAGGCAAACACTAATCTATTTTCTGTCTCTATGGACTGGACTATTTTTTTTTTAAATAAATTTATTTATTTATTTTTGGCTGCGTTGGGTCTTCGTTGCTGCCCGCGGGCTTTTCTCTAGTTGTGGCGAGCGGGGGCTACTCTTTGTTGCAGTGCGCAGGCTTCTCATTGTGGTGGCTTCTCCTGTTGTGGAGCATGGGCTCTAGGTGTGCGGGTTTCAGTAGTTGCGGAACATGGGCTCAGCAGTTGTGGCTTGCAGGCTCTAGAGCACAGGCTCAGCAGTTGTGGCGCACGGGCTTAGCTGCTCCACGGCATGTGGGATCTTCCCGGACCAGGGCTCAAACCCATGTCCCCTGCGCTGGCAGGCAGACTCTCAACCACTGCGCCACCAGGGAAGCCCGACTGGACTATTTTGACATTTAATATAAGTGGAATCACATAATATGTGGTCTTGTGTGACTGGCTTCTTTATTAGCATAATGTTTTAATCCACGTTGTAGCATTTTCCAGTGTTTAATTTCTTTTTTTTATTGCCAAATAACATTCCATTGTGTGGACATACCACATTTTATTTGTCCATTCATCAGTTGATATCCTCTCTGCCTCTTTTATTTTATAATTTATTTATTTTATTTTATTTATTTTTGGCTGCATTGGGTCTTTGTTGCTGCACGCGGGCTTTCTCTAGCTGCGGCAAGCGGGGGTTACTCTTCGTTGCGGTGCGTGTGCTTCTCATTGTGGTGGCTTCTCTTGTTGTGGAGCACGGGCTCTAGGTACATGGGCTTCAGTAATTGTGGCACGCGGGCTCAGTAGTTGTGGCTAGTGGGCTGTAGAGCACAGGCTCAGTAGTTATGGCACACAGGCTTAGTTGCTCTGCAGCATGTGGGATCTTCCCAGACCAGGGATCGAACCTGTGTCCCCTGCATTGGCAGGTGGATTCCTAACCACTGCGCCACCAGGGAAGTCCCACCTCTCTTGTTTTTATTCACTTATCTATTTTACCTTATAGTGTTTCTTACTAATTTATTTGTGAAAACTTACCTTTTATCCTTTAAAATGATCTTAAATGAGGAAAGGAAAGTAACAAGTAAAAGAGAACATGCACTGCTTATTCACCTCCCTACTTGCCCTGCAGACCATCACAAAGAAAGGCTAGCAATTTGTCTTCTGCTATCCCTTTCCCCCTGCCAATGGTTCTTAATTTAGAAACCATTCCATCAACCTGAAAAAATATTTTCAAATCTGGTAGAAGACAGCCTTCAGGGGAAAATGGTCATTCCATACTCTATCAGTGTTCTGGACATTTTTACAGAGCCCCATGCCAAAATTTCCCCATAGAAAACTTCCAAAGATAGTTTGGGTGAACTATTAGAAGAGTGATTTTCTTATCTCTAGGCATGCTTATGAATCCATCTGTAAATAGAAATCTAACACTTCTAATACATCTAATCTTTTGACACTGGCCAAGTTTTGCAAGCAGACCATTTTACACTGAGAAACAGAAGAGCTACAATACTGTATGTAAGAAGAGAGTAACCCCAATTTAATACCTCAACCAACACAATTTTACAAAAGAACCTGAGATCCTAAACCTTTCCATAAAACTTTTTGGAACAAGATATAATAAAGCAATTGTTCTATCTAATCATTCTATCTAAGCTATCTATCTATCTGGCAAGGATGGATGAGAGACAACATTCCCATGAATAAGCTACTACATTGGGTTAACCAAATTTAGACAAAGTTAGAAAGTAAAGGCAATAGTATTAGGAACTTAACTTTCTTCATAAAGGTTGATTTCATGTGAATTTGATAAAAGTCATCGATCAAAAGAGCTAATCTAATTCTTTAAAAACTGAATCAATTTTGAAAAACATTCTCAATTTCTTTCTAAACTCCATCCATTGATCATGTCAATAAGGTTATCAACTTTGTACAACTAAAGTTAAGCATGAATAAATCTTCTTTGGGTGTTTAAAATTATAACATACAGAATGTATAGACTTCTAAATTCTGTATCTTCTTTCTCCATGCCTGTACAGGGATGCTAAAAAATCACTAATAGGGAAACAGGAGTCACCATAAACCCATGGTCACCAACAAATATTAAATATTCTGCTATTCTAGCGGAATGATGGGTAAGTGCACGTACTCTGTAGCCAAACTGTCTATGTTCAAATCCTGCCTCTGTCATTTACAATCTAAGAGTCACTGAGCAAGTCATTTAAACTCTGTGCCTTGTTTCCCCAACGTATAAAAGGGGATAAAAAGTACTTACTACCCTTAGAGTGGTAAGAATTAAATGAGTTAGTACATAAAATATGCTTGGTAACACTGTAAAAGTGTTAGCTCTTATTATTACTATATTCCTCCAGTAAACTGCAAAACCAATTTCAACCTTTGCCACTTCCTTCAAAATCAGAACCTATGCCTCTTAGCTCTCAAACTTCCCACTGCCCAGAGAAAATAGAACTCATCATTTGAGAATTCTGTTACCTTTCCTTACTTTTACTCATCGTCACTTCCTTTCCTTTTGTACAAGAGAGGTATTTCTTCTCTTCTCTAAGGCAAATCCCTCCACCTGTGATCCAAACTTAACCATTCCTGCCATCTCAAAAACCTAAACCACTCTTCCTTCTCAACTGGATATTTCCGCATCCTTACTAAAGCCTTCCTCCATTCCACATAGCCACGTAAGCTAACATACCATCTCCTTCCTGCTCTAAAATGATAATATCATTGTTTTATTTGCCCTTTATTATTACTGACCATCTCCTTACTAATAAACAGGGGCCTACAGTGCCCGCTCCAGAGCCAGACACCCTTTCCTAAACAAAAGAACTGGCTCAGGAAGAGGCACCCTAGTCTCACGATATCCCAGTCCCTGTGCGGCAGGGAACATTGCAGTGACCTCATTATACCTCACTGCGTATTATAAGTAGGATTCTACCTGTTTAAGCGGCTGAGGCAACACAGCAAACAGAAAATGTGCTTTGTGTTTAAAGCAATTTGCCTGTGCAAAGTTTTTAAGGCACTAAGAAATGCTGCCATCCCCACAGTGACAGGAAATTTAAAATTATGGGTTGACTTAATCATTTTCATAGAAAAATAACTGGCATTTCTCTTAAAATGGTTTTCTCTAAAAATGAGACATCGTTACAAAGTACCAGAAAATAACCAAGAGCTCACATACAACTTACATCCGTTTTTTTCTAGGAGAGTATTAGGCTGATCCTAAATCTAAAGAATCTGTTCAAGACTTGTGGTTGCCAAGGGGAAGGGAGGGGATGGGAGAAGGATGGATTGGGAGTTTCGGACTAGCAGATGTAAACTATTATATATAGAATGGATAAACAACAAGTTCCTACTGTGTAGCACAGGAAACTATATTCAATATTCTGTGACAAACCATAATGGAAAAGAATATAAAAAAGAATGTATACATATATAACTGAATCATTGTGCTGTACAGCAGAAACTAAAACATTGTCAATCAACTATACTTCAATTAAAAAAAAAGAATCTGTTCATTTTCATCGATTATATTCTCAACAAATATTACAGAGAAATAAAAGTAATGTTATAGAGGAAGAAAAGTAATTATAATTATCTGAGATCCTTCAGTAACTGACTTTGTACTAGTAACATTTATTATTATGTGGTCTTTTCCTTTGTTTAGTGTTTATCATTACCATTTACTGCTTATCATTATCATTATTAAATTTCTTATTAAGAAATATCTGAAAAAGAGATCTCAATAATGTAAAAACAAACATACTTAAAACTTATACAGCCTCTATCCCCCAAAGAAGTACAAGTACTTAATCTCAAAAGGCAGAACAGCATAAATGTTTATACAGCACATGGATGACATATCAACACCATTATATAGTATCACACTGTATATATGAAAAATTATCATATGAATATGACCTAATTTGCTGACATGACCTAATTTGAAACACTGGTACTGTATTCCCATCTGCCTAAGACATCGCAGGATATAAGAAAAAGAGAAAATATGAGAGCAGACAAAGAAACCTATCCTGGAGATCTATAAAACTAGGATAGATGGAGATCCATTTGTCTGGAAGACTTTATGCATAACTCTGCCTGGAGCAAAGTAAGAGGCTGGATGACCCACAGAGGTCCTTTCTAGCCCACTGCGTCCTAACCACAATGAATGGACAGTGTTAAAACAGTGATATAGGGCTTCCCTGGTGGCGCAGTGGTTGAGAATCTGCCTGCCAATGCAGGGGACACGGGTTCGAGCCCTGGTCTGGGAAGATCCCACATGCCGCGGAGCAACTAGGCCCGTGAGCCACAACTACTGAGCCTGCGCGTCTGGAGCCTGTGCTCCGCAACAAGAGAGGCCGCGATAGTGAGAGGCCCGCGCACCGCGATGAAGAGTGGCCCCCACTTGCCGCAACTAGAGAAAGCCCTCGCACAGAAACGAAGACTCAATGCAGCCATAAATAAATAAATAAATAAAAATTAAAAACAAAAACAAAAACAAAAAACAGTGATATAGATGGATGTGGGAAGTACTTGCTTCCTCAGAAGATCTGACAAGAACAAGATTTTACACTTTACATGTTATTTATTATGAAGTTATAGCCTTTAAAAAATTAAATATCACAAATCATGAAGAGTTTGTTTTACTTTAGGTAGTAATTAAGTATATGCCTCTAAAATTGCATATCCTGGGGAATTTCCTGGCAGTCCAGTGGTTAGGACTCCCTGCTTTCACTGCTGAGGGCCCGGGTTTGATCCCTGCTCAGGCAACTAAGATCCCACAAGTCTCGTGGCGCAGCCAAATAAATAAATAAAATAATAAAATAAAATAAAATAGCACATCCTATAAGTATACTCACACAAATGCATTTACTTGAAAACTCATTATTTTCTTTAAATCTTCCTTCTTACTCTCATCAAGATTTTCAAATTTATATAAACTATCATTAGGTAGTTCTAATTATCCTTAAATTTCTCGACTTAATTGTTCAAGTGATTCAATAAAAAGAAAAGCATTTCCAATATGATGCTGCAGAGTACAAAACAAATCTTCTATTACCGCATAGCTCGAGCCTTGCTGAATTTGGCACAGATCATACTGAATGGGGAACTACGCACAAAAGGTATCTCCTGTTTTTCCCGGTCTCCGTGAATGGCAGAAACATCAACCCAGTTGGCCAAGCAAAAAAATCTAGATTCTACTTTTACCCTCTCCTCCATATTCAGTCGAACACCAATGTCTTAATATATTTTGAATTATTCTTTCTTTCCAGTTAAGATGTGGTACAGCCACTACCCTTGGTTCAGATCACCTGGATGACCAGTGCGGCATCCCAACTGGATTACCTGCCTACAGGCTTATTCCTCCCAATGCATTCTCCACACACAGGCATACCTTGGAGATACTGCAGATTCAGTTCCAGACCACAGAAATAAAGCAAATATTACAAGAAAGTGAGCCACATGAATTTTTTGGTTTCCCAGTGTGTTCGAAAGTTATGTTTAAACTATGCTGCAGTCTATGAAGTGTGCAATAGCATTATGTCTAAAAGAATGATGTACATACCTTAATTTAAAAATACTTTATTGCTAAAAGATGCTAACCATCGGGGCCTTCAGCGTGTCATAATCTTTTTGCTGGTGGAGCATCTCGCCTAGATGTTGATGGCTGCTGACTGATCAGGGTGATGGTTGCTGAAGGTTGGGGTGGCTGTAGCAGTACGTTAAAATAACACTGGGGCTTCCCTGGTGGCGCAGTGGTTGAGAATCTGCCTGCTAATGCAGGGGACACGGGTTCGAGCCCTGGTCTGGGAAGATCCCACATGCCACGGAGCAGCTGGACCCGTGAGCCACAACTACTGAGCCTGCGCGTCTGGAGCCTGTGCCCCGCAACGGGAGGGGCCGCGATAGTGAAAAGGCCCACGCACCGCAATGAAGAGCGGTCCCCGCACCGCGATGGGGAGTGGCCCCCGCTTGCCGCAACTGGAGAAAGCCCTCGCACGAACCGAAGATCCAAGCACAGCCAAAAATAAATAAATAAATAAATAAATAATAAAGTAGCTATAAAAAAAAAAAATAACACTGAAGTTTGCTTCATTAATCAACTCTTCCTTTCACAAACAATTTCCTTGTAGCGTGCAATGCTGTTTGATAGCATTCTACCACAGTAGAAGTTCTTTCAAAACTGGAATCAATCCTCTCAAACTCTGCCGTTGCTTTATCAACTAAATTTATGTCATATTCTAAATCCTTTGTCATTTCAACAAACTTCACCAGGAATAGATTCCATCTCAAGAAACCACTTTCTTTGCTCATCCATGGAAGCAACCCTTTTCCACTAAAGTTTTACCATGAGATTGCAGCAATTCAGTCACATCTTGAGGCTCCACTTTTAATTCTAGTTCTCTTGCTATTTTCCACCGCATCTGCAGTTACTTTCTCCACTGAAGTCTTGAACCCCTCAAAGTCATCCAGGAGGGTTGGACTCCAACTTCCTTCGAACTCCTGCTAATGTTGATATTTTGACCTCTTCCCATGAATCACAAATGTTCTTAATGGCATCTAGAATGGTGAATCCTTTCCAGAAGGTTTTCAATTTACTTTGCCCAGATCTAAATTAGGATTCACTATTTATGGCAGCTACAGTCTTATGAAATATATTTCTTAAAGAATAAGTGTTGAAATTTGAAATTGTTCCATGATCCATGGGGCTACAGAATAGATATTGTGTTAGCAGGCATGAAAACAACATGAATCTCAATTTACGTCTCCATCAGACCAGGTACATTGTCAATGAGCAGTAGTATTTTGAAAGAAATCTTTTCTGAGCACAGTTCTCAACAGTGGGCTTAAAAAATTCAGTAAACCATGTTGTAAACAGATGTGCTGTCAACCAGGTTTTCTCATTCCATCTATAAAGCACAGGCAAAGTAGATTTAGCAAAATTCTTAAGGGCCCTAGGATTTTCAGAATGGTAAATGAGCACTTGCTTCAACTTAGAGTCACCAACTGCACTAGCTCCTATCAGGAGAATCAGCCTGTCTTTTGAAGCTCTGAACCCAGACACTGACTTCTCCTCTCTAGCTACAGAAGTCCTAGATGGCATCTTTTTCCAGTAGAAGGCTGTTTCATCTACATTGAAAATCTGTTGTTTAAGGTAGCCACCTTCATTAATTATCTTAGCTAGAGCTTCTGGATAACTTGCTACAGCTTCTACATCAGCACTTACTGCTTCACCTTGTACTTTTGTGTTACAGAGATGACTTCTTTCCTTAAACCTCATGAACCAACCTCTGCTACCTTCAAACTACATAAGTCCCCTACATATGAACAAGTTCCATTCTGAGAGCATGTCTGTAAGTCCAGCAAAGTTAGCCTAGGTACCCAACTAACACAACTGGCTATATACTGCTGCTTGTACACTTGCTTCCGGACATCCTGGGCTGGAAATAAAGATACTGTACTGCTGTACTCTATAGAGGACTGTACAGTAAAGTACAGAAAAGCACAACCACCTGTAGAGGATGCATGCACGTGATAATGTATGCCAGACTGTGAACTAACTTACGTGATTGGACACACGAACACATGATCGCATCTTTGAAAGTTTGCAACTTTAAGGTTCGTATGTAGGGGACTTACTGTATTCTTCTGTAGCTTCCTCACCTCTCTCAGCCTTCAAAGAATTGATGAGAGTTAGGGCCTTGCTCTAGATTAGGCTTTGGCTTGAGGGAATGTTGTGGCTGGTTTGATTTCCTATCCAGACCACTAAAACTTTCTCCATATCACTGGTAAGACAGTTTTCCTTTCTTATCATTTGTGTGTTCACTGGAGTTATATATATATATATATATTTATATATATATATATATTTATATATATATATAGTTAATATATATTTATGTATGTATATACACACATAATAATATATAATATATAATAATTAATGTCTATTAATATATATATATGTGCATTTATTTATTTATTTGGCTACACCGGGTCTTAGTTGCGGCACGCAGGATCTTCATTGCAGCATGCAGGATATTTAGTTGTGGCACGCAGGACGTAGTTTCCTGACCAGGGATGGAATCCAGGCCACCTGCATTAGGAGCGAGGAGTCTTAACCACTGGACCACCAGGGAAGTCCCTGGGGTAACACTTTTAAGTTCCTTCAAGAACTTTTCCTTTTCAGTCACAACCTGGCTAACTGTTTGGTGCAAGAGGCCTAGCTTTCAGCCTATCTCAGTTTTCAACATGCCTTCTTCACTAAGCTTAATCATTCTTATCTTTTAATTTAAAGTGAGAGACATGCAACTCTTCCTTTCACTTGAACACTTAGAGGCCATTGTATGGTTATTAACTGACCTAATTTCAATATTGCTGTGTCTCAGCAAATAGTGAGGCCCAAGGAGAAGGAGAGAGATGGGAGAATGGCTGGTTGGTGAGCAGTCAGAACACACACATTTATTGGTTAACTTCACCATCTTCTATGGGCACTGTTCAAGGCACCCCAAAACAATTATAATATCAACATCAAAGATGACTGATCACAGATCACCATAACAAATATAATAATGATGACAAAGTTTGAAATATTGCAAGAATTGCCAAAATGTGACCCAGGGACACGAGTTAGCGAATGCTGCTGGAAAAATAATGCCAGTAAGACTTGCTGGATGCAGGGCTGCCACAAACCCTCAGTTTGTAAAAAATATGCGATCTGCAAAGTGCAATAAAGTGAGGCTCAATAAAGTGAGGCTCAACAAAATGAGGCATGCCTGTAGCTACAGTTCTTTTTCTAAAGCGCAAATCTGATCATTTTACTCTACTCCACAATATCTGATTGCTCAGAACCCTTAGGATAAATTACACACTGTGAACTGTGACCTTCATGATGTGGTACTGCTCTCTGTGGTCTCCAACCTAGTCTCTGTCAGAATTCCTCTCTGACATACTAGGCTTTTGCCATGATGACTTACTTTTGGTTCCCTAAATATATCATTCCTGGTTAATCTTTGTGAGTTTGCACATATTATTCATGTGCTGAAATACATTCCATCAGCTCCATCCCATTCCCATTTCACTCCCCTCCACTTTGGTTTGCTAAATCTTAACTTGTTCATTCCTTGTAACATTTTTCCTGAATCCCCAAGACTTGGCCAAGTATCTTCTCCCATGTCCTTCCACAATATTCTGTTTTTAAGCCCTAAATATGCTCTATTGTAGTTGAACATTTACTTTTACTGTCTTCCCCAACAGACTCCAAGTTCCTTGAGAGGTAGGAACTACATAGTTCCTCCTACATAGTTCCATAGTGTAGAGGTAATCCACACTATGTCTTGTTCACCATGCCTCTCTAGCACCAAGCATAATCCTTGCCACATAGTAAGCACTCAATAAATATCTGTTGAATTAGGAAAACATTTAGCCAAAGAAAGGAAGCTTCAACTGTTAGTATGCACACAACATAGTAACCAATTTATAATCTGTGGTATTTCAGAAGTTCATTTACAAATAGGTTTGGGAGAACTCTGAAACACATTTTCACATGGAAACAATATTAAATGTAATAACCAGATACCTCCCCTCAAAGTTACCTACATCTATAATGTAGGAAGTCGGGGTAGCCTTCTGCTACCAATAATCTTTGGGAATATATTCCAATCTGGGACAACTGATTTTTCATCTCCTTTCTTTTTCTTCAAGGATCCTAGGAATTAGGTGCAACTTCCTATTGACTACCAACACTTCTGACTTCCAACTAGGGTTTCTTACACATGCAGGAAATTATCTAAAAGGTTCTCATATATATTCTTTTCCTTTAAGCAGCATTCTATACTCAGTACCAAGTACAAAGAAAGCTAAGTGAGCAAGCAAACAAAAAACAAGATAGTTATTAACTCTAAGAAAAACAATAGTTGTCAAAGAAATGTAATTATAGCTCAACTGTGAAATGTTTAACAGTCATTATACTGTAAACAATGAACACTGATAAAACCAAAAATTATGATATGGGAAAATAGAACAGGGGGAATGTATTGCAAATATTTTCTTCCAATCTATATTTTGCATTAGCATTTTCACAGCAGTGTCTTTCATACACAATAATTTTAAACACCATAAATTTTAAAGTTTTGAGTCCCATTTGTTTTTCCTTTAAAGTATGTGCTTTTTGTATCCTATCTAAAAAAATGTTCCTACCCAAAGGATGGGATATTTTAAAATATGTATGCTACTAAAAGTTTTATAAATTATCTTTTATATTTAAGTCTATGATTCACTTTAAGTTAATTTTTATGTATGGTGTGAAATAACGATCAAGGCTCTTTTTTTTTTTTTCTTATGGATATCTAATTGTCCTAGTACCATTTGTTGAAAAGACTATCATTTCCCTATTGGGTTATCTTGTCCCCTTTCCTAAGATCAGTTGACAATCAATATGAATGGCTATTTCTGATCTCTCTTTTCTGGTTCATTAAATGTCTATTCTTATGCCAATATCACTAAGTTTTATCACTGTAACTTTATAGTAAGTATTTATATTATGTGGTGTGAGTCTCCCAACTTCATTCAGAATTATTTTGGCTACAGTAAGTCCTTTGTGTTGCTTCATAAATTTTACATTCAGTTTGTCAATTTCAATAAAAACGACTACAGGGATTTTGATTAACATTGTATTGAGTATATAAATTAATTTACAAAGAAGAGGCATCTTAACAATATCAAATCTTCTGATTCATGAACACAATCTATCTTGTCATTTAAGTTTGCTTTACATTCTCTAAACAATGTTTCATAGTTTTCACTGAATATATTTTTTGCTGAATTTATTCCAAAATTAGCTCATGGTTATTGATGCTATTGTAAATCGTATTTTACAAATTTCAATTTCCAATTTTTCATTGCTAGTATATGGAACTACAAATGATTTTTGTATCTTGAACATGAATCCTGTGACCTTGATAAATTCAATCATTAGTTCTAGTAGCTTGAAGTGTTCTTTGATTTTCTATGTAGACAATCATGTTGTCCTTTTCAATCTGCATACCTCGTATTCCTTTTTCTAGGCTATTGCACAGTTATGAAAACAATATTGAAGCAAACAGTGATGAACTACAGTGGTGAGAGCAGACTTTCTTATTTTGTTCCTGATCTTAGGGAATAGCATTCAGTCTTTGAGCATTAACTATGATGTTAGTTGTAAGTTTTTCAAAAATGCCTTTTACTGGGATGAGGAAGTCCCTTTCTACTCCTAGTCTGCTGAGATGTTTTATCATGAATGGATGTGGAATTCTATCAAATGTTTTCATTGGGATAATCGAATGGTTTTCCATTTTGACTTTGTTAATGTGGTGAAATACCGTGATTAATTAATCCAATGTTATACAAACCTTGCATTGCTGGTATAAATACTTTTTAACATACTGGTGGATTTAATTTGCTAATATTTTGTTAAGGATTTTTATATTCATAAAGGATGTTGGTCTGTAGCTCTATTCTGATGTGTCTGTGTGGTTTTGGTATCAGAGTAATTCCAGCTTCATAAAATTATTTGAGAGATATTTATTCCTCTTCTGTTTTCTAAAAAAGTTTTAGTTAATAGATATGCACATATTTCTGAGTATTATGAATCAGAAAGAATTGACTCCTTTATCTTTATGTAAGTTTCCTCTCTAATCCTGGTAATATTCTTTGTTCTGAAGCCTACATCATTTCATATTAATATATTTACTTCATCTTTCTTTTGATTATTGTTTTCATCCATTTATTTTTAACCTTTAGCCTTTGTACTTAAAGAGAACTTCTTATAGATATCATATAATTTATGCAATCTGACAATTCCTGTCTTTTAATTGCTGGGTTTAGAGCATTTACACTTACTACAATTATTGACAAAACTGGATTTAAATCTACCATTTTGTAAGTTGCTTTCTATTTCATGTAGTTGTTCTTTGTTCCTTTATCTTCCTTTCCTTCTTTTGGATTAACTTGAATTTCTTCTGTCATTAGATTACTTTATTGTGTCCACTATATATACATCTTAAAACTTTTTATTTTGAAATAAGTTTAGACACATGAGAGGCTGCAAAAATAATACAGAGTTCCCATGTACCCTTAACCTAGCTTCCCCTAATGATCACTTCTTATATAATTATAGTACAATATCAACACCAGAAAATTACACTGGAATAATGATATTTTCTATCACTATAATCCTACCATTTTGAAAATGTTATAAAAATGGTGCCATGATGTATGTAAACTTTTGATATTGGCTTCTTTCACTAAGTATAATGCTTTTGCATTTATCAATAGTTCATTCCTTTTTTTAAAAAATATTATTGGAAATACATTTCTTCTTTTTTTTTTTTTTAATTAATTTATTTTTGGCTGCGTTGGGTCTTCGTTGCTGTGAGTGGGCTTTCTTTCTAGTTGTGGTGAGCAGGGGCTACTCTTCATTGCCGTGCGCAGGCCTCTCATTGTGGTGGCCTCTCTCATCTTGGAGCACCGGCTCTAGGTGCGCGGGCTCTAGAGCACAGGCTCAGTAGTTGTGGCACACAGGCCCAGCTGTTCTACAGCATGTGGGATCTTCCTGAACCAGGGCTTGAACCCGTGTCCCCTGCATTAGCAGGCGGATTCCTAACCACTGTGCCACCAGGGAAGCCCCAATAGTTCATTCCTTTTAATGGAGTATTCCATTATATGGACGTACTACAATTTGTTTGAAGGACATTTGGGTTGTTTCCAAGTTTGGGGTTATTATAAATAAACTCTTGTAAAGATGTTTGTGTAAACCCAAGTTTTCATTTCTCTACGATAAATATCCTGGCCCAGGAAGATCCCACACGCCAAGGAGCAACTAAGCCCAGGTGCCACAACTACTGAGCCTGTGCTCTAGAGCCTGCAAGCCACAACTACTGAGCCCTCATGCCACAGCTACTGAAGCCCGCACGCCTAGAGCCCGTACTCCGCAACAAGAGAAGCTACCACAATGAGAAGTCTGCGCACCGCAACAAAGAGTAACCCCCGCTCACTGCAACTGGAGAAAGCCTGCATGCAGCAACAAAGACCCAATGCAGCCAAAAATAAATAAATAAATAAATAGATGTATTAAAAAAAAGAAAGAAATGGGGGCTAGATACCCTGCAAGAAATTTGGATTTAAAAAAAAAATTTACATTTTTTTATGATTTACATTTTTTATGATTACTTTTTATCGCAACTATTGGCTTCTAAGCTGATTGAAAGAATTATTTTTTTCTCAGATACTATGTTTTTATTTCTAGCATTTTCATTTTACTGTCTTTACAGTTTCTATATTTCTTCTGAAATTTTCCATCTTTTTCATTTATGTTGTTTACCTTTTCTACTAGCTCCTTTAACATATTATTCATAGCTTTCTTAAAGTCCTTGTCTAATAGTTCTACAATCTGAGTTATTTCTCCATCTGGCTTTATAGATTACATTATCTTTGACAATGGATGACGTTTTTTAAAATTGCTTTTTTGTTTATTTCATAATTTCTATTAAATACTAGAAATTATGTGTGGAAGAACAGGACAGACTGAGATAAATTATATTTACACCCAAAAAAGGGCATGCTTCTTTTTCTATCAAGGTGATAGTATGTGAGGGACTGCGACAATCTAGTCAATATTGAGTTCTATTTAGGTTCTCTTGCTTTACCTTCAGTGCACCACAAATTTGAAATGCCCCCAACAGTGGGATGCTTCTACCTTGTGAAAGTGTGTGCCAAGAATTCTTCTAAGTGTCCCAACTGCACTCTAAGCTTTCAGCAGTCCCTACATGCCTGCACTATAGAGGGATGTCTCTCTCCCCCAGTACTCAATTAATCTTGATGGTTTCTCATTGTTCAGTTCATGATAATGGACGGAAGATTTCTTGGATCTACAGGTAGCACATCAGTATAAGGTAGGCCCTTTGCTCCAGCTGAGTCTTGGAGGTGTGGCTTTCCTGGTGTTTCTGTCCCTCTCTCCTAAGACAACCAAACTATGTCATATAAATGTGGGTGGTCCTGGGCAGGACAGAGGTTCCTGCCTCTCCTCCAGTAGTAAGAGATTTCTGTCTTAATAAAGGTCCTGATTTCAATAGGGTTTCCTGCCCAACTCCCAGGTATAGATGGCTTTTGTTTCTATTCAGCCCCCAAAAGCAGTTGATCCTGAACTGGATTTTGGAGGCTCGGGGAGGGGGACTTTACCTCTCTCACAGTGGCTTAAGTCTTTTGATTAGTGTGAGTTGAGAAAAGGGTCCAGGAAATAGGCAGGGTATTGTGCTTGTACGCTACCGGTAGGGGTGCTCTCTCACCTCCTAGTCAGCATGTGGTAGAGGCCAATGGAAATAAAGCTTGTGAGTGAGTATGGACTCCCTGTGTCAGGAACTCCTATTGTTTTGGACTGTCATGGCAGCCTATGCTCAGCTTTTATAATTCTGTTACATTTTAGCTGTTTTCTTCTTATCCACTTTTATGGTAGCTACGTTCTTACTGCTGCTCTGCCAAAGGAAAACATTTTATATGTCTCATCTCTCCTCTCAACAAACTAGGAAAAGAAGGAAATTTTCTCAACGTAGGAAAGGGCATCAATAAAAATCTTAAAGATAACATCATAATCAATGGTGAAAGACTGAATGCTTTCTTTCTAAGACGGGCAGCAGGGAAGTCTATTCAACCCTACCACTTCTGTTCAAAATTGTACTTTTGTTCCTTCAATGTGATAGGCAACAAAAATAAATAAAAGGCATACAGGTTACAGGGAAGAAATAAAAGTACCTTTACATGCAGACAAAATGATGTCTATGTAAAAAATCCCAAAGAATTTACCAAAAAGCCATAAGAACTAATAAGTGAGTGCAGCAAGGTTACAAAATAAAAGATCAATATACAAAAATCAATAAAAATCCTGTATTTAGCAATGAAAAAGTAGAAATTTAAATTTAAAAGTACTATTTACAAGAGCATAAAAAGACATGAAATACCTAGAAATAAATCTAACAAAATGTATTCAAGAAAACTAGAAAACGTTGCTGGGAGAAATTAAAGTCCTAAATCAAAAGAGAGAGATACTCTTTTCATGGATCAGGAGATTGAATAATATTAAGAAGTCAATACTCAATACCGCCTCACACCTGTTAGAACAGCTATTATCAAAAAGAGAGGAAGTAACAAGTGCTGACGAGAATGTATAGAAAGGGATCCCTCGTGCACTATTGGTGGAAATGAAAATTGGTGCAGTTGATATGGAAAACTGTGTGGAGGTTCCTCAAAAATTTAGATGGAACTACCATATGATCCAGCAATTCCACTTTCAGGTATTTATCCAAGAAAATGAGAACACTAACTCAAAAAGATATATGCACCCCCATGTTCATTGCAGCATTATTTACAATAGCCAAGACAACGTAAGTGTCCACTGATGTATAAATGGATAAAGAAAATGTGGTATGTAGGGGACTTCCCTGGTGGCGCAGTGGTTAAGAATCTACCTGCCAATGCAGGGGACACGGGTTCAATCTCGGGTCCGGGAAGATCCCACATGCCGCGGAGCAACTAAGCCCGTGTGCCACATCTACTGAGCCTGCACTCTAGAGCCCGCCAGCCATAACTACTGAAGCCCATGTGCCTAGACCCGTGCTCTGCAACAAGAGAAGCCACTGCAATGAGAAGCCCGCACACTGCAATGAAGCATAGCCCCCATTCACCGCAACTAGAGAAAGCCGCGCGCAGCAACGAAGACCCAACGCAGCCAAAAAAAAATGTGGTATGTATATATATACACACAATGGAATATAATTGAGTCATAATAAAGAAAGAAATCTTGCCATTTGCAACAACATGTATTGTTGAGGGTATTATGCTAATAAGCAAAATAAATCAGACAGAGAAACTCAAATACCTTATGATCTCACTTATATGTGAAATCTTAAAAAACAAACAAACAAACAAACAACTCCAACCCCCACTCCACCAAGCTCACAGATACAGAGAACAGATTGGTGGTTGACAGAGGCAAGGGGTTGGGGGCAGTGAGTGAAATGGGTAAAGGAGGTTAAAAGGTACAAACTTCCAGTTATAAAATAAATGGGTCATGGGACATAATATACAGCATGGCGACAGTAGTTAATGACACTGCGTTGCATGTTTGAAAGCTGCTAAACGAGTGGATCTTAAGGGTTCTCATCACAAGAAAAAAATTTTTGTGAGTATACATGGTGATGGATGTTAACTGAACTTATTGTGGTGATCATTTTGCAATATATACAAGCATGAAATCATTATGTTGTACACCTGAAACTAATATAACGTTGTATGTCAACTGTATCTCAATTTAAAAAAAGAAGTCAATTCTTACAAATTAATCCATAGATTCAAAACAATTCCAATCAAAATTGTACATACTTAAGCTAATTCTAAAAACTCATAAGGAAAAGCAAAGGACTTATAAGGGACAAAACAATTTTGAATAAGAATAAAGTAGGGGGTGAACACCGTGTGATTTCAAGACTTATTATAAAGGTAGAGTAATCAAGCCAATGTAGTATTCTGTAAGGTCAGATGTATAGATCAATGAAACAGAATAGAAAGTTCAGAAACAGACCTATACATATATAACTAAGTGATTTTTTATGAAGGTGCCACGACAACTCAATGAGGGAAAAACTGTCTTTCCAACAAAGAGTGCTGGAACAATTGAAAATCCATATGCAAACAAACAAAAAAACCCAAAAATCAGAAAACAAACTGAACCTCCACCCTGAACAAGCCACCTCAATGAGAAGCCCGAGCACCGCAACAAAGAGTAGCCCCCCACTGTCTGCAACTAGAGAAAGCCCGTGCGCAGCAACAAAGACCCAGCACAGCCAAAAATAAATAAAATAAAATAAATAAATTTATATATATATAAAAAAATAAAACAGAAATGGGATCTACAGACTTGGAAGAATTATTTGGAAATGACATATATGTTAGAGAATTTGTTTCCAAAATATATCAAGGGCTCTTATAACCCCATATAAATATGGGCTTGATATGAACACTTTTCAAAAAAAAAGAAATGAATGGCTAAAAGGCACACGAAAATATGCTCAATATCATTAGTCATTAAGAAAAGGCAAGTTAAAATAATCATGAGATACTACTACATACCGAGAAAAATAACTAAAAATAAACAAACTGACAATACTAAGTACTGACAAAGATATAGGACAACTGGAACTCTGATACATTGCCAGTAGGGATGCAAAATGATATAGCACTTGGAAAAACAATTTCACAGCTTTTTATGAAGTTAAATCTATGCTTTCCACATGACCCAGCAATCCCAGTTCCAGCTATTTACTCAAGGGAAGTGAAAATATATCCATACAAAGACTTGTACATGAATGATTAAAACAGGCTTATTCACAATAGCCCAAACTGAGACTATGCCAAATGGCCATTATGTGGTAAAGGAATTTAAAAAGATTGTTATATTAATATAGATATATAAATATTTATGTATCCATACATTGGAATATCAGTCAGCAATATAAATGAAAAAACTAATGGATCAATATTCAAAAGCTTTATGCTAAGTGAAATAAGCCAGACAAAAGGCTACATACTATAGGATTCCATTTTCGTGACATTCTGGAAAATTCAAAACTATAGTGATAGAAAGCAGATCTGTGACCACCAAAGTCTAGAGGGAGGTGTGACGGAAATGACTACAAAGGTGCATGAGGAACCTTTTGGGGTAATGAAAATATTCTCTACCTTGATTGCAGTGGTAACTGACTATATGTATTTGTCAAGCCTCATCAAACAATATGTTTTAAAAAGAGAAATTCCACTGTATATGAATTATACCTCAATAAACCTCTCTTTAAAAAATTATGTTATAGAGAAAAAAAAATTATGTTATAGGGACTTCCCTGGTGGTGCAGTGGTTAAGAATCCACCTGCTAATGCAGGGGACACGAGTTTGAGCCCTGGTCCAGGAAGATCCCACATGCCGCGGAGCAACTAAGCCCGTGCGCCACAACTACTGAGCCGGTGCTCTAGAGTCCGCAAACCACAACTACTGAAGTCCCATGCCTAGAGCCATGCTCCGCAACAAGAGAAGCCACCGCAATGAGAAGCCCGTGCACCACAATGAAGAGTAGCCCCTGCTCACCACAACTAGAGAAAGCCCGCACGCAGCAACGAAGACCCAACGCAGCCAAAAATAAATAAAAAATAAATTAAAAAAAATTATGTTATAAAAGATCTCAGAATTGGAGAAAGATGACACTCATTAGTATGTATAAGTTCAACCATGTCGGTAAAAACAGCTGACAATGTGTGATGCGTCTACTTGAGAGTCATACTGAGATTTAAAAACTCTAACACCCTCTAATTTGCACTTTTGGACAAACAGAATGTGAACATATCTATCTGCAGGGATCTAAAAACATAATACCAATTAAAAATGATTGACTTACATAAAAAAAGATGATTTGTAGCAATTATGTAGGAACACCATGGAAAAAGCTGGCAACAAAGATGAATATATATAAGTCCTTTAAATGAGAAAGTGTAATATATATTATACTCCCTCATCAAAGTATACCCATATATAGAAAAGGATCGATATATGAACAGGTATAATAGTGTTCATTATACTACTGTTTACTTTGAATATGTCTGAATTTTTCCGTAATAGAGATTAAAAATTAAATGGCAAAGACATGTTGCAGTATGCAAATAATCTGCTTAATTAAAAAAAATTAAATACATTAAAGAATTTGTATCAAGACAAACACATGATGGCCCAGCA